>NC_141687.1:1200566567-1201766567 GCF_964263255.1 Lissotriton vulgaris
GAAATTTCTGTACTGTCCGAATCCTTGGAAATGGATTCTCCACCGGCAAAAAAACTGAAACAACAACCTCCTAAAGCAAAAGAAACATCAATACTAAATCAGAAAAAAAGGTTACATCTAAATTGAAAGCCAAGAAAGGAGCAAAAAATGATGCCAGTATATACAATGGAAATGTGAGCAATTGTGCTCCAAAACCTTTGAACTTGGAAAACTTGTTAAAAAAACTCCATGGGAAAATGGACAGCATTGAACGCAGATTGATGACAGAAATAGATCTAGTGAAGAAGGATGTCACGCACCTTACAGAACTGGTTTCATAATTACCATCTTTAAATGTCTTAGAGAAAACACCTGTGACAAAGTTACTGGTTGAGACACAGAAAGATTACTCAGGGGTGCAAAATGGGTTACAAAACACAGATAGTAAAATAAGACTAAGATCTATACTTCAAGTACCCTCACACCAGATTGATTCCTGATTGGGCCAACATATAAGTTTGGTCAAAGATGGCCCAAAAAATACAACTAATGTAAAGAATTATGAAATGACAAATGGATTGGATGTTTAAAGTAATAATGTCGCTGATGTTTTACACTTACCTCCGCATGCAACCCGCTATGCAATAATTTTGAAAAAATGTCCTAAAACAAGGAGGTTCAGAAAAGAATCATATGATACACTAAAAAATCAGGTGGTGCATTGGATTTCAAATAAGTACAATTTTAATATTAACCTGCTACAGCAAAACATAATAATGTTGAGAAGAGTAAGTTGGGTAGGGAAATCAAGAAAAGACTGCCAGGGGGATTGTGTGGTAGGTAACTTTCGTAGTAGGGAATTGGTGGGTAACTTGATAAATTGGTTTTGCAACTTCATGGTAGAACCCACTGTATACCAAGGGGATAACATTACAGCTCTTTCACTCCGTTATTTTTATAATCCATCAAATGAGCACCATTATAATGGTTATAATAATTTGGGATTGCCTGAAGCTATGGGGATTACCCCCTCACTAAACAGGTTCCTTCCACTAAGTCACCTTAGTGATATAGATTGACAAGAAACTAAATCTATGGACGACCAGAAAGCCCACCAGATTGATAATAAGATAAAACAAGTAAAAGAGAGTGGGACATCCACAAAAATTGCTTGTGCAAGGAAACTACTCCACGAACAGCGGCCCTTAGTCCTTGAAAAGGGGGCAACGAGTATCAAACAAATGGTTATTGGATGCCAACCCCCGCAAGATAACTTAAGTATAATGTCATGGAATGTGGCAGGGGTTAAATCGAAACTCAATGATGAGAAATGGCTGAAAAACTTAGAGAGCCATGCTATAATTATGCTACAAGAAACATGGCGTACTGAATCCTTTTTTATAAATGGCTATCAAGCTATATGCACTCATGCCATACCATCTAGGATGGGTCATGCAAAAGGTGGTCTTGCAGTCACAATTTCATTATCTTCTTCCCTCGTTTTAATAAAACCATATATTGTTTCACAATTTTATCAATTATTTTATTTTAAAGTCGAGGGGAAACAGTCCGTTGGTATTATACATTTTTATAACAATATTTTTGACAAAACTAGATCCAAGGTAATTGGCTCCCTAGAAAAGTACCTTGATGATTTCCTGATAGGGATGGGGGTGATTATATACTCATATGTGCTGGCAACTTTATTAGAGACAAATGTAGAGTTACAGTGGAGGAACAATGCGGATATCTAAATGATTATGGAGATCAAATCTCGCATTTTCCCCAATATATGTATGGAGAAGCTATTCATTGCGCTATCCACAAATATGATTGGCAATTTTGGATGTAAAGGATGTAGACGAACATTTGCCCACCCACTCCTTTGTAGGTGCTACATATTTTTCAACCATTGACCACTTTATTATTACTGAACAACATAGGGAATTAGTGTGTTCCTTTTTAGTCCATGCAAGCCTTCTTAGTGATCACTATCCCCTAGTACTGATTTTGAAGATAAACATTTCTAGGACTAAAGGAGGGAAGACAACAGAGGAAAGAATTGAGCCCCAAGGTACTAACGGAGTTTCCATGAAGTGGTCGGGAATAAATCCCTCCCTGTTCATGGAAAATTTTACAGGGAAGAAACAACACGAAATTGATATCTGTTTAGACATCACATCAACTAATTCAGACATTATCGGTGCATTTTTTAACATCATTACTGAAATAGCTGATGACCTAAAAATAAAACAGAAGTTTAAAATACACAACCAAGAACCCAGATGGTTTATTCAGGAATGCTCAAGGCTGAACAGGGAATTAAAAGATATTCTAAAAATTAAACCTAGGAACATAGTTGGAATAAGAGAATTAAGGAGAAAATATAACCTAGCTCTGAAATCCAGGAAAACAGAGATCCGAGAAGAGGCCTGGGGCAAATTAGTTCAAGCTGCCGCAACCCGGGATACAATTTTATTCAGGAAAACAATAAATTACCCTTTTTTTAGGGATACTATGGCGGTAAAAATAGATGCCTTCCGAGGATTGGATAACCCACTTTGGAGGCATTTTTAACCCTGGAGGGATAGATACCTTGCAAAAGAAGGAAACACCTTTCTTAGCTGTAGAACAAGTAGGGATGCCCTTGATAACCATAGAAGAAATAAAAGGAGCACTTAATAGAAGTGCAAGTGGCAAAGCCGCTGGTCCCGATGGGGTCCCTATTGATGTTTTTAAGCATGATATCGAATTCTGGTCACCTGTTTTGCAGAGCTTTTTTAATGCAACCCTCGATGGAAAATTGCCTACATCCTGGATGAAAGCATTATAGTCCCTATATTTAAAAAAGGGGATAGAGGAAATCCAAAGTGTTAACACCCCATATCCGTTCCTAGACTCTACTTCGAAACAGATGGGGTGAGTTCTATTGGGTAGACTAGAATCCTGGGCCTCTGAAAATAACATACTTTCAGAGGTCCAATATGGGTTCAGGATAGGGATAGGAACAATAGAACAATGCGTAAACCTGGTTCTCCTGGTGGGTAAATATACTATAGCTAAAAGAGGTACCCTGCATCTTTGTTTTGTTGATCTCACCAGCGCTTTCGACTTGGTCAACCACGAAAAACTGTGGTGAACGCTGGTAGAGATAGCTGCCCCCAAAGATATTGTTGTTTACCTATCACAGATTTATCCCTTTCAGCTATCCAGAGTCCGATTCGGTATGAAAGGTGATTGCACGCCAGATTTCAGGGTAACACGTGTTATAAGACAGGTGTGCATCTTAGCACCCCTATTATTCTCACTATATATAAATAACGTTGATTGCTGCTTACAAAACCTTAAGGCTGATGCACCGAAAGTTGGACTCCGACCCACACCAGTGCTTCTTTATGCAACACTTGATTGAAAAATTTGCACTCTTTATGACTGAAAAGGATTTAAAATTGAATTTAACCAAAACCTTCGTCATGACCTGTGGCAAAAATAAAAGAATGATTAAAAAGCATCATGTGGATGGCATCATGAGAGTTTCGAGCTTTACTTATCTGGGTTTACTTTTTAATGAAAATGGCACATGGGGCTCACATATTAATTTAGCATATTTAAAATTCACCCGAAGCATAGAAGGGATTTTTAGATTCTCAGAAAAAATAGGAAATAAACCCATAAGGGAAATTCTCTCCCTCTATAGATCTAAAGCTGTCTCGACTGCATGCTATGGTGCAGCATTATGGGGGAGAGCTAATATTGCTATCCTCCAAATACAGGAGAATACGTTTTTAAAAACGTTCGTTAGCAGTTCCAAGTTCTACATCTAATTGTTTAGCTCATAGAGAGCTGTCTGTCCCTCACATTAGCGACTTTATAAAAATAGCTGGTATACCTCTATGACATGGGATTTGGTCGCGTGAAGAAGCTCGGTTCACACAGAATGTAATACTAGACTGTTTGGTTTTAGACAACAGTAGAAAAATAGAGTGGCTTGAACATATACAAACACCTCTAAAAAGCTGCAAGATAAATCTAGACCGTAAGGAACCTATGTTGATTATAGAATATAGTAAGAAAGAATTGAAAAGAAGATGTATTGCTACTATGGACTTGGCAATGGAGGGAGAGCAAATAACAAAACAAAGTGTTATTTCCTACTATGAACGCCCCTTTTTTATGAGCATACAGCCCTACCTTGTTACATTAAGAAATGTCCACCTAAGGTTCTTTCTTACAAGATTAAGATTTGGTACTTTACATTATTTGGTTGCATTCCACATGAAGAGGAAAATGTATCATTTATTACCAAATTATCCATGCGATGGTAAATCGCCGCAAACCACATTGCATTTTTTATTATTTTGTGCCTTTTATAGGGACATTCGTAAATTTACCTTGAAACCTCTCTTTAAAAGAAATACACATTATCTTTATAAGCAAGCTTTCAATATCATATGTAGCTTGGAGAACGAAAAAATCATGAATGCTGCTTGTAATTTCGTCCAAATGGCAATTAGAAAAAGAAAGACTTATTCCCAATTGGAGGTTTTAATTTATGAAAATTATGAAAACTAATGATCCCAAATACTTTATATTTGCGAAATTAATAGTTAAATGCATTTTATACACTATGTGACGTTTTTCGTTTTGTTTTTAATATTAATGAATTGATGAGATTTTAAATAGACTCTATTGAATCGTCTTCTTGGTTTTATCAAATTTGGACTGTACTTGCAAATTAATAGTGACTGTGTTAATTATATATGTGCTACTCTTGTTTTTACTATACTTTTATGTGTATGGCGATATTTTGGTAATCAATATTATGTCAATGATCCTGTGGGTTAAATGTGCTGAGAAGTTTGATACCAAACTTCTCAGTTTTCAGTGTAGCCATTATTGTGCTGTGGAGTTCTTAATGACAAACTCCCAGCACCATATACTCTTAATAGCAGCACTGCACTTATAATGTCTAAGAATGGACTCAGTCACTATAGGGGTATGGGGCTCATGCACCTGTACCCTCACCACTGGTATAGGGCACCCAGCTAGAGGGGTGACTGATCTATGCCAGGGCAGAGGGTTGTAAGCATGGCACACAGAGATGTGTTCCTTTTCAACTCTTAACTTTGTTCAGCACTAAAAAAGCAGCCTGGAAAGGCAGTGTGTGAGTGTAAAGGTACAGAACCTCTAAGGGTGGCAGAATGTGTGCTGCAGCCCGTAGAGGCCTTCCCTAGTCACAGTACCCTGGGTACCTGTGGTACCATTTACCAGGGGCTGACCTGTGGCCAGAGGTGCCCATTGGGTTTGGTTTTCAATGCAGTTTTAGGGAAAGAACATAGGCCCTGGGTACCTGATTAGCAGTAGCCCAGGGCACACTCAGGCAAAGCACATCAGCAGTTCAGCAAAAAGTAGGGGCAACCATGCAGAAAGAGGGCACTTTCTCACAGGATACACTTCTAAAATAGCCACTGCTCACACTTTTGGTAGCTTGGCACAAGCAGTCAGCTTATCTCAGAGGCAGTGTGCAAAGCATTTGCACATAACATAGAGTAACACAGTAAAACACTACAAAAGGACACCACAGCAGTTTTAGAAAAATATCCAATATTTTATCTGTGCCAACAAGACCAAAAACAATACAAATGCACCATACAGTCTTTAGCTGTATCAATAAGCAAAAATAGACTTATAATACAGTTCCTTGAAGTTGATAGCTACATCCGGGGCTACCACGACATCGTGAACATCAAATCCAAATAGTTCTGGCTGACACGGCGTCACAGGCAGCTTCAGGGTCAGAAAGACCCACAAAACAGTACCTTTAGAAATTCAGGGCGTTGGGGACCTCGTGGTAAGCTCCAAAGAGCCAGCATAGGCAGGCAACGTCTCTGACGGTTGGGGCAGGAGTCATCGGGCTTTGAAGTCACACGCGTTCCAGATTGAACACAGGGCAGTTGAAGTACAGAGCACTGGTGTCGGCGAGCGTCAGGGATGCAGTGTGAAGTGTAGCAGTGCAGCATGCGGTACCCTCAGGTCACGGTGCAGGCAGCAGCTCAGTGGCGGTAGTCCAGTGGTTTTGGTGAGACCAGGGCTGCAGTGAAAATAGAGGCGGTGCTCTTTGCGGTGCCTTGGTTATGGTAGGTTGGTTAATTGAAAAGGCAAATCTTCACATTCTTGTGGAATTCATGAAGAGAGGAGGAGGCTATGATGAGGAGTGGGAAGACATTCCATGCTTTAGTAGTGATGTCCTGTCTTGGTTCTGTGTATGAATGGCTGTATGTGAGAAGAAGTCCTGCTGAGCAGAGGTATCTAGTGGTAGGTGGAAGGAGATGCAACTGTTCTGGTAGGTGAGGTCAGAGTTGGGGCATGCCTCTAATGTGTGCAAGTTATTTGAATTGAGATCTTTTGTGTTTTGGGAGCCAGGAGAGTTCCCGAAGGTGTGGTGTGATGTGAGCTCGGTCTGAGAGGCGGAGTATGCGTCTGTGTTGGGACAAAAAAGTTCTCTACATGGTAATAGATGAGCACCCCAGCCCTAAGTGCCCCAGCTTTACTGATGTCTGGATCCCTAATGCTGATTTTTATTGTCATAGACAAACACAGATCATACATGTGCACCATGACATAAATCTGTCTCATGGATTGCAGTCTTGTTGGACAGGGAGGGGCACCAAAAGAGCTTGCCTCAATTGGTGAACGGCTACTGCCTTTACCAGGAGACAAGCAGCATGAGCACAGTTGTGGCTGCATACCATGTACATATCAATAGGAGTGGACAGGCCCTTTTACCTGTGTCATTGGAGTGAGACCTATCTACAGGCTCACTCATTTAAAATGTAGCGGCAGTTTGCTTAACTCATCCTTGGCCTACATCGGTTTGGTTTGTGGTACTGTGCAGTGCATGCGTGATGTACATGTGCTGAGTGTATCTGTGTCTGCAAATGGTACAATACAGGGTTATCGTAGTGCTGAGCAGCGCGTGTACGTTATATGCATACGATGGGTGTAAGCGTAAACTTGAGTGGTACAATGCATGGCTGACTTTGACTTCCATTGTTGGAGACCCAGGGCTACATGATGAAACAAAAGAAGATGATGCAGCGAAATCTCCTTAGAAAGTGTGTTTTTCTCCATTCCTTTCAGCTGGGTAGGGTATAATGGAGAGAGGGAGAGTCAGGCTCCTCTAGTGCACGAGAGTGCTTTCAGATTTTGAGAACGATCACAAGGAAGGGGTCTGGGGCTGGTAAGAGAATCATAAAAAGTAGAGCTGAGGCCCTGGCGTAACCTTTTGATACATATATCACTATGGCTGACAACCATAAGTTATGTTATGTTATTGGTCATTTGTAGCAAGCACGAATACTCAGAAGTGTCCCGGCGCGATAAGCCTGTGCAGGGAAAAGCAAAAGTGGAGGACGCAGCTATGCAACTTAATCAAAAAGCAGGATTTTCAACTGCTTTTTGAAAATCCTAAGAACGTTGTTGTTTCTGAGCTCAAAAGGCAGACTGTTCCAGCCCTGGCAGCCCTTACAGAGAGGGAACTCCCTCCTATTCTGGCAACAAGGCATTCTCTCGTTAACCGGCAGCGTCTAGGTGGCGCATAAAAATTGAAACGCCTCCAGAGGTATTGGTGTCCAGACTTGTAGAGGGCACCATGGGCGATGGCTAGTGCCTTAAACAAAATAAGCGAACTCCTAGTCACTCCCTTGGTGGGTATTGTGTGGGGCCCATCAGCTTTGGAGTCGCTCCGGCTGTGATAGACTACTTTCTGGAGGAAGAGAGGGTAGAGAAGTGAACACTTCATTAGCTGACCCCAAACATACATTTCAAAGATCTCAAATTTGGCAATTCCTGTCACAAAGTTTCATTGGTCTTTCCTTTGTTTTCATATTTTCCTTTTGGATGACGTTGATGGAGCAAGGTTAAGCACGTAAAGCGACTTGCTTGTATTCAGCCCTCTCGAAAATAATATTAATGTACTAACATGTTTCGTTATATTAATATTACATTTCTTAACATTTCTAGTATCTAGGGGAAGCTTTTCAATGTGCCTTTACTAACTATAATATGCTTGCACTAAAATGGCTGCTGCTACGTGGGATTTTCTACTGCGCATGCGTCTGTCAAACTCACGTGACATGACGTAGTACTTCGCTTAGTAGGAAACTTTTGCTTCTGCCCAGTAGGACCAAAATGGCTGTTCTGTGTCCTAACGTGCAAGAAGCTTGCATTGCTGCTTTTGCTAAGCTGTTCGTTCTGCCTAAACCTTAATGAAATAGTTCAAATAAAATAATGGGAATAGAATAGAGATAAGTGGTATACAGTGCATTCATTTATTTCCGTGTTCTAAAACTGTTTCTTTTCTATTTTTGCATGTCTCGCATTTGGGCCTGAAATGTACTTCTGAACTCCAACTTTGGAGGAACTGCGCCTGCGCAAAAAAACCTCAAGCTATGAAAGCCATAGCATTTGAACCAGTGCCAGCATCGAACATGAACTGTGAAAACTATGAGAAGCTGACCTCTCAACCCTGCCAGAGGAAGCTGAATTGAACAATTTGTTAAAACATTTTGTTATATTGATCCATTCACTGCCGGGTGGAATAAAAGTGCATGGGAAAATAAAGTTATGGGAGGGAACGTAATTTAAATATGGCATGCAAGTTACCCCACATCAATATGGTGTGATGACATCTCCTCGTCTTTTGACCAATCAAATTGTGGGATTCACAAATTTGCAACATTTGGGGGGTGGTACTCTGCTCTGGAAAATGGTATAACTAGGGTAGGCTTAGCTAGTATAGATTGTCCGACTTGTCCGAATAGCTGACCTGTCACTGACCCAACGCACTCAATAAGTGATCGGGAGCAGAGGTGCTGACGAAGCACTCTGTCAGAAGATTTTGATAACCCAATCGGGGTTCTGGAAGGAGTTTGATGACCCAATCAGGGTTTTGGCTGTTAGCTGCAGAGAGGGTTTACAATGCTGGCGTTTGAACTTTAACTGTGGGTGCTGGTCTTAACCTGTGGAGGTCCTGTCCTGATTCAATTTGATCCATACTTGTCCTGATTCTGGTTGGCACCTGTTCTTACCTGCTAGCACCTGCACTTTGGGTTCTGTCCTTTGACCCATCCCGTGGCCAGGGTTGGTCTTCACACCATTCTAGGTAACTATAGTTATTGAGGGTTTGCCTTTGTAGTGTTTTCTTTTTTCTACCCTTCCTATGTTTCAAATGCTTAAACAAAAGTTTTCTTTTCTGCTTAATCATAATTCTTGTTGATTGGTCATGTTTGCAGATTAATGCATTTTTTAACATTGACATTTAAAAATGTACATAGATAAAGAGTTAAAACTTTTCCCGAGTCTGTGATTATTCAATGAGTGCAAATGTTATTTTACTACCTATTCTCTTGCTAACTCCCTTGATCCCCTAGGACTTTAGGTACCGGTGATTTGGATTGGTAAGTTGAATGGTATAGGTTCTGAATGGTTAAACAACATTGATTGAGTGTAGGTTTACCTGTTCAATTGTGAATATAGTTGATGGGCCCAGATGAGTATGGTAAAATGAGCAGGTGAGCCCGCGCTCCATCAGTTTATTTGGTAGCAGCAGTATGGTTAGGGTTTAGTTAAAAATAGGTAGTTAGTTGTAGTTAGTTGGTTTATTGAATTGCATTTAAAATGATATTGATTTTTAATGTATTAACCAAACTTGTTTGTACCTGTTATATGTTTGTTTTGGAGTCCCCGGGGGCAGAATAACAGGTGGTAAATGGAAGCCACACTAGGGAGGTCACTTGCCTGTGGAAGTTAGTGCATGGTTACGTAAAACTAGAAGCACTATTTAGGAACTTTCTGTATAAATGTGTGAATAATTGATAGCAAAGAGTTCGCTAGTAAAACTTTGGTGCAATATCACCTAGAAAGGGTCACACTGAAGGAGTAACTGGTTCTTCTGAGCTTGATTGACAGCAAAGGGGTTCGCTGATGAAACTTTGGCCTTATATCAACTAGAAAGGGTAAGCCAGAGGGAGTAACAGGTTCACCGATGCATGTGTGAAAGGTAGACGGAAGGGAACTACTTGTAGTGTATGAAGAGTAAACGGAAGGGAGTTACTCGCAGTGAGTGCATTAGCTTTACTTTGAATTAGTCACTCAGGCACAGTAGCGAATGTGTTTACC
Source organism: Lissotriton vulgaris (assembly GCF_964263255.1). Classification (NCBI taxonomy): domain Eukaryota; kingdom Metazoa; phylum Chordata; class Amphibia; order Caudata; family Salamandridae; genus Lissotriton; species Lissotriton vulgaris. Next base: position 1,200,576,726 of record NC_141687.1, read on the forward strand.
TTGTTAATTAATGAAAATGAGCATTTAAAAGTGAATAGAAGTAAGCTCTCGTATTACCTTGCAAAGAAGGGAGTCAGTTGTGGAGCTGCGCCGACGTCACTTAGAGCTGCGCTGGTATTGGTTGAGACAGCGGGTGTGTAGCTGAGGTAATACTGTAAAGGAGGGGTGAATACAGGAGCGTGAGAAATCGACTCACGGGAAAAGCCGCTAATTATTGGTTAGATTTATTTGAATTCAAATTGCTGATTGGTCATTGAGAATTAAGAAATGTGCCAGTATTGGAAGTCTATTAGTAAACAAACGAGAGTCTTTGCAAATTAAAAGCGGCGTAAAATTACATGTGGAATTTAGATCCAGCAATAATAGGAAATAGACCCAATAGGAGGTACTTGGGTTTTGCTCAAGAACAATACATTAGAAGAAGACCGTATATCATGTACGGAGATAAAAGAAAAATGTTGTTCATTAAGTTAAAAATTTCTTTAAAAAGGTTAAACTGATTAAAACCAGAGAAGGATTATTATTCCACCACCGAATATGCCCGCATCATACATGATGGTTGAAAGGGGCTATCGCACTTGTGTGTGGTTAGAGAAATGGATGGAGTACACAAAAGATGATGGTGTTTAGGCATTTCCAGAAAATGGTACCTTCAATGGTAGAGTTTTGTACAATTTAAGAATACGCATGAATGAACTAAATCCTAGACCTAGATTAACCCAATACAAAGCATTAGAGGAATGGGAAACAGAGGCTTTGAACGAGATAGACTCAGAAGTGATAGAAATTGGAGTACATTTTATCCCAGATTTCCCAAGGAGACACGAGATAAGCAAATAAAGCAATGGAGGCAGTCCATGTTAGTGGAAGGATTATATCCTGTCCGAGCCTTAGAGGAACAAGCAGGAAGTAAAAGTACTGAGAAAACTAAAATTCTAATGACAAGTATTGATCCAGAAGATGATTTCTTAGAGATTTTGTTAATGAAAAATCTGCCACATTATAATGAGGAGCCAAATCAAGTTAATCTTAGTGCACCATTCTTAAAGCCACCTTTAGTTCGATAAGCCATAAATAAACAAAGAAGTTAGTTAATTCAGAAAATTACACAGTTAAATACAACTCCCGAAGCCTTAACGATTCCAGTGACCATAGGTCCTGTTGCTCCCTTATACGGAGATAAACAGATGAGTTCTAGGTCTCGTGTTCTGACTACACATGTAGTGCAGCCAAGAAAAGAAACATTAATAGTGGATGATCAAGCAAGTGAATGTGAGTCAGAAATTTCTCTGATGGATTTACCTATAAGAGTACCAGTAAGTAGCTCAGCTAGGAAAACTACTCCTGTAAGTTCTAGAAAGGTACAAATGGAAACATCCTCAGGTACAAGAAGTACTGCCGTAGTTACTCCGGAAGAAATTGAGAGATGGTCTAGAGAAATAGAAAAGCCAAAATCACAGCCAAAGACATTGGATATTTTTAAATTAAGAGTTGAATTGGAAGAATTGCTTTCTGGAAATGTGGGGTTAGACAGATTAAATGCATTAAATGAAGATGAATTGTTGTTTATATGTCGAAGTATCATCCGAAATACAAAAACATTTCATGAAAAATTATCGAGTTTGGCAAATGAAATGGGAATTGATATTGGTAAATCTAAAGTGTTACAGAAACCATATCGAGCTGAATTTTCTGACAAAGATTTAGAAAACATGAATGTGTCAGGACGAAAATTACAGAATGAAGAATTGCTATCACTATTGTAAAAGTGGGGTGATTTAGATAGATGGAAAGCTAGATGGATAAAGATAAAGGAAGAAGCCCAAGCGAAAAACACTGTATCCGAATATGTATTGAAAGAACCAGAAAAAGTAGAAAAGTTGTGCCCGATGTGAGAAGTGCCAGGAAGAGGTTATGTGCATGTCCCATGGTCCCGACAGGATATTTGGTCATTTACGAATGATTTTCCAAAACTTAGAGAGAAACCCGTAGAGTGGTACAGGCAAGTCGAAAGATTTGTAAAGGTTTCAAAAGTGTTGCTAAAAGATTTGGATGGATTATTTGATATTGTTGTCCCTGTAGATTTATGGACAGAGTGCAAAATAGCAGTTGATTGGCCTAATGATGAGTACCCTAGAGACCCAAAACAGGAGCCCCATCAGACGAAGTGATGAAAAAATATAATAAAGTAATATTATACTTGAAAGGAAAAGTACCCCCTAAAGAAACTGATTGAACTAGAATAGATAGAACTATTCAGAATAAAGATGAATCTGTACATGCATATTACAAACTCCTTTTACAGGTATTTAAACAGTACAGTGGATTGGAAACCATTGATACGCAAGACATGACCCATTTTATATATCGTTTTGTGTTAGGATTAAAGCCAGAAATCTCGCAAATGATTAAAGATCATAAGATTTGTTGGCAGAACAAACCCATTGATGAAATATTAAAATATGAAAAATACTGTGGAGTTGAGATAGACAATAAACAAAAGAATTTAGAAGAAAAAGTTATGTGGGCACAAGTAAAACTAGCAGAGCAACAACAGCTCCAAATGAAAAATATTCAGACCCAAGGAGATGGAAGTTGTGGTAACCTAGAGGAAAGTTTAACCGAGATGAGGCTAAAAAGAAATGTCCTTGTCATGGGTGCGGAAAGTTAGGGCATTGGATAAACGAGCGTAAGGCTGTATTGAATAATAACATGCAAACTAACAATTTGAATTCACAGACGCAGAATGAGGTATCAAGAAAACAGCAACAACAGGTAATACAGAACCAGTTACCATTGGCACCCATGCCAAATCCTGGGAGTCAAACTACATACAGTGTGGATATCACAAATTGGGAGGGAAGTGGTAAAAGGGACACAGTGACACCCCAATTTATTTTCAGTGACTCATACTTTGATCAAGTTTCTGACGGTGCCTGAGAGGGGAAGACGAGGAGTGCGTACTTGGTGCATCCTTGCAGGTAGATCAGTCAGGTCCAGACATTGAGGGAAAGGTTGAAGGGAATGATGTAGAGATGAATTGCACCATCTTTTGCACACCAAATGGTGTTGAAATTCAAACCCCAGATGAAGATGGAATTTATAAATTAATGTTAGCCAAACAAGGAACTGAAAATAAAAAGTTGACTTTAGAAGTTTTGCCAAAAGAGTTACAACATACAATAAATCCTAATGTGTGGGATTTCACAGGAAAGGATATAGGATTAATGGCAAATGTCGATCCAATAAAAGTGACAGTAAAAGAAGGTGCAGTTTACCCAAATATTCGGCAGTACAAAATGAGCCAAGAAATAAAAGCAGGAGTTGCACTAGAAATAAAGCGTCTAGTTGAAGCAGGCATTTTGCAGGAAATAATGAGCAGTCCATGTAATTCACCCATAAATGGCATAAAGAAACCAAGCAGAAAGTACAGGGTCGTACAAGACCTCCCCAAAATTTCGTAGCGCGCCTTGCATCACAAAATGCAATGCAGTGCGAGCTACGAAATTCGTTTTATTAATTAAATTGTTTACTTACCTGCAATTATCCATATGCCGGTTTTTAGCAACCTCCACCCTGCCCCTCCCCCTCCCCGCCCTCCTGCCCCACCGTAACTCCCTCCACATGCCGTCGCTGTCAACAGTGGTGGATCGCTTATCGACTGACACTGCTGGAGGATTCTTAATGATCAATACCGAATTAGTTGCGATAAGATCAATGGTTTTACAAAATCAACTTGCTCTTGATACATTGTTGGCAAAAGAGGGCAGAGTCTGCAAAATGTTGGAAGCGCAACATTGTTGCACTTACATACCTGACAAAAGTGTTGAAATTATAGGGTATATAAGGAATATTACACATTTGGAAAAAGAACTCAAACCACCGGAGGTTGATAGTGCATGGAAGAGACTTATAGATGGTCTCTCCTCTATAGGTAGTTGGATCTCTAACGTAGGAAAAAGTTTTGTAGGTAGCATACTGATGTCAATGGTGGGAGTAGCCCTGTTGATTCTAGGGATAATAATTTGTTGCAAATGTCGCAAGCATAAAAAGACATATACTGTAAGTACGAAAGGAAAGAAGAGAAACATTAATGAAATTGAATGAGAAGAGTTGAATGGACATTTGTACAAGAAAGTAAAAAACTTTCACATGAACAATGAAAAGAAGTATGACAGAAAGTTTGAAGAAATTGAGTTGGGAGAATTGTGAAAGTTGATATCTGTTTCATTAATTTGTTATGATATAAAATATCATCAAAGAGGGGATTGATGTAGCAAGGTTACGCACGTAAAGTGACTTGCTTGTATTCAGCCCTCTCTAAAAAAATATTAATGTACTAACTAACATGTTTTGTTATATTAATATTGCATTTCATAACATTTCTAGTATCTAGGGGAAGCTTTTCAATGTGCCTTTACTAACTATAATACGCTTGCATTAAAATGGCTGCTGCTACGCGGGATTTTCTACTGTGGATGTGTTTGTCACTCTCACGTGACATGACGCAGTACTTTGCTTGGTGGGAAACTTTTGCTTCTGCGCACTAGAACTAAAAGGCTGTTCTGTATCCTCACGTGCAGGAAGCTTGCGTTGCTGCTTTTGCTAAGCTGTTCATTCTACCTAAACCTTAATGCAATAGTTAAAATAAAATATTGGGAATAGAATAGAGATAAGTGGTATACAGTGCATTAATTTATTTCTGTGTTCTAAAACTGTTTCTTTTCTATTTTCGCATACATCGCATTTGGGCCTGAAATGTACTTCTGAACTCCATCTTTGGAGGAACTGCGCCTGCGCAAAGAAACTCAAGCTATTGAAGCCATGACATTGAACCAGTGCCAGCATCGGACATGAACTATGAAAACTATGGAAAGCTGACCTCTCAACCCTGCCAGAGAAAGCTGAATTGAACAATTTGTTAAAACATTTTATTATATTGATACATTCACTGCCGGGTGGAATAAAAGTGCATGGGAAAATAAAGTTATGGGAGGGAACGTAATTTAAATATGGCATGCAAGTTACCTCATATCAATATGGTGTGATGACCTCTCCTCGTCTTTTGACCAATCAAATTGTGGGATTCACACATTTGCAACATTTGGGGGGTGGTACTCTGCTCTGGAAAATGGTATAACTAGGGTAGGCTTAGCTAGTTAGATTGTCCGACTTGTCCGAATAGCTGACCTGTCACTGACCCAATGCACTCAATAGGTGATAGGGAGCAGAGGTGCTGGCAAAGCACTCTGTCAGAAGATTTCGATAACCCAATCGGGGTTCTGGAAGGAGTTCGATAACCCAATTGGGGTTTTGGCTGATAGCTGCAGAGAGGGTTTACAACGCTGGCATTTGAACTTTAGCTGTGGGTGCCGGTCTTAACCTGTGGTGGTCCTGTCCTGATTCAATTTGATCCGTACCTGTCCTGATTCTGGCCTGCACCTGTTCTTACCTGTTGGCACCTGCACTTTGGGGTTCTGTCCTTTGACCCAGCCCGTGGCCAGGGTTGGTCTTCACACCATTCTAGGTAACTATAATTAATGTGGGTTTGTCTTTGTACTGTTTTCCCTGTTCTACCCTTCCTATGTTTCAAATGATTAAACAAAAGTTTTCTTTTCGGCTTAATCATAATTTTTGTTGATTGATCATGTTTTCTGATTAATGCAGTTTTGAACATTGACATTTAAAAATTTACATAGATAAAGAGTTAAAACTTTTCCAGAGTCTGTGATTATTCAATGAATGCAAATGTTATTTTACTACCTATTTTCTTGCTAACTCCCTTGATCCCTTAGGACTTTAGGTACCGGTGATTTGGATTGGTAAGTCGAATTGTATAGGTTCTGAATGGTTAAACAAAATTGATTGAGTGTAGGTTTACCTGTTCAATTGTGTATATAGTTTATGGTCCAGGTGAGTATGGTAAAACGAGCAGGTGAGCCTGCGCTCTATCAACCTCTTGTTGAACAATTTGGGTTTCACATCTGCCTCAGTAGTTGGAACTCATCAAAAAAGTTTCTTATTTTTTGCCCTGGTCAGTTGTTATTGCTGATGTTCCTGATTGCTCATTCAAATCTGAACCTAAATCTGAACTTGATACTCTAGTGAGGAGTTTGTGTTGTTTTTGAGCTGCAGTTTTCTTCACATAATTTCTAATTGAATCAAATCTTTTGGCAAAGGTAATCATCTTTCCTTCTGCGTGGTCCTTTTTTATCTCTGAGGAATTCATGCTTCTTTTGCAGTTTAATATCCTCCTCATATATATATATATATATATATATATATATAGAAAAGCCTTTTCTCCATTGCTTCACAAAATGTTTTCACATTCTTCTAATCTTCTTGAATTTCCAAGTCCATCATAAATTTCTTCAATTGCCCTACAAAGGTTTCCAAGTCTATTTTTACATATTTTAGTAGCATCACCAGCCTTCTATTACAGGTTTTAGCCATAAATGTTAAGCATTCCTCCATTAACTTGCATTAGGGTTTTCGTAATTTGGAACAATACATTTTCAGAGACTGTTAGGAGCCCTTTCAAAATCAAAGTAAAGATGTACCACACTGATTTTTTACCATGTATTTACTTATTTCTTAGCCAACTTCTACCCAAATATAATGTATGTTTTAAAGACGGATTCAAATGATACTCGCTGTTCCCAGCCACTCATTATCAGCGATTCATCAAATAATGTTTGAGCAACTTCTCTCTGCTTTATTTGAATGTCATATCCAAAAGAAACAATTGATGGACGGAATGCTGGACAATTCAAACATTCCCTCCCAGTCACAAGGATCTGGGTTAAATCCATCATTCTTTTTCTCACCACACCACCCCAATTTAGACCCAGCCATATGCAAATCAGTCTTGACCTTGTTCCTTTTGGGAACAGTCCAGCCCTAACTTCCAAGCCAGGTCCTCACTGGACGGGAAACAAGCATCCTGGGACCGGTTTTAGAGCATCACCCTTCATCATCCAGGCTAGCTTGAATCCAGTGGTGTAGTGAGCGCGGGACCCATGTCTAGGCATACCCTTTCTACATAAAGTGACAGACCCTGGCTGATGAGGGTTGAAACCTTGAAACTGGTCCTAGGATGCTTGTTTCCAGTCTGGGAGGATCTGTCCAGGCATTTCGGGCTGGACTGTTCCGATTGGGCACAGAGTCAAGACTGATTTGCATATGGCTGGGTTCAAACTGGAATGGCATGGTGAGCAAAAAAAGATGGATTTAGGCCCATAACTCTGTACTCGGGTGAATGTATGACATTGTTCTGCATTCTATCCATCAATTGTTCTTTTTGCATTTGTCACCTCAAGTGGGACGGGTATGCCCAGACATGGGACATGTGCTCCCCATGCCTCTGGAGTCAAGCTATCCTGGCTTATGAGGGCTGAAATCCCAAACCCGGTCCTAGGATGCTTGTTTCCAGTCCATGGAGGACCTGGCCAGGCAGTTTGTGCTGGACTGTTCCCATTGTTAATAACAAATAGGGCTAGCTTGGGTCTACTTTTGACATCCTGGTGCCCAGTCATTTGGCACTTGGTTTTGTCCCTATACACTCATTTAGTGTTATAAGCTTTTGACAACTAATTAACAAAAATTGAAATGATAGCGGTGTATTGTTTGCAACTTCTAGGAATTGCCCTATAACCTTATAGTTGACCCGACATTCTTCCAACTGGCTTACTCATTTCCAGTTTGTGTGTATTTTATGGATGGTTGAATGAAAGTGGATTGAATGTGATATGTCTGAAGAGTGATGATATGGTTGAAGTTTTTTACTGCTTTTGTGTCCTAATTTTCATTGCTGGATAAGAATATAACCCAAAATGGCGCACTAAAGTATAAATTGTGTTCATTTTGAATAATTTTGAATAAACAGCTATTGAATAGCCCCTCCAGGTATTGAACTGTTGTCTGTATTTTGGAGAAAGAATTTTGCTAAAAGAATATATCAGTATTGGCTTCTCCCCTTTGTTGTTTTGGACTGTTCCCATTAGGCACACGGCCAAGACTGATTTGCATATGGCTGGGTTCAACCTGGAATGGCATGGTGAGCAAAAACACTATAGATTTAGGCCCAGATCTCTGTGCTGGGGTGAATGTATGTTATTGTTCGGCATTCTGTCCATCAATTGTTCTTTCTGTGGTTGTTGTTATTTGAATTTCAGGCATCATTTAATGTTAGTCCTAATAACTGGGTTGTCATCGCTGGTAAGGTTGCAGCTGCTTTCTGACACAAGTAATATGTTCACTAGTTACTCACAGGATTCCTGCCATTCTGAACATTTGAAGCAACAGATAGAAACCTGGTCATAAAACGATGGGAGTTTGAAGAAAACATATTGAGCCGACCATCATGTATCTGATGCTCAACCAGAACATTCGGATACCGGGTCTCACCGTCGATGCTTCCATAGCAATGGCACCGGTGCCAGCTTCTATAGCTTCCCAAGGGTATAGGCTTAAGTGGTTATGTCCATCTCATGGTACGCGTGCTTTTCGTTGGTGCACGACCGCGCCTTTTAAAAATGTACAGTTTTTACTAAAGAACTGAAGTACACCAAAAAGTGAATGCACCTCCATTATTTTATTACATTGCTATGGTCATATTTCAGTTGCGTAAAACCTTTCCCAAGTCAAAACATTTGCCTGTTACCCTTCAAAACAAATAGTAATCACTTAGCAAAATTGGCATGATAAACTCAAATGCTGGGATTTATCAATACTTTGCACTCGTGGAAAGTCACTAAAATCGATGGAAAATGGTGCACTTGTTGATTTGTTATTTACTCTCCGTTGCAAAACGTGTTTTGCGCTGGAATGTTTACTAAAAGGAAAGCATATTGGGGCAGATTTATGTTAACTGGCGCATCCCCAGTGAGGTTCCGTGACGATTGTAAGTGATGTTTTCGACTCGCACGAATATGGTCGAGTCTGGTATCTACGAACCGCAAATGACGAGTTTAGTGGGTGTATGCAGTTTCGCTGTACTAGCCTAAACCGTTCGTCTGTTTCGTGGGTTTATCTATCTGTACCCACGGGTTCCATCTTAGATACGGCATCCATTTTGTTTCTTGCCCTCAAGTAGCCAGCGAACGGACGCTGTCCGCTTCGCGACCCTGGGATTCTCAAGACTCCTGCGGAAGACACGTTTCCTTTGAAAGTGTCTTTATGATGAGGGGGATGATACTGTAAGGCAGATGGCCCCGCTTGGGGCTCGTCTTGCCGTGCCGGTCTATTGTCTTAGCCGTGCATCTCATTAGGCACGTCCCTTTGATGCTTGCAGCTCGTATTTCCCGATACCACCCCTTTACGCCCTTTTCGATTCCCCCACTGTTTCTGCCTTCCTCTACACCTGTTTCTGTTCCTTCTTCGATTTGTTTACTGCCGATTGGAATGTACTAATGGTGGGAAGATGGGTTTTTACAGTTGGGAACCACCGAATGTTTCTGTACTTATGTTCCGGACCTTGAATACATCAAAGCGACCCCTCTTGGGGATAATGATGGGAACCAAGTTGTAAACCTTTGTGTAGCACGTTAACGTATGGGAGAAAACTGTATAAAAAGGAGCGATCCACAGTAGCAAATTGAATCAGATCCCGCGAACCTACATGCTGTGTACTTCACGTGACTTCTGTGTTCCCTGCAGTAAATAAACCTCAAATCTTTGACGCCGAAGGAAGTGTCCCGTGTCTCTGTCATTTGTACGCCGGAACAGGTAACCCACGAAGGTTTCAGGTGTTGTCCCCTGGCACCGCTGGGTCTTAAATAGCCCAGTCCTTCAGTTGGCGCCCAACGTGGGGCTGCATCAGTGGTACCGGTCCAAGCCCGACGATCGTGAGGAACTTCGTGTGAAATCTCCGAGGGAAGGTGCACCCCGCTTCATCGATCCTGTTGTCGTAATAAGTGGCCCGACGACTTTTCCCGCGAAGATTCCCGCCTCCTGACGGCTGCGACGGACTGCTGCCCTGACTGTAGACCTGTTTTGGCGCCTGGCGTAGACCTTGGTACAGCGAGACGATTGACGGGCCTTCCTGTTGACGCCATCGATCTTTGAGTTAAGTATTTGTGGGTCGCTCCCAGAGTGCTTAGTTGTGGTTCTTAGTTGTTGCATGGTTCCATTGCATTTGTGGTTCTTAGTACTTGGTCCTTTGTTGTAATATTTGACGACTGCAGCCGTCAAAAACCGAGGGTTTTTGCTCTTTGCTGGGACTTGGTAAATCCCGTAACCCTTGAAGTTTGTGAAACTCGGCTAGCGTGCGAGATGCCTGGTCGTAGTACTTTGTTCAGTTGTTTCAGACGTTGTGGTACGGATTCCCGACTGGAGGACTCGTGTCCGATACCTCCGGTTGGAACTCCCACTTATGAGCTCTACAGCAAACACGGGTTAGGTCCGATTACCTTTAATAAATATTGGATTCGCTATACCAGAAAGGATGGTGTCCTTAGTTGGCCACCTCATGGTAGTTTCGAGACCTCAATATTAGATAACCTCGAGGCAAAATTGTTTGAAAAGAAATCTAGGCCGGCCATGTTTGATGCCTTTCGGTTGTGGCGTAAAGAAGCCAGACAGAAAGAAATTAGACAGACAAAACGTAATCAGAGAGATGGAGTTGCTACTATAGTAAAGAAAGCAGAACAGTTTCAGCGAGATAAGGAGGAAAAGGAAAAGGAAGTTTTTGATAGACTTCAGCGTATGTCTATAGATAAATGTTATCCCGCTTTACCAACGGAGTCGGATAAGAAGGAGGAATTAGTTGAGGATCCTTTAATGTCCTATCTTATGAAGTCGCCACCTCCGTACGCACAGGGTACCACAGCTCCTGTGGTTCCTCCCGTACTTCCTCTTATACTTCCTCCTCAACCTGTTCCTCAACCTGTACCCGTTCTCCCGACTGTTCCTACTCCTTTGCCTACTTCTGTTCCTACTGCTCCACCGCTTGTACTTCCACAAACTCCTGCTCCCGCTGCTGCTTCTGTTCTACTTACTCCTGCTGTTTCTTCTGTTCCCGGCTCTTCTCTTGTTAATCCCCTATGTTATACCTCTCCATCTACTCGACGTCGTACCCCTTCTGTTGCTGCTAACTTCTTTAATTCTCTTGGACCTATTCTTGAGTCCGTTGGTTCGGACGGTCCTCAAAGACGTAGTCAGCTTCCCGGTAATAGGGAACGTGCTGCGCTGTATAATATGGCAATGGGTTGGATGACACACCCTCTTAGAAATCCTCCACGTGCTGTGCTTGATACGTTCTGTCAATTCAATATACCGACACAAAGATACGTTTTCGAAGAAATGTGCAAGGTTCTACGTGATCAAATATCGGCCGATGCATCTAACGATGTGTTGACCGCTTTGACTAATCTACAGCTTCAGTTCTCGAGCGGAATGATAGTGGATTCTAATGTTCGACGCGCTGTTGAGCAATTGTTATCTCTCCGTCCCTCTATAATGCCTCGAGCATTGTTTGTGGAAGATATTGAGGGGCCACAAGACGCGCCTGGTCAGTATCCCATGCGCGAAGTTCCACCAGTGTGGATGCCAGGTAATCCTGCTGCTAATCCTGCTATTCTGCCACATTTCCAGAGAGTATGGATACACCTCCCATGGAAACGATCGGAAGTTTTGCAGGTGAAGCAATCTTTGCCCGACCCTCGCAAAAATCCTGCAGGGTATTATAAGGAATTATCGCAGCTCGTAGATGCTACGATAATGAACCTTGCTGATATCGATATGCTGTTCGGTAATGTTGTACCGCAACCGGTATGGGCTAAGATTCGTCAGGAGGATCATGCAAACGAATTAGGTGGTGATTGGGCTGCCCTTACGGCGGCAGATACACGACAAATTGGTGGGGCTAAACCCGAACAGCTCGTTACGGCTTTGCCTCAGAGAATTATTACTCTAATGAAAACGCTTATGCCAGCTATGAAGGTAAATTGGGACAAACTATCCGCTTGCAAACAAAAGAAGGATGAGAGCGTCTCTGATTTCTTTACGAGATTTGAGGAGGCTTTCATCGACCACAGCGGTCAAGACATGGGTACCGAAGGTGGTCAGAGGTTGTTTGTGGACAAGTTTGTTTCCAATTTGCTGCCAGATTTAAGCAATAAATTGCGAAATTCTGAAAGTGCGTGGGCTGTATCTACTTCTGCTCAAATATTGGCTACGGCCCAATATTATGAGAATAGGGAGAAAGAAGAGAACGATCGTGCTGACAAGAAAACGAAAGAGCTTAAAACTAAAGTGTTGTTGCAGCAGGTGTATCCTCCGCGTTCGAATCAGAATGATTCGCAGCAACGTAATCGATCGCAGCCGCAATCTAATAGGTCGCAATATCGAAATGACTCCTCTTCGCAGAGATCATCGTTAGGGTACAATCAGTGTGCCTATTGTAGACAGGAGGGTCATTTAAAATTCGATTGTCCAGTTCTAAATGAGCGAAATAGTGGTAATTCATCTAGAGGAGGTCGTGGTGGTTCTCAACAAACATCACGTGGTAGAGGTCGCGGTGCGCAGAACGATCGTTCCACGAACACTTCCAATAATTGTTTTGATCAGCGTGGATCGTCGCAAGGGCGATCTGCTCAGTACAATGTGGATGATTATTACGTCGATCAGGATGCTGACGACGGTAATTACTAGGACAGCCATAGACAAGGAGAGGGAGTAGTATCAGTTCCGGTTGATCAGAGAGGGCCTTACGTCGCAGTTGCCACCTCGGGCGTCGTTGAGCCTTTTCTGTTGGACACTGGTGCAGCGAAAAGTTCCATAATGCAGTCGAAACTCCCTGGCGCACCTTTGTCTGGCTTAACAAATGTTTCCGTTGGATTCTCTGGCGCCCCTGTTAGCAATCCAGTTTCGTGCCCTTTGTCTCTTACCATTGGGCCTCGTGAGCTAAAAGCTCCGTTGATTTTGACCACTGGGTGTGGTGAAAATCTTTTGGGCCTGGATTTGCTAAAACGTTTGTATGCAACTTTGTATTGTTCTCCTGCGGGAGTAAAGCTTACGTTGGGTGAGAGAGTTGTCTCTCCAATGTATTTGTCTCTCGATAAGCTTCCACCGGAATTGAGTTCTCTTCCTGCATCTTTGTGGGCAACAGGTCCCAATGACGTGGGCCTGCTTGATATCCCCCCTTATGTTGTCCATTTGAAATCTAATGTGCGATTGCCACGTATTCCCCAGTATCGTATCTCCCTTGATGGTGAGCGAGCACTGTTAGCGATCATCTATGATTTGATCGAGAAAGATGTTATCGAGGAGACCCCGGGAAACGTGTGCAATAGCCCTGTATTGCCCATCTTGAAATGCACAGATCCATCGAAACCACCTGTTTATCGTTTTGTTATCAATTTACGGGAGGTAAATAAAATTGTGATTCCTCAGTTCCCTGTTGTGCCTGACATCACGGCGCTACTGACTCTGATTCCAGCTTCTGCATCTTGGTTTTCGGTGATTGATCTGAAGAATGCGTTCTTCAGCATCCCGATTGCTGAGGAAAGCAGGGACCTTTTCGGTTTCTCTCTTGGTGGTCGCAGTTTCCGGTTTAAACGTGCTCCTCAGGGCTACTGTGAAAGTCCATCGATATACAGTCAAGCCTTGAAGGGCCAACTGGATGCGTTTGTGTTGCCGGCTGGTGCAGCCTTGATCCAATATGTTGACGACTTATTGGTGGCTGCAGATACTCAGGACATTTGCAAAATTGCCACGGTGTCGTTGTTGCAACATCTCTGTGATTTGCATCACAAGGTGTCTCCCTCTAAACTTCAATATTGTTGTCAAGAAGTAACCTATCTAGGTCACTTATTGTCAAAGGAGGGAAGACGGTTGACCCCAGAGAGAATTGCAGCGATTGCGCAAATGACTGTCCCAACAACTCAGAGAGATGTGCGTGCCTTTTTGGGTATCACGTCATACTGCAGGCAATGGATTCCTAATTTTTCATTGTTAGCGAAACCATTGGTGGCTCTTACGTGCAAGGATGTTCCAACTCCTTTACCATGGACGGAAGAATGTCAGAAAAGTTTTTCTGAACTGCGTGATGCGTTGTGTTCGGCTTCTGTGTTAGGTACCCCTGACTACAGTAAGCCGTTTACACTGTACGTTCACGAGAGGGAAGGTTGTGCGTTGAGTGTTTTGACGCAACCTTTTGGTGATAAGCAGCGTCCATGCGCATATTTTTCCTCGACCTTGGACCCGGTAGCTAGAGCATTGCCGAGTTGTTTGAGAGCAACAGCGGCAGCTGCGGTGTCCATCCGACAATCAGCAGGATTGGTCATGGATAATATGCTTACGGTGATGGTTCCGCATGCAGTTGACACTCTCTTAAATCGTACGAAAACTCAGCACTTGACGAGTGCGAGGTTGTCGGGGTACGAGTTGACGCTTTTGGCAAGTCATATTCAGATAAAACGTTGTAATGTCCTAAACCCGGCGACTCTATTGCCAACTAGTCTGGAATCAGATGAAATAGCAGCTCATGACTGTTACTTAAGGACTGAGGAGGAAACAAAAGGTCGCGTGGACCTCAGAAATACTCCTTTGGAAGATCCTGATGGGACCTTGTATGTGGATGGTTCATGTTTTAAATTGCCGAATGGTGATGTGACGACTGCGTATGCTGTGGTAACTTTGAACACTGTTGTGGAAGCCGCGAGATTGAATCAGAACTCTGCCCAGGCTGCGGAGCTGATCGCTTTAACTAGAGCGTGTGTGTTGTCGAAAGGGAAGCGGGTGAATGTGTTTACCGACAGCCAATACGCTTTTGGTGTCGCTCATAGCTTTGGACGTTTGTGGAGAGAGAGAGGTTTCATGACGTCGCATGGTACTAAGATCCAGCATGGACAACTTGTGAATGATCTTTTGGATGCACTTACGTTACCTAAGCAGGTGGCGATCGTTAAATGTAGTGCGCACCGTAAGGTGACGGATGATGTTGGTCGTGGTAATGCGTTTGCGGATGAGACTGCTAAGGAGACTGCTCGGAACCTTAGTACTAGAATGTATGTGACAAGTTCGGTTAGGTGGCCTACAGAGACTGGTATGTGTGAGGATACCATCGAGAGTGTGAGAACGATACAGAACGAGGCCACTGAGACTGAAAAGACGAAGTGGAAAGAGAGTACGGGAAAGTTGGACGTGAATGGCTGCTGGGTTGATTTGTCGGAGCATAAGAGATGGATGTTGCCAGATGCGTATGTGCTGGCTGTTGTGACTATGGCACATGGGTTAGCACATATTAGCGCGAAAGGTATTTGTAAGTTGTTGTCCCCTGTGTGGAAGAATGATGGTATTACGAAATGTGCTGAGAGATTGGTTAAAAATTGCATGATATGTATGTTGTACAATCCTGGTAAGGGAACCCCTACACCTCCTGGCCATTTTGCTCCCCCTTCATGTCCTTTTGAAGTGATCCAGCTAGACTTCATCCATATGGAGAGATGTAATAACTTGAAATACGTTTTAGTTGTGGTTTGCGCATTCTCCCGATGGATCGAAGCCTACCCTCTTAAGGACAACACTGCTTTGTCCACTGCGAAAATCCTACTGAAGGAATACTTTCCTCGGTATGGAATGCCACGGATTGTATGGTCTGATAACAGAAGTGAGTTTGTAGGGAGTGTGATGAAGAGTGTGTGTAAGGGCCTTGGAATTAATCAAAAATTCCATAGCGCCAATCATCCCCCGTCCGCAGGTTTGGTTGAAGGGTATAATGGCACCCTTAAACTCAAACTAGCGAAGATTCAAGCTATGACTGGTCTGTCGTGGCCTGACGCTTTGCCTCTAGCTTTGTTGTCAACAAGGGCGACGGTACACTCCCGAGTAGGGCTTAGTCCCTATGAAATAGTGTTCGGCCGTCCTGCAAATGTTTGGGGGGTCCCTAGACCAAGTGTGTTTTCTGATCTTGAGTACCCAATGTTGATTGATTATCTTCATGATCTGACTGCTAAACTGAGGTTAATTCACCAACAGGTTTACGAAGCACTGCCGACGCAGACGGAGGGTCCAGGCCACCAGCTCCAACCGGGAGACTGGGTGGTTACACGCAACTTTGCTCGCAAGAAGAATCTTGAACCCCGTTTTACTGGCCCTTTTCAAGTCCTCCTTGCCACGAGAACTGCTGTCCGTTTGGAAGGGCGCAAAAATTGGGTGCACGTCACTCATACGAAAAAGGTACCTATACCTTTACCGGCAGACTCGTGGGTGAGGAAAGGCATTGCTTCATCTGAGACAGAGAAACTCCAGACCTTTGTACCTTTTAGCGACGCTGAACCTGCTGGAGAATCCTCAGTGCAGCAGAACGACATTGTTGAACATTTGTCATCACAAAACTCAAGATCTGTACAATTGACTGATCAACAGAACTCTGTTCCCTCATCGGATCCATTGTTTGATGAACAGACACGTCCTGGGAAAACTCGATACTTTTTGCGATCCAGCACCAAAGACTAATAAAATTTTCGTTTTGTCCCCCGACATCTGCATTATCCCATTTGCCACGATCAGTCTGAACCCCCGTATAATGGTGATTATTTTGTAAATATTGAGTTTTTTCCATATCTGCCTTTTTGCCTCCACAGCTGAGAGACTTTGTACATATTTGTGAAATAAGATACCTTACATCCAGGTGTACCGTAGGGCCGCTCGTGTACTTCCTTCTGGTTAGTAGGTCTTGACACTAGGTTAAAGGCCGTCGATTCCTGGGAACTCCTGGGGATTGACTACTGCTACACAGAACGAAGTGCGTCAAGAAACGTTGCGGACGGTCTTAGGGGATGGCATTTTCAAAGCTGATGGACTTGGAAAAAGCTCAGGCGCAAAGATTCAAATTCCAACAGATCACTCGTACTAAATGTTTTATGTTTCAGGTGTTCCTACTGTCTCTAATTGTTTCTTCGTTATTGGCGGGTGGGGTGTATTATATGATGCAGTACTTCCTACCTTCTGCCATACTTACTCCTACTTCTGAACCTAACATTACCTCTACTGTGTCCCCTCATTCCTTTCATATCTTACCACAACACGAGCAAGCTAGACGTGCAGAATTCAGAAATAATTCCTTCATTCAACTCCTTCATCAGCATCAGTTGGTCGTGAACACTACCAATTGCTGGGTGTGTGGGTTAATGCCACATACTACGGATAAGGGAATTCCATATCTGGTCCTTCCTTATAGTTCCCAGGGTTCAGCTCGAGCATTTCAAACAATGTTTCGAAGTGCACTAGATTCCTACCCCAATCGAGAGCCACGTTCCTCCCACTCTGGTCCTGGTTCGTATCACAAACCTTTGGCTATAGCGATCGATGCTTTAGATAGGGATATCTATGAGCCGTCGCTCATCCCAGAGGAAGAGGTGCGAGCCTATAGGGTCCTGAGTAAGGCTGAGTATAGTGCGCTCGTGGGTGAAGTACAGCTTAGAAGTTCGCCTCCGATATGGATCGTACCCCACATTGGTAATTTCTGTCTGCTAGGTCGTGGCCGAAGATCGAGAGCTCGTCTTGGAGAGAGTGCTTGCTCTGAGACTTATATCCTACCGATGCTCTCTTCCCCTGTGTTTCTGGCTGCCAAGGGTACATACTTCGTCTGTCATGATCGTGCGTATACATGGTTGCCCCCTGACTTTGTGGGCTCATGCTATATCGCACATCTGTTGCCTCCGACGTTTACCGTTGATGCAGACTATCACAAGACTAGAGTTGTGAGAGGCGTGATTAGCGAAGAGGACACTGCCGGTCAAGAGGCAGGAGACTTTTTCAAGGGTTTCCTTCCGTTTTGGGGACCTATGGTCAATAGTAGGAACCTGAGGCAGTTGACTCGAGTGGTGGAATCGACAGCTAATATCACTGCCAGTGCCCTTGGTAATATCACCACAGAACTTCAGGCGGATAGGCTTATGACGTTACAAAACCGTATGGTTTTAGACGTGGTCTTAGCAGATCGAGGTGGAGTATGTAAGGTGATCCATTCGAGCTGCTGTATTTTCATCCCAGATAACGCTCCGACTGTATATCAAGCCATCTCAAAGTTGCATAAGATCTCTGAGTCCATACACGTGGACGTAGGGGATTGGACGCTACTAGGGTGGTTTTGGGGCCTAATGTCGACCTGGGGTTGGAAGATTCTGATGATCATCGGAGTTATTGTAGCATTTCTGTTCACGTGTTGCCTTTGTGTGCAGTGTGGTCCTGCCTTATGTGGCCTCTGTGCTACAACGTGTATGAGACAGTCACCTGTTACCAAAGGAGCTCAGATGGACAGAGCTATGTTGCAGCAACATCTAGATGGTCTAATGAATATCGAGTATGATTCCGACTAGTGCTTGCCTACATGAGGGCAAAAGGTGCGTCTGAGGTTCTGTGACGATTGTAAGTGATGTTTTCGACTCGCACGAATATGGTCGAGTCTGGTATCTACGAACCGCAAATGACGAGTTTAGTGGGTGTATGCAGTTTCGCTGTACTAGCCTAAACCGTTCGTCTGTTTCGTGGGTTTATCTATCTGTACCCACGGGTTCCATCTTAGATACGGCATCCATTTTGTTTCTTGCCCTCAAGTAGCCAGCGAACGGACGCTGTCCGCTTCGCGACCCTGGGATTCTCAAGACTCCTGCGGAAGACACGTTTCCTTTGAAAGTGTCTTTATGATGAGGGGGATGATACTGTAAGGCAGATGGCCCCGCTTGGGGCTCGTCTTGCCCTGCCAGTCTATTGTCTTAGCCGTGCATCTCATTAGGCACGTCCCTTTGATGCTTGCAGCTCGTGTTTCCCGATACCACCCCTTTACGCCCTTTTCGATTCCCCCACTGTTTCTGCCTTCCTCTACACCTGTTTCTGTTCCTTCTTCGATTTGTTTACTGCCGATTGGAATGTACTAATGGTGGGAAGATGGGTTTTTACAGTTGGGAACCACCAAATGTTTCTGTACTTATGTTCCGGACCTTGAATACATCAAAGCGACCCCTCTTGGGGATAATGATGGGAACCAAGTTGTAAACCTTTGTGTATCACGTTAACGTATGGGAGAAAACTGTATAAAAAGGAGCGATCCACAGTAGCAAATTGAATCAGATCCCGCGAACCTACATGCTGTGTACTTCACGTGACTTCAGTGTTCCCTACAGTAAATAAACCTCAAATCTTTGACGCCGAAGGAAGTGTCCCGTGTCTCTGTCATTTGTACGCCGGAACAGGTAACCCACGAAGGTTTCAGGTGTTGTCCCCTGGCACCGCTGGGTCTTAAATAGCCCAGTCCTTCACCAGGGATGCGCCAGTAAACATGCGCCACAGTGCGCCACAGCTCCGCCAGCCATGGTGCGCCACATTTATAATGCGGCGCACCATGGTGCAAAAACGGCACAGATGCGTGACGCATCTGTGCCGGAAATGTGGCGCATTGCTGGAGTTGCGTCGCAAGCGCGACGCAGCTCCAGCAAGGCTCGGGGGTGCCCCATTTTAACAATGCTGCGTCAAGACCTACGCCTACTTTAAGCAGGCGCAGGCTTTTGACGCAGCATTGGCTTAAAAGTGACTGAGTGAAATCTCATAGATTTCACTCAGCCACTTTTGCGAGGCGCACCTGCCCCGGAACGCCCACCCTGCGCCGGAACGCCTACAAGCGGCGCAGGGCTTTACAACGTGACGCATCTGCCTAGATGCGTCATGTTGTAAATCGTTCGTAGGGATGCGCCACGTTTACGCCGCCTTGCGTGACGCAACAGTGGCGTAAAAGTGGCGCAAGGGCCTCATACATCTGCCCCACTATGTTTTGGGCTGCGTTGCATAATTGTGTGTCAAAGGGGTGTTCAATTGATGTAAATAGGCGTTCTGATGGTACCGCCTGTGGTTGTTGACACATCAGTGGTAGACAGGGCTTTAAGCCTAAACATATGCCTCCTCGGGTCAGACGTAAAGTAGAAAAAATGTTTTTATTTCTTCAAACTTTTCATACTTTGCATGTGGCCTGCACTATAAAGCACACATACCATGGGGGGAAAGTTGTAATATTAGTATAGTGGATACCCTTCCAGAACAAAACCCGTGCTACACTCATAGGAACCAGTAACACAACTCCAGGGCATTCTCTTGGGGCCTCAGAGAATTTGCCAATCCTCGGATACCAGTGGAAAGATGCCATTGGCTCCGGACAGTATTACTCCAGATTCAATTAGTTCTTGTCCTCAATATATATCACTTCACTGCTTGCTGTAGGGGATCCACGGAAAATTAGTTTCGCTGTGTTTTAGGGGGGTTCTCCCTTTTTGGATTAAAAAAAAACAACGTTTCCCGAATTGATCTATGGTATCTGGGCATGAAGACAAACAAAGGGCTAAATCAGAGCAAGCTGCTCAGGAAAGCAGTGAAGATCAGCCCGAAGTCTCCAGGTCTTCATCTAAGTCTATTGTTTGTTAGTTCTTTTCCATCTGTGATGGGGAGAAGAAGCTGATGGTGGACTACATTTACATGCACACTATGTTACAAGAAATTCAGCCATGGGAGGCGGAGTAATATTAATTTGGAAAGTTATTGATGCACAAGCATCTTAACGCTTATCATCAAAGGCGATTTAATGCAGTCAAAATGAAGAGGGACTCTAAAGTGGCAGCAACAACACTGCATTGCAGTGATAGACTGCCACATGATGTCCAGCTATAGAAAAGGAAAAAGTTACACATGCTACACCACTATTGACTCACACTGCCTTATCTGTTTAACGGTGATCTCTATTGGAGGACAGAGTGCGCGAACAGGAAGGAATCAAGTTTAGTTTGTTATATTCCGTGGGCCTCATTTATGAGGCCTTGCGTCAGTTTTGCGCTGCTGATGCGTCACTTTTTGTGACGCATCGGCGGCGTAAAACATGCCTCCTGTTGCGCACTATTTACAAAGTGATGCATCTAAGCAGATGCGTCACTTTGTAAACCCCTGCGTTACATTGTACCTGCGTCAGGTATAATGTATGCAGGGTGGGCATTCCGACGCAAAAATCCTTGTAGAAGTGATGCAGTGAAATCTATGTGATTTCACTGCGTCACTTCTAGGACTCCGTTGCGTCAAAATCTTGCGCCTGCCTCACAGCAGGAGTAAGACTGACGCAGGCCCTTTCACATGGGGCTTGCCCCATGTGAAAGGACGCATTGCTGGAGTTGCGTCACTTTTGTGACACACTCTAGCAATGCGTATCTTTTGCGCTTACAGATACATCAGAAATACTGACATATCTGTAACTCCTTGCGACATGATGCGTCATACAGTAAATATGACGCATCAGGTATGTCGCAAGGAGTGCGCACTGAGAAGTGACGCATCGCTGCTTTCACGCAGCGATGCGTCATTTCTCATAAATGAGGCCCCAAGTTTTTATTCCACCATTCCAGTTCTGTTTTTCTGTCCCCTCCCCAAAAAAACCCCAAAATAACATTTAACAATATAAAACAGATTCTTTTTTTACTAACTTTTATGGTTTAAAAATAAATTAAAATGCATGCTGTTTGTCCTGTATGTCAGTGAGTTCGTTTCAGAGTTAGTGCAAGTGATATGCATGAGGAGAGTACAATTGTGCATCTCTAGGTCGGTGCCTATCTGGCCTGGGTTGCACACACGTTGTGAATCCAACCCACCACAGATCACAATTCTTGATATGCATGGCCTTTGTCCATGTGCACCTGTTGATGTTCTTCCAGACACCCTTATAGACGGGAGACTTCCGCTGGGCATGGCATTCGCATGTATGCAGCAGGAGTGGACGGAGAGGTTCAGCTCTAACCAGACTTTACATCCCACCAATCACCGGCACCCAACCCTCGCCCTGCATGACTTTTGTCAAAATGAGAACAAGACCCTGGCCGGGCTCTGTGTTTCACCTGATAGAAGCGACTGACCCCAATTAATTACATCCTTCAGT
Organism: Lissotriton vulgaris; assembly: GCF_964263255.1. Lineage (NCBI taxonomy): Eukaryota > Metazoa > Chordata > Amphibia > Caudata > Salamandridae > Lissotriton > Lissotriton vulgaris. Next base: position 1,200,598,633 of record NC_141687.1, read on the forward strand.
TATGCCTCTGACCAGGCACTGTGACCCATGACCATGACCCATTTGCTAAATCTCTACTCCTGGGCACCTGTATTCCTCCTATCTAGCCACTGCTTCCTGTCTGTAGCTTGGTCATGTCGTCCTGAATCCGTAAGCACCTGAAACCTTCAGCTTCTGTATGCTTTTTGTTTGGACCCACCTTCACCCTGACGCCCAGTATCTCTGTCTTGCTTCACTTTCTGTTTACATATATCAGTTGCTGCCTGCACAGGTTGGTTTCCTGCACTGGTCTGCTCCCCTCAATCAATCAATCAAGACATTTATAAAGCGCGCTACTCACCCGTGAGGGTCTCAAGGCGCTGAGGCGGAGGGGGGGGGGGGTGCCGCTACTGCTCAAAGTGCCAGGTCTTGAGGTGTTTCCTGAAGGTGAGATGGTCCTGGGTCAGTTGTAGGTGTTTGGGGAGGGAGTTACAATTCTTCGCTGCCAGGTAGGAGAATGATCTTCCTCCGGTGGTGGTTCTGCGAATCCGTGGGACGGCAGCGAGGGCGAGGCTGTTGGAGCAGACCTGGCGGGTGGGGGTGTAGAACGAGTGGCACCTGTTGAGGTATTCGGGCCCGTTTTGTGGAGTGCCTTGTGTGCGTGGGTGAACAGCCTGAACATGATCCTTTTGTTGACGGGGAGCCAGTGGAGGTCTCTCAGGTGGATGGATATGTGGCTGTGGTGAGGGATGTTGAGGATGAGTCGTGCGGAGGCGTTCTGTATGCGCTGGAGACGATTCTGAAGTTTGGCCGTGGTTCCTGCGTAGAGGGCGTTCCCGTAGTCCAGTTAGCTGGTGACGAGGACCTGAGTGACTGTTCTTCTGGTTTTGGTGGGGATCCATCTGAAGATCTTCCGGAGCATGCGCAGGGTGTTGAAGCATGATGATGAAACGGCGTTGACTTGCTTGGTCATCGTGAGGGAGGAGTCCAGGATGAATCCCAGGTTGCGAGCTTGGTTCGTGGGTGTCGGTGCGGTGCCCAGCGCCGTGGTCCACCAGAAGTCGTCCCAGGCTGATGGGGATTGTCCGAGGATGAGGACCTCCGTCTTGTCTGAGTTGAGCTTCAGACGGCTGTGCTTCATCCAGTCCGCTACCTCTTTCATACCTTCCTGAAGGTTGGTTTTGGTGATGGCTGGGTCTTTGGTGAGGGAGAGTATCAGTTGGGTGTCGTCGGCGTAAGAGATGATGTTGATGTTGTGTTTGCGTGCAATGGTGGCGAGGGGGCTCATGTAGATATTGAAGAGTGTTGGGCTGAGTGAGGATCCTTGGGGTACACCGCAGATGATCTCAGTGGCCTCGGAGCGGAAGGGGGGGAGGTGGACTCTCTGCGTTCTGCCGGAGAGGATCGAGGTGATCCATTCCAGGGCCTTTCCTTGGATTCCAGTGTTGTCGAGGCGGTCTATTTGGGTGCGGTGGCAGACGGTGTTGATGGCTGCTGAGAGGTCTAGGAGGATGAGAGCGGCTGTTTCTCCGTTGTCCATCAGGGTTCTGATGTCGTCTGTGGCTGCGATGAGGGCGGTCTCGGTTACTGTGGTTGGCTCGGAATCCGGACTGGGAAGGGTCGAGCGAGTTGTTTGCCATAGGAATGCGGTCAGCTGTTTATTGACGGTCTTCTCAATGACTTTAGCCGGGAAGGGGAGAAGAGAGATGGGGCGGAAGTTTTTGAGGTCTTTGGGGTCCGCTGTGGGTTTTTTCAGAAGGGCGTTGATTTCTGCGTGTTTCCAGCTCTCAGGGAAGGTGGCTGACTCGAAGGAACTGTTTATGACGTTCCGAAGGTGGGGTCTGATGATGGTGTCGGCTTTGTTGAAGATGTGATGGGGGCATGGGTCGGAGGGAGAGCCGGAGTGGATGGAGTTCATGACATGGATGGTGTCTTCACTGCTGATGGGGTCCATACGCTGAGGGTGGTGGTGGGGGTCGCTGGTTTGGTGTCCAGAGGTGGAGATTGGGGTCCGAAGCTGTTGTGTATATCTGCAATCTTGCGGAGGAAAAATGTGGCGAGGGCGTTGCAGAGGTATTGTGACGGGGTGATGTCGTTGTTGCTGGCGTTGGGGTTGGAGAGCTCTTTGACGATGCTGAAGAGCTCCTTGCTGTTGTGGGTGTTGTTGTCCAGTCGCTCTTTGAACTATGTCCTCTTGGTGGCCCGAATCTGCTGGTGGTATTCGCGGGTGGCGTTTTTGAGGGTTGTCATGTTTTCTGTTGTCCGTTCGTGGCGCCAGGTCTTTTCGAGTGTTTGGCAAGATTTCTTTGCAGCTTTGAGGGCGTCTGTGAACCATGGGGGTTTTCTGTTGCCGGTCTTGCCTTGGGGGGTTCTTCAGTGGAGCGAGGTCATTGGCGCAGTTGGTGATCCACTGAGCGAGGTTGTGGGCTGCGTTGTTGGTGTCGGGTAGATTGGTGTCGGCTGGTGGGTTCTGGCTCAGCGATGTGGTTAGCTGGTCTGTGGTGATTTTACACCAGCATCTGCGGGGGATCCGATGCGCCAGGTGGTGAGATGTAGTCTTCTTGAAGGTGAAGTGTACGCAGCTGTGGTCGGTCCAGTGTAGTCCGGTGGAGTGGTTGAAGGCGACGTGGTTACTGGCGGAGAAGATGGCGTTGAGCGTGTGGCCGGCGAGGTGGGTGGGGGTGTCCACCAGTTGCTTGAGTCCGAGGTTGGCGAGGTTGTCGAGCAGGGTGGAGGTGGCGTTGTCGTTGTTTTTCTCCAAGTGAAACTTCAGGTCTCCTAGGAGGATGTGTTCTGGTGAGGCTAGGGCGTGCGGGCTGATGAAGTCTGCAATGGTTTAGCTAAGCTGTGTGCGCGGGCCTGGGGGTCTGTCCCAGACTTCTTCCTATAGCACTGGAATGTAGACGCTTTAGCAACTCTACATGTTTTTAACCTTTTGATATTTTTGAATGTCTTAATTTGCATGCTGTCGAGTTGTCCTGGAATAGAGGAGCATTTTACCCCTGTTTCAGATGCAATGTGGCTAGGCTCCTTTAGCATGCCTTTTGTGTATATGTAGAACATTGGATGGCTCATTTGAATGGCAGTTATTCCTGTACTGCCCAAATCATGCATGTCCCGCATGCCCCCTGATCCAAGGAAAACAAGGTGCACGCATTTTAGCATATAGGGAATTGTAATCTAATCAGTTTGCTGTGTGTCTATTTTATTTAAATGCCAATGCCTCAAAAGATAGCAAAAGATTTACCTGGGAGGTGGCGTGTTGGGGGGGGGGGGGGTTGAATTAGAAACGTGTCATTTCTGTTTGTGTGAGAGCTATTTCTATAGAATTAAACCTCAGGTACACAACACTTCGGATGTGAAGCCGCATTGAAGCGGAAAGAAAGTCTATCTGTTTTAACCGTGACTATGGTTAGAGGGCAGAGTGGCCAGTGAAGGTAATCGGTGGGCATTTTATTTAAAATGCCAAGTTAATTAGTGGGGCTTTGCATAACCCACTCTACGCTGTTGATGAATCGCCTCCCATGGATATCATCTTGCCATTTATTCAGCTCTTTAGGCTGGCAGATCATGTACGTTGAATATGCATTAGACGAGCAGCTGAGAGATGTATGGGGCTGCGCGGCGCAGTCTGTAGATGCCTATAACATGTATGTATGTCCATGTGGGTGGCTGACAGGTTAGAACCTTTTCTGGGTTGAGCAGTAAGGACAGAGCTGGCAGCTGGCTCATGAATCAGTGATGCGTACTTGTTGTGTTTCACAGCTGTGGTTCCGGGTGGAAGGCGGTCTGGTCTACCTTCTATTTGTTGCAGGATGCTGGAGAAAGGTTTTCTTCCAGGGGAGCTTTGGGCGACTTCAGTAGAGGGGTGATTCTGTTCTCACGATATGAATTCTCAGACCTCAAATCTGCTGACAATTTGGTGCCCTTTAAATATGCAAACCTTGCTCGTTTGCTTTGTTAGCATTAAGACAAGTTTTGGGGGGACACAATTACCTACTGATGCCAAATGGGCCTTCTCAAAACTATTCAGTCGTCTCCCGCCACCCCTCCCTCCTCCTCGCCTCCAAAAATTAGACTTCGAGCGATGAAGATTCAAAATCAGCTTGCATGCTGGCAGCATATCTCTTTTCGCCTATCCAAAACCAATTAACAAAATAAAACAAAACAATATGTTGACATGCTCCCTTCCAAATATGTGTGAAACATACAATAAATAAACACCTATAACAAGGACAAGCAGCCTTTCATCTCGTATATCATCACATTGGTTGTCCTTCAAAAATAGAATGCGCCACAACATAGCTTAAAAACATTGGCAAAGCTGATAGCTCTGGCTGAACACTTATAAGGTACCACAGACAAAACCTATTGGCTATGCCACAGTTTGTTATTATGGTTGACCCTGTGAGGGCATGCGCATGCATCTCGCTTGAGAGACATTTTTTTGAACAAAAAGGGCTACGAGCCAGTAGTTGCTCACCCATTTCTTGGCTTGCATGGCAGTCTTCTTTGCAGCCTCGTTATTCGTCACTGCAGGCCTAACATAATTTCTGTTCCTCTCTGTGAAACAGGAACCAAACATTGATTGATTCAATGTAATCAGTGCCCATCCCCTCCTCTCAACGTGACTGAGGTAATATTTTGTTCCTTTTAGCTATTCGTGCCATGCAAACACAAGGCTTGTGACTGACAAAAACATGCCTAGTATGGCAAACTAAATTGCAAAGATTTATTTTCTACAGTTACATTTCTTTTTTTTGCCAGGTCTTCTTTTCTCATTTTGCACTCGTGTTTTCTTTTGTTTTGCTCGTGGTCGCTTCTCTCAAAAGATCAGTATTATCTTGTTCTAAATATTGCAAAGGTACATTGTTTTTTTCTTGTGTGTATTTTCTGAAATTATGATTTAACACGCAATCATGCAGTACACCCCAATCCACCACACTCCAACACTCCCCACTCTAATTCAAAACAATCTGCCCGACTCCAATCCGCCCCACTCTGATTCACTCCACTCCAATCTGCCTCACACCAATCCAAAATAATCGGCCTGGTCCAATCTGCCCCAACTCCAATATGCCCCACTCCAATCCAAAACTCTCATAAACACTCCAATCTGCCCCACTCTAACACTCCAATCTTCCCCAATCCAATCCAAAGCAATCTGCTCCACACCAATACAAAACAATGTGCCCCACTCCAATCCAATTCAGTCTGCCCCCTCCAGTCTATTCCGTACCAATGCAAAACAAGCTGTCAAACTCCAATCTGCACCACTCCAATCCACCCCATCCCACTCCAATCCAATCCACCTCACTGCATTCCAATCCACCCCATTCTAATCCAATCTACCCCCCTCCAATCCAATCCACCCTTCCCCATCCCACCCCACTCCATTCCATTCCACCTCCATCAGTCCACCCCATTCTAGTCTACCCTCACTTCAATCCTATCCACACCCCTCAGTCCATTTCATCCCACTTCAATCCACTCCACCTCAATGCAATTCACCCCAATCCAATAAACATTACCTCACTCCAATCCACCCTACTGCAGTCCACCCCAGCCCAATCCAAAATATCCCACCCATCTGATTACGATCATGAAAAAAGGAGGCTCTGGGAAATAAATGTTTGCCAGAGCCTACAAAATATGAACAAGCAGCGAAGCTGGGATTGATCTCAGGTTTTCTAGTTTCCCATTGTGCTATTCAGCCACTAGATGGATGTCTCATTCCCCTGTTTTGCATCAAGGATTGTCTTTCATGTTTGGCACATGAAGTTACACCTTGAGCAGCAGGCAGAAGCCAAATGAAAGCTTGGCATGTTTTGGGCTTCCGGGTCCAAGAGGACCTTGAGCTGAGCCAAGCATTGTTGCAGGAATTCTGATCAGGAACAGAACTATGCTTGAGACCATAGAACATCAGTATGTAGGAAACTGAGCCACCATACCACCTTAGTGTCTACAAGCCCGAGTTCGTCTAGCAAAAATGTTTATGTTTATGTTTATAGGATTTGTAGAGCGCGTGACTACCCTTGGGCATCTCAGCGCTAATAAAGCAGTTTAGCGAGAGTGGGTAACTAGTCCTGTGGGAAAAGCCAGGTCTTAAGTTTTTTCCTGAACTGTGCTTCTTCTTGGGTGGATCGAATGTCAGGATCTAGGCTGTTCCAAAGCTTAGGTATCAGATGGGAAAAAGACCTTTCACCCCATCTGGCTCTTTTTGTTATGGTGTTCTTCATGAGAAACTTTGAACTTGGCCTGAGCTGTCGTTGGGGTGTGTAGTGAGTGACCAGGTTTGGAATGAGTGCTGGACCTCTTCCGTGCATGGCACGATAGGCCAGATTGAGGGGTTTAAATTTGATTCTGGCTTGAACCGGAAGCCAGTGCAGTTCCTTCACTTGCCTTCACTAATGCCTCACCTGCCCTCCTAAACTTTCCAGAGACAAGTAATTTGACACCCCAGAACACCACACTCTCGAACCTTTCAGGGATTGAGGTATCAGGACACACCCTTTCTGGCTCTCACTCATATTTGTCCACAAAAATATTTTAAAAATAGACAAATAGGATGTTTACAATGCTTATTTAAACTACCTGCTCTAAGATGCAATAATTGCACCACAATTAATAAACAGATACATGTTGAAAATGTCATCAACATGGTTAGTAAACCATATACAATTAGGATTCCTGTCATATTATCTGACAGATCTGCCTAAACCCTCCCAACCCACTAAATCTAAGTGGTTATAGATCTCTGAGTTCAGTGGCAGACCCCTTAACTTAGCATACATTCTACATCTTGGCTGATGCATATGTGTAATCAAAACAGCAGCTGCATTCTCCAATTGCGTCTAGGGGCTAGTGTGCGATCAGAGAATATAACAAGGGGCAATGTTGTTTGACCTTGCTTAGGCTGTTCAGATCAAATCCCAGAAAAAGAATAACATGAAAAAACATTGGCTGGTTCGATGTGAAAATACAACATGACACAAAGAAAGTCTGATATTTAGTACCATGTGCAAAACTAAAGTGGCCTTCAACGTGCATGATTAGGCTAACATAGGGAAAATGACAATGGGCCATAAAATAAACACACAACACATCAGGCTCGAGCCTTCAGTGACCTGCCCAACTCCACCGAGCTCCTTTTAGAGGCAGCCCTGGGCCTTCGGAAGCAGCCCTCTATTGGCTCCAGACCCACCTCCTAATGGGGAAATGCCCAAAGAGATAACTAGCCTGTCAGCTCCGCTACCACATACAGGAATTGAGAGCCAGCCTTTATCTCATCTAGCCGGAAATTCCTGAGCTTCAGAGAAGGCCAGAAAAAGGGCTGGCATTAGTGTGTATCTGCTCTCTCCAAGCATCCGTGTGAGTGCTGGCACAGTACATGTCCAGGGTGGTCAACCAGAAACTCAGCGTAATGGGGAGGAATGAGCCCAAGTAGTGCTATGGATGGATGGGATGGGGAAAACTTTCACAAAAAGTATAAGCGTTTTGACAACAGCCTTCCCACACTGCAAGATCATTACACAATAAAAACACAAACACAAAACAGCACTGACTGATATTGTCACATTATGCAATCTGCTGTCTATGAACATATATGAAATTATGACAAAGGTCAGAGCACACATTCCTGTGAAGCTGTTTTATAAGCACAGGATTTTACCTACCAATGATGCTACAGTGGCACTGAGGCCTAGTGCTATGAAGGTCCCTCTGCACCTCAATTGTTTATGGTTCTTTTTGTGGTTTTTGAGTATGGATATGTATTTTAGTCTATGGATGATGTGCACAGTAATGTACTATAGAGTGTTACATATACAATATACTAATCATATACTGGTAGTGCATTCCTTACTGGCTCAGCAGCCATGAGGGAATCATAAATAATAATGCTTAATTTTACCCTGTGCCCCCTCCCTGGTCAAGCCATAACCTGCATGTGGATAGAAGTTCTGTTCAGAAGAAGGTTTGCTGGCTGCTCAAAAGTCCAGCTGCCCATACACTCCTGACATTTGGCTTCCTGGAGAAAGAATACAAAATTGTCCCTTACACAGGCTTGGTACTCTGTGAAGAAGTTTGTCTTAATGAGAGGATCCCGGTCACCTATAGTCTGCTAGTACAATGTTCACAAGAAATGTATCTGTGTGGCAAATAATGTTTCTTTTTTTCTATTTGTACCTCCATATCTACTCCTCTCTTTCGCTGGACTTTAGTGCCTTAACTACTCAGGCTTGAACACCACAACGGATCACGCGGATGAAGGTGTACTTTGCTTCCCACACTCTGTAAGTGTCACAATTAAGACACAAGAGTACATACTTTACCCGGACTGAAATTTGGATAGGACAAAGCTGATAAGGTCGTTATATATACGAGGCCTACCTGAATTGATGTCAGCCCTAAAGAAGTCGTAGGGTAACTTTAAATCCAAAGACAAAACACATGTTAGCTGATGTCTGGCTGTTGTGACAGTCAGATTAAAATGAAGTCTGACTGAAAACAGGAGCAAGACATGAAGACTTTTTTACTTGGACACTCATATGCATGTGCTCAGGGCTGATGATTGTGTTCAAGATTGTTGTAGGGTGCTGGGCTGACACCCTTTCCCTTGGAGCACTACTTACATCCAGTGTAAAACATTGGGGAAAACATAGACTGAGCACCTGATTGCCCCATTCACCCCCCCCCCTTTTTTTTAGCTGTTAACCACTCATCTATGTCAGGCATCAGTGCCCTTATACTGATCCAATTGTTTTATCTTGTCTCCTTTTAAAATATGTACCTGGGTCAGGGATTTAGTTTTGTCCCAGCATTATGGATTTGGCATGGCACACAGAGGAGGTGTGTGTGTATGCCTAAAGGTAAGGGAGTAGCCATGCAATTAAAATACCTGTTACGTTTACCCAGAATACCATTAGGAGAAGCAAAGCCTGTCAACTCTACCAACACCACCCCAGATGAGGTCCCTTCATTCCTCCTCCCATCCATCTATCTGTCCATCCTTTAAGTCTTTCACACATCTGTCAATCAATGCATCTTTTCAAGCTTCTATCTATTCGCCATTCCATCCATCCTTCCTTTACCATTATGTGACTTCACCCTTTCATTACATTCTTCCATACATCCTTACACTCACGCTTTCAATCATTCATCCATGCTCTGACCATCCATACATCCAATCATTTTCAGCCATCCATCAATTCACCCTCCATTTATCATATGAGCCATCTATCCAGACTGTCATTCACCCATCCACACATGCAATCAGTCTTTCATCATGGCAGCCATTCTGTCTTTGACTCACCCATACAAATGTTGTTTGCACTTCATCCATCAGTGTTTTCACCCATGCGGCCATCTTTTAATGCTGTTGGCCTTTCCGTATTTCAACGTTTTTTCTTCTTTTCATATGACCTTCATTTTACATTTCCTTTGAGGTCACTCTCTCTCTCTATCTTTCTCTCTCGCACTGCCAGTAGCATAGCCAGTGTATTGTGAGAGAAAGTGCAGGAAATAAATAAGCCCCCAACCGCTACTTGAATTATATGCAACAATAAACAGGGTTCAGTGACCCCTCAGGCCTCTGGGCCCTGTTGCCACTTTACCTGCTGCACCAATGGAAGCTACCATTGTTTTACCTTTTGCGCCTCCTTTACTGTGATGTTACATTGCAATCCTGTTATGTTGTAAGAAGTTTTGTCTGGAGAGCTGCAGACAAAACATGCGCACAACTATATGTCATCAGCACCCCAACTTAAGCTGTGAATTCTAGGGTGCTCATGACGCCACTGCCTAGAGGTATTGTATTTTTCTTTCACCTTGTGCATTGTATCAATGCCTTAAATTTAAAATGAAGATCTGTATCTGGTGCAAGCATTAAACTATCCCTCTATCTCAACTGGGTGGATGCATAGCGCATATATGCTGTCTGCCTATAACTCGTGAACTCTCTCATGCATTGAAATGATCCTCTGTGACTGCTCGATGGACCATCTATCTACCTATCTATTTGCCCATGTTCAAGCTATACTTTCCTCTTGCTCTTGGGTGGAGCCTAGGCAGGTCTTCTCTGGTTGCCTGTAACGGGTGCACTCCTTAGGGTCACTCATCATCACAGCTGGTTGCATTCTATTTGCAATGACTGGCTGTATACAGCACATGCCTGTCGGACACTCACCTGTCATTCTGGTGGATTATATAGAGCTAAACCATGACCGTTGACATGGAACATGTGGCAGAGCACTCATCTATTAAAGCTATGTGGATCCTAATGTGACCTCAATCATTCACCAAAATCAATTAATGTAAATGTGTTCATTGCAGATATTCCATCTCCCACTCCTCTTCCTGTTATTAAACATGCACTTGAGGCAATCTAATAAGAGATAAGAACTCACTCTTACTGAATGAAAGGCCACACTGCAATGCCCCACTGTTTCAAATAAAGGCCATCTCAAACAGGATTCATTTTGCAAACCATATGCAGATAACATGTAGGATATTGTATTGTGACTGGAAAAGACTCTTGTCAAATGGATTCATTGTTAGAAAAATTCAGCAGTGATGGAGTTGAACAAACATACCTCAGACACATTCAGTCCAGAGGCACATACAGCTCAATAAGCCTACAGGCTGCTAAATCAGAATGCCTTGGATTGAGGGAGTGAGTTGAAATGGGTCCAGTGTATAACATTCAGTTAATTGCCTAACAGCGTTGCACTTTTATTGGGAATTCATAAATCAAGGCTCTTATCTTGAAAGTAATGTGCCACTCATAGCAGGCTTGCCTCACAAGAAAGGGTGAGGTCTGATCTGTGTATCCAGATAATTTCATGATACCAAAGCTACATATGCTGCAATTTTATACTGATTTTTGAGGCGTACGCTAGAGTTTAAAACCAATCACGCACTTCAAGATTTAAAAAACCTATTTTGATCACTGGGTGGGCTCTATTATGAATTTTCAGTAACCTTTTTTAAGGTGTTTGACCTGTGGTATTCGACCCTGATAATTCATGAACAATTTTAACTAACCTAAGTTTTTATTATTTATTTTTAAATATTTTTTTTAATTTCCTGCTAAACCAAGCTTGGGCATCATGGGCAAATTTGTCATTCAGAGAGGTTCGTTAGATGTCACCCACAATCCCTTGTATTATAATCCAAATCCTGTATCAGCATTCCCCATGCCAAGAGAAAAAGATAGAACCATGTCTGCTTATCTAAACCATGGTATTGCTGTGAATAAAGGCCTTAAAAACACCTAGGTTGTCTCAGCAGCAATGCTACTGATCTGAACTGGGAAAATCCATCCCAATCATTTCTTACATCTTATTCACGCAGTAGGTTTGGTGACTGTGAGAGGGTACTCAACTCAGACTGGTACAACACCAGACCAGGGCTACAGTACTCTGTTAGTCTGGATGCTGTCTTTTGTTTCCCATGTCATGTGATTACTAGTTGGAAAAATGATGCAGATCGAGTTTTAACTCTAACTCGTTTCAGTAACTGGAAAAGTGCTATATTGCTAAACATGTGGCCTGTCGAACACACACATATGCTGCACTAGCTCTAGCAGAGGCATCTAGGATAGTGGAAAAAGGAGACACAATTTCTTTTGTATTAGATACAAAGGTAATAGAAAATAAAATATATTCCTTAAAAAGTATTGGAAAAGTAATCCAATTTCATGTTGTAAATGAACACCCCTCCGTGACGACACAGAAGATATTTTTGATTCAAAAAGTGGATTATTTTAAAACTTTCCAATACACTTTGAAAAAAGATAAAAAGCTAGCCGAAATTTTACACTCAATTCCACTGAACACAAAATATACATCTAAATGCATCCATAACACAGTAATAGATACTTTACTGGTATGGTTCTGTCCCAAATCAAAAAAGAAGCACAAACGTTTTCATTCAAAGAATTTTTGTATCAAAATTGATGGCACTCATGATAAATATAATATTGAAAAACTGTTACTCATTGTGCATTTTGTGAGCAAAGCCAAACTGAGGAGCATTTGGTTGGTCTGTTACAGATGGAACAATTAGATGCAGAATACACAGCTGGTCAGATTTTAAGCCACTTTGTTACCTGTAATTATTAACCTGAAGACATTTTAAGTCAGTGCTATGATGGAGCATCAGTGGTGGGTAGATTCAATACAGATGTTCAGGCTGTGATGCGGAGATTAAATACATATATCACTTACAAATACTGTTACAATCATCAACTTCATCTTGTTGTCATACATACCATACAAAGAGAACCAAGGGCAAAGCGATTCTTTGATCTTTGTAATATGCTGCACAATTTCTTTCATCATCATTATATCAGTGAACGATATAATGGAACTGACTCACAAAAGTCTTCTTGAAATTTGATAAACTAGCCATTATGAGGTTACAAATGTATGGATAAAAACATTAACATGACTTCTGATCTTATGTCAGCCATATATCATGATAATAATGTTACCTCTGAGTTGAAAGTAGAATCTTGTGGAAAATGCTCATATTCAAAGAGAAAATGTTCATACAATTGGGAAATTATTACAAAATGTACTCAGTTTTAGCTTTAAAGCCTGTTAATGCAGTGTTTGAGACACAGTAAGCAAATTTGTTTTTTTGCAGTGGAAGTTGCGCCGTCCACCCTTAGTGCCGTGAAAGCAATGCATGCAGATCTAATGTTTTCTACGAAGTACTGCTCTTTTGTGGATGTGAGAGATGAACTCATGCTTGTTAACCATAGACCAAAAAGGAGGAGGACCCTCAACTGCCGATTTGCAGATTCCGATATACTTTTTACCATTGTTACAAAAAAAGTCACAGAGGGCGCAGATGTTTCCACCATTTGTGAACTGGTGGTGCAAGAATATGCTGAAGCATTCCCAGCACTTCATGAAATGTATGCATCTGCACTGGTTATAGGGATTTCAACCACAGCCTGTGAGAGCTCCTTTTCAATCCTGTACAATGTCCTTACACCTTTCCGCCACACATTGATTCATGAGCGGAAACACAATTTGGCTATTCTAGCACATGAGAAGGAGCTCATGGCACCCCTATGTACAGATTAGTTTGTAAGGGAGTTTTTAAATAACCACAGAAGGTAACATCTTAGATTGGAATCACTAGTTTTGCAATTATTAGGCATTAAAACTGCAGTCATTTTTCAAAAATACTGCTTTTTCTCCAATGTGTTACTATTTAAACATTTTTCTTTATGTATAAAAGTAAATCGCAACAGAATGACAAGAAAATAAACAAATATCGTTTATATTGTGAAGAGAAATAAGTGTTAGATAAATTACAGTGGCTAAATACCCATTCTTTCTAGTGCAACAATGTGAAGGCTTGCAGGTGGTAATGCAACTGCTTGACCTACTATTACAGTATGCTTGGTATCCAAGTGCTTGTGTTGAAGCCTGATCTACTGGAATCTGAAGATTGGCGGTTAGGTACAAACATTGGCTTTACTTTCAAGTAACTCTACATTCAATGTATACACACAGAATGTATGCTGTGTATTGGGATTCAAACAGGTAGGTTTTAAAGTCGATATAATGTAATCTAGAGCTTGTAGGCTGCCTCCAAAAGTGGCAATTTAGGATTGCAGTGGCCTGCCTGAATGCACCCTTGGTCCATCCAAGGAAAATTCCTGGAGCCAGGCTTGAATACAAACTGGCAAAAACACATTGCAAAGCCTATCACTCTAGTATAGACGAGACCTACTGCCTTTGCCAATGCTTCTCTTAGTGTACCATCCCCACAAGAGCGAAATCAGCCATTTCCTTTGACTCATCGCCGCAAATTTAAAAAAATCCTGTTTATTATTTGTGCTATCGCTGCTGGTAGCAAACACTCGCAGGAGGCAGTTTCTTTCTTTTAAATTTACCTGCTGCTTAACCCCTTCCATGCTGATGACGGAACGGTTCCGTCATCAGCGTCGGTTGAGCTGTGCTGATGACGGAACCGTTCCGTCATGACTCCGCCCGCGCAAGGCGGAGTCAGCACAGGCGGGGAATACGCCCCGCACGCAAGAGGTTAAAAGCAAGAAAGGAGGAGCCTGAGGGCCTCTTCTGATATTAGTTACTTTCATCAAAAAACATACATGAAAGTTACACAGGCCTGATGCCCAACCTGCGCCCATTTCAGGGAAGCAGGTCACATGATCTCCGTGTTTATTGTATTATTAATAATGCCTTGGGACAAAAGGCGCCAGAAGCATGTTCTGTTCTCTCCAAGGAAGGACTTTAGACAAAAGCTGTGGATATTTTCACCCTGTATTAAAAAAATACTCAAAATAATGGCATTAGTAAGCCAAAAAATGAATGTGGAAACTACTTTATCATGTCGCTAGATACTTTGAAGCGGCCTTTTTAAACTTATGAAAAATTGTGTGAACGTGGTTTTTGGCGCCTTAGTCTAAACTGCTTCAAATGCTTTTAGAATATGTCTGTTTTGCTCTAATACAAACGTAATTCATTTTCTTATTCATCAGTTCAGTAAGGATGAAATGGTGAGATGTTGGGAACCCTCCCCAGATAAAGTGCAGAACGTCTTAAAAATACGCCTAGAGGCATACTTTTGAGAATGTCATACAGCTCAGCAAGTAAACTTACTGGGCTGCTTGACAGGAAAAGGACAGGAATGCGCTGTATTTAAGAAAATAAAGCGGATTCCTGACTTTGTCCCTGCACTGGCACCACATTGGCGGCCTACAGCCGATGCAGGTGCCCTTACACCATGGTGCAAGCGTGCCTGTGTTGCATGTAGGATTGTTTTTGTGCAGGAAGGGGCGCCTTTCTGCGCAAAATCAATTCTGAGAGGCATATTCCTCTTTCTAGGTGTGCCGCAGAATGCAGCACACATAGAAAGAGGAAGTAAGAAGGAGAAATAAAGATATTTCTCCACATTATGCCTCCCATCAGAAGGCATACCTTTTTGGCACATCCAGGTCTACCACTTTTGGTAAACCTGGGAATGTGTCAAGATTAGATGTATGGGAACACCCATGCAACACCCATGGATCGCTTTCCCAGGACAGAGTAACACAACACAGCGCATGCTGCGTTACTTCACATTTATAAAGCCACTCAAGGGCACACAAGGTGGCCTTGAATGGCTTTATAAATCGCATTATTGACTTGCATCGCTTTCGCACCACTTTGCGAGGTGCAAGAGCGACAACGTCATGAATATACCCCAATGCACTTTTCCAAGATAAATAATATTTGCAATTTCAAGCACAGTAGTCATTTTAGTGGATTACTTTTGCCTCCAATAAAAGAATAAAAACATAAGAAATGAATTTCAGTTCTGTGATCGAATATGACAAACCATAAATAATGAATTTCATAAAAAAGATACATTTGAATACAATCTAAATGAAAGTCAATCAGATAATAAAGGCTTAACCTGAACATCTAATATGGATCCAGCCTTCCTTGAAGCTACTTTGGTCATCTCTTTTCTAAGAGTTGTAGATGAACGAAATTAAAAATATAGTGCTCCTTTCGATTGAGCATACTAAACTTAGGCGTGACCAGACTCACATGGAAAGCCAAAATTATGGCATTTCAGAGCTTTTTGGAAATGTTTATGGTCATGTGTTCTTCTGCTTGGCTTTGGAAGATTACCCCAGACACCAATGTATTTCAAACTAAAATATATGTGATTACCCATGGGAGCTATCAGTGACTCTTGGCATTCTCATCCAAGCTGAAAGTTAATTACCGTTGTACTCATGAGCCAGGAAAGTTGCTAAACTTATTTGGTCCCTTGGTACCGACTGTAGGGTTCAGCTCTGCCAGCCAATTCTCTCCCATGCTCTGTTTGACCGTTCTGTATCTGTGGGGAAGAGCAGAATGACTTTCCCACTTCAAAAGCAGGCAAGCTGCTGAGACCAAAAAACCAAGAGCCGAGCGGAACCCTTTCCATGCCAAGTAATTTGTACTGTAAAGACCTAGAGTTGAGGTTACCTCAGTGTTTAATAATAACACACATTCAGAGTTTCGACAATTTATTTTGCGGCGAAGTCC
Organism: Lissotriton vulgaris; assembly: GCF_964263255.1. NCBI lineage: Eukaryota > Metazoa > Chordata > Amphibia > Caudata > Salamandridae > Lissotriton > Lissotriton vulgaris. Next base: position 1,200,614,649 of record NC_141687.1, read on the forward strand.
AACATTTCCATGTTCATGGTTTGGGAAATCATTTTACTTGAAAGTCAATTTAATGAATGCCTGAATCATTGGAAGCAAAATACTACAAAAATAGAAGTCTGCAAGGGGTGAGGTGGATGTGGAATCACCGGATCTACGATTTCAATTCTGAGGAAAAAAAGAAGGGGGCTAACTAAGGGTATTAGTAAGATTTTGAGTCTGGGGATACAGATTGAATTGACGAAGTCAGGGGAAAAAACTAAAAATGGATGCCTGTAATTTTAAGAATACTGCAGAGGTTCCAAATTTGCAGGGAACATTGTATTCAAAGGGGCTTTACTTTTAACCGTCAGACTTGTAGCAGGAAAACGCTAAACCTATTGGTTGTAGTATTATCACTAGTCCACGACACTTACTTTATCAATATTGGAAATACTAAAGAGTGAGGAGACTTTCTTTGTGTGGATCTAGGACCTTTCAACTTTTGCACAGATCGTTGTATCTGTTGCATGAAATGCCTAAGCTGCCATGACAGCATGGGGAAGTTTGAATCCCACATTACTAAGTAAAGCAAAGTGTAAATGAAATTTAGTGTGACTCGCCAGCATTCCGTTTCTGATAACACTAGAAATGTCTATGTATGTGCTAACTACAGTTAGAAGCAGAGTAAAGCAGCAAGTACGTTGCTGATGCATTGGGCAAAGTTTCATGTAATTGTTGATGTTTATATATTTTTTTGCGGGCGGCATGTACAAGCTGTGTTGCTGTTGTCTGGGCATGACATAACATGGCCTCTCGTTACTTCTACTAGATAGTCTGTAGGAATGTCATGATCTTGCACTTCACATATTGCATTATTGCAGTCCCTTTAATATTGTCTCAATAAAAACAAACTACAAACTAGGACTTTGCTTACTAAATTGGGTCTGAGCTATCTTCCAAACAGAGTTGCTTATTTATAAGCCCCTTGCCCTGCCGGTGTGAAATTTTTTTGATGCTCCGGCACCACAGAGTGCAGACCCATACCTAAGAGACTATGTAAAGCAACTTTGCATGGCTTATCATGGCCTCATAGATATGGTGTAAGACAGCGCAGCGCAAGTTGCTGCATTGGCTTACAATGCGTCAGAGGGCCATTCCCATGTAAGTTGTGGTGGGTGTTCCCATGCAGCACCTTTGGGGTTTGACACATTCCCAGATACACAAGGATCTGTAAACCTGGTAATGCAGAAAAACTGAACGCCTTCCCAGTACAGGCGTAACAAGGAGAAATATTTTTATTTCTCCTCATTTTTACCTTAATGTGTGTTGCGTTCTGTAGCACATTTAGAAAGAGGAAAACACCTCCATGGAATGTTTGAGGGCAGGAATGCGTCCCCTCCTGCATAAAAACAATCCTGCCAACAACGCAGACATACTTCCACCATGGTGCAAGGGTGCCTGCATTGGTGCAAGGCACCCAAAACGGCACCAGCACAGTGGCAAAGGTCAGAAATGAGACGCACTTCATAAATACGGTGCATTCCTGCCCCTAATTTTTGACGCAGGGCAGAGCAGCAAAATCCGACTTTTGGAAAACAAACAGAAAATTAGAACTGCATATCAAAATTGGCATTTCTTTTGAGCAAGTATGGCTTTCAAATGAATTTAGTAGTTCAGGCTATACCTACGGACATATTAGAGCTGTAGCTTAAAGTGTACATTTCTAATAATTTCTCTTTTTAACACTTTTTAAAACAATGTTTTTTTAAAGGAGAAAGTAATGTTTTAACTATTTGTATAGAAGTATCGAGTCTACCTAGTATATTACGGTTAGAATTTAACTATGTCACCCATTCAGAAGAGGAGTGGGTGTTAAATTCCATATAGGTACCAAAATATAGGCCTTGGTAGCTTCATTACCCTTCAGCTATATTCTTCCCAACATAAAACTTGTCAAGGTTTACAGGAACTGACCTTTTACCTAGATACTACACTGCATTCAGAACACAGGTTTCCCCCAGTTCGAAATCTCATACGTTATGCATGAGGATTCTTGGAAGCACAGCAGGACTACCATCTCCTGTATAAAATCTATGTACAAAATTCATGCCCAATGTCATACTTAGGCCGACACAGTAACACAGCAAGGTAGGACCCCTGGGGAGACCTATGGGTATATATTAAGTGTGAGCGGGAAATCCGTTACGCTTGCGGATTTTGCGGATTTTTGGGAAATCCGTAATCCGCGAATTTTGAGGATTTCCCGCAAAATCCGCAAAAAAAAATCCGCGAACGTAACGGGTTCAAAAGTTGAACCCCCACTCATGCAACTATTTTACAATGGCGCCAGCAAGCTGCCAGCGCCGTGAAGGACTGGGTTTTTCTAAGACCCAGCGGTGCCAGGGACAACACCTGAAACCTTCGTGGGTTACCTGTTCCGGCGTACAAATGACAGAGACACGGGACACTTCCTTCGGCGTCAAAGATTTCGAGGTTTATTTACTGCAGGGAACACAGAAGTCGAAAGAAGTACATAGCATGTAGGTTCAAGGAGACTGCTTCAAATTGTATCTGTGGATCGCTTCTTTTATACAGTTTTTCGTCATACGACAACATGACAAACAAAAGGTTACAACCCAGTTCCCACAGTAAATTTCATAGGGGGTCGCTTTCATGTATTCAGGGTCCCGGAACATAATTACAGTAGCATTGCTGGTTCCCAACTGTAAAAGTACATCTTCTCACCATTAGTGCATTCCGTTCCGGCAGTAAACGAATCAAGGAAGAGTCAGAAACAGGTGCAGAGGAAGACGAGGATAGCGAACAGATTGAAAAGAGTGTAAGGAGGTGCTATCAGAAACACGATTGCAGGGATCAAAGGAGACGTGCCTAATGAATGCACAACTAAGACAATAGACCGACACGGCAAGATGAGCCTCGAGCGGGGCCATCTGCCTTGCAGAGTCATCCCCCTCGTCATAAAGACACCCTCAAAGGAACACGTGTCTTCCGCAAAAGTTTGGGAATCCCAGGGTCGCGAAGCGGACAGTGTCCGTTCGCTGGCTACTTGAGGGCAAGAGACAAAATGGATGCCTTATCTAAAATGGAACCCGTGGGTTCAGATGAAGAAACCCACGTAACAGACGAACGGTTTAGGTTAGCACAGCGAAAACGCGTACACCCACTAAACTCGTCATTTGCGGTTCATGGATACCAGACTCGACCATATTCGGGTGAGTCGAAAACACCAATTACAATTGTCACGGAACCTCAGACGCTCCTTTTGCCCTCATGTAGGCAAGCACTAGTCGGAATCAGAATTGATCTCGATATTCATCAGACCATCCAGATGTTGCTGCAACATTACTCTATCCATCAGTGCTTCCTTGGTAACAGGTGGCCGTCTTATACACGTCGTAGCACAGAGGCCACATAAGGCAGGACCACACTGCACACAAAGACAACACGTGAACAGAAATGCTACAACAACCCCAATGATCATCAGAATTTTCCAACCCCACGTCGACATCAGGCCCCAAAACCACCCTAGTACCGTCCAATCCCCTACGACCACGTGTATGGACTCGGAGATCTTATGCAACTTCGAGATGGCTTGATAGACAGTTGGAGCGTTGTCAGGAATGAAAATGCAGCAACTCGAATGGATCACCTTACATACTCCACCTCTATCTGCAAGGACAACGTCTAAAACCATACGATTTTGTAACGTCATAAGCCTGTCAGCCTGAAGCTCTGCTGTGATGTTACCAAGGGCGTTTGCAGTGATGTTAGCGGTCGATTCCACCACTCGAGTCAACTGTCTCAGGTTCCTACTATTGATCATAGGTCCCCAAAACGGCAAGAAACCCTTAAAGAAGTCTCCTGCTTCCTGACCGGCAGTGTCCTCTTCGCTAATCACGCCTCTCACAACTCTGGTCTTGTGATAATCCGACCCAACAGTAAAGGTCGGCGGCAACAAATTCGCAATATAACATGTGCCTGAGAAGTCACGAGGCAACCATGTATATGCGCGATCATAACAAACAAAGTAAGTACCCTTGGCAGTCAGAAAAACAGGGGAAGAGGCCGACGGCAAAACATACGTTTTGGTACAGGCACTCCTCCCAAGCTGGGCTCGCGGGCTTCGGCCAAGGCCTTTCAGACAGAAATTACCGAGATGGGGTACGATCCAGATCGGAGACGAGCTTTTAAGCTGCCGATCACCCACTGACATGCTATACTCAGCCTCACTCAGATCTCTGTATGCTCGCACCTCTTCCTCTGGGATAAGCGATGCGTCAAAGATATCCCTATCTAAATCGGCAATCGCTCTTGCCAAAGGCTTGTGGTACGGGCCAGGACCATGATCTGCAGTGCGTGGCTCTCGATGGGGGTAGGAATCTAGTGCGCTACGAAACATAGTTTGGAATGCTCGAGCTGAACCCTGGGAACTGTAAGGAAAGACCAAGTACGGAATTCCCATATCCGTGGTATGTGGCATTAACCCACACACCCAACAGTTGGTAGTGTTCATCACCAACTGATGTTGATGTAGGAGCTGAACGAAGGAATTGTTCATGAATTCCGCACGTCTAACCTGCTCGTGTTGGGGTAAGATGTGAAAGGAATGAGGAGAAACAGTGGAAGTAGGTTTGGGTTCAGAGGAAAGGGTAGGTGAAGCAGAAGGCAAAAATGATTGTATCACATAGTATACTCCACCCACCAGTAACAAAGAAACAGTTAGGAACAGTAGGAACACCTGAAACATAAAACATTTGGTACGTACAACCCTATGTAGTTCGAATCTTTGCGCTTGAATCTTCTCCACTTCCGACAACCTTGAGAAAGCCATCCTCTAAAACCGTCCGCAACGTTCTTGACTGTGTAGTAATGGTCAATCCCCAGGAGTTCCTAGGAATCAACGGCCTCCGACCTAGTGTCAGGACCTACTAAACAGAAGGAAGTACCCGCACGGCCCTACGGTCAACCCGGATGTAAGGTTCCTTTGATCAAACAATATATACAAAATCTCCTAGCTGTGGAAAAACACACATGTGTGGAAAAGAACTCAGAATTTGATTACAACCACAGTTGTTCAAAAATGTTCAGAGTGATAATGGGGGTAATCGTGAATTTCAAAAAGGAAAAAGCAAAAATAATTTTATTTGTCTTTAGTATTGGAACGAAGAAAATTTCTGCTTCTTCCAGGACGAGCCTGCTCTTCAAACAATGGGTCGGATTGTGGAACAGAGTCCTGTCGGTCAAACGTTAATTCAGATCTTGAATTCTCCAATGGCAAAGGTTCAACAAAGTTATCTGGCTGCACTGAAGTATCTCCCATAGGCTGAGCGTCACTGAACGGCACAAAATTCGGCAAAGCTTCTGTTTCTGTTGCAGCGATGCCAGTCCTCACCCACGAGTTCGCTGGTAAAGGTATTGGTACCTTTTTGGTGTGGGTGGCGTGCACCCAATGCTTACGGCCCTCCAAACGAACAGCGGTCCTCGTGGCGAGTAGGACTTGGAAGGGTCCAATAAACCTTGGCTCAAGGTTTCGCTTCCGGCCAAAGTTTCTAGTAACCACCCAGTCTCCGGGTTGGAGCTGGTGGCCTGGACCCTCCGTCTGCGCCGGCAGTGCTTCAAAGACCTGTTGATGAATTAACCTCAGTTTAGCAGTCAGATCATGAAGGTAATCAATTAGCATTGGATATTCAAGATTTGTGAATCCACTGGGTCTAGGAACCCCCCAAATATTTGCAGGACGGCCGAACACAATCTCATATGGGCTGAGCCCTACTCGAGAGTGTACAGTCGCCCTAGTTGACAAAAGAGCCAGAGGCAAAGCATCGGGCCACGAGAGACCAGTCGTAGCCTGAATCTTTGTGAGTTTTAGTTTCAGAGTACCATTGTACCCCTCAACCAAACCTGCTGACTGGGGATGATTGGCGCTGTGGATTTTTTGTGTAATTCCAAGGCCCTTACACACACTCTTCATCACACTCCCCACAAACTCACTTCCGTTATCAGACCATACAATCCGTGGCATTCCATACCGAGGGAAATATTCCTTCAGTAGGACTTTCGCTGTGGACAGGGCAGTATTATCTTTGAGAGGATAAGCTTCGATCCATCGGGAGAATGCGCAAACCACAACTAAAACGTATTTCAGGTTATTACATCGCTCCATATGGATGAAATCCAGTTGTATCACCTCAAAGGGACATGTAGGAGGAGCGAAATGGCCAGGGGGTGTAGGAATACCCTTGCCAGGATTGTACATCATACATACCATGCAATTCTTGACCAATCTCTCAGCACATTTAGCAATACCATCATTCTTCCATACAGGGGACAACAACTTGCAGATACCCTTCGCGCTAATATGTGACAAACCGTGTGCCATGGTCACAACAGCTAGCACATATGCATCCGGCAACATCCATCTTTGATTCTCTGACAAATCAATCCAACATCCATTCGCATCCAACTTTCCTGTGCTTTCCTTCCACTTGGTCTTTTCAGTTTCGGTGGCCTCATTCTGAATCGCTTTCACACTTTCGACAGTATCCTCACACATACCAGTTTCTGCAGGCCACCTTACCGAATTTGTCACATACATTCTAGTTGCAAGGTTTCTCGCAGTCTCCTTAGCGATCTCATCAGCAAACTCATTGCCACTACCAACATCATCCGTCACCTTACGGTGCGCACTACATTTAATAATCGCCACCTGCTTAGGCAATGTGAGTGTGTCTAAAAGATCATTCACAAGCTGTCCGTGCTGGATCTTCGTACAATGGGATGTCAAAAAACCTCTCTCTCGCCACAATCGTCCAAAGCTATGAGCAACACCAAAAGCATACTGGCTGTCGGTAAACACATTCACCCGTTTTCCTTTTGACAAAACACACGCTCTCGTCAAGGCAATTAATTCTGCCGCCTGTGCAGAATTCTGGTTCAATCTCGCCGTTTCCACAACCGTGCTTAACGTTACCACAGCATACGCAGTCGTCACATCACCATTCGGCAACTTAAAACACGAACCGTCCACATACAAAGTACCATCGGGGTCTTCCAATGGAGTGTTTTTTAGGTCAACACGACCCTTCGTTTCTTCCTCAGTTCGCAGATAACAATCATGTGGTAATATCTCGTCTGATTCCATATTGATGGGCAACAATGTCGCCGGATTTAGAACATTGCAGCGCTTTATTTGAATGTGACTTGCCAAAAGCGTCAACTCATAACCAGACAACCTCGCGCTCGTCAGATGTTGGGTTTTCGTACGATTCAAGAGAGTGTCAACTACATGCGGAACCATCACCGTAAGCATATTATCCATGACCAATCCTGCAGATTGTCGGATGGACACCGCAGCTGCCGCTGTTGCTCTTAGACAACTTGGCAATGCTCTAGCTACTGGGTCCAAGGTCGAGGAAAAATATGCACATGGACGCTGCTTACCACCAAATTGCTGCGTCAAAACACTCAATGCACAACCTTCCCTCTCGTGAACGTATAGTGTGAACGGCTTACTGTAGTCAGGAGTACCTAACACAGGGGCCGAACACAACACATCACGCAGTTCAGAAAAACTTTTCTGACATTCTTCCGTCCATGGCAAAGGAGTTGGAACATCCTTGCACGTGAGGGCTACCAATGGTTTCGCTAGCAATGAAAAATTTGGAATCCATTGCCTGCAGTATGACGTGATACCTAGAAAGGCACGCACGTCTCTCTGAGTGGTTGGCACAGTCATTCGAGCGATCGCTGCAATTCTCTCTGGGGTCAACCTTCTTCCCTCCTTTGACAATAAGTGACCTAGATAGGTTACTTCTTGGCAACAATATTGCAGTTTAGAAGGTGACACCTTATGATGTAAGTCACAGAGATGTTGTAACAGAGACACCGTAGCAGTTTTGCAAATTTCCCACGTGTCCGCCGCCACCAATAAGTCATCGACATATTGGATCAAGGCCGCACCAGCCGGTAACACAAACGCGTCAAGTTGACTCTTCAGGGCTTGGCTGTATATTGATGGACTCTCACAATAGCCCTGAGGAGCGCGTTTAAACCTAAAGCTGCGACCACCTAACGAGAAACCGAATAGGTCCCTGCTTTCCTCAGCAATCGGAATACTAAAGAAAGCATTCTTCAGATCGATCACTGAGAATCAAGAAGCAGATGCTGGAATCAGAGTCAGTAAAGCCGTAATGTCAGGCACCACAGGGAACTGAGGAACCACAATTTTATTCACCTCCCGTAAATCAATGACAAAACGATAAACAGGAGGCTTAGATGGATCAGTGCGTTTCAGAATAGGTAACACAGGACTATTACACACGTTTCCCCGAGTCTCCTCGATAACATCTTTCTCGATCAAATCATAGATGATCGCTAGCAACGCCCGCTCACCATCAAGGGAGATACGATACTGGGGAATACGTGGTAATCGCACATTTGATTTCAATTGGACAACATAAGGGGAGATGTCAAGCAGGCCCACGTCATTGGGACCTGTTGCCCACAAAGATGCAGGAAGAGAACTCAATTCCGGTGGGAGCTTATCAATGGACAAGTACATAGGAGAGATTACTCTCTCACCCAATGTAAGTTTTACTCCCGCGGGAGAACAATACAAAGTCGCATACAGACGCTTCAGCAAATCCAGTCCCAAAAGATTTTCACCACACCCAGTAGTCAAAATCAAAGGAGCTTTCAGCTCACGAGGCCCAATAGTAAGGGGCAAAGGGCAAGAAACCGGATTGCTAACAGGGGCGCCGGAGAATCCAACGGAAACATTTGTTAAGCCAGACAAAGGTGCGCCAGGGAGTTTTGAATGCATGATGGAACTTTTCGCTGCACCAGTGTCCAACAGAAAAGGCTCAACTACGCCCAATGTGGCAACTGCGACGTAAGGCCCTCTCTGATCAACCGGAACTGATACTACTCCCTCCCTTCGTCCATAGCTGTCCTAGTAATTACCGTCATCAGTACCCTGGTCGATATAATAATCGTCCACATTGTACTGTGCGGATCTACCTGACGATGATCCACGCTGATCAAAACAATTATTGGAATCAGAGGAATTATTAGAACGCTCATTTTGATTCTGAGTAACACCACGACCTCTACCTCGTGAAGCCTGTTGAGGACCACTACGACCTCCTCTAGATGAATTGCCATTATTCCGATCGCGCAGAACCGGACAATCAAATTTCAAATGACCCTCACCTCGACAATAGGCACATTGATTGTACCCAAGCATAGATCTCTGCGAAGAGGAATCGTTCTGCGACTGCAACCTAGCGGGCTGCGATTGCGATCTATTCCGCTGTTGAGAATCGTTTTGATTTGAGCGCGGAGGATACGCTTGTTGTAACAAAACTTTCGTTTTTAACTCTTTCGTCTTTTTGTCTGCACGATCATTTTCCTCTTTCTCTCTATTTTCATAATATTGAGCCGTAGCCAATATCTGAGCAGAAGTAGAAACAGCCCACGCACTTTCTGAATTTCTTAATTTATTGCTAAGTTCAGGCAACAAGTTTGATACAAATTTATCCACAAACAATCTCTGACCTCCCTTAGTGCCCATATCTTGACCACTATGATCGATGAATGCCTCCTCAAATCTCGTAAAGAAATCGGAGACACTCTTGTCCTTCTTTTGCTTACAAGCAGACAGTTTATCCCAGTTAACTTTCATTGCTGGCATAAGTGTCTTCATAAGGGTAATTATCCTCTGAGGAAGATCAGTAATGAGCTGTTCAGGTTTAGCCCCACCAACTTGTCGTACATCCGCCGCTGTAAGTGCAGCCCAATCACCACCTAATTCAGCTGCATGATCTTCGTGACGTATTTTTGCTCATACCGGTTGAGGTACGACATTGCCGAACAACATATCAATGTCGGCAAGATTCATTATCGTTGCATCCACTAGCTGAGACAATTCTTTATAATACCCCGCAGGATTTTTGCGAGGGTCAGGCAAAGTTTGCTTAACCTGCAAAACTTCCGATCGTTTCCATGGAAGGTGTATCCATGCTCTCTGGAAGTGCGGCAAAATAGCAGGATTAGCAGCAGGATTACCTGGCATCCACACTGGTGGAACTTCTCGCATGGGATACTGACCAGGCGTCGACATCCATTCCTCATGGTCGTCTTTAAACAATGCACGAGGCATCAAAGCGGGACGAAAAGATAGTAGATGCTCGACAGCGCGTCGAACATTGCTACCCACAATCATACCACTCGAAAACTGAAGCTGAAGTTCAGTTAAAGCGGACAGTACATCATCTGCCGCGTCAACTGATATCTCATCGCGTAAGAGTTTGCACATTTCTTCAAACATGAATCTTTGTGTCGGCTCATTGAATTGAGAGAAAGTGTCAACAACTATACGTGGAGGATTCTTAAGGGGATATCTAATCACATTTTTTGCCATTTTAAATAGCGTATCACGTTCCCTACCACCAGGAAGCTGACTTCGTCTTTGGGGAGCATCAGAATCAGCAGACCCAAGAATCGGTCCAAGAGGAGAATAAAAGTTGGCAACAATATTAGGAATACGTCGCCGAACAGACGGTGAAGAGGAGAGAAGTAAAGAGGTAACAATAGGAGGACCAAATACAGGAGAAGCAAGAGCAGTAGGAGTAGCCACATGAGTGGAAGTAGCGGGAAAGGTAGCTTGAGAAGGTATAGACGGTGGAGCAGTAGGGACAGTAGCAGGTAGAGGAATAGGGACAGAGGGGTTCGCAAGAACAGGACCAGCGGCAGGCTGATTAACAGCTGCCGGAACAGCAGGTTGAAGAACAGGGGGAACCACAGGAGCTGTGGTATCTTGCGCATATGGAGGTGGTGACTTCAGTAGATAGGATAACAAAGGATCCTCTACTGCTTCCTCTCCCTTCTTATCAGTACCCGTCGGTAAAACGGGATAACATTTATCCATTGTCATACGTTGCAATCTATCAAAAATTTCCTTTTCCTTCTCTTCTTTGTCTCGCTGAAACTGCTCTGCATTTCTCATTGTTGTAACAATACCTTCTCTTTTATTACGTTTAAGCTGTTTGATTTCTTTTTGCTTGGCTTCTTTACGCCATAACCGAAAGGAATCAAACATGGCCGGCCTTGCTTTTCTTTGGAACAATTTAGCTTCAAGATTATCTAAAATCGGGGTCTCAAAACTACCATGAGGTGGCCAACTGAGGACACCGTCATCTTTAGTATAACGGACCCAGCAATCATTGAACGTGATAGGACCCATACCATGTCGACTATATAATTCATATATTGGAGTTCCAACCGGAGGTATCGGACATGAGTCCTCCAATCGGGAATCCGCACCACAACCTCTAAAGCAACTAAACAAAGTACTACGGCCAGGCATCGTGCACACTAACCGAGTTTCACAAACGTCAAGGGTTATTGGATTACAATGTACCTGCAAAAGTGCAAAAACCCTCGGTTTTTGGCGACTGCAGCCGTCAAATACAACAACTAAGAACAAAATACGAAGGACCACAAATGCAATGGAACCATGCAACAACTAAGCACCCACAACAACTAAGGATTCTGGGGAGCGACCCACAAATACTTAACTCAAAGAACAATGACGTCACCCGGAAGGCCCGTCAATCGTCTCGCTATACCAAGGTCTACGCCAGGCGCCAAAACAGGTCGACAGTCAGGGCAGCAGTCCGTCGCAGCCGTCAGGAGGCGGGGATCTTCGCGGGAAAAGTCTTCGGGCCACTTGTTTCGACAACTAGATCGATGAAGCGGGTGCACCTTCCCTCGGAGATTTCACACGAAGCTCCTCACGATCGTCGGGCTTTGGACCGGTACCGCTGATGCCGCCCCACATTGGGCGCCAACTGAAGGACTGGGTTTTTCTAAGACCCAGCGGTGCCAGGGACAACACCTGAAACCTTCGTGGGTTACCTGTTCCGGCGTACAAATGACAGAGACACGGGACACTTCCTTCGGCGTCAAAGATTTTGAGGTTTATTTTCTGCAGGGAACACAGAAGTCGCAAGAAGTACATAGCATGTAGGTTCAAGGAGACTGCTTCAAATTGTATCTGTGGATCGCTTCTTTTATACAGTTTTTCGTCATACGACAACATGACAAACAAAAGGTTACAACCCAGTTCCCACAGTAAATTTTATAGGGGGTCGCTTTCATGTATTCAGGGTCCCGGAACATAATTACAATAGCATTGCTGGTTCCCAACTGTAAAAGTACATCTTCTCACCATTAGTGCATTCCATTCCGGCAGTAAACGAATCAAGGAAGAGTCAGAAACAGGTGCAGAGGAAGACGAGGATAGTGAACAGATTGAAAAGAGTGTAAGAAGGTGCTACCAGAAACACGATTGCAGGGATCAAAGGAGACGTGCCTAATGAATGCACAACTGAGACAATAGACTGGCACGGCAAGATGAGCCTCGAGCGGGGCCATCTGCCTTGCAGAGTCATCCCCCTCGTCATAAAGACACCCTCAAAGGAACACGTGTCTTCCGCAAAAGTTTGGGAATCCCAGGGTCGCGAAGCGGACAGTGTCCGTTCACTGGCTACTTGAGGGCAAGAGACAAAATGGATGCTGTATCTAAAATGGAACCCGTGGTTTCAGATGAAGAAACCCACGTAACAGACGAACGGTTTAGGTTAGCACAGCGAAAAGGCGTACACCCACTAAACTCGTAATTTGCGGTTCATGGATACCAGACTCGACCATGTTCGGGCGAGTCAAAAACACCAATTACAATTGTCACGGAACCTCAGCCGTTGTAAAATAGTTACAAAGTTAGCTTGCACAGGAACCACTAGATAAAACGAAGCAGGTGCTGCTTTATTTTATCTAAGTGCTTCCTGTGCAAGCTAACTTTGTAACTATTTTACAACGGCGCTGGCAGCTTGCTGGCGCCATTGTAAAATAGTTGCATGGCTGGGCACAGGTCTGCAGCTCACTCAAGGGACCCCTGCGCCCTTCGGGGCGATTGCATAGTAACACACACATGGTCGCTCGAACTAGTTGATGCTCAAATTCAGTGACTCATTCATTAGCCCAAAAACAATCGTGAGCGTCGTCGAGGCTGGACAGGTGTGCCTTCTTCCCAAATCTACCGTGGAAAATCAGCTGTGATGCTGGATAGGCTTTGCATCCTTGACTTTCACGAGCGCAATACCCGTGCTGTTCCTGTGACCAGGAGCTTCTTTCTCTTCATCTGCTGAACTGATCTTTCCCTGACCTTTTATTCACACAAGAGGCACATACCCTACTGGGCACATTGTGTTTGCACGGGTTTCTGCAAGTTCGCACGCGTTTTGTACAATTTCGCAATTTGCGAAATTGTACAAAACCCTCGTGAACTTGCAGAAACCCATGCGAACATAAAAAAAAATCAGCAAATTTGCAAATCCGCAAATTCGCGGATTGCCAATCCGCAAAATCCGCTCATGCCTAGTATATATACATCACATCTTGCTAAGATAAGACAGAGGAGACCGAGACTTCCCGGACAACACACTGACTAGAGACGCTGAGGTTCCTGCATGCAGACACTCCAGCTCGCAGTGGTCTAAAACATTCCTTGCGGGGTGTCCAACTCGAAACCAGGATGGTGTCCCACAGTCTCTCACTTCAGGTAATGGGGTTGACTAAATCCTAGAATGATTCTTGGCTTAACACCTATATACATACTAGGTACACTTAGGTACATCTAGTTTGAGAAGCATAGTAGGAGTATGCATCTTTTTATCATGTGTTTTATATACTCGCATGTATTCATGATTATTGTAAAATGGTATCTGTTTACCTTTATAGTACTGCTAATCATTTATATCCGATACTGCCTAATGGTTGTTGCAGCTCATCTATTCTACACCAGAATAACAACTGTTCAATAAATTCTTATTGAAAACGTCCAGCATGTTTATTCTGTGTATCTCTCTGAGACAGACTAAGTAAGCTTGAGTGAATGAGCGAAAAGTAGTATATTGTTTCCACGGTCCTGAGGGATCAGGGTTGTCATGTTCGATGGTTGCCAGGAACTATTCTCTCCTTGGTAAGAGGAGATTCTAGTGGCACTGTGAGCTAGCATGTACAAAAGGCCAACATACCCGGTGGGGGTGTTCAGAGTCAGTCAGTCTGACACCAATCCTACAGTGTATGTTGTCTAAATTCACTGATCCAGTAAACATTTTATCGGACCTACACAACACCTACACAACACCATGCATCAAAAACTCATTAATGAGGCCCTGAATGGGGACATTTTTAACTTGACACCCATCACCATGATGAGCTCTGTTTTATCACCAGTTCTTCATTCAAAATAGATGTGGTCCAAACACAGTTAGTATCATGGGGCTGTTTTATACAAAGTGCCCCAGAGACTCAAAGGGCTTGTGTGCCCATTTTATGCATGTGCACACCTGGTGCACTTTGGTGTTTGATAGAGTGCTGCTGGCACTTGTGTGAGGATCTCTGCCTGCTTTCCCAAGCAGGCTGGATGCAGCCTGCACTGTGAAAGATGGATCGCCTACTTTAGACGGCCAGTTACCTTTTCACTAATATGCTAGCCTCAGGGTAGGTGTGAGTTTACAGCTGCCCTAGGGATGATGCTTTGTCTGTAGTGGGAAGCACCATCCCCGTTTGTGCCCAGCACACCTAGTTAAATATGCGCGCTGGAGTAAACAGGGACAGTGCGACCTATGTAAAATATTGCTTGTAATGTTCAGTTTCCAGTAGCGGTCTTTGGTGGGAGTGCTGCCGGGTGGTGACATGGGGCGGGTAGGGACAGGGTGGGGTTAGTAAACTACAGAATACGGCCAAATACAGGTAAGTAAACATATAAATGAATAAAACAAATTTCGTTGCATGCACTGCATTGCCGAATTCGATGTAGTGCGTGCAACACATTTAGTTTTATTTATTTATATGTTTACTTACCTGCGTTTCGCCGTATTCCATAGTTTACTACCCCCACCCTGGCCCTCTCCCGCCCCACGTCACTGCCCGACAGCACTCCCACCACCGGCCGCTTCTGTCAGTTTCGGAGGTGCAGGCAAGCATGATATTGCTTGTGTTTAGGTGCAGTGGCACCACTCAATAAAGGTCAGTGGAAACTTGACTCAATCAATCCAGTACAGTCTTCAACTGCTGCCATTGAGCACCTGTATTACCTTCAAGACCTGCTGCTTTGTCCACAATGCAGCATCTACAGCATGACACTCTGTGTGGCAATAAAGTTCAAACCATTTAGCCGGCAACCCAAAAACTGCAGTAGCACCGTTGACAAACTTGAGACCAGAAAACGCATGAAAAACAATATGACACACCGGATCATCTCCCACTACACTCCAAGGATTTGAA
Source organism: Lissotriton vulgaris (assembly GCF_964263255.1). NCBI lineage: Eukaryota > Metazoa > Chordata > Amphibia > Caudata > Salamandridae > Lissotriton > Lissotriton vulgaris. The sequence continues at coordinate 1,200,629,982 of NC_141687.1, forward strand.
ATCTGTCAGACACACTCTTTCCTCCAACCCACAAAACATTAAAGGTCTTACTCTTCATATAACACCTCATGACCAAGTATCCATGAAGCCTTCCCTTAATCATGCCCCTGCCCAATAACACGTAGGCACTCACTCAGCCCCTCCCTTGCTCACTCTCACCGCACATTCACTCACCATTGACAATGCCACACTTTTGCTGCTCTAGCCCCCATGATCTATTACTTTTAAAACAGTTATAAAGTTATAGTCTGAGAGGAGTGGCTTGACTCTGTGTAGCAGACATCTGATACCAGTCAGTCTTCGGATTGTGTGCGATGTGTGCAGTATGGGGCTTGAAGCGTAGTTTGTAGTTCTTATGAAAGTCCAGGGTCTTGGTGGCTTTTCTATTAAGTTGCAGTTTGAAGCCATCTACCATAACGTCATTAAGCCACTTCTAGACTAACAGATTTTTCTGATGAATATAAATTCAGTTTTCATTGGGTTTACAGGCTCGGATAATGGCGATGCAGTCATTGGGTGGTTAATGTCTTTGCTTTGTATTATCTTCAGGTATCATCTTCATTTCGGTGCATTCAGATTTCTTTGTCAGGCAACAGGACTCTCATTGGTTTCCTAAACAGCATTAAAATCACTTATAAGATTAAGGACCCTTCAGCATACTGAAAGTTATTTATACCACTTTAGAAATGGAGGTGCTAATTTGGACACCGGGCTCTGTGCTTCAGGTAAAAATTCTAATTGATGTGGCAGTTCCTATCACATCTACTATGTGAGCCAAGGTGTTTGCTTAGGCTTGGTGATCAGCTGTGTTCAAGGTCTCATAGAAGTAACCCACAACACAACATCAGGGGTCCTTGTAGATTTTGACCTGGAGGATATCGCTTACTAATTGTCAGTAATTCAATGGTAATTTAGACCTTAGTCTTGAAAACAATGACACCAGAAAAACAATGCAGTAAAAATGTCATAAAAGTTATAAGACCATTTATTCACGATAAAACAAAAATGCTATTAATTACATATTCCACATAACATATATCACTAAAATGTGTTTACTACTTGGATGGTCGTTGTCGCATGCTGCACAGAGGCCTAAAGCCCAAGTCCTGCAAAATGATTTTGTGATGAAGATTGTTGGTGAGGTGATCTCCATGATCTTTTCCATGAATGGCATAATTGATAATCTGCACCCTGTGTCTAGCTCACAGGGTCCTGTGTTGAAGCTACCATGCATAGGTGGCCACCCTGTACATTATCTTGGTTTAATAATGTAGTACTATTTCCCTTTTGACCACTGTAAGTAGTCCTACCATCTTTTCTGCATCAAGGACCACAACGCATTAATTTTAGAAGCTCTCTTAGTGCATTGTCTTCTTTTCTTCCCTCTTCCTTTTTCAGTGGCCTGTTAGTAACATGATACCCTCCCAGAGTTTTTGTGCTCTCTCAGACAAACTAATAAAATAAATAAACTTACAAGTTTTTGTCAGGTCATCTGGGTCCAGTCTGTTAAGCAGACTTAATTCAATCAATGTCGATGCTGCTGAGGAAGGTACCCTTCAGAAGTGTTATATGTCAGGGTCTGTTAATGGTGTGATCACTTCTCCAAATATCGTCTGTCATGTGTGAGGGGCGATGATGGTGTATTTGTAAGATATTGATATTAGCAGTGAGTGAAATGGTGTGAACAGGTATTCTGAGAATTCTGTCCATTTGGGTTTAATATTTGGTGGGATTGTCATGAAAATGTGATAAACACAGTGTTGAGCAGCTGACGAATTATGTCAGGCTTACACTTGAAGAAGCTGTTAACACAATGAGCAATAAATGGTGCTGTTTTGTTCTTTCCACAGTCCTTTATTGTTTCGAACATCCTGCTTTTATTAGTGACAGTGCTAATTGTTGTTTTATGCTTTATGATTTGATATTTTTGGATGGACCACGCCACAGATTGCTTAGATTTTGTGGAGTAGGGTTTGAGTGGGATGTGGGTGTCCGTTGCCATTTGGAGAGTATTTCTTGGGTCTTAAAGCAGGGTTTTGATGTCAGTTCTGGTGTCAGGTGAGGCACTTATGCCTGGTACGTGTTTGCAGTTAGCATCTAACAGTTAAGCTCTTGAAGGATCTGCTTAGAGTTTCATTATATTGTCTGGTCCTTTATGGGGGGGGGGGTTGGGTATATTATATTGTTGGAAGTGTGGTCATTCCAAGAAATATGTTGAGGGTGGTGGCGATTGACATTGGTTATTGGGGTGCAGACACAGTCCAGAGTATACCATTTGCTGTAGATCAGCAGTGTTCTACTAAAAGGGCCATGCCTTTAAGTTCTGGACCTGTTCTAGAGTCACACTCCTATGGTTCTTTTTCGCAGCATGAAAGTGTAAAGGGGAGAAAAGTCATTAACAGTCAATCAGTCAATACCTCTTCTGGGTAAATAATAATCCACAGACAACTACTTAAAATTAGTTAGTTTAATACAAGGCCATAAATAACTGGGCATTGAGCCGCCTGAACATGAGTGTAGAGAAATATAAAGGAATTAGCATGAAGCCTAATCTATGCATCCAATTTAGACGCTGCAGCATGAACAAAACTATTAGTTCAAGCAGTAGGACACAAAAAAATCAGGAAGCATGTGTCCAAGTTTCCCTGCATCGAGGATTGGTGAGTGAAGTTCATTAATCTTAAAAAAGTTTCCACGCTCGTCTATTATATCCTTGTGTTTCTTTGTACACCCTAAATTGGCAGGGTATGCCCAAACATGGATCCCTTGCTCACTTTGCCACTGAATTCAACTTAGCCTGGCTGATTAGGGAGGTTATCCCGAAACCTGTCGCAGGGTGCTTGTTTCCAGTCCAGGGAAGAGCTGGCTTGGCAGGTCGGGCTGGACTGCTCCCACGAGGCACAGGGTCACGACTGATTTGCATATAGCTGGGTCTGAACTGGGCTGGTGAAGTGAACTAAAGAACAAGGATGGATTCAACCCAGATCTGGGGTGGTGGGTGAGTGTCTGAAAAGTTTCAGAGCTCCGTCCATCATCTCCTTGTGTTTACCGGTGGCTAATGCATATTTTTTTTTTATCTGTCAGACCCTTGATTTTAAATTACGGATCATGTGAAGTCTTTAAGAGGATGAGTCAATTAAAGTAATAGAGAACGAGCTCTTTTAACTAAATCAAACTTTTTTGTAGATGCTCAAGGCTTAAAAAGTGCTCCAATATACTTTGATTAGACAACTTATTGTGTATGTTAATGGGATAAAAGGACTATAAACAAAGTAGCATCGACCAAATATGGCAGTTGCCAACATGTTGTCAAATATTATGTTCATTGCCACTTGATTGGTGATACCATTTTTGACACCAGTGTAGTTTGTTGAAGTATTTGAAGCTCAGAATGCCTCAACATGTTCCCAATGATCGTATGATGCCATCAGTGTAGTCAGCAGTGATATAATTTGAGATGTCATCACTGATATGCCCAGACCCTCCCCCTTAGCCCCAGGAGTGGCCAACCCCTGCTGTACAATGTATTCTTTAAATTATTTCAGTACAATGGTACTACTGATGTACTGCAATACTGTGGGACTGTCACAGTACTACACTGAAGAGTTAATGTGGGGCCTCATTGTAGTCCTGCAGTGTCATTGAGAAAATCCGGTTATGCCCCCACATGGATCTGGGGTTCAGGGTGTGCTCACGCTGCCACTTATGGACCCTTTTCAAATCTTTTCCAGGACTCAGGGCCAGTCCCCGAGTTCGGTATTGATGGCACCTAGATTTTCTCCAATGTTTCAGCCAGACAGACACATTCTTTTGGTACAGTCAGACTAGTACATTGCTGCGGGAATGGCCAGCAGGAGGAAAAGCTCCCGCAACCAAACCAGTCTGAGATTTTATTTTGATCCTGCGATAGTGATAGTCCCATGGTACCTTAGCGCTGGAGTGCTGCGGGAACAATCATCCAGATATCTTTAACTTTTTCTGAGGGCTAACCCCTTCATGTCCAACCCAAGCCTCTTTTTCAATTTTAATTTCTCAAAAATGACAGAATGGATCTACATCAAACGACAAAAAGCACTCTTTCTGAGTAAAGCTCTCACTTTCTGGCACATTCAATGTGAAGCTTTTCCAGTATAGGAGAGTACAATTTCTAATGGCAATTGACATGGGATATCACACTTTTGAAAATTCTTTTTCTCTGACCCGTTCAATGGATCACCACAAAAGTTTCCATGAAAGAGTCAAAGTAGGTGAACTTTTTTTGGAAAGCTTTGTGCATATTTATCAAATTGAGCAAAAGTTATGAAAGAAACAAAAAATGCCTTTCCTATGGAAACTTTGTCCTAGCTATGACTACACAGTGGTGACTGCCAGTGTACAGTTAAGTTATATATATAGCAAGGCAGAACTAGTTTGTAAATATCACCAATGTTACCAGTTAATGTGGGCTAGTTGGCTTGGAAAGGCTGTTTTCTTCAAAGTGCTGCTTACAATGGATCCTGAATGGAATTAGAATGAGCTGTTAATACTATTTATGAATATCTGTTTGTTGAAACAATGGGCAGTGGTGATGGTCAGTGAAATTATGTGATTCTTTGGCTTCAGAGTATATCACATACTTCTAATAGCCCTGACAATAGTAAAGGTCTGCCGAGTGGTTTGCAGCTGTCATTGTGATGATAAAACCAATGTTTTACAGAAGACCATTTGCTGAATATGCACTAAACTTTTAATACCTCTTCTTCCTTCTACACTGGTAGATGATGAAACATTTCCCACTGCTTGGTCTAGGGGATGCAAAGAAAAAGGGGGAGTCCAAAAACAGATTTTGACCCCAGTCCATTTTATTTAGACTTTTTGTATTTGATGCAACGGCTAAATGGCTGAAAGGATTGTAATGAATTTTACAGCAATGTACATTAGACTAGGTAGCTGATCCTTTTTTGCTATTGCAAGTGATGTTATGAAGTCATAAGTCCCAAAAAGTTGATGGTATCTGTTGTCTCATATGAAGCACAATACTACTAAAACTAGCAAAGAAGCCAAAACAAAATAAACTAGATGCAAATGTAACATTTCTGATTTACTACATCAAAAATTGATGGACCCATTTATGGACACACGCTAACGGAAACCAATAAACAAATACATAACAAATAGAATACATCTTAATCTCCATACGTTTTCTCTACATGCTCGCTGGCTCATAACAAAAAACTGTGACCAACAAACCAACCAAAAACATCTTGCCTATGCACTCCTGGGCAACCAATTGGAAAATTGACCTAGCAGTGAGCTACACAAACTAATATATGAAGGACATGATAATTTGCCACTAGTAAAAAACAAATACAATCTCCATTTTTATTTCAACAGGAATTGGCTTTCATTTCTTTTGAGCTTCACATGTATCACACTACTACTAAAGGTAGCACGGAAGTCCCAAAAATAGGCTAGACTGCATATGTAAAGTTTCATAATTACACATCGAACAACTAAAAGCCATAGTTATGGTTACATGATTATGTAACCCAATAAACAAAAACATAACAAATGCAATAGATGAAATGAAAGAAGTCCCTTATATTAGATTGCCACTCTGTAGTTAAAGTTAAGATTCCCAAAGATAGGAATTCCTTGGATTTATGCTCCCTAATAACTTTTTACCCATTCGACAAAATTTCCCAACAGGAGCTCCAATTTCCAGACCTATAGTTTTTTTCTACATCCTGTGATGATGTACATTTATGTGGTGAATCATTAAGGGGAGCAAAGATAAAAGGTGGGCCCCAAATGCATTTTTCCACCAATGCATTTTCCATAGATTATTATATTTGCGTGTATCGTAGTGCAAAAATGGCTGAATGGATTTGCATTATATTTGGAAGGATTATACATTATGCTGCACAGAGGATCCTTTTCGAAGACTGTAGGCACATAGGGGGAGTATTGTTTAAGTTATAAGGCATTTAAACTTAGTGATATTTGTGACAGTGGTACTTTCGCAAACTTTGGCGAAACTGCAGTGGGACATGGCAATGCCACATCATTATCGGATTGAATAGTGATTGCCTTAGATATAGGTAAGTTTTAGGTATATATATAAATTCACAGAACAAAACTATAGGTTTCAGGGGTGTTATAGTTACCTGGCCATTTCACTCGTACAAAACCATAGAAATTCCTCTGTTATGGTTAGTTCTGCTAAGTATAACTCGTGCGCCTACCAGGCACTGCTGATGATGTCACGTCACATATTGCATCATTGATGACATGGTCAGTGACATCACTGATGACATTGTGGTAAATTTAATTACCTGGACAATTTTTATGCGGTAAAATATCAAGAATAATAACTCAGTCAAAATGAGAGGCAGAATCCGTGGTAATTGAGGTTTTAAAAGGGGTTTTATTCCTTATAAAGGAATTGGTTAACCAGGTCGCATGCAAAGGGAACAGACAGGATATGCAGAACATGGACGACGACGACGACTGACAATTTAACATATATATAGTCATTTCATTTACAATAGGAATTGATGCAGAAGGCGTAACAGCTGAGAGGAACGAGATAAGAACAGAATTACGTAATAGAAGGCGTGCACTAGGGCATACACGGAGGTGTGTGCAAGAAACGTCACATGTAAGTGTCATAAGTGGGTGGATCCCTAGAAGAATCCTGCAGTGTCAGCAGAAACATGTGGCAGAGATGCGCGCGCAGCAGCATGACGTATGATTGACGTGGGACTGGAGGGTGAAGGGGACTTGACATTTAGCCCCACATGAGGAGACAGAAGTCTGGGGTGTCAGAACAACCTAATCCCAAATCATATCTATATCATGTGTTTAAGGAACTGTATTATCTAGAAGGAAGGGTCTCTCGGGCAGAGGCTATTCTATACTGGCTGCTAGTGCGTGCATATGTGACTACGTGTCTACGTGTAAGGCAAGGGGCCATGGGCCTACCATGGTAACGGAAGCTATGAATTACTTGCATGGAGACAGTGAGGCCGGGCCCTTTGCTCTGCAGCTGGGAAAGATGTTTTCCTAAACTACCAGACAGGAATGTATTTTCGAGGAACGGAGCAGATAACTTGAAGGTTGAATACAGTCTTGGCAGGCAAGGCAGGCCGAGTCAGGCACCGCTCGCCAAACAGGAAGTAAGTCAAGGGTCGGGAAGCAGCTAACTGTAGCCTTCAGAGACAGAAGGCAGAAAAGGCTCGATGGCAGAAATCAGGGCCTAACTCGCCAGAGCTAGGAAAACGTGAAAGTGCACCATATAAAGACGTTGGCACGGTACACTTAGGAACGGAATATCCGACCCATTCATGGTGGATCTGAAAGAGAACTTGTTAACGTTGGACGCAAATGTATTTGCGTCTTCATAGCTGAAAGGGGAGGGAACATACATGTACTTGAAGTGCATACATGTAGCCGTTGGGGTCTACGATAGGGGACATAACTGACCAGGAAATTTCATATTACCTCATTCCCTCCTTGTCCCCTACGGACCCTTCATGAAATATCAATCCTCATTAATCTATCGATCTGTTCATGTAACATCATTTGCTCTTCTTTTTTCTTATGGCGTTTTGACTGTGGACTTGAATGAGGAATACATGATGTGGCGCACAAGCCGCAAATCGCTGGCCCACATTGTAAACATAGGCAACAACTGAATACTATGAGAAGGGCAATACCTAGGAAGGATAGGATCTTCCATCCCCAGGCCGATAACACGCTCCAGAACCAACCGGACCAAGTCCAGGTGCCTGGATTCTGGTGTATCTGACTTGCAATCTTGTGAAGACGAGTAATAGCTTTATACACTGAAGGTGCGTTTTGTGGAATGAAAACACAGCAGCTTGACCCGATGACCTTACAGGCTCCGCCCCTATCGGCCAGGATGACGTCAAGGACGAGACGATTTTGAAGAACAACAATCCGTATAGCGGACTGCTCCTCAGTTAAGTTACCTATGGCGGAAGTAGCTTCATTCACTACTGCTTCGAGAGTTCTAGTTAATTTACGTATCAGTTTACTATTGGAGACAGTACCTAAGAAGGGAAAGAAACCTTTATTGAAATCTGTGTATTGCTCCCATGCCGTTTCAGTATAGTCGACAATCGGGAGGTCTCTCTGTCGTCTATTGTGTACTAGATGGGTGTTTCTATGATAATCAGGAGGGGCTAGGAAAACAGGTGGCAGAAGGAATGCAATGTAACAGGTGCCATCCCAATCTAAAGGCAAACGTATATATGCGGTATGACCACAAACGAAGTAGGAATGACGTGAATCCTTAAATGTAGACTTGCCCTTATCACTGAATTCGATCACAGTAAGGCATTTACTATGACCCAGGTGTATTGAACCATTTTTTCTAACACATAATTCACCTTTGACTGGTAGTACGGACATAGCGGGCAAGACTGATACGGATTCGGATTCAACATTCAGAATCATGAGGTTAAGTGTAAAATTACCTAATCCATATACTTCATTTTCTAGATCAGTTCCTGTTCTTGTGGGAAGACCCTCCTTGTCAGGGAAACATACTCTATGCAGAACGGTATTCAGGTTTCCCCATACCCAGTTGCCCTGGTAAACTACGGAATTAGAATCTAAGGAATTAATTAAACTAAACCATGCACCACATGAACCGTTGTGTGTGAACGGGTACGGAAAAAGAGGCAGCACTCCCTTGTATTTCTGATAGGGAGGGAGTCGGCCACATATCCAACAATTTGTAGCATTGCTGGTCTGATGGGAATGGTGTAACATACTAATGAATGTGTTGTTGCGCAGCGCAAGTCTGTAAGAAAGTTCGTGCGGGGGCAGTTCGCTGAAAGAATGCTCTGCGGTGACATTGAAAAGAGATTGTGCACGCTTGAATATAGGATAGTACATATGTAAAAGCACACTTGTAACAATAATCAGGAAACTTAAAAAAAACATAATCAATAATGTCACAATGCAGCGACTGTGTAGAGATTTGCAATATGCACGTTTCTTGAGCCGGGTCTGTCTATCTCTCTCTCTGATGGGGTCTAGGGGATACATGTCAGAATCAGGTCTAACCGATTCACCTAGGGGAGGACTTAAACAATTAAACTGTCTGACTTGCTAGACCTCAGTTTTAATCTGTAGTTCTGAGAAGAAGTGTTCTCGACCAAAGGGAGTTTTGAATCAGTCTGTAGTTTTGAATCAGTCTGTGGAGGAGGAGGACCGGGCTGAGCATTCAGATCTGGCGATAGTCCATAATACTTTTTGATGTGGCTCGAGTGGAGCCATCCTTTCCGGCCCTCTACTTTCAGTGCTGTCCTTGTTGTAAGAAGTACGAGTCTTGGGGCTTGCCAGCGGGGCTCCAACGGACTTCTCCTGTCGAAATTTCTTATATACACGAAATCTCCCGGAACCACTTCATGGGGTTTCACTTCAGTGTTGTCGGGAAAGGCTGCAGCGACCTGTGAACGACATGATTGTAGTGCAGACATCAAGGAGGCAAGGTAATCTGTCAACATATTACAATCGACATCGGTTATTTTTCTTGGCAAGGGCGTCCCCCACATATTCGGCGGTCTACCAAAAACCACCTCGTACGGAGATAGCCCTGTTCTGGAATGGGCAATCATTCTCATGTAGAAAAGAGCGACTGGCAAAGCTACTTTCCAGTCGACACCCTTCTCTCTACAGATTTTGGCAAGACGGATTTTCAGAGTCTGATTATGTCTCTCAACGAGACCGGCTGCTTCGGGATGTCGGACACAGTGGAACTTCCACTGATAGCCTAGCAGGAGTGATACCTGCTTCATAAGCTCGGACGAGAATGGCTGACCGTTATCTGAGTACACGATACGGGGCAACCCATACCGCGGGAAGAATTCACGAACCAGCTGCTTGGCAGTGGTCGGAGCAGTGTAGTCTGGGACTGGATATGCTTCTGTCCAACGGGAAAGTGCACATACGACTACGAGGACATATTTGAATCCTCGACAACGTTCCATCTGGATATAATCCATCTGGAGGACTTCAAAAGGATGATCGGGAGGATGAAATCCACCTTGCTCTACGGGAATGCTTTTACCTGGGTTGAACTGACAACATATCATGCAAGTACGCACTTTCTGTTTGGCTGCAGCTCGTAAGTGTTTATTGAACCAGATATTATGAATACTGTCTAACATGGCTTTTTCTCCTAAATGTGCAAGACTGTGTACTGTATTAATGATAACTTGAACCATAGAGTCGGGGAGAAACCATACAGATTTTCCCTTCGTCATCCATCCTTGATCTGTCTGGATCCCTCCTAGTTCAGCCCATTTCTTGATTTCGTCTGGTGTAGCATGTGTCTGTATGTCAATTACATCTAGGGCGGGATCCTTAACTGTCATGCAATGTGTCGGAATCTGAACCATTGGCTTTGTCGGATCACTGGTGTGAGTCTGAGTCTGAGCTGTATGCTTTGCGGTTCGGTCTGCTAAGTCGTTACCCTGAGAAATAATATCTGTAACCTTTGTATGTGCCTTACACTTCATGATTGATATAGCTGTAGGCAAATGTATTGCATCTAACAGAGCTTGAATGAGAGGACCATGCTGAATTTTGGCACCGTGAGAAGTCAAAAAACCTCTCTCTCGCCAGAGGACACCGAAGTCGTGTACGACTCCAAATGCATAACGTGAATCTGTGTATATGTTAACTTTCTTGTTCTTGGCGTGAATACAGGCTTGTGTCAGAGCGATGAGCTCTGCTGCTTGAGCTGACAAGATGTCAATACAATTCGTTTCTATGACTTCAGTTTCTGTCGTGACTGCGTAGGCGGCCACTAATTCTCCTGTACTTGTTCTCATGCATGAACCATCCACATAAAGTGTCAAGTCTGGATCTGGTAATGGAGTGTCTGTCAAGTCTTGTCTGGGTTTTGTCGTAATGGTAATAACTTCAACACAATCATGTGCCAAAGGGTCTGTCATATTTAATGGCAAAAGTGTAGCTGGATTCAATGTGTTACAGCGTCTGATTTCTATGTGTGGCTGAAATAATATCAATTCATAACCTGTCAATCTTGCTATAGTCAAGTGTTGAGTCTGTGTTCGATTTAAAAGAACTTCCACGGAGTGTGGAACTTGTACTGTCAACGGATGTCCTAACACTATAGAATCACTTTGTCTGATTGCTAGGGCAGTTGCTGCTACTGATTTCAAGCACGCAGGCAGAGCCTGGGCTACTGGATCCAATGTACTAGAAAAGTAAGCACACGGTTTGTGTGAACCTGCTTGTTCCTGCGTGAGTACCGACAATGCAGTACCTTCACGTTCTGTGACGAAAAGTGTAAAAGGCTTGCTGTAACATGGTGTCGCTAAAACTGGTGCTTGACATAAGGCTTTCTTTAAGTCGTCAAAAGCTTGTGTGTGTTCCTGAGTCCAAGGAAGGACAGTCGAAGACGCTGCCTCCTGGGTTGTCAACTGAATGAGTGGTTTGGCTAGAAATGCATACTGAGGGATCCATTGTCTACAGTAAGAAGTGAGGCCTATAAAGGCTCGTACCTCCTTTTGTGTCTTGGGTTGTAACATGTTTGCTATTAACTGGATGCGGTCGGGTGTTAGCTGTCTCCCCCATTTGGACAGCAAGTTCCCAAGGTACACAACTTGCTGGACACAGAATTGCAGCTTGGAAGGGGACACCTTGTGCCCCTGGTCAGCCAGGAAATGCAAAACCGTCAGTGACGCTAGTTCACATTCAGGTTCGCTTCGGGCGGTGATCAGTAGATCATCGACATACTGGAGCAGGGCAGTGTTTTCAGGCATGAGAATACTGTCGAGTTGTCTTTTCAGTGCTTGACTATAGATGCTGGGGCTTTCTGTGAATCCTTGAGGTGCGCGTGCAAATTTGAAGCTTCGCCCATTTAAACAGAATCCGAAAAGGTATTGGCTTTCCGGGTCAATGGGGACACTAAAGAAGGCGTTCTTCAGATCTATTACTGTAAAGAACGTGGCTTCGGAATCAATGGCAGTCAATAGAGAGGAAATATCTGGGACCACAGGATATTGTGGTACAATGCATTTATTCAATTCGCGCAAGTCAATAACTAATCGATAAACTGGAGGTGCATTGGGATCAGTACGTTTAAGAATTGGAACGATAGGAGAATTACATAAATTCGAGTCGGTTTCTACAACCACTCCTTGTGCAATGAGCTCGTCAATGATTTTCAGTAAAGCCACTACAGCATCTGGTGGTAACTTGTATTGTCGGATTCGAGGTAAAACTACTCCTGGTCTAAGTGTGACTCGGTATGGTGTGATGTGCATACAACCTACATCAGTGGGGCCTTGCGCCCATAAATGTGCAGGTACATTCTGTAATCTGGGATCAATATCTCTCAACACATAGTGACCTTTGAAGTCACGAAGAAACAAACGTACTCCTTCCGGAGAACAACATATAACAGCTCCTAGAGCTTTCAATGTCTTGATACCTAACAAGTTTTCTGGACATGATTTCGTTAACAACAAGTCTGTAGTGCGGGACAACGGACCAACTAAAAGTGGTACTGGTTGTGATACTTCGTTAATAATAGGTTTGCCTGAAAATCCAAGGGAAACATTCTGGGAGCCTGAGAGGGGTGCCCCTGGGACCTCGTCATGACTTATCGTTGTTCGGCTTGCCCCTGTATCAATCAAAAACGTTCTATCTTTTCCTAACACTTGGCTGTGTACATAAGGACCCTCTTGATCTACAGGAATCTCAATAAGAGGCAAACCAACTTCCCTCTCTAGGCTGTTTCATGTGTATCGCTGATAATCGGGATAATCGGTCTGTGCATACTGGTACATCTGCTGAGTTGCGTGTTGTGTCGCGGCAATCGGTTGTGGCTGTGATACCGCTACAGTCTGTTGTGAAGCTTGCATAGGCTGAATATTCTGTGGTACTTGTTGTGGGACCTGGTCCTGTCTAGGAGGACGCGGTCTCTCTTTAGTTTTACCTGTAGCTATGTTATGTTTCAAAACTGCACAATCATTTATAAAGTGACCTGGCTGTTTACAATAGTTGCATATCCCTTTAACAGGAGCTGCTGAATTACTAGACTGTGTCATACTCTTTTTCTGACCGTCAGCTGGAACTGACTGAGCAACTAACATTTTCATTTTCGTGTCTTTCATACGTCTTTGTTCGTGATCATGTTCTTCTCTAATTCTATTCTGGTGATACTGTAACATTTGCAACATCTGTGATGGCGTGTTAGCTTGCCATGTGCACTCGACTTTCAGAACACGATTCTTAACTTGAGGCAGGGAATTTTCGACCAATTTAGATACAAAAAGATGTGGATATGACTCGCTACTTGCTTTTAGGCCACTATTAATACCAAAACATTTCTCAAATCGGGAATAAAAATCACTAGTGTCTTCATCTGGCTTCTGTTTACAGGCTGAGATTGCTTCCCAGTCCTCCTTTTTCGTTGCTAACAGACGTGGCAAGACTTGTACTAATAAACCTGGTAACGCTTTAATTTTGTCCCCAAGCCCTAGGCCTGGGGTACGAGTATTTTCTTCGTCCTCTAATGCAGCCCACTCTATCTTTGCGTCTCCCACCTCCCATTCTTTTTCCTTGAGTTTCTCGTAAATACCAGCAGGCAATAATACTTTTAATATTTTCATGATATCGGGATAGGTATAGTCACCCATCAGTAACATGTCTTTTATTTCACGGTGGAAACCTGCGGGATCTTTGTCATGACTAGGCACTAACTTTTTCATTTCTAACAGTTCCATTTTAGTTATGGGTGTGTATACAAACACACGTCTAAGGGTATTATCAGCATTCTGGACTGGATGCACTTCTCGCAAAGGATTCTGTCTGTCTACGTAATACATTTTTCTTTCTGGAGGTGGAGCTGAAACAAACTGTGTGGTCAGGAAAGTGCTGTATCTATGACGATGCTCTAGAATTATTTTAATTAATTCGGTACCTAGACCTCTCCATCTATTCGAGAGTAATTCAATTAATATATCAGGTAGGGGACCTGGATCAGAATGTTGGCCTTTATACAATATAAGGAGATGCTGAATCATGTACATACCAGCTAAACGCTGTTCGTCTGGGGACAGATTTAAAAACGTTTGTGCTAATGCGTCGTCACTATATGTATCAGAACTGTCAGCCCATTGGACTGCTGACCTGGCTAATTCTTGTTCATCCATAGAATTGAGTACATGGTACCCCATTCGTTCTTGAAGTACTTTATCGGTAGCCTGAAATAAATGTTCAGGAGTCTTCGGATTTGACATGGCTGCTTGGAAAAGTCTCTTACTTTCTGGACGTACCGGACGCATTGAATTATTAAAAGATCTACCCTTACCTACATACGCTATCGTTTCTCTAGTGGGTAATTGCAATGTACCTGTTGTCGTTTCTGGTTGGTCCTCCTCACCCGAGGACTCAGTCTTGTCTGTCTCTATTTCTCTTTCCGGCTGTCTTCTTTCGTGTATTTTTTCTACTGCCTTACGTATCCTTCTGTACATACTTTCTATGCAACCCTGTTTATCATGTTTACCGTCTGCTATATTCTGACCCCATCTGTGAAGTGCTTTCATTTCTTCCTGGTCTACACCAGGCCTATCTTGGTCTCTTATCAAACAATTTATAAAGAAACGTAATATCAGTTTCTGAGTGTCAACTTTCTGGTATGCCATGGCCTCGCCAATACTTTCAGGACCTTCCCCTGTTTGGACAAAACAATATATCTTGTCTAGCTGTTCGGTCATTCTTGGTAGTAACATTAGACAGTTTGTAACTCGCCGTAGACGTACTGATGATAGTAACATTCTGTCGTCTCTACCGGGTACTGGATCATATCTACAATCTGTAAGAGGCTCTCTAAGTGTGTCGTGATTTGCGGATTGAGGTGTACGTTGCTGTGCTAGATCTCTATAGGACAATCGGTGTGCTTGTGGCGGGGTCTGAAAACCTCCTGTGGCACCTCCTGAGGTGCCAGGTCCGAAAGGATTAAGTGGATTTATAGTAGGGAGAATAGGTGCAGGAAGGGTTGGAGGAATTGGCGGATGATGCGGAACGGGAGGAGTAATATGCTGTTGGGGAAGTGGCAGTAGGTTATCTCGAGGTGGAGTGCCATCAGCCGGTGGTGGCAGAACATTAACATATTCAGGGACTACATCGTCTAAATAGGAAGAAAGGAAAACGTCTTTCGTGGCCTTATGACGTACTTTAGTCAGAATCAATGGAGGGGGGAGATTCTTCGGTATTTCCGGAGTGGCCTTAGGCAAACCCTCGGCCAGAAGAGGATACATACCATTCATAAGAGCGTTTCGTTGTCTGTTTACTTGTTCTGTTTTTACTCGAATCCCTTCTTCAACTAGTACATTTTCACGAACTTTGTCTGAATCTTCTCTACTTTTCTCTACTTTTCTGAGTTCTTTTTCTGTGCGCCTATGCGATTCTTTACGCCATAATTCAATGGCATCTTTCTGTGACTGTCTGGCTTTCTTTTTCCATAATGCTTCTTCTACTCTCATGATGCACTCGGCATCCCATGTCCCTGCAGCGGGCCATCTCTGATTCTCTGCTAAATCTTTGGTATAATCCACCCATAAATCAAGATATAATACAGCGTCTAAGCCGTGCTTGTGGTACATAAAGTACCCTGGAGTGTCCCTAGGTGGAATGGGAACAGCTTCCTCTAGTATTCCTTTTCTAGTTCCTATCTGTCGTAACTTACTGAACAGTGGCATGTTTCAGCCGTATTACTTGGTACTAGACACAGACTTGGATTTCCTGAACACAATTAATACAATGAGTACAGTATATAGATCGAACAATCATTCATACCACGACATTAAAATACATATAAACATTTCTGAAAACGAACAACAATAACTAAAATGAAAACTAGACTAGATATACTGCTAAACAGTACAGATACACTGCTAAACAGTGCAGACCGTGGCTGTGTACCCAACCCCTTCTTGACCGGCACAAATTAATGCGCACGTCTAGATGCGTCCCCAGCAACGGTACTCACCGGGAAGCACGGAATAGAAGGCCTCGGAAACTCGATACTGGACTGGACCCTGGACTGGACTCGACGGAACTTCGACGGAACTTCGGAACTTCGGAACTGGTGGGCCTCCAAGTACCTCGGACTCTGCTTTCTCAGCTAGGCTCTGGTCGGGATCCTCCGCACTCCTCACCGCCTCGTCTGGGTGTCGATCGCAGCCTCAGACACCTCCGTTGGCCTGAGGGAGAAACAGGAAATCCTGCGGGTACGCGTAAATGTCCGTCAGCGCTGTGGCAGGGGACCGGGCCTGCAACGCACCGCCGGCGCGTGGGGTGGGGGAGGGTCCCTATTCGGGCGCCAAATTATGTGGTAAATTTAATTACCTGGACAATTTTTATGCGGTAAAATATCAAGAATAATAACTCGGTCAAAATGAGAGGCAGAATCCGTGGTAATTGAGGTTTTAAAAGGGGTTTTATTCCTTATAAAGGAATTGGTTAACCAGGTCGCATGCAAAGGGAACAGACAGGATATGCAGAACATGGACGACGACGACGACTGACAATTTAACATATATATAGTCATTTCATTTACAATAGGAATTGATGCAGAAGGCGTAACAGCTGAGAGGAACGAGATAAGAACAGAATTACGTAATAGAAGGCGTGCACTAGGGCGTACACGGAGGTGTGTGCAAGAAACGTCACATGTAAGTGTCATAAGTGGGTGGATCCCTAGAAGAATCCTGCAGTGTCAGCAGAAACATGTGGCAGAGATGCGCGCGCAGCAGCATGACGTATGATTGACGTGGGACTGGAGGGTGAAGGGGACTTGACATTTAGCCCCACATGAGGAGACAGAAGTCTGGGGTGTCAGAACAACCTAATCCCAAATCATATCTATATCATGTGTTTAAGGAACTGTATTATCTAGAAGGAAGGGTCTCTCGGGCAGAGGCTATTCTATACTGGCTGCTAGTGCGTGCATATGTGACTACGTGTCTACGTGTAAGGCAAGGGGCCATGGGCCTACCATGGTAACGGAAGCTATGAATTACTTGCATGGAGACAGTGAGGCCGGGCCCTTTGCTCTGCAGCTGGGAAAGATGTTTTCCTAAACTACCAGACAGGAATGTATTTTCGAGGAACGGAGCAGATAACTTGAAGGTTGAATACAGTCTTGGCAGGCAAGGCAGGCCGAGTCAGGCACCGCTCGCCAAACAGGAAGTAAGTCAAGGGTCGGGAAGCAGCTAACTGTAGCCTTCAGAGACAGAAGGCAGAAAAGGCTCGATGGCAGAAATCAGGGCCTAACTCGCCAGAGCTAGGAAAACGTGAAAGTGCACCATATAAAGACGTTGGCACGGTACACTTAGGAACGGAATATCCGACCCATTCATGGTGGATCTGAAAGAGAACTTGTTAACGTTGGACGCAAATGTATTTGCGTCTTCATAGCTGAAAGGGGAGGGAACATACATGTACTTGAAGTGCATACATGTAGCCGTTGGGGTCTACGATAGGGGACATAACTGACCAGGAAATTTCATATTACCTCAACATCTCAAATTACATCACTGATGACATCATTGATTACATCATCCAGTGAATGTGGTTAAGTTTGACATTCAAATATGTATTATATATATATACCAATCTGTATTGAAGATTGAGTGGATATATAACTGCCTGAATGGAGGATTTAGTAGCTGTCTAACTGTCTGTTTAAGTGAGTAATTAAAAGTGTCTCACTTAATAAATGGATTAGTAAATAAACTATGTGAATGTGTGCATCACTGTCTCTGTTGTTGTATAACATGCTGCATCAGTTGGTCACTAACTACATGAGTGTGTATATTAGTTGGGTGAATATTTGTATGGGACACTGAGCTTGTGTGTGGTTGGATGGGGTGTGTGTAACTCTATGCATAGATGTGTGAATGGTTGATTGACAAGATGTATAGGTTTGAGTGCATGTGGAAACAGTTGTTTGGGTGACTGAGTGTATTTATTTGTGTGTTGGTGAGCCAATATATGTTAGAGTTGTACATCGTCAACAAAGTAAAAAACATAAAAGGCATTGTATGTGAGAGTTGGTGTATATAAATAAGTATATGTAAGAGTCAGTGACTGTGAGAGTAACTATATGAAGGAGTGTATAATTGTAATGGTGATTTTTTAACATATTAACTATGAGTTACTATGTGTTTGAATAAATGAGGTACTGTTGGATAATTGTGTGAGTAAATGTAAGTGTGATTACATTTTTTTCATGAGTGAGTAGGATGACTGCATAACCGACTAAGAAGACTGCTGATGTGTCAATGTCTATATATGTGAATAAGTGCATTTTGATAGTGTTCTATTAATTAGTGACTGCATGTATAAATGATTCTGTTGTTGAATAGGTATTTGTGAGTGTAGACTTAGGAATCATTGAGAGGGTATGTAGTAACTGGTATTGGTGTGTCAATGGTTTCAAATCAGTTTCAAATCAGTGAGTGATGAAATGTTATACTAGTGTATAATAAGTTGTATCAGATTGTCACGTGGATGATGTCATCAGTGATGTCATCAGTGATGTCATTTGAGATGTCATCAGTGATGTCACTGACCATGTCATGAATGATGCAATATGTGACATCATCAGCAGTGCATTGCAATTGCATGAGTTATAGTTAGCAGAACTCACTATAACTGAGGAATTTCTAAGGTTTTGTAAGAGTGAAATGGCCAGCTAACTATAACACCCCTGAAACCTATGTTTTTTTCTGTGAATTTCTAAGGTTTTTTAAATGCTAATTTCTAACTCTAATGTCTCGAAACCTATGGTTGTTTCAGTGAATTTCAAAGCTTTTTTTAAATAATAATTTCTAACTATAACATCTCTGAAACCTATGTTTTTTTCCAGTGAATTTGAAAGGTTTTTTTAAATGCTAATTTTTAAGTGTGATAGTAGTGATACCGATTTTTTTGTACTGATTGTCTAGTTTTTTAACTGTTTATTTATAAATATTGTATTCATTAAATCACATTATATATTTTTCTGAAAATTGCACACAAAAAAATGTGTGTTCATTTTTTATATTGATATCTTTATATTATTATTATTTTTTTTTTAAATCACTAACTTTTTTCGGAGTCGCGCACTCAAAGCGTACACATAACGGTGGGTGCGCAGATTCTAGCTGCCATTTTAGAAAAGTCGTGAAGGATCCACGTACGGTGTGCGACGGCTGCGTGTTTTTCAGTTACATCATATACATTTAATATTACGTGATGTGTGCGATTAGTATGCAACTAGTCCGCGACTCCTGCTCCCGTGCATTCGCGACACATGCACTTTACAGTACGATACGCTAGTGCGGTGGCGGGTCCTGCGTGACCTCATATACGTGCTGGGGCGTGCTGGGTGCACGACTCCCGCAAAAAAAATTATGTTCCAAAATGATATGCATGTGTTTTTAATATACATATTAGGCCAAGAGACTATCTAAGATATTCAAAAAAATAATATATCTGTACTTACAATAATCTTATTATTTTTAAATATATTTTCGCGAAGTCGGGTGCATGCATCGTGAGCTCAGAGAACCAGGTCAGCAGAGCTGGTGTAGAGCCAGAGAGACCAGGTCAGCAGAGCCGTTGTAGAGCCTAAGAAGCAGGTCAGCAGAGCTGCTCTAGAACCAGAGACCCAGGTCAGCAGAGCTGCTCTAGAGCCAGAGACCCAGGTCAGAAGAGCTGCTCTAGAGGCAGAGAACCAGTTCAGCAGAGCTGCTGTAGAGCCAGAGAAACCAGGGCAACAGAGCTGCTTTAGAGGGAGAGAACCAGGTCCGAAGTACTGCTTTAGAACCAGAGAACCAGGTCAGCAGAGCGCTCTAGAGCCAGAGAACCAGGTCAGTAGAGCTGCTTTAGAGCCATAGAACCAGGTCAGCAGAGCTGCTCTAGAGGCAGAGAACCAGGTCAGCAAACCTGCTTTAGAGCCAGAGAACCAGGTCAGCAGAGCTCTTTAGAGGGACAGAACCAGGTCAGCAGAGCTGCTTTAAAGCCAGAGAACCAGGTCAGCAGAGCTGCTCTAGAGCCAGAGAACCAGGTCAGCAGAGCTGCTTTAGAGCCACAGAACCAGGTCTGCAGAGCTGTTGTAGAGCCAGAGAACCAGATCAGCAGAGCTGTTCTGTAGCCTAAGAACTAGGTCAACAGGGCTGCTCTAGAGCCAGAGAACCAGGTCAGCAGAGCTGCTTTAGAGCCAGAGATCCACGTCAGTAGAGCTGCTTTAGAGCCAGAGAAACAGGTAAGCAGAGCTGCTCTAGCTGACACTGACTGACTGAAACCGACTGACTGACACTGACTGATTGACACTGACTGACACTGATTGACTGACACTGACTGACTGAAACTGACTACCTGACACTGATTGACTGACACTGACTGACTGACTGACATTAACTGACAGTGATTGACTGACACTGACTTACTGACTGACACTGATTGACTGACACTGACTAACTGACACTGACTGACACTGATTGACTGACACTGACAGACACAGATTGACTAACACTGACTGACTGACTTACACTGACTGACTGACACTGACTGATTGACACTGACTGACTGACACTGACTGATTACTCTCTACTACTCACTCTCTACTACTCACTTTCTACTACTCACTCTCTACTACTCTCTACTACTCGCTCTCTACTACTCTACTACTCTCTACTACTCACTCTCTACCACTCAATCTCTCCTACTCTCTACTACTCACTGTCTACTACTCACTCTCTACTACTCTCTATTACTCACTCTGTACTACTCTCTCTCTACTACTCACTAGTATTCACTCTACTACTCTCTACTACTCTCCCTCTTCTACTAACTCTCTACTACTCACTCGCTACTACTCTCTACTTCACTCTCTACTACTCACTCTCTACTACTCTCTACTACTTACACTACTACTCTCTACAACTCTGTACCACTCAGTCTCTACTACTCTACTACTCACTATCTACTACTCTCTACTATGCTCTCTCTACTACTCACTCTTCACTACTCACTCTACTACTCTCTACTACTCACTCTCTACTACTCTCTCTCTACTACTCACTCTCTACTATTCACTCTCTATTACTCAGTCTCTACTACTCACTCTTTACTACTCATTCTCTACTACTCAACCTCTACTACTCTCTACTACTCACTCTCCACTACTCTCTAGAACTTACTCTCTACTACTCGCTCTCTACTATTCACTCTCTACCACTTTACAACTCTCTACTACTCGCTCTACTACTCACCCTCTACTAATCACTCTCCAGTACTCACTCTCTACTACTCTCTACTACTCACTCTACTATTCTCTAGTACTCTCTATCACTCACTCTCTACTACTCTGCTACTCACTCTCTACTACTCTCTATTGCTCACTCTCTACTACTCACCCTAGTACTCTCTACTACTCTCTACTACTATCTCTAGTACTCACTCTCTACTACTCTCTACTACTCACTCTCTACTATGCACTCTCTACTACTCACTCTCTACTACTCGCTCTCTACTACTCTCTCCTATTCACTCTCTACTACTCAATACTACTCACTCTCTACTACACACTCTCTACTACTTGCTCTTTAGTACTCATTTCTACTACTCACTCTCTACTTCTCTCTACTACTCACTCTATACTACTCCACTACTCACTACTACTGATTCTTTACTACTCACTCTCTACTACTCTACTACTCTCTCTACTGCTCACTCTCTACTACTCACTCTCTACTACTTACTCTCTACTACTCACTCTCCACCACTCCCTACTACTCACTCTCTACTACTCTCTACTACTCTCTACTACTCCCTCTCTACTACTCACTCCCTACTACGCTCTCTCTACTACTCACTCTACTACTCACTCTCCACTACTCTCTACTACTCTCTCTCTGCTACTCACTTTTCAACTCCTCACTCTCTACTACTCTCTAGTACTCTCTACTACTCACTCTCTACTACTCTCTCTATCTCTCTCCACTACTTTCTACCTCTACCTCTCTACCTCTACACCTCTACCTCTACACCTCTACCTCTACACCTCTACCTCTCTACATCTCTCTCTACACACACATATGCACATGTATATATATATATATATATATTACCTACTGGCGGTCGCCAGTAGGTATATATAGTTAGGATTTTTTCTCTATGGGATTTTTGAAAATTCTATGTCTAATAACTTTGGCGTTTGTGGACGGAATTGGCTGAAATTTTCAGGAAAATGGAACATTTTGTTTCTGAGCAGCCCCTGACAATTTGGGGGGGTTTCATCAAGGGGGGGCCGAGAAAAAAGGGGGGTCCCAAAACGCGTTTTTCCCATGTTAATTTCCATAGGGCGGTTGGCCTCACTTTTAGCTCGAACGGCTAAATGGATTTGCACGAAACTTGGCAAAATTGTAGGGACTGTTAGCCCGATGTGCCTTTGCTAGGTCTCAATATATGTGCTCCAGTGGATTTTGAGTAATTTAGGTTCAAAAAAAGATATATATCTGGGACGGAGCCTAACCACACATCTGATCTGATTGGCTGTCAGCACTTCATCCAAGAAGTGTTGGCAGCCATCTTGGGACCAATATACATGATAGCACCTCATTAAAAAACATTGTAGTTAATAGAGGGTTTTAGGACTTTAGTGACATTATAAATCATTTGTTGATGGTACCATACTCGTTTTAGGAATTGTGGTGGGTTCTAAGGTGATTTTACCATGTGAAAAAACCTTCTGCTGTGATATCATGAATATTGTTTGAAAGAAAACTAATATCTCATGATTTTCCCACAGTGGTTTGGAAGGGGATCTATAAGCTAAACTGAAAGCATATTTTCTGTAAATTCACATTATCTTTCTCAGTCATGTGAAAATGAAGTCTGACATTCTCAGTAAAACATGTCTATCCAACAAGGACAGAGACTGTCAGTTGATTCCTTTGTGTTCTACTGCAGCCTCCTAGAGTGTTCTAAAGAACAACTAGAGCGCTAACAGTCCTACTTATTACAAAGGTATGGCACACCTGAAGCCATCTTGATTGGAATAAAGTGGTAACTCTTAAAACATTTAATTTAAAAAGAAACAACATGAGGGGGTATATTTTGCCATAGAAAGTATGATTAGTGCTGCAGAATGAAAAATTAGGGCACATTTTGAGTGACTTCTCAAATCCTTTTCTATTTCATTAAAACATTCTGACATGCAGTCTCCCAAAATGGCCACCAGAGACAAAAGAGCCCAAATGTAGCCCAAATATCACCCAGATGTAGCCCAAGTATAGCCCAATGACAGAATGTCCCAGAGTGTTCTAAAGAACAACTAGAGCGCTAACAGTCCTACTTATTACAAAGGTATGGCACACCTGAAGCCATCTTGATTGAAATAAAGTGGTAACTCTTAAAACATTTAATTTAAAAAGAAACAACATGAGGGGGTATATTTTGCCATAGAAAGTATGATTAGTGCTGCAGAATGAAAAATTAGGGCACATTTTGAGTGACTTCTCAAATCCTTTTCTATTTCATTAAAAAAATTCTGACATGCAGTCTCCCAAAATGGCCACCAGAGACAAAAGAGCCCAAATGTAGCCCAAATATCACCCAGATGTAGCCCAAGTATAGCCCAATGACAGAATGTCCCAGAGTGTTCTAAAGAACAACTAGAGCGCTAACAGTCCTTCTTATTACAAAGGTATGGCACACCTGAAGCCATCTTGATTGGAATAAAGTGGTAACTCTTAAAACATTTAATTTAAAAAGGAACAAAATGAGGGGGTATATTTTGCCATATGAATTATGATTAGTGCTGCAGAAAGAAAAATTAGGGCACATTTTGAGTGACTTCTCAAACCCTCTTCAATTTCATTAAAAAATTCTGACATACAGTCTCCCAAGATGGCCACCAGAGACAAAAGAGCCTAAATGTAGCCCAAATATCACCCAGATGTACCCCAAGTATAGCCCAATGACAGAATGTCCCAGAGTGTTCTAAAGAACAACTAGAGCGCTAACAGTCTTACTTATGACAAAAGTATGGCACACCAGAAGCCATCTTGATTGGAATGAAGTGGTAAGTCTGAAAACACTCAATTTCAAAAGGAACAACATGAGGGGGTTAATTTTGCCATAGAAAGTATGATTAGTGCTTCAGAAAGAAAAATTAGGGATCATTTTGAGTGACTTCTCAAATCCTCTTCTATTTCATTAAAAAAATTCTGACATGCAGACTGAAACATGCACTTTGAATACCAGCAGCAGACGTCCCTGGTGAGCAGTAGCTTTACTACAGTGATCTAATGTGCAACTAGAGTGCTAACATTCAGAATTTATGGCAAATGTGTGACACATCTGAATGCCTTCTTGATGGAACCAAAGTAAACAAGCATTGAAAATGCAATAGATCTCGCCCTCGTTTAAGTTAAAGCCATTCTGTTTGTAATGAGGTGGCTTTTTAGCTTTGCTTTTATTAGTGTTTTTTCAACTTTCATGTAAATAACATGCATCTGTATGCATATAAGTATATGTATGCATGCATTTATGTTTGTATTTATATAGATATACAGATGATATATGTTTATATATGTATGTATATATATATATATTCACTGAAAAAACCATAGGCTTTAGACCATATATAGTTAGGAATTAGCATTTACAAAACCTTGAAAATTCACTGAAAAAACCATAGGTTATAGACCATATATAGTTAGGAATTAGTATTTACAAAACCTTGAAAATTCACTGAAAAAACCATAGGTTATAGACCATATATAGTTAGGAATTAGCATTTACAAAACCTTGAAAATTCACTGAAAAAACCATAGGTTATAGACCATATATAGTTAGGAATTCGCATTTACAAAACCTTATTTTACTCACACAAAACCATTGAAATTCCATATATAGTTAGTTGCACTAACTATATATCGCGCACCCGCAATCCACTGCTGATGATGTCACATATTACATCATTCATGACATGGTCAGTGACATCACTGATGACATCACTGATGACATCTCAAATGACATCACTGATGACATCTCAAATGACATCACTGATGACATCACTGATGACATCTCATTTGACATTACTGATCACATCACTGATGATATAATTCATGTGATAATACGATGAACCTCTTCAGACTCTAATATAACCTTAGATACAATCAGTGTAAACAGACACTCACAGACTGTCACTCATCCATGGAGTTACTCAAACACCTAGTCAGTCATGCAAAGAATCAATCACACCTCCATTTCCTCAACTATACAGTTATACAAACTTTACTTATTCAAACATATACTAACACATATTTACTCTCTTATACAATCCCTGATACAAGTTCACAATGATCCATACAGCCACTCACACATTCACTGGCTCTTATGCACAGTTATTTATATATGTCAACTCTCACATGTACTGTGTTTTACATATGTACTTACTTTGACATGTAGCACTGAGATATCCATTCACTCACCAATACACTCATGCACACAGTCAACCGCCCATACAGCTGTTTCCACATGCACTTTTGAAACCATACATCTAGTGAATCAACTGCTCACACATCTATGCACAGAGTCATACACCTCCCAGCCACCCACACACACACTCAGTCTCCCATACAAATACTTGGGCAACCAATCAATAACCCATATAGTTACTCATATAGCTACTTATCAACACATGCAACAGTTTACAGAACAACAGACATAATGATGCACAAATTAAGACAGTTTAGTCACTAACCCATGCACTCAGTGAGACACATTTAATCACTCACTCATACAGTCAGTCATGCACCTACTAAATCCTTCATCCAGACACTTCTACATCCACTCATTCTTCAATATGTAAGACATATTTTAACTTTACAGAAACATACAGTCACTGGATGTTGTCATCAGTGATGTCATCAGTGATGTCATTTGATATGTCATCAGTGATGTCATCAGTGATGTCACTGACCATGTCATGAATGATGTAATATGTGACATCATCAGCAGTGGATTGCGGGTGCGCGATATATAGTTAGTGCAACTAACTATATATGGAATTTCAATGGTTTTGTGTGAGTAAAATAAGGTTTTGTAAATGCGAATTCCTAACTATATATGGTCTATAACCTATGGTTTTTTCAGTGAATTTTCAAGGTTTTGTAAATGCTAATTCCTAACTATATATGGTCTATAACCTATGGTTTTTTCAGTGAATATATATATATATATATATTAGCATTTACAAAACCTTGAAAATTCACTGAAAAAACCATAGGTTATAGATCATATATAGTTAGGAATTAGCATTTACAAAACCTTGAAAATTCACTGAAAAAACCATAGGTTATAGACCATATATAGTTAGGAATTCGCATTTACAAAACCTTATTTTACTCACACAAAACCATTGAAATTCCATATATAGTTAGTTGCACTAACTATATATCGCGCACCCGCAATCCACTGCTGATGATGTCACATATTACATCATTCATGACATGGTCAGTGACATCACTGATGACATCACTGATGACATCTCAAATGACATCACTGATGACATCACTGATGACAACATCCAGTGACTGTATGTTTCTGTAAAGTTAAAATATGTCTTACATATTGAAGAATGAGTGGATGTATAAGTGTCTGGATGAAGGATTTAGTAGGTGCATGACTGACTGTATGAGTGAGTGATTAAATGTGTCTCACTGAGTGCATGGGTTAGTGACTAAACTGTCTTAATTTGTGCATCATTATGTCTGTTGTTCTGTAAACTGTTGCATGTGTTGATAAGTAGCTATATGAGTAACTATATGGGTTATTGATTGGTTGCCCAAGTATTTGTATGGGAGACTGAGTGTGTGTGTGGGTGGCTGGGAGGTGTATGACTCTGTGCATAGATGTGTGAGCAGTTGATTCACTAGATGTATGGTTTCAAAAGTGCATGTGGAAACAGCTGTATGGGCGGTTGACTGTGTGCATGAGTGTATTGGTGAGTGAATGGATATCTCAGTGCTACATGTCAAAGTAAGAACATATGTAAAACACAGTACATGTGAGAGTTGACATATATAAATAACTGTGCATAAGAGCCAGTGAATGTGTGAGTGGCTGTATGGATCATTGTGAACTTGTATCAGGGATTGTATAAGAGAGTAAATATGTGTTAGTATATGTTTGAATAAGTAAAGTTTGTATAACTGTATAGTTGAGGAAATGGAGGTGTGATTGATTCTTTGCATGACTGACTAGGTGTGTGAGTAACTCCATGGATGAGTGACAGTCTGTGAGTGTCTGTTTACACTGATTGTATCTAAGGTTATATTAGAGTCTGAAGAGGTTCATCGTATTATCACATGAATGATATCATCAGTGATGTGATCAGTAATGTCAAATGAGATGTCATCAGTGATGTCATCAGTGATGTCATTTGAGATGTCATCAGTGATGTCATTTGAGATGTCATCAGTGATGTCATCAGTGATGTCACTGACCATGTCATGAATGATGTAATATGTGACATCATCAGCAGTGGATTGCGGGTGCGCGATATATAGTTAGTGCAACTAACTATATATGGAATTTCAATGGTTTTGTGTGAGTAAAATAAGGTTTTGTAAATGCGAATTCCTAACTATATATGGTCTATAACCTATGGTTTTTTCAGTGAATTTTCAAGGTTTTGTAAATGCTAATTCCTAACTATATATGGTCTATAACCTATGGTTTTTTCAGTGAATTTTCAAGGTTTTGTAAATGCTAATTCCTAACTATATATGGTCTATAGCCTATGGTTTTTTCAGTGAATATATATATATACATACATATATAAACATATATCATCTGTATATCTATATAAATACAAACATAAATGCATGCATACATATACTTATATGCATACAGATGCATGTTATTTACATGAAAGTTAAAAAAACACTAATAAAAGCAAAGCTAAAAAGCCACCTCATTACAAACAGAATAGCTTTAACTTAAACGAGGGCGAGATCTATTGCATTTTCAATGCTTGTTTACTTTGGTTCCATCAAGAAGGCATTCAGATGTGTCACACATTTGCCATAAATTCTGAATGTTAGCACTCTAGTTGCACATTAGATCACTGTAGTAAAGCTACTGCTCACCAGGGACGTCTGCTGCTGGTATTCAAAGTGCATGTTTCAGTCTGCATGTCAGAATTTTTTTAATGAAATAGAAGAGGATTTGAGAAGTCACTCAAAATGATCCCTAATTTTTCTTTCTGAAGCACTAATCATACTTTCTATGGCAAAATTAACCCCCTCATGTTGTTACTTTTTAAATTGAGTGTTTTCAGACTTACCACTTCATTCCAATCAAGATGGCTTCTGGTGTGCCATACTTTTGTCATAAGTAAGACTGTTAGCGCTCTAGTTGTTCTTTAGAACACTCTGGGACATTCTGTCATTGGGCTATACTTGGGGTACATCTGGGTGATATTTGGGCTACATTTAGGCTCTTTTGTCTCTGGTGGCCATCTTGGGAGACTGTATGTCAGAATTTTTTAATGAAATTGAAGAGGGTTTGAGAAGTCACTCAAAATGTGCCCTAATTTTTCTTTCTGCAGCACTAATCATAATTCATATGGCAAAATATACCCCCTCATTTTGTTCCTTTTTAAATTAAATGTTTTAAGAGTTACCACTTTATTCCAATCAAGATGGCTTCAGGTGTGCCATACCTTTGTAATAAGTAGGACTGTTAGCGCTCTAGTTGTTCTTTAGAACACTCTGGGACATTCTGTCATTGGGCTATACTTGGGCTACATCTGGGTGATATTTGGGCTACATTTGGGCTCTTTTGTCTCTGGTGGCCATTTTGGGAGACTGCATGTCAGAAATTTTTAATGAAATAGAAGAGGATTTGAAAAGTCACTCAAAATGTGCCCTAATTTTTCTTTCTGCATCACTAATAATACCTTCTATTGCATAAGATACCCCCTCATTTTGTTCCTTTTTAAATTAAATGTTTTAAGAGTTACCACTTTATTCCCATCACGATGGCTCCAGGTGTGCTATACCTTTGTAATAAGTAGGACTGTTAGCGCTCTAGTTGTTCTTTAGAACACTCTGGAACATTCTGTCATTGGGCTATACTTGGGCTACATCTGAGTGATATTTGGGCTACATTTGGGCTCTTTTGTCTCTGGTGGCCATTTTGGGAGACTGCATGTCAGAATGTTTTAATGAAATAGAAAAGGATTTGAGAAGTCACTCAAAATGTGCCCTAATTTTTCATTCTGCAGCACTAATCATACTTTCTATGGCAAAATATACCCCCTCATGTTGTTTCTTTTTAAATTAAATGTTTTAAGAGTTACCACTTTATTCCAATCAAGATGGCTTCAGGTGTGCCATACCTTTGTAATAAGTAGGACTGTTAGCGCTCTAGTTGTTCTTTAGAACACTCTGGGACATTCTGTCATTGGGCTATACTTGGGCTACATCTGGATGATATTTGGGCTACATTTGGGCTCTTTTGTCTCTGGTGGCCATTTTGGGAGGCTGCATGTCAGAATGTTTTAATGAAATAGAAAAGGATTTGAGAAGTCACTCAAAAAGTGCCCTAATTTTTCATTCTGCAGCACTAATCATACTTTCTATGGCAAAATATACCCCCTCATGTTGTTTCTTTTTAAATTAAATGTTTTAAGAGTTACCACTTTATTCCAATCAAGATGGCTTCAGGTGTGCCATACCTTTGTAATAAGTAGGACTGTTAGCGCTCTAGTTGTTCTTTAGAACACTCTAGGAGGCTGCAGTAGAACACAAAGGAATCAACTGACAGTCTCTGTCCTTGTTGGATGTACATGTTTTACTGAGAATGTCAGACTTCATTTTCACATGACTGAGAAAGATAATGTGAATTTACAGAAAATATGCTTTCAGTTTAGCTTATAGATCCCCTTCCAAACCACTGTGGGAAAATCATGAGATATTAGTTTTCTTTCAAACAATATTCATGATATCACAGCAGAAGGTTTTTTCACATGGTAAAATCACCTTAGAACCTACCACAATCCCTAAAACGAGTATGGTACCATCAACAAATGATTTATAATGTAACTAAAGTCCTAAAACCCTCTATTAACTACAATGCTTTTTAATGAGGTGCTATCATGTATATTGGTCCCAAGATGGCTGCCAACACTTCTTGGATGAAGTGCTGACAGCCAATCAGATCAGATGTGTGGTTAGGCTCCGCCCAGATATATATCTTGTTTTTAACCTAAATTACTCAAAATCCACTGGAGCACATATATTGAGACCTAGCAAAGGCACATCGGGCTAACAGTCCCTACAATTTTTCCAAGTTTCGTGCAAATCCATTCAGCCGTTCGAGCTAAAAGTGAGGCCAACCGCCCTATGGAAATTAACATGGGAAAAACGCGTTTTGGGACCCCCCTTTTTTCTCGGCCCCCCCTTGATGAAACCCCCCCAAATTGTCAGGGGCTGCTCAGAAACAAAATGTTCCATTTTCCTGAAAATTTCAGCCAATTCCGTCCACAAACGCCAAAGTTATTAGACATTGAATTTTCAAAAATCCCATAGAGAAAAAATCCTAACTATATATACCTACTGGCGACCGCCAGTAGGTAATATATATATATATATATATATATATTTATATTACCTACTGGCGGTCGCCAGTAGGTATATATAGTTAGGATTTTTTCTCTATGGGACTTTTGAAAATTCTATGTCTAATAACTTTGGCGTTTGTGGACGGAATCGGCTGAAATTTTCAGGACAATGGCACATTTTGTTTCTGAGCATCCCCTGAAAATTTGGGGGGGTTCGTCAAGGCGGGGCCGAGAGAAAAGGGGGGTCCCAAAACGCGTTTATAACATTGAGTTTTCCATAGGGCGTTTGGCCTCACTTTTAGCTCGAACGGCTGAATGGATTTGCACGAAACTTGGCAAAATTGTAGGGACTGTTAGCCTGATGTGCCTTTGCTGGGTCTCAATATATGTGCTCCAGTGGATTTTGAGAAATTAACGTTTTAAAAAACAGATATATCTGTGACAGCGTCCCGGGTAGCGCTCCGGTTCGCGAACTTTTCGCGTAACGGAACTTTGCGAAGCGAAGCTGATTGGCTCTCCGGTGTCTGTCAACATTCTAAACAGTCCGGAGCGGCCGCCATCTTGTCTCTCGGTAGGATCGAGAGACAAGAGGAGGAGAAAAACGAAGGGGGAATTTAATGAAAGGGGGCAAGGTAGACCCTTCTTGACCCCCTAGGAATGATGTTGGGGTTATTAAAGGGTCCCGTGGGGCAAATAAAAAAATATTGTTTTTTTGCGGTAGAAGCGCTTTCCGGTTCGCGAACCGGGTAGTGAACCGGGACGCGAAACGGGAATTCGCCATTTTGTGTTTCGATTTAATTAAATTAGAAGATGGAGGAAAAACAATGTGAGAAATGGGTATAAGGGGGTACGGGAGATGTATCCTGACCCCCTATGTTTTCTGAGGGTGGCTTAGGATGCTCATATATGTTGATACTTGTCTTCCAGCGGCTGCGCGTGAGCGTTTTTTTTTTTTTGCTGCGTGACGTCTGTTAACGTTCGATTCGAAGGAAATCAGGAAGTGTTGACCGCCATTTTGACACTGCGAGTAAATATGTTGTTAAAAATAATTGTTGTAAATTAATCCGTATTGATAAACATTGTCTGCGCCATCTTGCTTTTTTTCCAATGGCACACTTTTGTCGTGCACGGCAGCCATTTTAGATGCCTTGACCAGACCCACTCTCTGCACGCCGCCGATCGTGACGTCTGTTAACGTTCGATTCGAAGGAAATCAGGAAGTGTTGACCGCCATTTTGACACTGCGAGTAAATATATTGTTAAAAATAATTGTTATAAATTAATTCGTATTGATAAACATTGTCTGCGCCATCTTGCTTTTTTTCCAATGCCACACTTTTGTCGTGCACGGCAGCCATTTTAGATGCCTTGACCAGACCCACTCTCTGCACGCCGCCGATCCTCAGCATGGCTCCCCACCCTCGCAAGCATCTCCCCCACGCACTGGTCACCCCCGCTCTCTGTCTTATACATGGGCCATAAACCTCCCCCCATCTGCGCTGCTCTTCCCTGAGAATCACACCCTGTGCCCGCCCGACACCTCCCTTTCACCCTATTCACTACCGCACCCTCTGACATTCCTCTTCCTTTGTGTCTGATTGTCCAGGCCGGTCCCAGGCTATCACCTAGCCCTGCGGATGTAGTTTATGGCCTCAACTGTAAAGAATCACCCCTCTTTAAAGGAGTTACAGTAGATCAAGGCCCCCACCCGATGAGATCCGTCACACCACACGCGTTCCTACTATCTGATAACGATCCTGTATTGTGATTGGGGAGGGGATTCTCACTGTGAGGGTGTGTGGGACCGAGCCTGAAGCAGAAGATTCCAGGGATGCCTTTTTGTACATCAAAGTCTTCACAATTATGTGTCACATAAAAAAATATATAGCACTCCAACAAAGTAGTAGGATTATAACACTTTAATAACTTATAAATATATACAACGCACCAAAAACGGGAAACACGTTAAAAAAATTTTTTTAAACAGAAGCAACAATGGTCAGTAGCGGTCTGTTGTGCGAATAGTCCGAAGGCAGCACAACGTGCTGAGTTCTGGACGGCACCCTGGTGATGTCCTTTACTTGCCGCACTGGTTTTGGCATCCTACAATGCTGCTCCGAAAAATGGTGTGGGGCGCCCCGGGGGGGGGGGGGGAAGGCGGCATGAACGGGCCTCCCCAGGTGGAGGCTCGTGTGCTGTAGTTGGGCGCCCCTTTAGCATTTCACTTGCCATTCAGCGGCTTTCCGCCCGCTTTTGCTGCACTGTGCCTCGTCAGTAGCGGTCTGTTGTGCGAATAGTCCGAAGGCAGCACAACGCGCTGAGATCTGAACGGCACCCAGGTGATGTCCTTTACTTGCCGCACTGGTTTTGGCATCCTACAATGCTGCTCCGAAAAACGGCGTTGGGCGCCCCAGGGGATGAGGCGGCGTGAACGGGCCTCCCCAGGTGGAGGCTCGTCTGCTGTAGTGGGGCGCCCCTTTAGCGTTTCACTTGCCATTCAGCGGTTTTCCGCCCGCTTTTGCTGCACTGTGCCTCATCCGCCATTCAGCTGTTTACCGCCCGCTCTTGCGGCTACAGCGTCTCGCTCACCATCTAGTTGAATTGCACCCACTCTTGCAGTGCAGCGATAGGCGGCTGCCACAGGACTCTTAAAATGGCGGCCGGCTCTTCGGATTTGGGCCTGGTCCACTAAAATGGCCCTGGGACACCTTGGAGCTCGGACGCTTGTCTGCTAGGGCTTGGGCCCCATTCTCGAAAGCGTCCCCTCAGCCTTGAAGATTCTACAAAAGTCTTGGGGGCCCCCGACTCCCGCAGGCTTCCGGTGGGGAGCGGCTGCCATGATTGCTTGCGGAATGGCCACGACGGAGCTACGAGATGGTGGTGCTCTCATGCTGACGCCAGCTTCAGTCTGAAACATCCAGAAACACTGTAGACTATCAATTCGATGAGTTCCGGTGGAGCCCCAACGTGACCCGGTAGGGAAGAACTTGCCCTCCCCTTTTTTGAGTGATGGTTCTTGTTGCCTGTCCCCTCTGTTGTCATCTAACGGAACCTTTTTGGATTGACGAGTGAGAAAAAAAAAGGTGGGGCTTTCATCGTTTGGGAAAAAAAAATGTTTTAATCCAATGAAAAGTGTTATTTTTAGGTCATATGATCAAGCATTTCATCATTAGGAAACCAAAAGTAAAATGAACCAATGAAAAGTTTTATAAACAAGTCACATGACCTGTTATGCGGCTTTGGGCTATAAAAAGCCTACAAAATCCGTTGGCCTGTGAGGCGGCGTCAGTAGCGGACCGATGTGCGAATAGGCCGAAGGCAGCACAACGCGCCGAGATCCGGATGGCACCGAGGTGGTGTCCAGCAAGTTGCCACACTGGTGTGGCCACCCTACAATGCTGCGCCGAAAGACGGCGTGTCCAGCTGAGTTGCGGTTACTTTTGCTGCTACAGTACGCCGAAGGCAGCACAACGCGCCGAGATACGGATGGCACCGAGGTGGTGTCCAGCAAGTTTCACTGGTGTGGCCATCTTACAATGCTGCGCGAAAGACGGCGTGGGGTGCCCGGGGGGGGGGAGAGGCGGCGTAAACAGACCTCTTCCGCCTCCCCAGGTGAAGGCACCTTATCTGCAGTGGGGCGCCTCTTAGCGTTTCACTTGCCTTCCAGCAGAGTTCTGCCCGCTCTTGCGGCACAGTGCCTCACCCTCCATCCAGCTGAGTTCCGCCCGCTCTTGCGGTACAGCGTCTCGCCCGCCATCCAGCTGAGTTCCGCCCGCTCTTGCGGTACAGCGTCTCGCCCGCCATCCAGCTGAGTTTCTCCCGCTCTTGCGGTACAGTGACTCGAACGCGCCGAGATCCGGATGGCACCGAGGTGGCGTCCAGCAAGTTTCACTGGTGTGGCCATCCTACAATGCTGCGCCGGAAGACGGCGTGGGGTGCCCGGGGGGGGGGGGGAGGCAGCGCAAACGGGCCTCTCCCTCCTCCCCTGTTGGAGGCACCTCATCTGCAGTGGGGTGCCTCTTAGCGTTTCACTCACCTTTCAGCTGAGTTCCGCCCGCTTTTGAGGTACAGTGACTCACCCGCCATCTAGCTGAATTGCGGCTACTCTTGTGGTGCAGTGATAGCCGGCTGCAACAGGACTCTCAAAATGGTGGCCAGCTCTTTGGATTTGGGCCTGGTCCACTAAAATGGCTCTGGGACACCTTGGAACTCGGACGCTTGCCTGCTAGGGCATGGGCCCCATTCACGAAAGCGTCCCCTCTTTTGACTGATTGTTCTTGTTGCCTATTTCTTCTGTTGTAATTTAATGGAACCTTTTTGGACTGCCGAAAAGGGTTCTGGTCCGACCGCTGGTTGGTGGAGACATTTTGACTATATCCTGGACCTGCCCGGCCTCGCCCAAAATGACGCCGGTATAAATGGGGCTCGTAACTCCTTGTTGTGTACTGATTGCCCAACCTTGATATCACAAGATACGTATGCAGTTTTGAAGCACATGGCGGGCGGGGACGAGAATTGATTGAACATTTGGACATCCCTATTGATATTAAGTTCTGATGTGTTATTGATTACTGTACTATTAAAAGTTCGAATTAACGTCACCCATGGTACTTGCCCGCAAATGTATATCTAGATAATTTTATTGTAACTGGCCCTGTCGTACTTTAATTATAAAATGTACGTCCACCGATTCCGCAAATGTTAGACACCTTAGTTCTTGCAACCTAATGGGTCGCCCGTTATGTTCTTCTACAGTGTAAATGTTCCCTCATCATATACGATTCCAGTTTGCTCCGTGGCCGGCCCACGTGGTTATAGGCCCGTATTTGTATACTGACATTTTCACAATAAAGGTTTTTAAAACAAAACATGGTAGTAGTACCTACATTGGTAAAGTTTTGAATAATAGCCACTGTTTTCGAATCAGTAAAAGGCAAGTGAAATAAAGCAGTCCAATTACATGACGATTAAAAGGTATAATACGCAGGAACGCAGTAAAGATAAATGGTCAAGGGCTGTTATGTTTTCTACTCCTGCAACATAAAGTGATCGATAAGAATCTAATATTCATGCCTATCAGCGACTAAGACAGCAGGCCGAGCCTCTTTTCCTCAACGGCTCCCTCATGGGATGAAGAAACGCCCTTTTTCTCGAAAAAGGAATATTTTACTTGCAGGACAGTTGTAAATTTCCCGGGAAAATACATTAGCCTGGAACATTGTTAGTGATAAACTGTAAATGCATCTGGGTCCTTTGCTTTACAAGTCAGAGTGAGAAAAAAAAAGGTGGGGCTTTCATCATTTGGGAAAAAAAAAATGTTCGTAAGCAATGAAAAGCGTTATTATTAGGTCATATGACCAAGCCTTTCATCATTAGAATAACAAAAGTAAAATGAACCAATGAAAAGTTTTATTAACAAGTCACATGACCTGTTATGCTTACGTTACGCGCTGCGCGCCGCGCTCTGGATCGTTTCCGGGAAGCTGCGCCTTGCGCACCGGAGCACTTCCGGGTGCGCTAACGCGGCGCGTCATATGACGCATTACGCGACAACGCAGGTCCAGAATATAGTCAAAATGTCTCCACCAACCAGCGGTCGGAACACAACCCCTTTCAGCAGTCCAAAAAGTTCTGTTAAATGACAAGAGAAGGGACAGGCAACAAGAACAATCAGTCAAAGAGGGGAGGGCAAGTTCTTCTCTACCGGGTCACGTTGGGGCTCCACCGGAACTGATCGAATTGGTAGTCTACAGTGTTTCTGGATGTTTCAGATTGAAGCTGGCGTCAGCATGAGAGCACCCCGTGGCTACGTCGTGGCCATTCCGCGAGCAATCATGGCAGTCGCTCGCCACCGGAAGTCTGCAGGAGTCGGGGGCCCCGGTGACTTTTGTAAAATCTTCAAGGCTGAGGGGACGCTTTTGGGAATGGGGTCCATGCCCTAACAGTCAAGCGTCCGAGTTCCAAGGTGTCCCAGGGCCATTTTAGTGGACTAGGCCTAAATCCGAAGAGCCGGCGCCATTTTGAGAGTCCTGTTGGAGCCGCCTATCGCTGCACCGCAAGAGTGGGCGCAATTCAAGCGGATGGTAGGCGAGACGCTGTAGCCGCAAGAGCGGGCGCAACTCAGCTGGTTGCGTGAAGCGCTGGGGTGTACCTGAGAAACCTCCACCTGGGAAGGTGGGGGAGGCTCGTTCGCGCCGCCTCTCCCTTCTAGTGCATCCCACGCCGTCTCCTGGCACAGGAATATGTGATGGTCGAACTAGGGCACCGCAGGACGTGTCTTCAGGTCAAACGGATTCTGGGACAATGTTCAGAATGGAAGAGTCACCAAAAGGCAAAAAGTTCCGCTTGACCCCGGGAGCCGGCCGCCTATGTCGGGGGCGATCTCAGGCCACACCAGGGCAACAAGACTTGGGGAGGGGGTCGGAGCCAAGCGCCCACTCCGAGTCCGCGCCATCACACCGCCCCTCGGGGGCCTCCGTCAAGCGGTTCAGGGAGGCACCGCATCACATTGATTTCCAATGCAGTCAGGTCCACAAACAGCCCCCACTTACTTTGAGAATAGTGAAGCTGCAGCAGGTGCAAATAAACTTGTTACAAGCGCTGCTCGGAACCCTCAACTATGGCACCCAACATCCAGGACTTATGCCATTTGTGCAAGGCAGTGACATCGAAGCAACTCAGGGACCAAGGAACATACCATATCCAGAGTCCTTCCCACAGCATCTGCCTTCCTTCTTACCTAGTTATGGTTCTTTCACTCCCACTCAAAACAATGAACCTACACTCACGTATGAAAATCTTACTATTGATGCTTGACTGAGGCCAAGGAGATCAGAGTGCATGAGTCTCATGCTCGATCGATTGAGCTAGCCGGATCAGGCAACAAAACGGTGGTGGTGGGGGTGGCGGCATCAGCAAGGCATCCTCACACACAACTTGTCGGACATCAGCTCTGGATATTCTGGGGATGAGTCTTGGCGCATGGTGTCGTCCCCGGGCAATTTGCATAACGGTCCTCCAGCCCTAGGCCGCCAGCTATGCTACCTCGACAGGAATAGTGATGGATGTTGCAGCAGGCTGCCATGTAAATAGTTATTTAATAAAACGTTTTACCCTGTTACTTTGCTGGTGTGTTGTATATATTTATAATATTTGCATAGGGTTTGTCGTTATTTTGGGCAGGGTGGGTGGCGGAGCCGAGCTGTCTTGCAATCATCAATGTGTCGAGCTCAGTTCATGTCACTAGTTTCGTATTTCTCATGAGGGGTTGTTCCTAATGTTTCTATTTTAGCGAGGTCAAAAAGAGATCCCATTAGTGGCCTACTGATTTTGCTCGATTCCTTTTGTTTTTTTAAACGATTTTTCACTATCTGCAAAGACTAAACAGAGTATTGCGACTCTGTGCTTGTTTGTAAATAGAGAATGAACCAAAGAGAACCAATTCTAAAACAGTAAATGCTTGGATAACAATCAATGAAATGGAGAGAGAAGCAGGCACGACGGATTACAACGGGGGCAAAGGCCTGCGTTACCTACCCTTCACTATCTGCAAAGAGAAAATACTCCTAAAAGAAAAGAGGGGGGGGCAGCGTTCAAAGCACATCAGCGTGCATAAACACGAAAATGTTTTTATCTATCACGTACTTGACATTTTAAAGCTTTTCATATTTGCTATTAAAAAACCATTGAAATTCACTGAAAAAACCATAGGTTATAGACCATATATAGTTAGGAATTAGCATTTACAAAACCTTGAAAATTCACTGAAAAAACCATAGGTTATAGGCCATATATAGTTAGGGATTAGCATTTACAAAACCTTAATTTACTCGCACAAAACCATTGAAATTCGCATATATAGTTAGTTGCACTAACTATATATCACGCACCCGCAATCCACTGCTGATGATGTCACATATTACATCATTCATGACATGGTCAGTGACATCACTGATGACATCACTGATGACAACTCAAATGACATCACTGACAACATCACTGATAACATCATTCATGTGATAATACGATGAACCTCTTCAGACTCTAATATAACCTTAGATACACTCAGTGTAAACAGACACTCACAGACTGTCACTCATCCATGGAGTTACTCATACACCTAGTCAGTCATGCAAAGAATCAATCACACCTCCATTTCTTCAACTATACAGTTATACACACCTTACTTATTCAAACATATTGTAACACATATTTACTCTCTTATACAATCACTGATACAAGTTTACAATGATCCATACAGCCACTCACACATTCACTGGCTCTTATGCACAGTTATTTATATATGTCAATCTCACATGTACTGTGTTTTACATATGTATTTACTTTGACATGTAACACTGAGATATCCATTCACTCACCAATACACTTATGCACACAGTCAACCACCCATACAGCTGTTCCACATGCACTTTTGAACCCATACATCTAGTGAATCAACTGCTCACACATCTATGCACAGAGTCACACACCTCCCAGCCACCCACACACACACACTCACTCTCCCATACAAATACTTGGGCAACCAATCAATAACCCATATAGTTAATCATATAGCTACTGATCAACACATGCAGCAGTTTACAGAACAACAGACATAATGATGCACAAATTAAGACAGTTTAGTCACTAACCCATGCACTCAGTGAGACACATTTAATCACTCTCTCATACAGTCAGTCATGCACCTACTAAATCCTTCATCCAGACACTTATACATCCACTCATTCTTCAATATGTTAGACTTATTTTTACTTTACAGAAACATACAGTCACTGGATGTTGTCATCAGTGATGTCATCAGTGATGTCATTGACCATGTCATGAATGATGTAATATGTGACATCATCAGCAGTGGATTGCGGGTGCGCGATATATAGTTAGTGCAACTAACTATATATGCGAATTTCAATGGTTTTGTGCGAGTAAATTAAGGTTTTGTAAATGCTAATCCCTAACTATATATGGTCTATAACCTATGGTTTTTTTAGTGAATTTTCAAGGTTTTGTAAATGCTAATTCCTAACTATATATGGTCTATAACCTATGGTTTTTTCAGTGAATATATATATATATATATATATATATATATATATATATATATATATGCATTTATATATATGTATGTGTATATATTACCTACTGGCGATCGCCAGTAGGTAGTTATAGTTAGGATTTTTTTCAATGCAAAATCTCATAATTCTATTGTGAATAACTTTGGCGCTGGTTGACGAATCTGCCTGAAAACTTCCTCAAATTTGTCTCGCGGAGCTCCGGTCCTTCCTTGAAAGTTTGGGGGGGATTCGTGAAGCGGGGGCCAAGATAAAAGGAGGGTCCTAAAACGTGTTTTCCCATGTTAATTTCCATAGGGCGGTCGAACTCACTTTTAGCCCGAACGGCTGAATGGATTTCCACCAAACTTGGCAAAATTGTAGGGACTGGTAGCCTGATGTGCCTTTGCTATGTCTCAAGATATGTGCTCCAGTGGATTATCAGTAATTTTGGTTCAAAAAAATATATATATCTATGGCAGCGCCCCGGTACGCGCACCCGGGAGCGCTCTGGGCGCACTACGCGAGGTGCGCATGGAAAGCTGATTGGCTCTCGGGTGTCTGTAAACATTCTAAACATTCCGGAGCGGCCGCCATCTTGTGTCTCGGTAGGATCGAGACACAAGAGGTGGGAAAAACAAAGGGTGAAATGACTATAAGGGGGCAGAGTAGACCCCCCTTGACCCCCTAGGTTTGATGTGGGGGCTATAAAAGGGCCCCGCGGGTGAAAAAAATTTATTTTTTTGATTTGCGTGGGGGAAGCGCCCGGTACGCGCACCGGGGAGCGGACCGGGGAGCGTGCCATGGGGAAAAATGAATGCTAGTTTAAAAAAAATGTAGCCTTTTTTTAGAAATTGGAGGTAGTTCTAGAAAGAACTGTTTTATTTCTTCTTTTTGTTGTTTTATATATTTCTTTTAATGTTTTTTGAACATTTTGTACTTTTTTTGGCTTTATGAACTATTTTGTATTTTTTTGGTTATTTTTATGGGGAGAAACAAAAAACAGCGAATTGAAAATGGCTCAACAGGAGCAAATAAAAATCTGGAAAAAATTAGGGTTTTTTGGGGCAATTGTGGTTGTCACCAGCAAGGAGGATGAGCTTTAGGCTCTGCTCACCATAGGGGATGGTCTTACCACAAAAGATACAGGTGACCCTAAATTCTCCAAATCGAGGTTGAATGCAAGGGATTGTCTCCCTTGTCTCTGGTCCTGATGGAGTGGGTTGTTTTCATTTGGAGGTGCTGGGTGTAGATTGGGGAGGGTTGCTGGCCAGTTCTCTCATCTCTGCGGCAGCATAGTTGTTAGGATGCTTGCGCTGCATGTGCCTTATCATGGTATTGTTCCCAAATGAATATTTTTTATTTGGGTTACCCCTTGAGAGTTCCATGTCACAGATAAGGCAAGTCACCTTTGCCGCATTCACTTTCTTTTTTTACCTCAGGGATGGAAAAAAACTGCCATACAATGTGTGGCTTGGGTTGGTATGGGGTATTGTGTTCTTTCTGCCACCTCCTCCTGCTCCCCTCCTCCTCTTCCTCCTCCTCCTCTTCTTCTTGACCACCAATGTGATGTTGTGGTGGTCCTCTTGGTGGTGGTGGTGGTGTAGATGCTCCAGCTGATGCTGCAACTGTAGCATTTCAAAGTACAAAATATACCTCAAAGATTTCAAAACAGGTCTTCCTCAGTCAAAGGACAAAGTCAGAATAAGGAAAAAAGGTGGGGTCTTTCATCATTTGGAGAAAAAAAATGTCCTGAACCAATGAGAAGTGTTATTTTCAGGTCACAAGACTAGGGATTTCATCATTATGAAACCAAAACTGTTCTGCACCAATTAAAAGTGTTATTTTCAGGTCACATGACCCGACGCGCTTACGCGACGCGCCCCCGGGCGTGCCCGTAGGCACGCCCCGGGTCGCGTCGCGTAAGTGCGTCAAATGTTTACGTTGCGCGATCGTATTCACTCGAGTGCTTCCGGGTGCGCTTACGCTGTGCGTATCACGTGGACGCGGCTACGCGATACGTCACGATGATGTTTTCGTTCGTGGCAATAGCGCTAATGGGACGCTCTCCGGAGCGCGCCCTGGGGCGCTTCAAAGACTACGCTTTCCGGGGCGCTCACCGGGGGCGCCCCGGGAGCGCTCCAGGGCAAAAAAAAATATATATATACATTAAAAAATTTTTTTTAAATACAAATATAATATAGGATTCATTCATTTTCAAAAATATTACATTTCATAGCTATAGACATTTGCTATTAACAAAATTTTGAAATTTACTGAAAAAACATAGGTTTGGGGCCTTATATATAGTTAGGAATTAGCATTTAAAAAACCTATGAAATTCACTAAAAAAACCATAGGTTTCACGCCAGTTGTAGTTAGGAATTAGCATTTAAAAAACCTATTAAATTCACTGAAAAAACCATAGGTTTCACACCAGTTATAGTTAGCTGGAAATTTTTGTGACATAAAACCATTGAAATTCCCACGTTATAGTTAGTTGGACTCACTATAACTTGCGCGCCTGCAATGCACTGCTGATGACGTCGCATATTACATCACTCATGACATGGTCAGTGACATCACTCATGACATCACTGATGACACCATCCAGTGAATGTGTGTCTTTCTGAAATATCAATATGTTTTATATATGTATTTGTAAAGGTCGATGGACGAATAAATGTTTAAATAAGTGTGTAAATGGATGTTTATTTTTAATAAAATATTGATTGGTTAACTGGCTCATAAAGTGTATCTTTGTGAATACATATATTAACGAGTAATTTTTAAATATTTTAAATATATGTATCAGTGTTTCACTTTGTGTATAAGTGGCTGCATGGGTTGGTGACTGACTCACTGTTTGTATGTGTTTTTAAGACAGCGTATTTGCAGGACTGTATGGGTGGATGAGTGTGAATATGTATGTGTTAGTGAGTGAATGCCTGCCTCACTAGTGTTTTTATGAGTAACTACATATGTTTTAATCTAGTATATGTGAGTATTGATGTATATAAGTGTGTATGTGTGAGAGTGAGAGATTGAAAGAGTTCCTGTTTAAATAAGTATGTGTTTCTATAAGTGATTGTTTAAGAGAGTAAGTATGTGTAAGTTTCCTTAGATGTAATGTACTAGTGTGTGTATAGCTGTATATGCAAATAAATGGATGTTCAATATTTTATTTGCATGTGTGAGTATGTGTGTGAGTAACTTTTGGATGACTGTCGGTGTGTAACA
Organism: Lissotriton vulgaris; assembly: GCF_964263255.1. NCBI lineage: Eukaryota > Metazoa > Chordata > Amphibia > Caudata > Salamandridae > Lissotriton > Lissotriton vulgaris. The sequence continues at coordinate 1,200,672,966 of NC_141687.1, forward strand.
GTATGTATATGTGTATCACTACATATGATGAGTGAGTATATGTATGAGTGACTATATAGAACTGTTGCTGAATGAGAGGATGTGTATATAGATGGTGGTATTACTGAATTGGTTGTTGTAACTGGTATGGGTATCTCCATTTGTTAAAAAATTTTAGTTTCTATTTTTGAATATGTGTTTCAAGGGTTACATTACACTGAAAGGAGGTCTGTCACTCTGTCACAAGGATGGTGTCATCAGTGATGTCATGAGTGATGTCACTGACCATGTCATGAGTGATGTAATATGTGACGTCATCAGCAGTGCATTGCAGGCGCGCAAGTTATAGTGAGTCCAACTAACTATAACGTGGGAATTTCAATGGTTTTATGTCACTAAAATTTCCAGCTAACTATAACTGGTGTGAAACCTATGGTTTTTTCAGTGAATATATATATACATACATATATAAACATAGATATAAAATGCATATCTATATAAATACAAATATAAATGCAAGCATACATATACATATATGCATACATATGCATGTTATGTACATGAAAGTTTGAAAAACATGAATATAAGCAAAGCCACCTAATTACAAAAGAGATTTGCTTCAACTTAAACGAGGGCGAGACCTATTGCATTTTCAATGCTTGTTTACTTTGGTTCCATCAAGAAGGCATTCAGATGTGTCACACATTTTCCATAAATTCTGAATATTAGCACTCTAGTTGCTCATCAGATCACTGTAGTAAAGCTACTGCTCACCAGGGAAGTCTGCTGCTGGTATTCAAAGTGCATGTTTCAGTCTGCATGTCAGAATTTTTTAATGAAATAGAAGAGGATTTGAGAAGAAAAAATGAGCCCTAATTTTTCTTTTTGCAGCACTAATCATAATTTGTAAAGCAAAACGAACCCCCGCATTGTGTTCCTTTTAAATTAAACTACTCATTCTCTACTCGATCAATCAATCAATCAAGCAAGAATTTGTAGACCGCACTACTTACCCATGAGGGTCTCAAGGCGCTGGGAGAAAAAAGCTGGGGTCGGGGGACTACTGGTCGAACAGCCAGGTCTTGAGTAGCCTCCTGAAGGTCAGCAGGTCTTGGGTCAGTCGTATGCTCAGTGGGAGGGTGTTCCAGGTGTTGGCGACGAGGTGGGAGAAGTATCTGCCGCCGGTGGTTGTTCATCGGATGCGAGGGAGGGTGGTGAGGGCGAGGTCGGCGGAACAGAGCTGGCGGTTGGAGATGTACTAGAAGAGTCGTCTGTTGAGGTAGGCAGGGCCGATCTTGTGGAGTTCTTTGTGTGCGTGGATGAGGAGCTTGAAGGAAATCATCTTGTTGATGGGGAGCCAGTGCAGGTTTCTCAGGTGGGGGTGATGTGGCTGTGGCTTGGTACGTCAAGGATCAGGTGTGCAGAGGCGTTTTGAATGCGTTGCAGTCGTTTGATAAGCTTGGCAGGGGCTCCCGTGTAGAGGGCGTTTCCATAGTCTAGTCTGCTACTGATGAGGGCCTGGGTGACTGTTCTTCTTGTATCTGTCGGGATCCACCTGTAGATCGTGCGGAGCATGCGGAGGGTGTTGAAGCAGGAGGAGGAGACTGCGTTGACTTGCTTGGTCATGGAGAGTGTTGAGTCGAGGATGACTCCCATGTTGCGTGCATGGTCGCTGGGTGTTGGGACAAAGCCAATTGAAATTCAATGAAAAAAACTTTTGTTATAGTTAGGAAAAGGTTGTTTATTTTTTCTATACAAGCCAAACTGAAACTACACAAGCATCACAATTGCTAAAGTTATAGTTATAACGTAAGTGTATATTTTACACACCACCATTAAATTACTAGAACTTTATTTATTCTTTAGCTACAAACCAAACTTAAACGAAAACAAAAATTAGAAATTTTAAACTTATACTTCTACCTTTAATATATAATTTACACAACACCTTCAAATTATTATAACTCGCACACCTCCATGCACAGTGTATTCGATTTGTTAGCCACGCTATATTAACTATAGCTCACCACTCTACCATGCGATTGTATGTTATTGCAAATCCTATTACTTTATTTTGAATAAGTGACATAATATAAAAGGATACAAGCAGTGCGTGGAGAATTGGTGATATCACTTGATTCGACATGTAGTGATATGGTTAAAGGGCTTTATGAATCTGTTCAAAATGTATAGTGCCTGAAAATATCCAGTTCAAACACGGCTTTATGAAAATAAAGTCATCTTAAAATGGATTAGCTTTATATTTATTGTACACTTTACAGAGAGTTTATTCTGTAATACCCCACCAATCATCAAGTACAAGAGCTCTAATTCAGCCCAAAATGTGACATTGCGCTACATTTTATGTTGTATAATGTCATAGTGCTTATCAGGAGGGTATTTGCATAATTAGTCCTGCAATCACATTTTGCACTAACACATTAAATCTCATTGTATTCAATCTTAGTCATTTTAAGGCACAGATGTATTCCATTGATGATATTATGATGTAGATTTTTTAAACCTGCAGTAACAATACTAGCTTAATTAACTGTCTCATGTTTGTAACGAAAAACATCATGAATGTGAATTAGAGAACAGAATGCCTCTCGGGGTATTCTGTAAAGGAAGAAATGTGGTATAAAAAGTTATATAAGAGCTATTTTGCGTTCAAGAAGGCAGCAATTCATAAAATCACAGGCTTTGCAAAGGCACACCTGTGTGGTGCAGTGCACAAACATTATGTGGATTGTAAATGTTTATTCTAACTCGTGAGGTGCACTTTGCAACCCATACTGATTCTAACTGTAAAAGCGATGTAGTGTGGAATGCAGCATTGGTTTGTGTTTGTAACCGCAACTCAGATACGAACTTATGAAAGCAGGTCATATCCGGTCGCAAAATGAAAGCAGTCTCGGTAGGACCACTTACTCTTTGGAGTAGTGGCTTTGACCATCGGGGGGAAGTAGCCTGTCATCTTGAGTACCACTGCATGGTCCCCATTGACATTCTCCGAATAATGATTTCCATTTTTAAAAGGAGGTTCTTAGCCTTAATGGAAAGGGGTTGCTGTTTTAAAAACATATGTATCTATTGGCAAAGCCATTAGGTCGGACCTTAGGAAACATATTTTTTGCATACCTCTATAATGTGCAATAAAAATGGAGTGGCACAGCAGCACAGACACACCACCCCACTGCTGATGAGCTAAACTTTTCATGCTGGTATGTATGTTTGATCAGACAAAATGCAATTATTCACGCTGCATGACTCAGCTTGACCATTGAGCCCCTGGCGAAAAGACTACAAACCCAGGGTGGAACCTGTGGTATTCCCCTGAGGGACAAATATCATGTAGCCTCTTTGTATGCAGACTCACTAGCCATAATACTTCACAATTCAGTGGGAAGCTTTCAGGCATTAAAGTTAATCACAATAAGTCGCTTCTGCTCCCCTTTCACAAATCCATCCGTGCACACAAGATTCACCTGGATAGGGGGACCTCCCTCATGGCCATTATTACATTCTGCTACTTGGGTATTCAAATTTACTGTATGCACTCAGACCTGGTGGAGACAGTGCTGACTTTGAGCTGGTGGTTACCGGTGGGGGCCATCAACACTTATTTTTGGGGACCGGGACTTATTTTTCCCCTTCAGGTTTTTACCGAGAGAAGGATAGGGAAACACATGCAAAGGGAAAGAAAAAGGAAGAGAAAGACAGCAAAACTGTCACAATCAGAGAAAGCAGGAATCTGCAAGAGTGAGATAAAGGGAAGGGAGTGTCAGGTGGTGGATTAAAGAGGCATGAGGTGGATTTAAGACTACTAGCCTTGGTATTAGGCATGCTAACTTTTAATTGTACCCGACTGCGGTCTTCTGAGCACAGCCTTGGGCACCAGCTCTCTTGCTTTCACAAATTAAGCACTGGGTGGTGGGGGTAACCTGAGAAAGGCTATAGGATCCCTCAAATCATAGATCTCCATCTGGATCATCTTTCTGTTGTCAGTAACAAGCCGGGAAGCCCTGGACAAAAAGATGGTACTCTCCCACTTACTATACTGTTTATTCACTCTACCAATCATCCTCCCAAATACATTTTTTGAAGTCCTGGACTCTCTCCTGAATGATCTAATCTGATGATTAGGATGTATGAGGTTAGCATTGATTAAGTCCACCACATTTACGAGGCCTGGGTGTTCCTGACTTCCTAGGGCACTATCTCTCTGCACTATAAAAATGGTTGGCATATTGGCTGGCGGGATATCCTTTTCAGGAAATTGGTTTTAGCCACGCTCAGGTTCAGGAGGGAGCTCTACTCTGGCTTTTATTTCTAGGCCTCGCTAACCTCATACCTCTTCCAGTACTTCTGCAAACAACCCTAGCTTATTCAATGCAAATTCTTGCATACTCCAAAGTAGCCAACCCTTATGCACTGGCAATACCACTGAAAGGCTTCCTAGACGAGAGCCGGCGATCTCTGCCAGAGAACTGATGGCCTGGTATAAAGTGGGTCTTCATACAAAAGGCGATCTCTTTGATGGAGGGTCATTATTTAACCTTGAAGACAAAATAGATGAATGTGATCTACAGCACGGAAACTTCCTCCTCTGTTTTAATATCAATAAGACACTCAGAACACGCTGGAATGTCTATGAGCTGGAACCATACTCAAATGCAGTACTTTAAACACTGTACTCCAAAGGACATGGTAAAAGATTAATTGCATGGTTATTTAAAACTATGCATCAATATACATTCATGAACCTCACTTACTTGAGAACAAATTGGAGGCAATGATAGGCCAATACATTGCTGATACAGACAGGCAAAAAATCCTTGAATACTCCAGCAAAATCTTCACAATCATCAGAACTAAATGCTTCCAGTTCCTTATCGGTCATTGTGCATACCTATTCCCATTAAGACTTATCAGAACATTGGGATCTTGAGCTCTCTGTTGTAGACAATGGAGTAATCTGGGGTTCTACAGCCGATAGAATCCTGCAGAGCAACATTCCAATTATTGTTTTTTTTGTTCACAGCTGCTGCTGTGAACAAAGGCCCTTTGGGGCCTGAGGGGATTTAAACCCCCTCGGGCTCAGAGCGGCCTTTGTTTTTTGTAATTAGAACATCGTTCCCTCTGGGGGCTGAATGTTCTAATAGCCTTAGAGCCCTCCTAGGGGGCTCTACTGGCCATTGAAGGCCCACTCCCTTGTTAAAGGCTCTCACATTCGGCTTGAGCCTTTATTGCTGGAGCGGACCTTTAATGGCTGGTAGAACCTGCCAGGTCGGGCTCTAAGGCAATCATTTACCCCATGACGTTGATGGAGCAAGGTTTCGTACGTAAGAAACTTGCTTGAATTCAACCCTCTTGAAATAACATGTAATAAATTAACCAACATGTTTTGTGATTACTAATAATTGCATAACAGGACATTTTCGTTATCTAGGGGAAGCTTGTCTATGTGTTTTACTAGCAAGTAATCCGAGTGCCTTAAAATGGCTGCTGAAAACGCAGTAACTCTTTTGTGCATGCGTCTACTGCATTAGGCATGGACGAATTTTGCAAATCTGGTGTTCGCGAATTTTGCGAATTTGCGAACTCGCAATCCGCAAAATCCACGAATTCTCGCGAATTTGCAGATTTTTTTTTGTGTTCGCAAGGATTTCTGCCAGTTCGCGAGGGTTTTGTACCAGTTCGCAATTGCGAACTTACATGTCGGCTCGCAACGGTCGCGATTATGTTGTCTCTACGTCTGGTTCATCATCACAGGTTCCCAGCACCCTCTGTTTCACCCCTGCCACCCTCTGTTTCACCCATGCCACCCTCTGGTACATCAATGCCACCCTCTGGTTCATCATCACTGCAGATTATGGGGGGAAAAAGCAAGCATACCTGCCCTGCTTCAACTCACATGAATTAATTTGGGGTTGATTTAATAATGTGTCACTGTTTTAAAATTCCAGTCTGGCACCTGCTTCCTTATCTGTAATTTGCTTTCTGTTGCAGTGCAATTTTTTTTTCCAGGACCTTTGTGGCCTACTTGTAGCGATTCGATGATCCGGCTGTGAGGGTCAGAGCAGGGTCATACAATTGTTGCAACTAGGAACTGAACTCTGGAGGGGCCCCAGTCAGGAAGCACTACAGGGAATGGTTACTAATGATGAATTTGAACTTTTGCACCTGCTGAGTGCTTTCAGTTTAGCAAAACTCGTTTTTCTGCAGAACAGCATTACAGCAACTGTAATTCCCCAAACAAGCTTACTTGTGAAAGTTGATTTCTAATCCAAAAGTGATCCAAAGAAATTCAAAAGGCCTCAAATCAAAAAAAGTGCAGGCAAATGTCAACCTGAGGAGTTATTATCATAAAAATCATCATTTTCAGAAGGTCTATGCTGCTTGCTCGTGGATTTCTTGTGCAGAATTGCAATTTTTGTAATTTCGCGAGTGCGAGATTGTTGCTGCCCGCCGCACCTACATGTTCGCAATTGCGAACTTACACTGCACGCCGCAAAATTGTATCACCAAGAAAAAATAAATCCGCTGCGTGCGAATTTGCGGATTTTCGGTAAATTTGCGAGCGTTCGCGGATTGCGAATTTACCGAAAATCCCCAAAATCCGCGAGCGGAATGGATTTTCCGCCCATGCTTATACTGCATCTACATAGTATGACGTCCTTTACTTTTGGTGGGAATTCTTTGGAGCTGCGCAGTAGTATTAAAAATTACCTCTTTGAACCTCACATGCTAATGCATATGGCTATGCTTAAACTAAACTGTGTATGTTTTGCTAATATGCTAATGCAATAGTTAAAATAAAATAATGGGATTAGAGTAGGAATAAATGGTATACAGTGCATTCATTTATTTTCGTATTCTAACATGTTCTTCTTTGACTTTATTACTAGTTTATATTTGGGCCTGGAGGGTGACTGAAATCTCCATCTTGTCTGAATTCTACACATGTGCACTGAAATCATGAAACTCCTGTGACATGATTGAACCACAACCAAGGACTGTCTCACAAGCGATGCGCCTGAGAACTTCACCTCTTGACCCGGAGAGGGGAAGAAGAAGTGAACAATATTATATACATTGTAAATGAAGTAATGTGAATGTTGCTCGGAGTAATAAAGCATGGGAAAGTAAAATTTAGGGCGGGAACATAGAACAATTAAACCAAAAAAGATGACTTCACATTAGTATGTTGTGATGACCTCTCCCCATCCCACTGACCAATCGAATGAAGGGAATACACACATTTTGAAACATTGGGGAGTGGTACATACACTGAGAATAGCATAACTAAGGTAGGTTCAGTCAGTTAGTTTGTCTGACTTGTCACAGACCTGTCACTGACCCAACTTGCGTAAGAAGATTGTGGATGCCACAGAGCTCAGAGGGCTGGTCGAGCACTCTGAAAGAAGAATTGGGAGACTGCTGACAGAGAAGAATCTGACCATCTAGAATGGAAAGAGAGTAGCACCAGAGAGGGGTGTAATGCTGGTGTTGCACTTAGAAGAGGTTGCCTATCCTGTCCTGCACCTGTCCTGAACTGCTCGCTCCTGATTAATCAGGAGACCCTTCCTTTTCCAGCCCTTGGCCAGGGGTTGGTCCTCGCACCATTCTAGGTAAATATAAATCTGTGTGGTATGTCCTTGTGCCATTTTCCTTTTCCACCCTTCCCAGGTACCAGTGTCTAGAGATTTTACTAAGTCTTTGAAGAGTTTTGCTTTGATCCTTATTTTTCTACTTGAGAAGTTGGTGATTGACATCTATTGGTATTTTACTCACAAAATATTGCATAGATAAAGGTTTTAAAAGTCTCCTGAGTCTGTGGTCATTCAAAGAAATAAGAGTAAATGTTATTTTATCCCTCTCATGCTCACAACCTGATCTATCGACCAAAGGAAATTAAGCACTAACGTATTAAAGCTTGGTGAGAAAGATGTACAGGTAAAAATATATTTCAAGTTGGAATAAGTCCTGATCGTCAGCGGAGGATTGCCAGCTTATTGTATGAATATTTAAGGGCCCAGGTGAGTATGGTGTTTAGTAATAAACCAAGCTGGTAATCTTGCTCCATCAACGTCAGATACCAGCCCCCTCTATCACTTTGTCCAAGCAGATGCTCACATACTTTGGAACTGTCCCACCCTCCAACAATTTAGGAAAAATGTTCTAGATGACATTAACCCGTTTGTCGCAGCCGTGATTTTGAGGCAGTGCGGCACTTCCGCGAACCGGGCGGGCCCTTGTCAGCCATTGGACGTGCGCAGCACTACGAAGGTAGTGCTCGCGACGTCCAACGGCCAACAGCAGCATTTAAGGAGTTATTCATATTACAACAATTATCAACATTATGCACTTGCAACATTATGTACTGGGAATGTATTCTAGGAGCAAAAATACAAACGTCACCACAAAATCTGCTGATCTATCTTTATTATTAGCCAAATGAGCTACAACAAAGTGCTGGAAGTTCCCGCATCCCTGCATTGTCTACTTAGAGAAGTGAGGGCATTAAATGGGCCCAGGCAGAAGGCATAGCTAACTGGAGGGAGGAAAAAAGGGGCTAACTAAGAGCCTCATAGCACATTGATGGTATACCCTTCTCTCTGAATTTTCAGAACATATTTAAAATTTTGAAAGCCCCCCCTGCAGGATGCGGATCAACTTCGTACCTCAACTTGGCTCCACAAATGTAACTTTACTGTTAGCCCCCCACCCCCCATTCTGTCTAATGCTCTCGCAATGAAAGAATAACTTGAAGCTAACTTAAGGACTACACGTTAACCCCCTGACTATACCTATGCCCCCAGACCTACTCTGTTGCTGTACCCCACTTGTGTTTTTTAACCCCTTTGATGCTCATGACGGAATGGTTCCATCATGAGCATCGGTGCCCCTGTGCTCATGATGGAACCATTCCGTCATGAGGCCAGGGGCACAAATCCCTCTGCTGCAGACAGCTCCCGAGGCCCCGTCCCTGGTTTCTGTGTCATGAGGATCAGCACGCACGTCGCACTGTCGTAATTTCACAGAAAACGAAACTGAAATGAGCCTCTAGGCTCATTTCAGTTTCACCTTCTATGTGCTCAGGGGGCTATCTCAGCCCCCAAGGCACGTAGAAAGATGGGAGAGGTATTATTGGAAAGGGGAGACTCTCCAAGCAAGGATCCACCCACTACACACCAGGGAGGGAGGAGCGGTCCCTTGGGCAAGGGCCTTTGCTCCCCCCAAATTATTTTGGTATGATTTAGTCTTTTTGCCTCCCCGGGGGGCAGGTGGGGCAGCAGTCCCCAAACTGCCCCCGGGGGGGTAAAAAGCCTACTAGACGCCAGGGAATATTTTGGAGCAAATTTCAATTAGAGTGGGGGCTCCCAAAACGGGGCAAATTTGAATTAGGGTGGGGGCTCCCAAAATGGGCATGTCCATGCCCCCATTCCTCCCCTGCAAAAATTACAGCCCTCCTGAACCCCAAGGGGGGCAGATGGTGCAGTAGCCCCGATCTGCCTCCCCAGGAGGTCAAAAAGCCCAGTAGACAGCAGGGATTTTTTTGGCAAATTTTAATTAGGGTATGGGCATTGGCATGCCTATTTTAGGCAGCCCCCACCCTAATTAAAATTTTCTCAAAAATCTCCCTGGTGTCTAGTGGACTTCCTGCCCCCATAGGGGGGCAGATAGGGGCATAAGCCCCAATCTGCCCTGCAGGGGGGGCAAAAAAGCCCACTAGATGCCAGGGATTTTTTATAGGGAAATATTTGAATCAGGGTGCGGGCTGCCCAAAAAGAGCAGGTCAATGCCGCCACCCCCACCCACAACAATTACAGCTTTTCTGCCCCCGGGGGGAAGATGGGGCAGTAGCCCCCAATCTGGCCCCCCGGGAGACAAAAAGTCCACTAGACGCCAAGGATTATGCTGGCTTTTTTTATGTGTGGAGGTGGAGGCTGCCCAGAATGGGCATAACAATGCCCTCACCCCCCAGAAAATAATCACAGTGTTTCAGTCCCCCTTGGGGTCATATGGGGGCATCCCCCTCACTCCGATATCCCCCCAGGGTGTCAGAAAGCCGACTAGGCACAGAGTTGTTTTTAGCAATATGCTTACATGTGGATTTTGGGCCCTAGCGCATCCGGTACATAGGGAAACCTAGCAAACCTGTACATTTTTTAAAACTAGACACCCAGGGGAATTCAGGATGGGGTGACATTACTGGCTCTCACCAGGTTCTGTTACCCACAATCCCTTGCAAACCAAACAAATGTGTTTAAAAAAACATATTTTCCTCACATTTCTGTGGTGGAAAGTTCTGGAATCTGCGTGGATCCACTAATTTCCACTCACCCCGCGTTTCCCAAAGTCTTCTCAGAAAAATGGTACATCTCCCGCGTGGGTGGGTCAAGTACCCCCGACAGGCAAGGGCCCAAAACCTATTGAGTCGTCATCAAAACTACCTATCACAAAACAATCTGGTTTTGCAAGGGGGGTCCCATGAGTTTTTGGCCCCGGGTTTGGCGGTCATCAAGAGAAACCTACCAAACCCACACATTTCTGAAAACTAGACACCCTGGGAAATCCAGCGAGGTATGGCTTGCGCGGTCCCCTAACGTTTTCCTACGCACAACCCCCTGCAAACCTCAAATTTATCTGAAAAATCACTTTTTTCTCCAATTTCTGTGTGGGAAAGTTCTGGAATCTACAGGGATCCACAAATTCTCTCCCACCCAGCGTTCCCTCTGGTCTTCTGATAAAAATGACAATGATACCTTACCCGCGTGGGTTGGTCAAGTACCTGTGACAGGCAAGGCCCCAAAACCTATTGAGGAAACATCAAATTACCTATCACAAAACAACCTGGTTTTGCAAGAGGGGTCCCATGAGTTTTTGATTCCCGGCTCAGCTGCCATCTAGGGAAACCTACCAAACCCACACAGTTCTGAAAACTAGACTCCGGGAGGAGTCCAGCAAGGTATGGCTTTCATGGGTACCCTCTGGTTTTCCTACCCAGAATCTCCTGCAAACATCAAATGTAGCTGGAAAAATAACTTTTTTCTCAAATTTCTGTGTGGGAAAGTTCTGGAATCTACATGGATCCACAAAGTTCCTCCCACTCAGCGTTTCCCCAGGTCTCCAGATAAAAATGATACCTCACTCGCGAGGGTAGGTCAAGTACCCGCGATAGGCAAGGGACCAAAACCTATTGAGGCGACATCAAAATGACCTATCACAAAACAACCTGGTTTTGCAAGGAGGGTCACCTGGGTTTTTGTCCCCGGGCTCGGCGGCCATCTTGGAAAACTACCAAACCCAAACATTTCTGAAAACTAGACAACGAGGGAAGTCCAGCGAGGTATGGCTTGCATGGGTCCCCAAACGTTTTCCTAGCCAGAATCCCCATGCAAACCTCAAAATTAGCTGAAAAAATCACTTTCACCATACATTTTTGCGTGGGATCACAGGGACGGCATAAATGTCCTACTACCCACCGTTCCCATTTTTCCCCTGAGTAAAATGATACCTCACTTGTGTGGGTTGGCCAAAGGCCTGTGGCTAGGAAGAGTCCTAAACAAAGGGATTTACAGTATAGCACCGATAATGCTAAACGCTACATTTTAAAATAAATATGTTTTTAGCCAGTTTTGCTTTGGACAATCACACAAGTGAGGTATAATTTTACTCGGGAGAACAAGGGAAATGCTGGGTGGTAGGACATTTGTGCCAGCACGGTAATTCCATGCAAAACTAAGTGGAAATGTGTTTTTTTCAGCTATTTGAGGTTTTCAGGGGATTCTGGGTAGGGAAACGTTGGGGGATCCATACAAGCCATACCTCATTGGACTACCCAGGGTTTTTGGTTTTCAGAAATGTGTGGATTTGGTAGGAGCCCGGACCAAAAAAACAGGTGCCCCCCCCAAAAACCAGGTAGTTTTGTTATATGTAATTTTTAAGTCTCCACAATACGATTTGGGCCATATCCTGTTTCAGCCACTTTGCCTACCCACACAAGTGAGGTGCCTTTTTTATCGGGAGACCAGTGGGGACGCTGGGTGGTAAGAAATTTGTGGATCCACAAAGATTCCAGAACATTAACACACAGAAATTTGAGAAAAAAATGTTTTTTTTAGCTAAATTTGAGGTTTGCTGGGGATTCTGGGTAGAAAACTGTTGGGGGACCGATGCAAGCCATACCTCACTGGATTCCCCTGGGTGTCTACTTTTCAGAAATGTGTGGGTTTGGAAGTTTCCCAAGATGTCCACCTACCCAAGGGCCAAAAGCCCAGGTGACCCCCCTTGCAAATCCAGGTTGTATTGTGATAGGTAATTTTGATGTCCCCGCAAAACGTTTTAGGCCCTTGCCTGTCGCGGGTACTTGACCCACCCATGTGAGTAAGCTACCATTTTTATCGGGAGACATGGGCAAACACTGGGTGGTAGGAAATTTGTGGATCCACGTAGATTCCAGAACTTTCCCACACAGAAATTCGAGAAAAAAGTGATTTTTTTCACCTAAATTTGAGGTTTGCTGGGGATTCTGGGTAGGAAAACGTTAGGGGACTTATGCTAGCCATACCTCACTGGACTCCCCCAGGTGTCTAGCTTTTACAAATGTGTGGGTTTAGTAGGTTTCCCTAGATGGCCGCCAAGCCCGGGGCAAAAAACCAAGGTGACCCCCCCTTGCAAATCCAGGTTAGTTTGTGATAGGTAATTTTGATGTCTCCTCAATACTTTTTGGACCCTTGCCTGTCGCGGGTACTTGACCCACCACGCGGGTGAGGTTCCATTTTTATCGGGAGACCTGGGGGAACACTAGGTGGTAGGAAATTTGTGGATCCACGTATTTTCCAGATATTTCCCACACGGAAGTTTGAGAAAAAGTGGGGTTTTTCAGCTAAATTTGAGGTTTGCAGGGGATTCTGGGTGCGAAAATGTTGGGGGGCCCACGCAAGCCATACCTTGCTGGACTCCACCAAGGGGTTGATTCCGAATCGGGAAAAACTGCTCCGAATAGCTGTTCTGAGCGGTTTTCCCGTATGAATCATACCCTGCAACGTTCCCCGGTACGTACAACGAAGTACGATTCGTACCAGGAGCAGGACTCCGTACAAATCGTACAAAGACCGTACAACTCGAATCTCCACACGAATCACCCTCGGAACTCGCTGTACGCGACATCTGTATGGTTCACGGCTGCTTTTTCTGACCCGGCAAGTACGATTCGTGTTGGGTACGCACCGTACGACCCTTTTTCTAAGGTAGCTGAAAACAGCCGTTAAAGCAGAGTTCGCCCCGAAACAGGTACGGCACGGCCCCCCGGGTACGGTGCGTACACCCCATGTTCGCAGGGGTACGATGCATACCCCCGCGATCTTGGGGTGTATGCACCGTACACCATGTTCTCTGGGTGTACGGTTCGTACACCCTGCGATTGCAGGGGTACGATGCATACCCCTGCGATCTTGGGGTGTACGCACCATACCCCGCGATCTTGGGGTGTATGCACCGTACACCATGTTCACTGGGTGTACGGTTCGTACACCCTGCGATCGCAGGGGTACGGTGCGTACACCCCATGATCGCAGGGGTACGCACCGTACCACGCGATCATGGGGTGTACGGACCGTATGGTGTGTATGTGATTGTGTGCTTTTCCGTATGAATCGCCCTTACTTGACGTGGACCGTACGAATCACGTCCTCATACCCCGGTCCGGATCGTACTCGTCGGGTCGTACGGCATGTGTACGAGTCGTACAGTTCACTGTTTCAGCCTTGCAATACGTACGGATCGCGATGATTCGGATGGATTGACCGAATACGGATCGTACTACGCGACTTGGACAAATGGGTACAAATCGTACGGCGATGGCTCCGGATGAAAATCGTTTGGATGTTTTTATTCCAGGATCGGAATCGGCCCCTAAGTGTCTAGTTTTCAGAAAAGTGTTGGTTTGGTAGGTTTCCTAAGATGCCCGCAGAGCCTGGGGCCAAAAACCTCACTCGCATGGGTGGTTCAAGTACCCGTGAAAGGTAAGCGCCCAAATGGTATTGAGGAGACATCAAAATGAGCTATCACAAAACAAACTGGTTTTGCAAGGGGGGTCACCTGGGTTTTTGGCCCCGGGCTCGGCAGTCATCTTCGGACACCTACCAAAACCACACATTTCTGAAAACTAGACACTCGGGGGAGTCCAGAAAGGTATGGCTTACATGAGACCCCCAACATTTTCCTACCCAGAATCCCCTGTAAACCGCAAATTTCGCCTGACTTTTTTCTCACATTTTTGTGGTGGAAAGTTCTGGAATCTGCGTGGATCCACAAATTTCCTCCCACCCAGCGTTTTCCCAGGTCTCCCGATAAAAATGGTACCTCACTTGTGTGGGTGGGTCAAGAACCTGTGAAAGGCAAGGTTCCAAAACCTATTGAGGCGACATCAAAATGATCTATCACAAACCAACCTAGTTTTGCAAGGAGGGTCACCTGGGTTTTTGGCCCGGGGCTCGGCAGCCGTCTAGGGAAACATCCCAAACCCACACATTTCTGGAAACTAGACACCCGGGGGAGTCCAGCAAGGTATGGCTTGCATGGGTCCCCCATCATTCTCCTACCCAGAATCCCCTGCAAACCTCAAATTTGCCAGAAAATCCACTTTTTCTCAAATTTCTGTGTGGGGATGTTCTGGAATCTGTGTGGAGCCACAAATTTCCTCTCATCCAGCATTCCCCTAGGTCTCCTGATAAAAATGGTTCCTCACTTGCCTGAGTGGGTGAAGGACCCACGACAGGCAAGGGTCCAAAACCCTTGAAATGTGTGGGTTTGGTAAGTTTTCCTAGATGGCTGCTGAGCCCCGGGCCAAAAACTCATTGGACCCCCCATGCAAAATGATGTTGGTTTGTGATAGGTAATTTTGATGTTGCCTCAATAGGTTTTGGGCCCTTGCCTGTCGTGGGTCCTTGACCGAAGTGATCGCTGTGGATCAGCACAGATTCCAGAACTTTCCACTACAGAACTGTGGGGAAAATGTTTTTTTAAAAAGTTTTCAATAAGATATAGGTTTGCTAGGTTTCCCTAGGTGCCGGTAGAGCTATGGTTCAAAAACGACAGCGAGGCACTTTTAAAAAAAAGTGTCATTTTTCACTGTAAAATTGAGGTGTGTCTACGTTGTGTTTTGCACCGTTTCCTGTACCGGGCACAAGGCCGGCCCACACAAGTGAGGTACCATTTTTCTCAGAAGACTTTTGGAAACGCTGGGTGGGTGGAAATATGTGGATCCATGCAGATTCCAACACTTTCCACCACCGAAATATGGGGAAAATGTGTTTTTTTTACAATGTTTTAGGTTTGCAAGGGATTCTGGGTAACAGAACCTGGTGGGAGGCAATCAAGTCACCCCATCCTAAATTTCCCTAGTTGTCTAGTTTTCAAAAATGTATAGGTTTGCTAGGTTTCCCTAGGTGCCAGCAGAGCTATGGTTCAAAAATGACAGCAAGGCACTTTGACAAAAAAGTGTCATTTTTCACTGCAAAATTGAGGTGTGTCCACGTTGCGTTTTGCGCCGTTTCCTGTCCCGGGCACAAGGCCGGCACACACAAGTGAGGTACCATTTTTAATAGAAGACTTTGGGGAATGCGGGTTGGGTGGAAATTTGAGGATCCACGCAGATTCCAGAACTTTCCACCACAGAAATGTGGGGAAAATGTGTTTTTTTGACAATTTGTTAGGTTTACAAGGGATTCTGTGTAACAGAACCTGGTGGGAGGCAGTCAAGTCACCCCATCCTGAATTCCCCTGGTTGTCTAGTTTTAAAAAAAAAAAAAAGGATAGGTTTGCTAGGTTTCCTTAGGTGCCGGCAGAGGAATGGTTCAAAAACTACAGCTAGGCACTTTGCCAAAAAAGGGTCATTTTTAATTGCGAAATTGAGGTGTGTCCACGTTGCGTTTTGCGCCATTTCCTGTCGCAGGCACTAAGCCGACCCACACAAGTAAGGTACCATTTTTCTTGGAAGACTTTAGGGAACGTGGGTGGGTAGAAATTTGTGGATCCATGCAGATTCCAGAACTTTCCACCACAGAAATGTGGGGACAATGTGTTTTTTTGACAATTTTTTAAGTTTGCAAGGGATTCTGGGTAACAGAACCTGGTGGGAACCAGTCAAGTCACCCCATCCTGGATTTCCCTGGGTGTCTAGTTTTAAAGAATGTATACATTTGCTAGGTTTCCCTAGGTGCTGGCAGAGCCATGGTTTAAAAATGACAGCGAGGTACTTTGCCAAAAAAGTTTCATTTTTCACTGCAAAATTGAGGTGTGTTCATGTTGCGTTTTTGCGCTGTTTCCTGTCGTGCGCACTAGGCTGACCCACACAAGTGAGGAACCATTTTTCTTGGAAGACTTTGGGAAAGGCGGGGTGGGTGGAAATTTGTGGATCTACGCAGATTCCAGAACTTTCCACCACAGAAATGTGGGGATTTTTCTTTTTTTTTTTTTTTACATTTGTTAGGTTTGCAAGGGATTCTGGGTAACAGAACCTGGTGGGAGGCAGTCAAGTCACCCCAATCTGGATTCCGCTGGGTATCTAGTTTTCAAAAATGTATAGGTGTGCTAGTTTTCCCTAGGTGCTGGCACAGCTAGGGTTTAAAAACTACAGCTAGGCACTTTGCAAAAAAGAGTAATTTGTCACTGTGAAAATATGGATGTTCACGTTGGGTTTGGAGACATTTCCTGTCATGGGCACTATGCCTACCCACTAAGCATGGGCGGAAAATCCGTTTCGCTCGCGGATTTTGCGGATTTTCGGGAAATCCGCAATCCGCGAGATTCGCGAATCTCCCGCAAAATCCGCAAATCCGCGAGCAGCGGATTTTGCTCGCACTGCTCGCACTGTTCGCGTGAGTTCGCGGCTTCCCAGTACAACTTCGCGCCCCGCGAATAAGTGCTAAATTGCAGAAATACGATCTTAGCAAAACTGAAACTACTTGCCAGGTTCAAAAGTTCAGGCTCATCATTAGTAGCCATTTCCTGTAGTGCTTCCTGAGGGGCCCCTCCAGAGTTCAGTTGCCAGTTGCAACTATTATGTGACCCTGCTCTGAACCTCAGAATAGTTACACATATGCCACAAAGGTCCTGAATTACAGCTAAGGGAGACAAGCAGGAGCCAGGCTGGAAGTTAAAATCCATTAATCAGCCCCTAATTCATTATTGTCAGTTGGGGCAGGGCAGGTGTTGTAACTAATTTTGCAACAATGAAAGCACTTAGCAAGTGCAAAAGATCACTAATCAGGGCGCACTAAGGAAGCAGGTGCCAGCTAAAAAAATATTCTGTGACACATTAATCAGCCCCAAATTAATTCAGGTCACTTGAGGCAGGGAAGGTGTGCTTTGCTTTGCCGAAAATAATGTACACTGGACAACCAGAGGGTGTGGTGATGAAACAGAGGGTGGCATGGGTGGGCCAGAGGGTGGCATGAGTAGTCAGAGAGTGGCAGTGGTGACAGAGAGTGGCAGTGATGAAGAAGAGTGTCCCAAACAGGCTGGACACGTAGAAACAACAAGTTCGCGAAACTTGCGACCCGACAGGTAAGTTCGCAAATTGCGAAATTGTAAAAACCCTCGCGAACTGGCAGAAACACGGGCGAACACAAAAAAAAAATCCGCAAATTCGCGGGAATTCGCGGATTTTGCGGATTGCGAATTCGCAAATCCGCAAAATTCGCGAACGCGAGATCCGCAAAATTCGCTCATGCTTACTACCCACACAAGTGAGACCTAGGGTAATTCAGATTTGTAAAGCAACTGTTATTACCTATTGACTTTTGATGCAATTCTGCCTTCCAAATGAAAGACAATGTATAAAAAAGAATTCATTTTGAAAAATGATCGATAATTCTCATGCTAGTATGAGTATTCCCAATTTCGGAAATGTGCAAATATCTACTGTTTCTAAACTCTATATTTTGTTCCCATTTCAGAAATACATAGGTGTCTTTCATACCGATTTTTCCATCTACACATTTTCCCAGAATAATTGCTATATACCCAGTATATAATAAAAAAACATTGCTAGTCGCTGATCAATTTTTGGCTCTGGGTTCGTCGGGTTCTTGGTGAACCTACAAGTCCTATATATCTCCATAACCAGGAAGGTCCAGCAGATGTAACAGTATATTTCTTTCAAAGAGCTGTCATAATTACAAGAAGTTACAGGTAAAAACGTTGACACAAAAGGCTGTTTCAACTAATTTTAAATTTTTCCTACATTTAACTGTTAGTTTCTATAAAGAAACCTTGAAGGATTTACACAATGACCCCTTGCTGAATTCAGAATTGTGTCTACTTTTCTTTTTTTTATTTATAATTCTTTTTATTATGAAAAAGAAACAAACAAAACATTGGCATCAGGTTATTAACATATAGAAGCATTGCAGGGTTTAAATTAAGCATGGGCGGATTTTGCGAATCTGGCGTTCACGAATTTGCGTATTTGCGAACTCGCAATCTGCAAAATCTACGAATTCTCGTGAATTTGCGTTTTTTTTTGGTGTTCGCAAGGGTTTCTGCAAGTTCACGAGGGTTTTGTACCAGTTCGCAATTGCGAACTTACTTGTCGGCTCGCAACGGTCGCGACTATGTTGTTTCTACGTCTGGTTCATCATCAAAGGTTCCCAGCACCCTCTGTTTCACCACTGCCACCCTCTGTTTCACCCATGCCACCCTCTGGTACATCAATGCCACCCTCTGGTTCATCATCACTGTAGATTATGGGGGGGGAAAGCAAGCACACCTGCCCTGCTTCAACTGACATGAATTAATTTGGGGTTGATTTATTAATGTGTCACTGTTTTAAAATTCCAGTCTGGCACCTGCTTCCTTATCTGTAATTTGCTTTCTGTTGCAGTGCAATTTTTTTCTTCCGGGACCTTTGTGGCCTACTTGTAGCTATTCTATGAGCCTGCTGTGAGGGTCAGAGCAGGGTCATACAATTGTTGCAACTAGCAGTCAGGAAGCACTACAGGGAATGGTTACTAATGATGAGTTTGAAGTTGAACTTTTGCACCTGCTGAGTGCTTTCAGTTTAGCAAAACTCGTTTTTCTGCAGAACAGCAACTGTAATGCCCCAAACAAACATAGGCAACTGCACTCTGGAGGGGCCCCTCAGGAAGTACTACAGGGAATGGTTACTAATGATGAGTGAACTTTTGCACCTGCTGAGTGCTTTCAGTTATGCAAAACTCGTTTTTCTGCAGAACAGCAACTGTAATGCCCCAAACAAACTTACTTGTGAAAGTTGATTTCTAATCCAAAAGTGATCCAAAGAAAGTCAAAAGGCCTCAAATCCAAAAAAGTGCAGGCAAATTTTAACCTGAGGAGTTATTCTGATAAAAATCATAATTTTCAGAAGGTCTATGCTGCTTGCTAGTGGATTTCTTGTGCAGAATTGCAAATTTTGTAATTTCGCGAGTGCGAGATTGTTGCTGCCCGCCGCACCTACATGTTCGCAATTGTGAACTCTCGCGATGCGTCGCCAAACTCCCGCGGGATCCCGCAGCAAGATCCAAAATGGCACAGCACTTGCAAAATATCGAGAAAAACAACTCGGCAAACGCTGAATGACGGTAAGTGAACGCCGCAAAATTGTATCACCAAGAAAAAAAAATCCGCTGCGTGCAAATTTGCGGATTTTCGGTAGATTTGCGAGCGTTCGCGGATTGCGAATTTACCGAAAATCCGCAAAATCCGCGATCTGAACGGATTTTCCGCCCATGCTTAGTTTAAATTGTCATTCGTACAGAATCATGAATTACAATATATAGATATATTGGGATCTCGGGGAGTCCTGAGTATCAACTTCCCTTTGTCTCGTCGGGGGTGTACACAAGTCGCCACAATGGCTATTCCAGGCCCCCCCAAATCTTCCCCCACTTCTCCGGGCAGCCCCTTGCCACATACACTGCCCTTTCCCTAAACAATAACAATGTACACAAGTGTCCCTATAGGAATTATTCAAACAACATTCAATGAATTTCAAATAGCCGCAAGCGCGGTCAATTATTTCGCAGGAAGCAAGGCAAACAGAATTAAACTGTTTTATTATTCAAAATATATTTTTTATCTTTTATCTTTCTTTGTACTTTTTCCATATACACAACTTAAATATGGCAACAAAAATACTACGATATTGGCAAACAAAGTTCTCAGTAGTATAAGGCAACTTTTGTTATACACATGGGACAATAAATAAATACCATGTCCAAAACAGTATTAGTCACTGAATAGTCATTTAACAGTCAAATAATGAGACAGAAAGTAAACAAAGCGTTGCCAAGCGTCGACGTTTCGGTCCTCAATCGGTTAAAATAATCCAAAGGACCATCTTCAGGACCACACGTTGCACATATTCATCTAAAAACAGATACATATATAAGTATATAATGTACAAAAACCTTGCCAGAATAGTAACGTCCACCTACTCCAAAAGAAAATACCGAAATTGTGACACCCAACACTTAAAAGTGACACTCAGAATGTCTACCATCACCAAAAACATAAAAACACCAATTCTAACGTGCCATCACCAAGAATGGACTAAAATACACAGGAATATATACACAATCTGGATAGCAGTGGGCTTACCCAGGACCTCCAGCCGGAAGCCAAAGCGTTATGCACTGCATAAGCCTGATGTCTGATGAAAAAGAAAAAACCACTATCATTGATAAGTGAGCTCAAGAAACCCTACCTAGAGGCTGTGAAAGCGACACGCACTGTGATATGGCACCTACCTACAGGAGAGATCAATATCCCAAGTAGACACTTCTATTGCACCAGAAAGAAACAAATCCAAGAAGTACACACGTCACCTAGAAAGCAAAACACTGCATTACCACGTGTTAGCGTGCGTGTGGAGAACCCCTCTAATAAAGCCCAGCCCTAAAATAAGCAGGGAACTCATCAGCAAGAACTTACTGAAAGGCGTGGGACATGCACCGTAGTTACACCTCGATCCGCAACAGCGTCCGAACAGAGCATCGGAAAGGAACCGTGTGAGGGCGTTTAAAGACGTCGTGACATCACACGTTCATGGGAGCCATCTTGGTGAAGTCTGAGGCTCTCCGTGTAAGTGTTTGCAACTAACGCAAAACCGGGTAAAAACACCGATAATGGTGCCAGAATAAAGCCGCTCAAACTGAGGGATCACGATGGTGCCGTGTTACTCGAGGGAAAAGGGGAAGCCGTGTGTGGAACCGGCAACGTGGACAACTATAAATCACACAGAATCAATATGCAGTAACAGGCATAAGGTGGGGGCCATCTTGGAACGGAGTCCTCCCAACCAAGTTCTAGCGAGGCAGTGTTGAAGCACTAACATCTACACATAATACGGAACATCCAGTAAAAAGAAAAAGTCAATAACCTGCATATACTCACAGGGTGGCCACAGCATGCCACTCAATCATGGAATTCAAGCCCCTATCTACGGTGTCACAAGTCCAGATCCATTTATTTTCCTTTAGAGTAAGCAAGCGTTCCACATTCTGGCGACGCTTGGTGACTTTGATAACATCAATAACAAACCAAAGCATTTCGTTAGGCTTATGCAATTGTTGTTGATAGTGTTCAACTAACGGGGCAGTGATAACATTACACCTTATTCTAGACTGATGCTGTGCCACTCTTTTCTTAACTTGTTGTGTGGTTTTACCAATGTACGAAAGCATGCACGGACATTGGATACAATAAATAACATTCTTTGTGTTACAGTTTGAATGGTGATACAGTTTAATGTCTTTACCATTGATAGTGCAGTTTTTTAGTGTCTTAGTAGTATCACAAGCCGTACATGAGCCACAGGGGAAATGCCCAACCACAGGTGGTAACCTCCATTGGGACTGAATGGTAGTAGGTGATGGTTCATTGTAGGCCCGTACCAAGAAATCTCTCAGATTTCTCCCTCTTTTGAAGGCAAAACGGGGTTGTTCAAGATGAGGTTCGACTTTGCTGATTAAATGCCAGTTGTTCTTTATGATAGATTTTATTTGATTAGATTCAGAGCCAAAAGTAGTTACACATGTAAGAGATCTTGTGTCCGGCTCAGATATCCCAGTCTTTTCTCTTTTGGTCAGCAAAGCCTCCCGGTCATAATACCAGGCACGTTTCATGGCCTGTTTCACTAGTCTACGAGGGTAGGACCGCATCACCAATTTCAGTTGTAACACCTTGGCCTCGCGAAAATAATCAGTCTTCTTGGTGCAATTGCGTCGAAGACGCAAAAACTGCCCAAAGGGAAGATTATCACGTAGGTTGCGTGGGTGGTGACTATCATATTTTAAAAGGGTGTTCCTTGCTGTAGGTTTCGTGTACAGCCTCATAGCCAAGGTGTTATTATCGCTATAGATGGACAGGTCAAGGAAATTAATGGACAGTTTGTCATTCTCAAGGGTGAATTGCAAATTGCTATCCTGTAAGTTTAACCATTCGTGGAACTCTTTTAATGCAGTCTCTGTGCCATTCCAAACTAAACAGACGTCATCAATGTAACGTAAGTAATGGCGTAAGTTGTCACTATAGGGATTGTTGTTATATATTACCCTCTCCTCAAAGGATGCCACATAAAGGTTCGCTATGTCTGGCGCGAAAATCGTGCCCATTGCCACACCTTTAAGTTGGCCATAAAAATCAGACCCGAAGATGAAATAATTCTCCTTAAGAGCAATACTAGCACATTGAACTATAAAATCAGTGGGAACCTGATGGGGTCGTATTCGTGTCTCCAGAATGTCAGTAATTATGGAGAGTGCATCTTCTTGAGGGATGTTAGTATACAAGCTACTAATGTCCATGGTTGCCAATATATCAATGGTGGGATCAAATGGTTGGCCTTCAAGTTTTGTAATAACATCTCTGCTGTCTTGTGTGTATGCTCTGGTCAAAGGAACAAAAGGTTTCAAAAAATACTCAACATATTCTGCTAAGGGTTGGAGTATAGATTGGCACCCCGCCACGATGGGTCTTCCAGGGGGAGATCTGATGTCTTTATGAATTTTAGGAAGCGTATAAAACGCTGGTATTGTAAAATCCTTTTTGTTCATATAATCAAATTCTTTAGTGCTTAACCAGAGACCCTCAAGGCCTGTCGTCGTGAGTGTTAGGATCTCTTTCCGTATTCTTGTGGTGGGATCTCCTCTGAGTTTTTTGTAATGTGTAGGATTATTGAGTTGGCGGAGGGCTTCCTCATCGTAATCTGTTTTATTTTGCAGAATGATCCTACCCCCTTTGTCCGCTGGTTTCACTATAAGCTCATCCAGATTAGAAAGGGTTTGGAGTACTAATTTAGCCTCTTTAGAAAAGTTATATTTGACATATTTTCTATGTTGAAACATTTGCTGAATTTCATGGAGCACTACATTTTCAAAGGTGATGAGATCTTTGGGCATCATATTAGTTGGCGGAAAGAAAGTAGAGGGACACTTCAGACCACTGATGTTAGGAATATATACAGTTTGGGGATTTGCAAAGAAATAGTATTTCAGATGTATCGTGCGAAAGAACTTATACAGCTCTACATATGTCATGAAGGCATCATTCCTATTGGTCGGGACAAAAGATAACCCATGACTCAGTATCTCCACTTCTTTCGAACTTAACTCGTGTGAAGATAAATTAAAAATAGGAACAATGGTCAAATTTTGATTATTTTGCATCTCTTTCTCTGCTTCTAGAGTTACCACTCGTAATAACTGTTCCGTGTTTGGCGGAACCCTGGGGTATATTGGTTCCTGTACCAACCCCTCCTGTTGTTCCGAGCACGACCTCTCTGTTGTTGTACACCCCTCCCTAAAAAAGGAGAGGAATTGTGTCCTCTGCCCCCTCTATAATTTGAACCACTACCCCGATTCAAATTTTCATCAGAGCTTGAAGACCCAGTCTCAGAGAAAGTGGTATGTTTAGGGGCCCAGTTTGTTTGGTTATTGGTGGACTGAAAAAAATCTTTTTTTAAATATGGATAAGTCCGTTCTTTGTTATAGTTTTTTAGATCTTTCTGCAATTTCTCAGTCTTTTTTTATGGTTTTATTTCTTTGGAAATCAGTGATTACGGTATCAAGCTTTTTCAAAAACTCCTCAGTATCCGTGGCTACAGTGTCTTCACGGATCTGTTTCTCCAGTTCTGCAATCTCTAGCCTAAGTTTGTCAATATGTTTCAGTGCCGTCTCTATGCTCAGGACCATCCAACTTCTCGAGCATTTATTTCCTACAAAACTAAAGCCAACCTTGTAGTCCTCGTCCTCTACAAAAATTGCTGGTATATTGCGGACTTGTAATCCAATAGGGATAATGTTATTGCTCAAACAATCGGTCAGAAATTTAGCATGTAACTCAGTTCTTATGAGTTTTTTATGCAATCGTTCTAGGGTGTTACGAGCAGCGGATTGTTGGATGTTTAAATTGTTGCCACTATTTTGAGGCCCTAACAATGAGGGGCCACCAGCTATTTTGGTTATGTAGTCATCGGTATAGGTGAGGGTTTCTTGTTCAGACATAGGGAGATGTATCTCTAACAACACTACTATACAGTTTCAAATAAAAACAATACACCAATACATAAACAGATATAAATGAGTGCAATTTAACACATATATATATACATATACACAAGGTGGACAGATACCTATATACAAAATAAACCACTTTCGTTAAGAAGGGCCCTTGCAGACAGTAGTCTGCGCTTATCAAGTTTACACAAAACAGAGCCACCCAATATTCCCAGAGGGACTGGGTATAATCAATAACAATGTACACAAGTGTCCCTATAGGAATTATTCAAACAACATTCAATGAATTTCAAATAGCCGCAAGCGCGGTCAATTATTTCGCAGGAAGCAAGGCAAACAGAATTAAACTGTTTTATTATTCAAAATATATTTTTTATCTTTTATCTTTCTTTGTACTTTTTCCATATACACAACTTAAATATGGCAACAAAAATACTACGATATTGGCAAACAAAGTTCTCAGTAGTATAAGGCAACTTTTGTTATACACATGGGACAATAAATAAATACCATGTCCAAAACAGTATTAGTCACTGAATAGTCATTTAACAGTCAAATAATGAGACAGTAAGTAAACAAAGCGTTGCCAAGCGTCGACGTTTCGGTCCTCAATCGGTTAAAATAATCCAAAGGACCATCTTCAGGACCACACGTTGCACATATTCATCTAAAAACAGATACATATATAAGTATATAATGTACAAAAACCTTGCCAGAATAGTAACGTCCACCTACTCCAAAAGAAAATACCGAAATTGTGACACCCAACACTTAAAAGTGACACTCAGAATGTCTACCATCACCAAAAACATAAAAACACCAATTCTAACGTGCCATCACCAAGAATGGACTAACATACACAGGAATATATACACAATCTGGATAGCAGTGGGCTTACCCAGGACCTCCAGCCGAAAGCCAAAGCGTTATGCACTGCATAAGCCTAATGTCTGATGAAAAAGAAAAAACCACTATCATTGATAAGTGAGCTCAAGAAACCCTACCTAGAGGCTGTGAAAGCGACACGCACTGTGATATGGCACCTACCTACAGGAGAGATCAATATCCCAAGTAGACACTTCTATTGCACCAGAAAGAAACAAATCCAAGAAGTACACACGTCACCTAGAAAGCAAAACACTGCATTACCACGTGTTAGCGTGCGTGTGGAGAACCCCTCTAATAAAGCCCAGCCCTAAAATAAGCAGGGAACTCATCAGCAAGAACTTACTGAAAGGCGTGGGACATGCACCGTAGTTACACCTCAATCCGCAACAACGTCCGAACAGAGCATCGGAAAGGAACCGTGTGAGGGCGTTTAAAGACGTCGTGACATCACACGTTCATGGGAGCCATCTTGGTGAAGTCTGAGGCTTTATCGGTGTTTTTACCCGGTTTTGCGTTAGTTGCAAACACTTACACGGAGAGCCTCAGACTTCACCAAGATGGCTCCCATGAACGTGTGATGTCACGACGTCTTTAAACGCCCTCACACGGTTCCTTTCCGATGCTCTGTTCGGACGCTGTTGCGGATCGAGGTGTAACTACGGTGCATGTCCCACGCCTTTCAGTAAGTTCTTGCTGATGAGTTCCCTGCTTATTTTAGGGCTGGGCTTTATTAGAGGGGTTCTCCACACGCACGCTAACACATGGTAATGCAGTGTTTTGCTTTCTAGGTGACGTGTGTACTTCTTGGATTTGTTTCTTTCTGGTGCAATAGAAGTGTCTACTTGGGATATTGATCTCTCCTGTAGGTAGGTGCCATATCACAGTGCGTGTCGCTTTCACAGCCTCTAGGTAGGGTTTCTTGAGCTCACTTATCAATGATAGTGGTTTTTTCTTTTTCATCAGACATTAGGCTTATGCAGTGCATAACGCTTTGGCTTCCGGCTGGAGGTCCTGGGTAAGCCCACTGCTATCCAGATTGTGTATATATTCCTGTGTATTTTAGTCCATTCTTGGTGATGGCACGTTAGAATTGGTGTTTTTATGTTTTTGGTGATGGTAGACATTCTGAGTGTCACTTTTAAGTGTTGGGTGTCACAATTTCGGTATTTTCTTTTGGAGTAGGTGGACGTTACTATTCTGGCAAGGTTTTTGTACATTATATACTTATATATGTATCTGTTTTTAGATGAATGTGTGCAACGTGTGGTCCTGAAGATGGTCCTTTGGATTATTTTAACCGATTGAGGACCGAAACGTCGACGCTTGGCAACGCTTTGTTTACTTTCTGTCTCATTATTTGACTGTTAAATGACTATTCAGTGACTAATACTGTTTTGGACATGGTATTTATTTATTGTCCCATGTGTATAACAAAAGTTGCCTTATACTACTGAGAACTTTGTTTGCCAATATCGTAGTATTTTTGTTGCCATATTTAAGTTGTGTATATGGAAAAAGTACAAAGAAAGATAAAAGATAAAAAATATATTTTGAATAATAAAACAGTTTAATTCTGTTTGCCTTGCTTCCTGCGAAATAATTGACCGCGCTTGCGGCTATTTGAAATTCATTGAATGTTGTTTGAATAATTCCTATAGGGACACTTGTGTACATTGTTATTGATTATACCCAGTCCCTCTGGGAATATTGGGTGGCTCTGTTTTGTGTAAACTTTCCCTAAACAAACACCAGTCTAGATCCTGGGCCCACTTGGTATGCTGGGGCGACTGGCTGGCTCCCCACAATTGAGCAATATTACGCTTCGCCAACATGCACGCCAACGTCACCCACTGTTTCTGATATCCATTCAAATCCGTGGGTTCCCACACATTCAATATACATCTCCGGGCCTCTGGTCGTATCTCCTCCCTGAGTACCTCTCCGATCACGTCATGTATATTCGTCCAGTAATTCTGTATCTCTTCACAGTGCCATAGGATGTGCATGAAAGTGCCCAGTTCTCCACAACCTCTCCTACAGTCTCCGCTCACTGCTCATCCCATGTGCACTAATCTCAGCCCTGTGATATATGATCTATGTAGGATCTTAAGTTGCACCAACCTTAGCCTCATTTGAATCGCAACCACTTTGGGAGAAGAAATAGCCAATACTCAATCTTCATCATCGAACTCTAACCCATCTGCTTCCCATGCTGTTCTAATACTCCCCAGTGGGTCTTCCATATTATTTACAAGCTTCCTATATATTAGGGAGATTTTTTTTCAGGGATATGACCATCAAACACACGATCTTCAAGGGGAGAAGCCCCCTGAAGCTCTGTGCCTCTAGGTATGTGGGCGATAAGGGCGTGCCTAATCTGTTGATATCGAAAGTGTTCCCTGTCGTGTAGACTGTATTCCTTTTGAAGAGACTCAAAAGTCTGCATACCGCTCTTCCCCACACATCTTTAATCTGACTAATTCAGATGAGGTCCCATATATCGAACCCTTTAGACTTCCACAAGCTTCAGAGTAACTCTGAGCTAAACAGGGGGGTGGCCATTGTCAGTCTCCCCTCCCAACCCAAACTCTTGGTAGCCGCATGCCAGACATGTACGGCATGTGCCGTCAGGCTCGCCAAAGTGAATCTTCCGGGCTTGGCATATAAGGATTTAATGATGTCTCCACCTGGTGCCTGCCCGGTCCATAGCACTACCTGGGTCCCCCGGAGGGCTATAAACCATCTGATTCACCGCCGCCAAATGTGAGGCCCAGTAATATTTCTTCAAGTACGGGAGACTAATACCCCCATCGTACCTCGGGAGAGTCAACTTGACAAAAGCAATGCTGGGCCTGCCATCCCAGAAGAATTGTCGCTGGATTGCCTCAATCTCCCTGAAATAAGTAACAGGCACTGGATCCATCGTGTTTTGGAGCATATAGAGGAACCGGGGCAGGTCCAGCATCTTAAACAATACCGCCCTCCCCAGAAGCAACAAGGGGAGAGCCCTCCAACGCTCCACATCTTTTTTGAACCGACTCAAGGGGGGTTCCAAGTTATTAGCATATCTCACTTTTAAGTCCAGTGTTATATATATATACCAAGGTATCTAAATCCTACTCGATCTTTATAGGGCAGGACTGTGGAACTACAGGCGGTTCACCCGATATCACTGATAATACCAATTTTGTCCAATTTATAGCAAACTCAGATTCTCTACCAAATATGGCCAGGACATCTAGGAAAGTAATCAGGGACGCCCTGGGGTTAGTGAGATATAACAGGATATCGTCCGCATTAAGCGAGATTTTATCCTCCCACTCTGACGTCCACCTCAAGCCACGTATCGACCCGTCCCACCAGACCCAAGCCGCTAAAGGCTCCAACACCAGCACAAAGAGAAGTGGGGACAACGGACATCCCTGTCTCGTGCCCCTCTCAAGCTCAAAGTCAGCTGATTTACAATTATTTACGATCACTCTGGCCAAAGGAGCAGCATACAACAGTCAAACCCACCCAGTAAACTCAGACCCAAAGCCCATCTTAGCCAAAACCGCAAACAAATAAGCCCATTCAACTCTATCAAATGCCATAGTGGCATCCAGGATCACAAAAACCGCCGGTTCCAGTATCTTCCGAGATCCACCCAGAACCCCCGTGAAGTCTCCGCAAGTTCAGGGCTGTATTTTGACGCGGCATGAAGCCAGATTGATCGGTGTGTACCAGAGTTGTAATGACCTTGACCAGTCTAGTTGTGAGTAATTTCGCCAATACCTTGGGCACTGCATTGAGAAGCGATATGGGTCGATAAGAGGCAAGGGAAGTCAGAGTCCTGCCTGCCTTATGAATAACTACAATATTCGACACCCGTTGGTCATTATAGGTTGTACCAGCTCTTTACTTTCGAAAAACATAGTTCGGATATGGGGAGCAATTCTATGGGTGTTCAATTTATATAACTCTATAGGCAACCCATTAGGACCAGTTGCCTTCACAGACTTTATGTTTCTAATTGCTTGCGCGATTTCATGATCCGTAATGGGGGAGTCTAAGTATTTCCTATGGTCCTCTGAGAGATTCGGCATGGCTATATCTCCAATCATTTTGCCATTTTCGTCTCGGTAAAGTCATTCGCTGACGTAAATACGTCTTTATAATACTCAGAAAAGGCGTCCGCCACTCCCTGTGGATCCGTAATTCTATCAGGTCCCGACCCTTCTAATTCAGGCACCAAACGAGAGGCCCGCTCTCCATGTTCTAACCAGGCGATTAACTTACCGGCCCTATCTCCATGTTCGTACACTCGACTTTGTATGTCATTATTTTGAGAGACTGCCCTCTCCCTGGATAGGTATATGTAAATAACAAGGACCCCCTGGCAAATAGAATCTTCTAGGACAGGGTAAAACACAATGTGGGTAACATCCTAGACAGTAAGAGTCGCTATAAGTGAATAAGGAATGTGTTATTCAGAAATTATATACATAAAATGTCAAGCAAGTAAGGGAAATACAAAATGTTCTGCTTTATTTAAAACATAAAAAATAAAAACACAATGTGCAATCAAAGGAAGACAATTATTTTTTGAGAAAAGAATATACAACACATAAATATGACAATTAGTTAAAACAGTTTCTTTATATAATCCAATAATTAACCACTTCCATGCTAATGACAAGGTCAACTCGTCATGGGTTTTACCTGCCCTGTGCTTATGACGAGTTGACCTTGTCATGAACAATGGAAAATCTGGGAATGCAGCACCCAGCGGGAAAACCCCTTAGCAGCGAAGGTGTTAACAGTGTGGCAAAACTGAATTTAGTTCGACACGTGTTTCGGTGTGTCGAGACGCCTTCGTCAGGAAATCAGGCCACAGATTCCTGTATCTATGAAGACATGGAGCCTAGAAAGACGTTGAACAAATAATACTCCTGTTTGAGGGAATCTATAGTATTCTAATGGCTGATGGACACTAAGAATCAGTATCTACGTCTTTATGTGTCATGGAAGCTCTTGATACATCAACTCTGGGGGTGAAGGTCAAGGGTAATTTGATGATAAATAAACATCAAGGGAATGAAGTTTGTAAAATATCTGAGTGGGTATCTTGGATCTTGTATTTCATAGAAGCTCTAGGTTCCTCATGTCCTGAGGTCAGAACAGGTAATTTTATAAGGAGGTACAAATGTGATGGATATTTGAAAAAAGATTCTTATCTAGCACGAACAACAATTTTGCAGAAGGTATTTCATTTATGACTTTGGGGGATCCAAAAGTCAGGAAGTACGTCACATGGACAAAGATAGATATCCTGATAAGGAGCTTCAAAAAACGCCTGCTGTCTGCTCGCGTAGCTAAATCCCTGGATAGCCCTTGTACTCATCCTGTTTCAATTTCAACAGATGCAGGTCACCCTGAGCGGCAGTCTCAGCCACTTGTTTCTCCAGACCCACAACTTCCGCCTCCACCCTGGTTACCTCTGCCTGGTGTTTTTTCTTTTTGCCTGCAATTAAGGAGAGGACCTCACCCCGCAGCACTACCTTATGTGCCTCCGACAGAGACTGTGTTGAGGCGATGGTACCCACATTTTCCGGAAAATAGTGTTCCGAGATTTGTTGAATCTCCCTTTTTGTTGCTGGATCGTACAAGTGCCATGCATTAATTGGAGCAACTCTGCCAACCACTGGTTGCCCAATCTCAACTTGTAACCACATCGGGGAGTGATCTGAGATGCTCCTCCCCAGGTATCTTGCTTCTCTAATAGTGTCCGCCATTGCCGCAGGTATCAATATATAGTCTAATCTGGACATACTATTGTGTGCAGCGGACACATGAGTAAAGTGTCTCTGAGTCGGATTACGCACCCTCCAGCTATCAACCAGCCCCAGCGATTCGAGAAAGTCAGGGAGCCACTTCTGTTATGGTGTATGAAGTTGTGCCCGGGAATCTATCTACTCCCCCATCAAGCACCGCATTGAAATCAGTCCCCAGCACCAGGAGACCCAGGGGCAAGGTCATAAAAACGGCACTCAAATCTTTAAAAGTCTCTGATTGAAGGCCCAGCGGTACATATATGGACAAGAAGGTAACCATCTTACTCCCCAACTTCCCTGAGACACCCAAATATCTACCCCTCTTGTCTGACCATGTAGCCTGCGGTTCAAATGGAAAGGATTTTTTGACGAGGATACCAACTCCCCTAGACCAGCATGTAAACCCAACAAGCGCCAGCAATTTATATTCCCCTTTATTGAGGGCCATGCACCGATTCCCAACTAGATGCGTCTCCTGCAAAAGTGCAACTTCCGGGGAATGTTGTCTAATCAGCTGATTTACCATCCCTCTCTTGATCTTGTCACCCAGACCATTAACATTCCGGCTCAACACTCTTATCCCCGATCCCTGTCTAGTAGGAGACATTTAACCCACACCGCTAGCATTGAATTGCAAAACTGTCACCTGATTTAAAAAGGAAAAACATAACGCTAATAATACTGCACTGTTTACATTCATGATTTCAACCCCCCCAACAACTCTTGAACACCCACCCTCCACCCTGCACCCCTGTATGTTGCTTGCGCACATCCCCAACCAGCAACTGTGCCTGTTGCCCCCACACTAATCTACAACAAACTAAAAGTAGTAAATGGAGGGGGGCCTAGACGACCCGCCTGCCTCTCCCCACCCAACCTCACCATTACTTCTTCGCTCTGGACTGGCCCAATAATTCCCAACCTAAGGTAAATCCGGACCCTCCACATCTCTCGCTCGAAACAGATAGCAAGTTAAGTCCTGCAATCACCATTACAAGTTCTCCTATTGTTCTTCTGCTTCCTCTCGACCTCGATTTTCGGCTCCGTCAAGTGCAAACTCTCCAACCAGTCCGACGCCACCTCAGGATTATCAAAAAACCAGGCCTTCCCATTAGATTGCACCCGAAGGCGGGCTGGAAACATCATGGCATATTTCAGCCCTTTGTCTCTCATCTTCTTTTTGAGCGACAAGAAGCTCAGACGTTGTCTCTGCATCGCCTGGGTGAAGTCCGGGAAGAAGGAAAGGGTTGCGTTCTCATATTTTAGGGGAGGCCCCGCACGCGCCGTCTGCAGGATCGCATCTCTATCGCGGAAATTAAGGACCTTCGCAATCATGGGGCGGGGAGGTACCCCGATCCATGGCCTCCCCCCTGGTACCCTGTGCGCACGCTCGGTCGTGAAGAAATAGCTTAGTCCTTTAGGCTTAAGGTGGTTAAGAATTAGATCTTCTACAAACAGGTCTGGTGCTAGACCTTCTGATTTCTCGGGCACTCCAAGAATGCGGACGTTGTTGTGCCTGGCCCTCCCTTCATAGTCATCCAGCTTGCAATCTGTGAGGACCTTCGAGGTTTTGAGGTCACGCACCTCTTGTTGCAGCAAGGATACGTCGTCGATCAGGCTGGCCATCTTGACCTCCAATGTCCTCACTTTCTCGCTTGCCTTAGTGAGATCTGCCCGTATCAGCCCCATCTCAATCGTTACTGTATCAAGCTTAACATTTAGGGCCTCCATCTTTTGACCCAGGGAACACTGAACCCCATTAATGGCTGCCATGAGATCTGTCAAAGTTGGCTCAGTAGGACCAAGCACGGCCTCCTCTCCACCAACCTGGGTTCTTTTCACCTCCGTTGGGGACCCCTTGGGCAGGGTTTAACGGTCCAGCTTGTTAGATTGAACACTTCTGGATCCCTTGGAGGATCTGGACAGAGATCTATCAACATCAGTCTTAGTCGCCATCTCACTCCCTTGAGTATTAGTGCCAAGTACCCTTCGGAGTCCACTCTAAGCGTTCAAATCACAGGGTATCTATCCCTCCTTGATATCCATCAACATCAGGACGCCATTCTCACCTCCGTCGGTCCACCTCTATTTATGAAGCGATTATTGGTTCAGATGTATTCCACCACACCAAGGGCTATCTCCAGGCAGGGGCAATCCTGCGACTCGTCGCGTCTCCAGAGTCACTCCCGCAAGCACGAGGCCCAATCAGTCCAGACGCGGGCTGTCCATGCCGCATCGAGACTCCAGTGCCTCCACCATGTTATATAGGTTACTCAGGCTCCATGAGGAAAGCTAGACAGGCAGCACGCCGAGTCCCAGAGGCTTACCCCTCGCAGTCCCCAGCTCAACAAGTTACACCGACGATCTGTCTGCTGCACCACATCCAGCTGCAATGTGTTGAGCAGCCGATGGCGACAGGGGGGAGTGGGAGGGTCCCCGTCTTCAGCCCAGAGCACCACTGCTCCCAACTCGCGCTGCCCCTTTATGGTGTCAATTCTTTTGGGGGTTGTTGTCTTTGGCGCTATTCAAACCCCACTGAACTTTCGGGGCAGTCTCACCGCAGATCCCGGGTTGGCATATATATCATGCCCCACCCACTCTCAGCAATTCAAACAAGTTCGGGGGCACTCAGGGCGAAGGTCGGGACGGACCGGGGTCCTCCCACCTCCAGCCCCCGTTGTTGATGCACTCTGGGGCGGCCACAAAACTACTCGAGGTCCCGGCTTCACCGGACCTCCAGGCCTCAATCTGCCGATCGACACAACTTCGGCCCGAGCCTCAGAGACGGCCCGAAATTGAAGTCACGGGCGTCGCTTCCTCTCAAACAACCAGGAGCGGGTTGCAGTCCCAGGAGACAGGTCAGGATGATGTGGCGAGGTAGGGGGTTCGGCGGAGCCGGTCTCCTACGTGGCCATCTTGCTCGCTCTTCAGGCTCCTCCCTCTGTTCTACTTTTCTAAAACATATAGCTTTCCTGGATCCATTATTCCTTTCAAACCCATTTCTACCATTAACTGGAAGGAGGTTGAAAGCACAAAAAATAGCAAAAATAGGCAATGTCCGAGAAAAATGCCAAAACAGTGTAAAAAAATTTGGTTTTCTGACAAAAGTCTGCTTGTCCAGGGACAAGCTGGGAAGATGGTGATTTCAGCACTACAACCCTTTTTTGATACCATTTCCAGGGAAAAACCCAGATGCTTTCATTTGCAGCCCTTTTTCCCATTTTTCCCAAAAAACCCAAAATTTAGCTGTATTTTGGAATTTCTGGACCCCTCCAGGGGAATCCACAAACCCTGAGTATCTTTATAATCTCCATTATGTTGGAAAGAAAGGATGCAAATTTGGCTTGGATACCTCATGTGGTAAAACAGTTACAGGGGCCTAAGCGTGCACTACACCAAATAGCCAAAAAAAAGGCCTAGCATGGGGGGGGGGGTAAGGCCTAGCAGTGAAGGGGTTAACCCATCGTAGATAGCTATGGCTTCACTTCAGCAGGGCCCAACTGGGTGGGGTAATTTAAAAGGTTGTGTGCTATTTAGCATTGGAATATGTGCCCATGTCACAACTTAAAGAAATTAGTAGCACATCTTAGGGCATGGGGTCAGTTTATAGGGCTTAGGCGAGGTGGGTGGAAGGGACAGTTTTCAGGGCTGGGGTAGTTGTAGGCCTCAGGGTAGGTGGGGCTGGGTCGGGGTAGCTAACAGGGATAGGGTTAAATTTTTAGGGCTCAGGGAGAGAGGGCTGGGGTAAGGGTAGTTTTTAGGGCGTGGGGATCAAGGCGGGCAGGGGAAAAGGGACAGATCGAAGGTGCATGTAGTGGACAGTTTTTAAGGCTCAGGGCGAGGAAAAGGGACATTTTTCAGGGCTGGGAGCAGGTGTATGATCTTTAGCTCATATGTCCCTTTACCAACCATGTCTTTACCACGAATTTTTTGGTATAGGCATGCATGGTAAAGGCATGCATGATAAAGACACGGTCATGGTGAAGACTGCGTGATTAGGGTAAACTTGGTTCAGGCATGTGTTAATCCATCATATAACCCTAATATATTCATCAAAATACTCAGATGCCAGGCAACATAAGGGCAGTGGCATACACATGCACATTTTTGAAACATTGACAAATGAATGTGTTTACTGAAAATGGCAAGTGAATATTTGGTAACAAAATCAATGTATTGCCAGAACTGACATGCTGCCTTTGGCTGCAAAATAGGTACTATGGCCCCAAACAGATGTTTGAAGACAAAAACAACTTTACTTACTTACTAAAAAGGAGCCATACAGACTATATATGTTTTCAGATTATTAATTGCTAAAATTTGGACTGGGACAAAAATTGTTATTTACTGACAATGAAAATTTGATATTTTGGAAGAAAAGGAGCGCATTCCCAACATATTTCAAACTGTTGTTTGGGTAGTAATGCCTGCTGATTTGGGGGCATATTCTGATTAACGCCTTTAGTAGATCATCATGACCTTGGTTGCCGAGGTAATTTTGCTGTCTTTATTTCACAATTGCATGTAGCCACACCCTGATCTCACTTGCCAGCTTCTTATGTCCTTGTTGTCAATATCTTCATCTACTGACGGACACCTCAGCTAAAAAGACTTGTATTTTCTAGCTCTGCCTGCACAATCTGTCTAATCTGAGAAGCAGTTCTATTGTTAACAGTATAGCAGTAGGAGATCTGTGCCAATTTTCATTTTGCCCTCCTTCCCTTTTTAGGTAGATTCTGAATCAGATTATTGTACAAGTATTTAAATTGCGTATGAAAGTGGAAATAAAACTGCTGGAGCTACTTAATATTTAAAGAAAATGTTAGAGGGGAGTACCAAAAGGCAATACCTTTATTGATTAAACAGCCTGGAAAATTGCATGACGTTTTCAGCAAATTTCTCTGGGAAATTATGCTGCTGTAAAAAACATGACATTGGAATGTCCCATAAGTGCCCTATTCGTAATATCTGCAAAACTTGCAGCTTTTGCCAATGGTGTGACTGTTATGTAAAATACAATATTTGTCCGTGGTTTTATAAAAGTGTAGTTAATAGAAGAATCTCCGAATGGAGCAATAGGGAAGCAGGACGAATGGGTTAGTCATCCAAGGATTTTATGTCCACTTTTTTTAAACGAGTTACCACTGATTTGATGTAACAATCCTCGCATGAGGAGGATACTATTAGTATCCTTTATTGACATACATCTTGTTGTTTTTCATAAAGATGGAATGTTGGGTAGGTTTGAGTTTGAGTTTCGACTCCCAAGTATGCAGTGTTTTTCATACACCGCTGTGAAAGCATAAACTCTCATATGTCTTTTTGTCATTCCTTACACAGGGCTTTATTTGTACATGTCAGTGTGATTTATTCATCTGTTCGGCATTTCAAAACAATGATTGACTGGCTGATTGAACTGAATGG
This sequence comes from Lissotriton vulgaris, assembly GCF_964263255.1. Lineage (NCBI taxonomy): Eukaryota > Metazoa > Chordata > Amphibia > Caudata > Salamandridae > Lissotriton > Lissotriton vulgaris. The sequence continues at coordinate 1,200,709,618 of NC_141687.1, forward strand.
TAATAATGAGACCTGAGAATGAAGATGAAAGGTATTATAAGTAACACAGAGCCCCATCTCTATGTGTACACAAGATATGGCAAGTTATTCACAAGTTTGTTTGCTTTTAAAGGTATTTAATGTTATGTGAGACCTTTGTATTACCAAGGATTCTTCTAGTGTACAGTGTAAAGCACATCCAAGCTATACATGTAAATGATATTTGAAGTCACTGAGGATTTCCATTAGCATAAGCAGTTTGAAGCGAAAGGTCAATTGCAGTTCTGAGGTCACAAAACTGGAATGCAACTTTCATGTTGACTTTCAGTGATGTCCTTTGCTATGTCATCAGTGATGTCATCAGTGATGTCACCGACCTTGTCATGAATGATGTAAAATGTGAGGTCATAAGCAGTGCATTGTGGGGCGTAAGATATAGTTAGCCCAGGTGACTATAACTGCTGAATTTGTATGGCTTTGTATGAGTGAAATCTAAGCCTTTCTGTAACGTCCCTGTAACCTTTATTTTTTCCAATGAATTTCAAAGGTTTTTCAAAATCTATTCTCAAAGTGTATGCCCTGGTAATTCCAAGGGTTTATTTTAATGTTAAGTATACTACAATATCAGCATGTCAAAAATAGCATAAAATATTTTTACTTTTTCCAGAGCCAATCACAGATCTATTTACTTTCAGCTGAAATTCTCAACCTAATTTTAGCTACCTGCATATTTATACCATCCAATAAAATATGTTCTTTTTTAAATTAGATGCTGTAACCTATTTCAACTGCCATCCGGGGATCCACATGGGGTCCGCATCCCTTGATATCTATATTTATTTTTCTTTAATATCTAAAAAAGTACCGAAGGGATTACACCAAATCACGAAAAGCATGCTGTCTGGACCAAGATCTAGCTTTCTGCCAAATTTGGTGTAATTCCGTTCGGGCTGTAGTCATGTCTAAAACCTCTATGGGAATTAACATTGGAAACACTTTTTTTGACTCTCCCTTTTTCTCAGCCCCTGCTTGATGGAACACCATGAAACTCTTCATACACAACTAGTCAAAGTGGGACATTTTCTTGTGACAATTTCACGAAGATCCGTCAAACGATGCCAAAGTTATAAGCAAGTCAAGAACGCTTTTCCAATGGAAACTAAGTCCTAACTATAACTACCTGCTGGCGAACGCCAGTGGGCAATACATATATAGACTCAGATTTCACTCGTACGAAACATCTCTCATAATATGGTCAGTAACATCACTGATGACATCTCAAATGACATCACTGATTACATCATCCAGTGTGTATCAGTGGTCCGTAAAAGTTTGTTCAATTAAAATATATATACTAAGCTACTATATAAGTTATATTAATATACTTTCTATTGTACTAATGAGCGATACTATTTCTAACATATGTTATCTGAGTGGCTGTGTAACTGTATGAGTGTGTGAGTGGATATATCAGTGGGTATAGAGGGATGTGAGTGTGTGTGTTAATGGGTGCGTTGCTTTCTTAGTGGTTGTGTGAGTGGCTCTATGGGTCTGTGAATGGGTGTGAGAATGGGTCACAGTGTAAGTATTTTCTACGACATTATTATTGTTAAACGTACATACTAAGCTACTATAAAAGTTAAATTAGTATTCTGTGGGCCAGATTTACCAATTTCTCACACATCAAAGTGCAGCAGCCACAAATGCCGCACTGCATCAAAAAGAGTGAGCAGGAGACCAACAAACCTAATGAAATATGGCACTCTCCCCCCTTTCCGTAGCACTGATGCTGAAATCAGCTCCTGTGCCCCACAGAGAAATATTTGCACCTTAGTGATGCAAGCATAGATTTTGTGCTGGAAAGATACTCTTCCAGTACAAAATACCATGCTTAGACTAATATAAAAAAAATATCCAAATTTGTATGTGTACTGTACAGTGTAGCACACGTGCGAAGTCAGAAAATAAAGGAGAAAAAAAGCATTTCTCATTCATAGCACCTGCTTGAAGGGTGCGTTAAACCCTACATCTTTACTTAGTAAATTGGGTTTAGCATCAGAAACCTTGGGTGGCGCTAAGTAATGCAAAGCAGCGCTAGGAGCTGCTTTGCGTTACTTTCACGTTAGTTCCAGTGCTTAACAAGTTTAGCGCTGAATAGTAAATAGGACAAAAAGATTTGTGTGTCACTTTTGTGATGCAAACATAGCATAACATCTTAGTAAATCTGCCTCTGGCTGTACAACTAATGGGTGATACTACTTCTAACATATATTATATGAGTAGCTGTGTAACTGTACATATTCATGTGTGAGTGGGTTTCTAAGTGGTTGCATAGGTGTGGGAGTGACTGACTGGATAGATGCATGTTTGAGTGACTGGGTGTGTAATTGTCTTTATGGGTGAGTGAGGGGTTGCTTAAGTGGGTTTTTGGGTAAGTGAGTTGTGTTGTGAGTGGATGTTATGGAGAGTGAGTGTATGTGTGAATGGCTGTATGGGTGAGTGAGTGGATGTGGAAGTGCTTGTATGAAGTGCGAACGGGTGTGTAAGTGGTTGTGTGAATGGGTGTGTAAATGGTTGTATGGAGTAAATGTGTGAGTGCTTGTATTGGTGAGTGAGTGGTTGTATATTGGGAAGCTGTGTGGGTGACTGAGTGGGTCTGTGAGTAGCTGTATAGGTGAATTAGTGTGTATGTGAGTAGATGCATGAGCGAGTGTGTAGCTGTGTGAGAGGCTGTATGTGTGAGTGCTTGTTTATATAAGTAGATGTATGGGTGAGTGAGTAGTTGTTTAAGTGGTTGTATGAGTGAGTAAATGGCTCTATGAAGGAGTGAGTGGTTGCCTGAGTACTTGTATGGATCTGTGAATGGGTATGTTAGTGGCAGTGGGTGTGTGAGTGGGCATGCAAGAGGTTGTATGGGGGTGTGAGTGGGTATGTGAGTGGTTCTGTGGATGATGTCATTAGTGATGTCATCAGTGACTGCATTTGAGATGTCATCAGTGATGTTCTATGTGAGGTCAGAAGCAGTGCATTGTGGGGGCATCATGTTATACTTAGCTCAGGTCACTTTAACTCCTGAATCTCCCTGGTTTTGTACAAGTGAAATCTGAGACTAACTACAATGTCCCTGTAACCTATGTTTTTTGTGTGAAATCTAAGATGTTTTAAAATACATATCCTAACTATAACAACCCTGTAACCCTTGGGTTTTTTTAAGTGAATTTCGAAGTTTTCTCAAAGTTTATTTCATATACCCTCCCTGTAACCTTTGTTTTTTTAAGTTAATTTCTATGGTTGTTTTTAACTAGAATTCATGTTTGCAGAGCAGTGAGGAAAAGGAACAGGCCTCTGACCAGTTCTCATGAATAATGCTGTACTGTATTTACTGGTGGTGCCAGGAGGTCTTGCAGGCCAAGGACTCTTAGCAACCAAGGGAACTTTATCCACCAACCAGTAGTGCTACAGGAGGCACATTTGCTGAGTGGTGTAAAAAGGGGCATCATCTCCGAAGACCTCTCGGCAATACCGCTGTATGGGACTTCCTGGAGGTAACAGGAGAGTTTGTTGGCCCCCAAGGCCCCTCTGGAGCCAAGCTGGCTTCATCCCCCAACTAGCAGCGCACCAGGAAGCACGTTTGCAGAGTGGTGGAGAATGGGGCCATGGCCTCCGAAGTCCTCTCAGCAATCCTGCAGTTTGGAACATACTGGAGGTAACAGGAGGACTTGTTGGCCCACAATGGCTCTCTGCAGCCAAGGGGACTTCATCCCCCAACCAGTTTTGTGCCAGGAGGAATGTTTGCAGAGTGATGGTGAAAGGGGACGGCTTGCTGGTCTTTTTTTTATTAATTATTTATTTATTAGGGGAGGGAGACCAGGTGGCCATCCTTTCCTGGGCCAATTTCAGCCCTGGGAACCCCATCCTCGGGCCTGATCTTTAAAAATATAATAATAATAAACTTAAAGGGAGGGGGCCAAGTAGGGCCAAGTGGCCGGAGCCCGTTCCCTGAGGCCTAGCCTATTATTTATTTGCATTTATTTTTTAATTAAGAGAGGGGGCAGAGTGGCCCCTTGCCAGGCCAACTTTGGCCCCAGAAACCCCATCTGTCAGGGCCCAGCCTCTCTTCTGGGTGCCCTGGTCCCACCCAGGTCACCTAGTTACTTCTGTTGGGGACCATGGGAGGGAGAGCCTGATGGCCTCTGCGGTCTCTGCTAGCTACCACCTCCTTCAAGACCCAGCATTCTTTTTATACATAGGGAGCTGCTAAACATGCAGCTCCATCTGTATAAAAGCAATTGTGCTCCGCTTATAGCAAGCAAGAACATTTTTTATACGCTCACTTGCTAGAAGCATAGCATAGTTTGCTATGGCTTGGTGGGAGCAGTAAAGCATAGCGGTCCTCAGGGCCATCTATGGCTCCAGGAGGGGGGCTCGCAATCGATTTTACAAAAGCCCTGGGGAGGTGGATGCCCCCAGGGCTGTGGGGGTCCACATTGCCCCACACATTAATGACATTTTAAGCTTTGGGTAGATGGCGACCGCTGGATGTATGGGGGTCCATGCAGCCCCCCACATTGCCTAAATATAATGCCCTGGGGAGATGGTGGTTCCTGGAGTTGGGAGTGTCCAAGAGGCTTCCATTTATAAATAAAAAGCCCCGGGGGTGATGGTTCAATGGGCAGCGGGGGAGGTCATATGGACCTCCCCCATTTTTTGTTAAACAATTCTCAGGAAAGTAGTGGTCCCTGTGGCATCAATAATCCCCAGATGGTGGGACCCCTACAACCCTCCTCCCTTATTAAAATGCTGTGGGACCTGCCTACCAGGGGCCAATTAGTAGCGATGTATGGCAGCCCACACTATGTTTTTTTCAAAACTTTGGCGGGAGCCGTGGATCGAGCGTGACTCACCTAAAATATAAAAACAAAATGCTTTATTTATCCTTGTGGAATCCCTGTATGCCCCTCTAAGATGCCTAGGGGGTCAGAGTGTTTCTACCCTGCACCCTTTTCTTTGTAATTTTTTTTCTGTGACTCGGTTCAAGTGTTGTCAGCCAATGAGATCTCATCATGAGATCGGAAGGGGCCACAGATCCTCTATGTCCCTATATAAACAAATTAGGGTTTTCCTTAATATTTTTAAAACTACTGAATTAATTTACACCAAATCACAAAAAGTTACTTCCCTGGACCAACATCGACCTTCTTGCTGAATTTGGTGTAAGTCCGTTCAGCAGTTCAAGCTCCTAAAGTTCCTATGAATATTAACACGGGGAAAACGTGTTTTGGGACACCCCCATTTTCTCGACCCCCACTTGACAGATCACCCTGAAACTTTTAGGACAGCAGCTGAATTGAGTATTAAACTAGTTTTGACTAGTGTGCAAGGATTTGTCAAATGACTCTAAAGTTAATGGCAAATGAAAAAATGCTTTTGCTATGGAAACTACCTCCTAGCTATAACTACCTACTAGCAACTGTCAGTATGCAAGCGAATGAAAATGTGTAGTTGTAAATATATATATCAGGACATTGTGTGGCTACACGGCCGTCCCCCCACATAATGTTTTCCCATCTTTTGGTACAGCAGCCCGAGGGGCCCGAGGAGGCACTTTGTGACCTGGGTGCTTCAAAAGAAAATAAACTACATCATCCTGCAAAAAACATTGGAGAAATCACTTACAGTTATTCGCCTCCCCACACCACCGGCCCAGCAGCATGAACATGTTGCATGCTGGGAGTTGGAGTTCACCTAATCCACCGTGATCTCCAACAGGTGAGCCAACTTCACTAGGGGAGGAGCCCAGTGCCGCCCGCAGCATATAGCGAAGCAGGTTGGATGGAAATGCGAGACTTTCTGTTGATGCAGGGCACTGAGGAAGGCAATGGACAAGCCGAAATGCATTTGCTGCCATCAACTTGAGCACCTGTGAAATAAAGCGCTTCCAAAAGGATTCCCCTCTGACCTCCGCTCTTTCTTTTCGAGGGAAGAGGTTCTTTCATATATTCCACGGTGTACAACTGTTACCACGGATTTTTTACAACGGATTCCATGACCACGGATTTTTTACAACGCAGGTCATGTTACAACGGATTCTTTTACAACGCTATTCACTACAACGCAGGTACTATTAAAACGCAATACCATTACATCGTAAGTATAATTATAGGTAAGTTTTTAGGTTTTAGGGCTGGGTTTGGGTTTTGGGGTACAGGGGTATTTTTAGGTTTAAGGGCTGGGTTTGGGTTTTGGGGTACAGGGGTATTTTTAGGTTTAAGGGCTGAGTTTGGGTTTTGGGGTACAGGGGTATTTTTAGGTTTAAGGGCTGGGTTTGGGTTTTGGGGTACAGGGGTATTTTTAAGTTTAAGGGCTGGGTTTGGGTTTTGGGGTACAGGGGTATTTTTAGGTTTTAGGGCTGGGTTTGGGTTTTGGGGTACAGGGGTATTTTTAGGTTTTAGGGCTGGGTTTGGGTTTTGGGGTACAGGGGTATTTTTAGGTTTTAGGGTTGGGTTTGGGTTTTGGGGTACAGGGGTATTTTTAGGTTTTAGGGCTGGGTTTGGGTTTTGGGGTACAGGGGTATTTTTAGGTTTTAGGGCTGGGTTTGGGTTCTGGGGTACATGGGTATTTTTAGGTTTAAGGGCTGGGTTTGGGTTTTGGGGTGCAGGGGTATTTTTAGGTTTTAGGGCTGGGTTTGGGTTTTGGGGTACAGGGGTATTTTTAGGTTTTAGGGCTGGGGTTGGGTTTTGGGGTACAGGGGTATTTTTAAGTTTAAGGGCTGGGTTTGGGTTTTGGGGTACAGGGGTATTTTTAGGTTTAAGGGCTGGGTTTGGGTTTTGGGGTACAGGGGTATTTTTAGGTTTTAGGGCTGGGTTTGGGTTTTGGGGTGCAGGGGTATTTTTAAGTTTTAGGGCTGGGGTTGGGTTTTGGGATACAGGGTTATTTTCAATATATATTTACAATTTAAAAAATTAAAATTAATTGTATTAATATATATTTTATTTTTTTAATGATAAATAATTTAAATTAATAATACATTAATAATTATTTACTTTAAATATTAATTTTATTTACTTACCTGTAATTATACTTACGATGTAATGGTATTGCGTTGTAATAGTACCTGCGTTGTAGTGAATTGCGTTGTAAAGGGATCCGTTGTAACATGACCTGCGTTGTAATGGATCCGTGGTCATGGTATGCGTTGTAAAGGGACGCGTTGTAACATCATATATCCATATTCCACGCCAAGCCAGGAGCGCGGTACGGAAGGTCCTGCTGACAATGCGACTCAGAATAGACTGGATGGGCAGACTAAAGAAAACAACCTCATTCCTCAACTTCCATTTAAAATGATGCCCAAAATGGGCAAAATTATCAACCCTGACAAAAAGGCAGTCAATAAAGCGGTCTTGACTGCCGTTTTGTCAGGGTTGAGGTTGTTTTCTTTAGTCTGCCCATCCAAGGGCTGTATTAGTTTAATCATTCGCCAGTTATTTACTGTTGAAATGATCAATTCACGCGATTTGAATGAAATTGAGCATATTATTAAGTTTTAAACAACAATAATAACAGTATATGCATTGTTTTTTAACTCTCTAGGATGGCGCTCATGCTCCTCGACTAACCTACATGGGTTATGGTCCCTTGTTTGTTTTGATGTACCCTGTTTTAAATGGTGGTCTTAGTGACGCTTCGGTAAACATAGAAGAAGGTTACGACCGAAACGCGTCTGTTTGTTTGTTGTTGCTGTGTTTGTTTCTCAATAAACTGACAAAAATGGCCCCCGTGAGTGTTTTTTTCCTGTTGATGGAAATCTACTTATGGATATTGGAGCGGTAATGGATATGTGGGTGTACCCTCGCATTGTTAGCACCCGTCTGAGAGTGTCTCGCATCGGTGTTTTGTGAGCAGTAAATATATATATATATATATATATATCCGAAAAAACTCCAACCACCACTTCCAGGTCAACCAACGTCAGACCGGCGAGGGAACATAGGAGACGGACCACAGAATGCGCTGCACAGGATCTTTTATTTGCAGAGAAGCCGGTAAGCCAGAGGGCACTACGCGTTTCGGGCTGGAAAAGCCCTTGTTCACATGCAAATGAGCCAGTTTCAACATTTTAATTTTATACTGCTGTGCACACCCAATTGGCCCGCCCTGTCACATGATATAAATCTGCATAGACATGAAAGACATTTTACTCCTATATTTTAAGGAGAGAAGTACTGCCAAGTAATTTTTCCTTTGTTTTCAAACAAACCACATTTCAATGTTATATATCATTTGCGTACAAGTTAATATAAATAAAATGAGATGTCATGTTTTAAAAAACAGGATAACAGGAAAAAATTGCAGATTTTCTTAATACGGTATCACAAAATTAATAACAGGATAAATCCTTATATAAATAACCGTTAAAATGTCTATATACAGTATTATAGTGACTGGGGAATTATAGGATTGCTGAAGGTGCCAATATTTACAATTTAGACTGGTTCCAAGTCTGCGTTTTGGTGGAGAGTGATAAAGTGCATAGGGAAAAGAGGTAGGTGAGAATAAAGTGCTGAATCCACATGTTGTAAAGTATCTTGTGTCATCATTGCATAAATGCAGATAATCAGAGATAGGGACATGACCCTATATAAATCTCATACAAAAGTTGTTAAAACAATGGATACTTAATAAAACTACCATGTGTAAAATTCATAGTTGCTAAAAACACCCGGTGTAAAATACAGTGATAAAAAGTGTACAAAAATATTTTTTCATTTTTTTGATAAAACAAGTGTATCTAAATTATTATACAACAATATTTACAACATTAGAGAAAAGTGAGGAGTTACATTTATCAATAGTAGATTGACCAACAAGGAACTTGACTGGTCAACTATACAGCTAGTGGATTCGGCACCGTCATAAATTACTTGGACTGGATGATTTGACCCACTAGATAACAGGGAACCTGACTATCTAGGGGAAAGGAAACCAAGGTACTACTAGTTGTAGAGGGGCATCTCATAGAAAATGGCGGAGATCCTCAGTAATATTAAGCCCATTGGGCCATTTACTGTCGAATTCGAGGACCATACGTGATTCTAATTGCCTGAGTTTGAGCTCACGGTTGCCTCCACGTCTTAGCTTGGGGATCGAGGCTATCACGTAGTAAGATAGACAATTAATATCTTTACTATGAGTGCTCAAAAAGTGACGTGCTACTGGGTATGCTGGATCTGAGTGCAAAATAGCGCGTATATGCTGTAAAATTCTGACATGTACAGGTTGTATGGTGCTGCCTACATAATTGAGGCCGCACGTACATGTCAGAACGTATACTGCATATTCTGTTTTGCAAGTATACTGGCCTTTAATTGGGGTCTCTATGTCACTGAAGGGAGTCTTATAGTGAGTCTTATTTATTCCGAATTTACACGCTCTACAAGTAGAGCATTTCCGGAATCCCTCCTTGATTAGCCAGTTCTGTCTGCACTTGAGTTCAGGACTACTTTGATCAAGCACTGCGCCCATACTGAGAGCACGCCGGAAAGTAACCGTGGGTTTGTTAGGAAGCATATTTCCTAATACATTGTCCGTTAATACAATCGGCCAGTTATGATTGATGATCTGTCTTATTTTATTTTGTTGGCTACTGTAATTGGTGATGAACCTGGGACACTCCTGTTTGCTGGTATCTATTGTCTCATCAGGTGAATTAGTAGTTTCAGTAGGTGTGCCTAGCAGACTAGCCCGGGTTCTGTCTTGTGATTTCGCTAATGCTTGGTTAAACATTTTGTCTGTATAACCTCGGGCTTTCATGCGAATGCGTAGGTCATTAACGCTACTCTCAAAATCATTAGTACTGCTGCAGATTCTTTTCAGCCTAAGTATTTCCCCGTAGGGAATACTTTGGATCGTGTGCCTTGGGTGTAAACTAGAGGCATGAAGAGTAGTGTTGCCTGCAGTAGCTTTGCGATGGAGAGTAGTTTGCACTTTATCATGTTCATCAATGTATACAGTGACATCCAAAAATTCTGCTTGTTTATTGCTTATTTTGGATGTAAACCTGAGATTATATGGGTTATCATTGATGGCATTTATAAACGCACAAGCTTCTGTTTCATCACCTTGCCACACTAAGAAGATATCGTCAATATAGCGAAGGTATCGGACAATTTTTTCACGTACCCACACATGATGCGTGACATTGAGGACCCGCTCCTCCCACCAGCCAACGTGCAAGCACGCATAGCTGGGGGAGAAGCAGGCCCCCATAGCCACGCCCCTCAGTTGCTTCCAAATTTCTTTGCCAAATAAAAAATAGTTGTTATACAAACACCACTATATTAAGCCCAGAATCACTTTGTTGTGTTCATAGAAATCAATTGGCCGTTGGCCTAGAAAATGAGAAACTGCATTCATACCATCTGTATGTGCAATGCTGGTATATAATTGTTCAACATCCAAAGTTATTAGGAGCATATCATTCTGCCATTCTAAATCCTCTATTTTGGCAAGAAAGTCTCCAGTGTCGCGCACAAAGCTAGGCAGTCCGCTTACCCATTTTTGCAGAAAGAAATCCACATATTGGCCAACTCTTTCACCACAGCTGTTGATTGCCGAGATTATTGGCCTCCCGGGTATCGGTGATTGTCCTTTATGCACTTTCGGGATCAAGTATAGTAGGTAGAGTTGGATGTTCATTGAGCATAAATAAATACTCTTCCTCCGAAATTAGGCCCTCTCTTCGATGTTTCTGTAGAAGTTTGTTTAGATTTTCATTAGCCTTAATGTATTCTTTGTTTGTAGTTTTTTTATAACAAACTGGATCCGATAACTGTCTTTGGGCCTCTAGAATATATGCTGCCTTTGGCCAAATAACAAGGTTTCCACCTTTATCTGCCGTTTTGACAACAATGTCCGGATTGCCTTTCAATTTTTTCATTAGTGCAGAGTATTGTGCTTGTTTGGCATCAAATTTCTTTCTTTTTTTATGGATGTTGGTGGTTTTGTGCAGTTTCTTCATTTCAGTGATGACACAATCTTGGAAAACATCAACTGCATCACGGGTCATAATAGGTACAAAGTCTGATTTACGCTTAAAGGGAGTAATGCCCGCTCCTGATTTAGCGATATTGATTCTTTCTAATCGGATTTGCGTACTCTCCATTTCATTTTCTTCGGTTACTTCAGCATTATCATCATTCATTAAATCGTGAATGGCAAGGAGCGCCGGGGCATCCGACACTGCAAAAGGTTGATTTGTATCAGTAATATTTAAATTGGCAGAGTTGTTAGTGCCTATCGGAGTTTTAAGTCGTTGTAAAGTGAAGAATTTTTGAAGTTTTAATTTTCGGATGTAACAGTAAACATCCACCCTGGTGGAAGCATAGTTGAAATTTTGATTTGGACAGTAGTTTAAGCCCAGAGCTAGAAGTTGTTGCTCCGCCTTGCTAAGAAGTACATTAGACAGGTTGATAATCGATCTGTCCATTACTATTTCTTTTTCTTCCATTGCTGATTGTTTTTTTGTGGTTTCTTGGACCCTTTGTTTTCTTCTTCTCCGCCTTTCCCGGCGTTTTTGGTTGCGGCGGGATTTACTGTTGTTTTTTGGCGTGGCCTCAATGTACGCAGTTTTTCTTCCACTAAAAAACCCAGCTCCTCATCAATCTCCAAAACAGGCAGAGGTTGGTTGCTGACACTTAGATCTGTGCTGGACCCACTTGATCCACTGTAACTAGACAGCGAGTCACTGCTAGCGCCACCTGCAGCTTCCTCCTGAGCTTTGTTTTCAACTGCTGTGGGTTGAGCATTGAGTGTGGGATTGGATGCACCTCTAAATTGTTGCCTCTTAGTTGCATTGTATTTTCTAGCAAAGGTGAATATTTGTCCATTTGCATAGTCAGAAGCATATATATATATGTATATATATATATATATATATATATATATATATATATATATATATATATATATATATATATATATTACCTACTGGCGGTCGCCAGTAGGTATATATAGTTAGGATTTTTTGTCTATGGGATTTTTGAAAATTCTATGTCTAATAACTTTGGCGTTTGTGGACGGAATTGGCTGACATTTTCAGGAAAATGGCACATTTTGTTTCTGAGCAGCTTCTGAAAATTTGGGGGGGTCTCGTCAAGGGGGGGCCGAGAAAAAAGGGGGGTCCCAAAACGCGTTTTTCCCATGTTAATTTCCATAGGGCGGTTGGCCTCACTTTTAGCTCGAACGGCTGAATGGATTTGCACGAAACTTGGCAAAATTGTAGGGACTGTTAGCCCGATGTGCCTTTGCTAGGTCTCAATATATGTGCTCCAGTGGATTTTGAGAAATTAACGTTCAAAAAAAGATATATATCTGTGACAGCGCTCCGGGCAGCGCTCCGGTTCGCGTACTTGACGCGTAACGGAACTTTGCGAAGCGAAGCTGATTGGCTCTCCGGTGTTTGTCAACATTCTAAATAGTCCGGAGCGGCCGCCATCTTGTCTCTCGGTAGGATCGAGAGACAAGAGGAGGCCAAAACAAAGGGGGAAATGACCATAAGGGGGCATAGTAGATCCTCCCTGACCCCCTAGGTTTGATGTGGAGGTTTTAAAAGGGCCCCGCGGGGTAAAAAAAAATATATATTTTATTTTTTTTTTGCGTGGGAAGCTTCCGGTTCGCGAACCGGGGAGCGTAGTTTGTTGAAAATTAGTGGGAAAAGTTAGTGAAAAATAATAATTGTGAGTGATTAGATGTAGGGTAGCTCTGAGAAGAGCTTTTGGGTTTATGGTACATTTATGTACTTATAAGTAGGTACGAATGCACAGTCTTAAATTCAAAATGAAAATTCTGTTGCCCTCATCTGAGAAGTGAACTCCATCTCCTCTGTAGATATCTTGCATGCAAAAACGCAAGTTATTGTTGTACATGGAGCCCATTCCATGGTCTCTCATATAAGCTGAAACAGATTTGTTTACATGCTTCCTCGACTTCTCAATTTGTGGACAAAATTGGTTCGACCACCTCCATTTCTGTCTTTGGCATATATTTGAATATACCAAGGCAGTTTGAGGAAAAAGTGCCATTAATTGCTCAAAGGTGTCCTTTAAAAGCATTTCCAGACCTACCCCAGTCAAAGTGCCCAAATCATTACCTCCACAGTGCACAATTAACAGGTCAGGTTTTGGCAAATGCATAAAGGTTTTCACCAATGGTATCAATTGGTGACATTTTAATCCTCTGTGGCCAAACCACTTAATTTCCACATCTTGTAAATTGAGGTTAGGTAAATTTCTGTTCTCAGCATACCTTTGAGCCCAGTAGATGTAACTATGTCCAACAATCCAGACAGTAAACATGGTGAGAGAAGTTTCTGCTGCAGTCAAAAAGTGGCGGACTGAAAATATTAACAGCACAACAGAGTGTAAGCTGTTCATAGGACATCCTTCTACGTCATGGAAAGTAAGTTAATTTTAAGGAGTTTTGAATTCTGATTTCTTATGTTGTATGGGTTTTTTAAACACAATCATTTTGATTGTGTTTTTCCCCGCTGTTACATGATGAATACCTTCAAGTCACTGATTTTAGTGAAATTTGATACATTCTGAGAACAGCAAAAATAAACCATTTAACATGTATAATTAATTCTCTACTTTTTGTACTTATGATATACATTTAGAAATGTGTAGTAGACATGGAGAAGCTGAGGCTTCTGTAAGTGTCAAAGTTGTTGCATACAGTGCTGCACTTCTGGGTACTGTTTTATTTGGAAACCTGAGTAGGCCTCACCTCAAACAAACCTCTGGATAGGACACATCTTATTTGCATCCTGAAACAATCATTTAAAATATTAGGGACAATTTTATGATGGCTTTACACCTCTTTTGCGCTGCCATTGCATCACTGTTGTGAGACAGCAGCAGTGCAAAAGATGCACCATGTTTCAAAATTGGCCTCACTTCATCTGCATCAAGATACTGTTAGTTTAAAATATATATCTTTAGGACTGTGTAGGGGGCCTGGAGAAGCAGAGGCTTCTGTAAGTGTCAAAGTTGTTGAAAAACTGTTTGTCCTTCAACCTTTTCCCGTGTCTTTTCTAATTTTTAAATACATGTTTTAATATTTTTCAAATGTTTGTTCTCTCTTTCCCTGATTAAAACTATGAAAATAAAAAGTGAATAAGTTAACGACAACTATAAGGTAAATGTTTTGTACTCTTTTCGTTACATTTCTATCACATTCACCTACTATTAGTTCCACAGCTTCTATAGGACTTCAGACTATAGGGCTTTAAACAAAGTTTAACTAAATGTGGCAATTTGGAGCTGTGCCCGTGGCTTTTAGGTCAATGCGCAAGCGCATTGACCTAAAATGCGTGTGCACATTACCAAATCGCTGTCTGTTCCCTCAGCCGCACTCCTCCCACACCTTTGAAGTGAAGCTTAGCTTCACTTCAAAGGCCCCGGCTGCTTCATACCCTCATTCCACTCTCCCCGTTCCGTCCCCTCCCCTGCCCGCCGTGTGCATTTCTCCTCCCCCCCCTCCCCACAGCAACGCCACTCACACACGCAACGCTACTCACACACGCAATGCCACTCACACACGCAACGCCACTCACACACGCAACGCCACTCACACACACAACGCCACTCACACACACAACGCCACTCACACACGCAACTCATCCACGCAACGCCACTAATCCACGCAATGCCACTCATCCACGCAACGCCAATCATCCACGCAACGCCACTCATCCACGCAATGCCACTCATCCACGCAACGCCACTCATCCACGCAACGCCACTCATCCATTTGCAAAACCAAAAGGTCAAACTCTTCTATTGCAAGACCTATTGCATTTTCAATGCTTGATTCTTTCACTTCCTTATCTATTTTGTTTTTCACAATTATATCCTCTTCCATCTTTTCTTCAGGAAATAAATCTATTAAACAGCATCTCTGGTTTAGTCCTTATAGCTGTCTTTCTTTTAACATTACTCTCTGTTTACTTCCCTTGTACTTACTCCTTTTTAAAAAAAAAAAAGATTTTGGGGTTAGCTCCCGGTTCGCGTACCGGCGAGCGAACCGGAAAGCGAACTAAAAGAAATAGAGCTTGCCAGAGTGCTAAACATTCTAGCAAATTTTTGTATAAAGGGGAGGTAGTTCTGAAAAGAACTCTTTTTTATGTTTTTGTTGTTTTATATTTTTTTTTACTTTTTTGAACATTATTTGTTTTTTTTGTATTTTTTGAACAATTTTATGTGTTTTTTTGGTTTTTTTAGAAAGGGAAAGAACAAAAAACAGGCATTGAAAAGGGCTCAACAGGAGTAAAAAAAAGAAAATTATTTCTTGGGGCGTTTAGAGCATTTGTGTTTTTCAAATGCTAAATTAACTAACTTAATACTCATATTGGCACATGATAATAAGGTGCCGCAATACAAACAAACAATCTTCATATGTGCAAAATTTTCCTGAATGTTTGGCACTGTTTCTCGTGCCTCTGGCCCTGACAGAGATATATCTGCTGATGTCCTGGCCATAGAAGTAGGAGGGTTCTCTTGCAGGTCACGCATCTCTGCCCGGATATAATTTAGAGGATGCCACCTCTGCATGTGACGGTGCATAGTATGATTCCCATAACTATACTTCTTTTCTGTGCCTCTGGATAAGTTCTCTTTGCATATTAGGCACGTCACATACCGAGCATTAACTTTTTTCTGTCCTTCAGGAAATGAAAAAAACTGCCAAATGAAACTATTTTTATGATGAGAAACCCGGGGCTCCTCTTGTAAAAACTGTGGTGCCTGTTCTTCCTCTTCCTCTTCTTGATCCTCTTCCTCCTCTGTGTTGGCAAGAAACTGTGGAGGTGGTCCTCTCTTCCTATGAGGAGGTGGTGGTGGTGGTGGGGGTCCACCAGCTGAAGCTACTAGTGAAGCCATTTTCCACTGAGCAAAATAGGTCTTCCTTTCGCAAAGTTGAAAGTCAGAGTGAGAAAAAAGGTGAGGGCTTTCATCATTTGGGGAAAAAAAATAGTTCTAAACCAATGAAAAGTGTTATTTTTAGGTCACCTGACCTAGTCTTACATCATTAGGAAACCAAAAGTGAAATGAACCAATGAAAAGTTTTATAAACAAGTCACATGACCTGTTACGCTTACGTTACGCGCTCCGCGCTGCGCCCCGGATCGCTTCCGGGGCGCTGCGTTTTGCGCCTCGGTTCGCGTTCCGGAGCGCTTCCGGGTGCGCTAACGCGGCGCGTCATAAGACGCATTACGCGACAACGTGATATGTCGCGCTTCCGCGACGCATCATGATGTTGATTTCTAACGCGGCAGTTGCGCAAACGGAACGTTTACCGGTTAGCGGACAGGGTCGCGGCATCAAATTGAGCTAACGGAAAGCTTCCCGGTTTGCGAACCGGGAGCGAACAAAAATAATATTTTAAAAAAAATATTAATAAACATATAAAATATATTTTTGGATTTAAAGAAAAATACATTTTACAGCTACAGATATTAGCTTTTAAAAAACCAATGAAATTCACTGAAAAAACCATAGGTTATAGACCATATATAGTTAGGAATTAGCATTTACAAAACCTTGAAAATTCACTGAAAAAACCATAGGTTATAGACCATATATAGTTAGGAATTAGCATTTACAAAACCTTATTTTACTCACACAAAACCATTGAAATTTCATATATAGTTAGTTGCACTAACTATATATCGCGCACCCGCAATCCACTGCTGATCATGTCACATATTACATCATTCATGACATGATCAGTGACATCACTGATGACATCACTGATGACATCACTGATGACATCTCATTTGACATTACTGATCACATCACTGATGACATCATTCATGTGATAATACGGTGAACCTCTTCAGACTCTAATATAATCTTAGATACACTCAGAGTAAATAGACGCTCACAGACTGTCACTCATCCATGGAGTTACTCACACACCTAGTCAGTCATGCAAAGAATCAATCACACCTCCATTTTCTCAACTATACAGTTATACACACCTTACTTATTCAAACATATACTAACACATATTTACTCTCTTATACAATCTCTGATACAAGTTCACAATGATCCATACAGCCACTCACACATTCACTGGCTCTTATGTACAGTTATTTATATATGTCAACTCTCACATGTACTGTGTTTCACATATGTACTTACTTTGACATGTAGCACTGAGATATCCATTCACTCACCAATACACTCATGCACACAGTCAACCGCCCATACAGCTTTTTCCACATGCACTTTTGAACCCATACATCTAGTGAATCAACTCCTCACACATCTATGCACAGAGTCACACACCTCACAGCCACCCACACACACACTCACTCTCCCATACAGATACTTGGGCAACCTATCAATAACCCATATACTTAATCATAAAGCTACTGATTAACACATGCAGCAGTTTACAGAACAACAGATATAATGATGCACAAATTAAGACAGTTTAGTCACTAACCCATGCACTCAGTGAGACACATTTAATCACTCACTCATACAGTCAGTCATGCACCTACTAAATCCTTCATCCAGACACTTATACATCCACTCATTCTTCAATATATAAGACATATTTTGACTTTTCAGAAACATACAGTCACTGGATGTTGTCATCAGTGATGTCATCAGTGATGCCATTTGAGATGTCATCAGTGATGTCATCAGTGATGTCATCAGTGATGTCACTGATCATGTCATGAATGATGTAATATGTGACATGATCAGCAGTGGATTGCGGGTGCGCGATATATAGTTAGTGCAACTAACTATATATGAAATTTCAATGGTTTTGTGTGAGTAAAATAAGGTTTTGTAAATGCTAATTCCTAACTATATATGGTCTATAACCTATGGTTTTTTCAGTGAATTTTCAAGGTTTTGTAAATGCTAATTCCTAACTATATATGGTCTATAACCTATGGTTTTTTCAGTGAATATATATATATATATATATATATATATATATATATATATATACACAACTACCGATTCCACAGCTTCCAAAACCCCTCAGAAACAGAAACGGCAACGGACTCCTATTTTCCTTGTGCAAATGATTATATTTATTTCATGCGTTCAAATCAGATCCACTATATATATATTCTTCAAAGATGCCCCTGCAGTTCGCACCGCCCTCCTAAGATGCTGAGGGATCGTCTTTCCTGAACTCTTCAGGGATTGTGTGATGGCGCAGCCTGCAGTTAATTGGGGAACAGGACTTGCCATTTCGAGGCCCACTGGAGGGTTGACATTGTTCCTTAAATCGTTTCAAATGCACACACACCTACTGGAAGGTATGAATAATCAGTACAGAGACTGCAAGTCCCAGCATGCACTATTGTAAAAAGGCACACCGGAGACCACGTGATTAAGTGCAAATGCGCAGAGAATTGTGGGATTCCTGTAAAAGTGTGTGCTTTGAAGCTGCCTCTGAAGAAAGAGCATGAAGGCTCTGAAACGCGTCAGGCAGGAGGAAGAAACTATCGAGATGGGAATGCCTGCTCCTATTTGAATAAATGATTTTGTTGAAATCACTGGCTGGAGGAGTGCGTCTCTTATTGCAGGGGCATCTTTGAAGAAGATTAACACACGGCGCGTCCCGCTGTGAAGAGTTCGCACCGCCCTCCTAAGATGATGAGGGATCATCTTTCCTGAACTCTTCAGGGATTGTGTGACGGCGCAGCCTGCCGTTAATTGGGGAACAGGACTTGCCATTTCGAGGCCCACTGGAGGGCTGACATTGTTCCTTAAATCGTTTCAAATGCACACAAACCTACTGGAAGGTATGAATAATCAGGACAGAGACTGCAAGTCCCAGCGTGCGCTTTTGTGAAAAGGCACACCGGAGACCACGTGATTAAGTGCAAATGCGCAGAGAATTGTGGGATTCCTGTAAAAGTGTGTGCTTTGAAGCTGCCTCTGAAGAAAGAGCTTGAAGGCTCTGAAACGCGTCAGGCAGGAGGAAGACACTATCGAGATGGGAATGCCTGCTCCTATTTGAATAAATGATTTTGTTGAAATCACTGGCTGGAGGAGTGCGTCTCTTATTGCAGGGGCATCTTTGAAGAATATATATATATATATATATATATATATATATATATATATATATATATATATATATTCACAGAAAAAACCATAGGTTATAGTGGATATATAGTTAGGAATTTGCATTTACAAAACCTTGAAAATTCAATGAAAAAACCATTGGTTTTAGGCCATATATAGTTAGGGATTTGCATTTACAAAACCTTATTTTACTCGCATAAAACCATTGAAATTCCATATATAGTTAGATGCGCTAACTATATATCGCGCACCCGCAATCCACTGCTGATGATGTCACATATTACATCATTCATGACATGGTCAGTGACATCACTGATGACATCACTGATCACAACATCCAGTGACTGTATGTTTCTGTAAAGTTAAAATATGTCTTACATATTGAAGAATGAGTGGATGTATAAATGTCTGGATGAAGGATTTAGTAGGTGCATGACTGATTGTATGAGGGAGTGATTAAATGTGTCTCACTGAGTGCATGGGTTAGTGATTAAACTGTATTAATTTGTGCATCATTATATCTGTTGTTCTATGAAGTGCTGCATGTGTTAATCAGTAGCTATATGAGTAACTATATGGGTTATTGATTGGTTGCCTAAGTATTTCTATGGGAGAGTAAGTGTGTGTGTGGGGGTGGCTGGGAGGTGTGTGACTCTGTGCATAGATGTGTGAGCAGTTGATTCACTAGATGTATGGTTTCAAAAGTGCATGTGGAAACAGCTGTATGGGCGGTTGACTGTGTGCATGAGTGTATTGGTGAGTGAATGGATATCTCAGTGCTACATGTCAAAGTAAGTACATATGTAAAACACACTCCATGTGAGAGTTGACATATATAAATAACTGTGCATTAGAGCCAGTGAATGTGTGAGTGGCTGTATGGATCATTGTGAACTTTTATTAGGGATTATATAAGAGAGTAAATATGTGTTAGAATGTTTCAATAAGTAAGGTGTGTATAACTGTATAGTTGAGGAATTGGAGGTGTGATTGATTCTTTGCATGACTGTCTAGGTGTATGAGTAACTCCATGGATGAGTGACAATCTGTGAGTGTCTGTTTTCACTGAGTGTATCTAAGGATATATCAGAGTCTGTAGAGGTTCATCGTATTAACACACGAATGATGTCATCTGTGATGTTGTCAGTGATGTCATTTGAGTTGTCATCAGTGATGTCATCAGTGATGTCATTTGAGATGTCATCAGTGATGTCATTTGAGTTGTCATCAGTGATGTCATCAGTGATGTCACTGACCATGTCATGAATGATGTAATATGTGACATCATCAGCAGTGGATTGCGGGTGCGCGATATATAGTTAGCGCATCTAACTATATATGGAATTTCAATGGTTTTATGCGAGTAAAATAAGGTTTTGTAAATGCAAATCCCTAACTATATATGGCCTAAAACCAATGGTTTTTTCATTGAATTTTCAAGGTTTTGTAAATGCAAATTCCTAACTATATATCCACTATAACCTATGGTTTTTTCTGTGAATTTCATTGGTTTTTTAATAGCAAATATGAAAAGCTTTAAAATGTCAAGTACGTGATAGATAAAAACATTTTCGTATTTATGCACGCTGATGTGCTTTGAACGCTGCCCCCCCCTCCCCTCTTTTCTCTTAGTAGTACTCTCTCTTTGCAGATAGTGAACGGTAGTTAACGCAGGCCTTTGCCCCCGTTGTAATCCGTCGTGCCTGCTTGTCTCTCCATTTGATTGATTGTTATCCAAGCATTTACTGTTTTAGAATTGGTTCTCTTTGGATCATTCTCTATTTACAAACAAGCACAAAGTCGCAATACTCTGTTTAGTCTTTGCAGATAGTGAAAAATCGTGTAAAAAAATAAAAGTAATCGAGCAAAATCAGTAGGCCACTAATTGGATCTGTTTTTGACCTCGCTAAAATAGAAATATTAGGAACAACCCTTCATGAGAAATACGAAAATATTGAGATGAACTGAGCTCCACACCATGAGGGCTGCAAGACAGCTCGACTCCGTCACCCACCCCGCCCAAAATAACGACAAACCCTATGCAAATATTAAAAATATAGACAACACACCAGCAAAGAAACAGGGTAAAACATTTTATTAAATAACTATTTACATAACTATTTTATACTTTTTATTGCCCGATCCGGCTAGCTCAATCGATCGAGCATGAAACTCATGCACTCTGATAGCAAGCGTTGCTACTGATGCTATGCAGACCAAAACTGGTTTTCAGTTTGTACATTTTTCTAGATTTTTCAATCCAAGGTTGGTTGACTTTGTAGAACGATGGCTTCAGATTTTCAACATACGGTGTGGTGGCGCGGACTGGGAGGGGGCGCTTCGCTCCTGCCCCCTCCCCAAGTAAGATTTTCATACGTGAAAGTACGTTAATGGTTTTGGTCCCTGAGTTGCTTCAATGTCACTGCCATTCTCAAATGGCATAAGTTCTGGATGTTGGGTGCCATAGTTAAGAGTTCTGAGCAGTGCTTGTAACACTGTCTGAAGCTTATTTCCACCTACTGCAGCTTCACTATTCTCAAAGTAAGTGAGTGTCGTTTGTGGACCTGACTGCATTAGAAAACAATGTGATATGTTACCTTCCTAAACAGCTTGACGGAGGCCCCTGAGGGGCGGTGTGATGGCCATGGACTCGGAGAAGACGCTTGGCTCCGACACCCTCCCCAAGTCTTATAGCACTGGTGTAGCCTGAGATCGCCCCCGACATAGGCGGCCGGCTCCCGGGGTCCGGCGGAACTTTTTGCCTTTTGATGACTCTTCAATTCTGGACCTTGTCCCACAATCCGTTTGACCTGAAGACACGCTGTAGTGGGGCGCCCCTTTACCGTTTCAGTTGCCATTCCGCCCGCTTTTGCTACACTGTGCCTCTTCCGCCATTCAGCTGTTTACCGCCCGCTCTTGCGACTACAGCGTCTCGCTCATCATGTAGTTGAGTTGCTCCCGCTCTTGCGGTGCAGCGATAGGCGGCTGCCACAGGACTCTCAAAATGGCGGCCGGCTCTTCGGTTTTGGGCCTGGTCCACTAAAATGGCCCTGGGACACCTTTGAACTCGGACGCTTGCCTGATAGGGCTTGGGCTCCATTCTCGAAAAGCGTCCCCTCAGCCGTGAAGATTCTACAAAAGTCTTGGGGGCCTCCGACTCCCGCAGGCTTCTGGTGGGGAGCGGCTGCCATGATTGCTCGTGGAATGGCCACGACGGAGCTACGAGATGGTAGTGCTCTCATGCTGACGCCAGCTTTAGTCAGAAACATCCAGAAACACTGTAGACTACCAATTCGATCAGTTCCGGTAGCGCCCCAACATGACCCGGAAGAGAAGAACTTGCCCTCCCCTCTTTGACTGATGGTTCTTGTTGCCTGTCCCCTCTGTTGTCATTTAACAGAACTTTTTGGACTGCTGAAAGGGGTTGTGTTCCGAACGCTGGTTGGTGGAGACATTTTGACTATATTCTTGACCTACGTTGTCGCGTAATGCGTTATATGACACGCCGCGTTAGCGCACCCGGAAGTGATCCGAGCCGCGGCGCGCAGCGCGTAACGTAAGCATAACAGGTCATGTGACTTGTTAATAAAACTTTTCATTGGTTCATTTTACTTTTGTTATTTTAATGATGAAAAGCTTGGTCATATGACCTAAAAATTACGCTTTTTATTGTTTTCGAACATTATTTTTTTTTAAACATATGTTATAATATTCCAGGCTAATGTACTTTCCCGGAAAATTTACAACTGTCCTGCAAGTAAAATATATTCCTTTTTCGAGAAAAAGGGCGTTTCTTCCTTCCATGACGGAGCCGTTGAGTAAAAGAGATTCGGCCTGCTGTCTTAGTCGCCGATACGCCTGATTATCAGATTCTTATCGATCACTTTATGTTGCAGAAATGAAAAACACAACTGCCCTTGACCATTTATCTTTACTGCGTTCCTACATATTATACCTTTTATCCGTCATGTAATTGGACTGCTTTATTTCACTTGCCTTTTACTGATTCGAAAACAGTGACTAAAAGTAAAAACTTTACCAATGTAAATACTACTACCGTGTTTTGTTTTAAAAACCTTTATTGTGAAAATGTCAGTATACAAATACGGGCCTATAACCACGTGGGCCGGCCACGGAGCAAACTGAAATCGTATATGATGAGGAGACATTTACACTGTAGAGGAACGTAACGAGCGGGCCATTAGGTTGCAAGAACAAAGGTGTCTAACAGTTGCGGAATCGGTGGACGTACATTTTGTAATTAAAATACGACAGGGCCACTTACAATAACATTTTCTAGATATACATTTGCGGGCAAGGAGTTAGGAGTCCCATTTATACCGGCGCCATTTTGGGCGAGGCCGGGCAGGTCCAAGATATAGTCAAAATGTCTCCACCAACCATCGGCCAGACCAGAACCCCTTTCGGCCCTTTATGCTACAAGATGGTGTCTTCCATTCAGAAAATATTGTTGGCAGCATTTTGAAAGGAAACAGAAACAGCCGTTCTCCTAGTGAGTTTCACATTGTTACATTTAGGAAGAATGTTGAAGAGTAGTATGTGGAAAATCTGAAGCCATTTTTCTACAAACTCTCAATCAGACTTGGATGGAAAAAAAAATCCTGAAGAATGTACAAACTGAAAACCAATTTTTGTCTGTATAGCATCAACAGCAACGCTTGAGTCAGCTTTGTGTCAAGCCGCCATTTTCATTCAATCAATAGCGTCCCCCTGCACACATTCAGGGACCTGGTCGTGTCTTCAGATGAAACGGATTGTAGGAAAAGAAGCAGAAAGGAAAAGGAAAAAAGTTCCGCCGGACCTCGGGAGCCGGCCGCCTATGTCATGTGCGACCTTTGGCCACACCAGGGCAATAGTGAAGCTGCAGCAGGTGCAAATAAGCTTCAGACAGTCTTACAAGCACTGCTCAGAACTCTCAACTGAGGCACTCAACGTCCAGGACTTGCCTTTCGGATCTTGGCGCCTTGTGCTGGTTCCGACCTATTCACACATCGGTCCACTACTGACATCACCTCATAAGCCAACGGGGCACCCCACGCCGACTTTCGGCGCAGCATTGTAGGATGGCCACACCAGTGCGGCAACTTGCTGGACACAACCTCGGTGCCATCCGGATCTCGGCGCGTTCGACTCACTGTACCGCAAGAGTGACCGGAACTCAGCTGGACACGCCGTCTTTCGGCGCAGCATTGTAGGATGGCCACACCACTGCAGCAATTTGCTGGACACCACCTTGGGCAACAGTGAAGCTGCAGCAGGTGCAAATAAGCTTCAGATAGTCTTACAAGCACTGCTCAGAACTCTCAACTATGGCACTCAACATCCAGGACTTGCCATTCGGATCTTGGCGCCTTGTGCTGGTTCCGACCTATTCACACATCGGTCCACTACTGACATCACCTCATAAGCCAACGGGGCACCCCACGCCGACTTTCGGCACAGCATTGTAGGATGGCCACACCAGTGCGGCAACTTGCTGGACACAACCTCGGTGCCATCCGGATCTCGGCGCGTTTGACTCACTGTACCGCAAGAGTGACCGGAACTCAGCTGGACACGCCGTCTTTCGGCGCAGCATTGTAGGATGGCCACACCAGTGCGGCAATTTGCTGGACACCACCTCGGTGCCATCCGGATCTCAGCGCGTTGTGCTGCCTTCGGCCTATTCGCACATCGGTCCGCTACTGACGCCGCCTCACGTGCCAACGGATTTTCTACGCTTTTTGTAGCCCTATGCCGCATAACAGGTCATGTGACTTGTTTATAAAACTTTTCATTGGTTCATTTTACTTTTGGTTTCCTAAAGATGGAAGGCTTGGTCATATGACCTAAAAATAACACTTTTCATTGGTTTAGAACATTTTTTTTTCCCAAACGATGAAAGCCCCACCTTGTTTCTGGATGTTTCAGACTAAAGCTGGCGTCAGCATGAGAGCACCACCATCTCGTAGCTCCGTCGTGGTCATTCCGCGAGCAATCATGGCAGCCGCTCCCCACCGGAAGCCTGCGGGAGTCGGGGGCCCCCAAGACTTTTGTAGAATCTTCACGGCTGAGGGGACGCTTTTCGAGAATGGAGCCCAAGCCCTAGCAGGCAAGCGTCCGAGTTCCAAGGTGTCCCAGGGCCATTTCAGTGGACCAGGCCCAAAACCGAAGAGCCGTCCGCCATTTTAAGAGTCATGTGGCAGCCGCCTATCGCTGCACTGCAAGAGTGGGAGCAACTCAACAACATGGTGAGCGAGACGCTGTAGCCGCAAGAGCGGGCGCAACTCAGCTGGATGGCCGCCACCTGGGGAGGCCCGTTCACGCCGCCTCCCCCACGCCCCCCCCCCCTCCGAGCCGCCCCACGCCAATTTTCGGAGCAGCATTGTAGGATACCAAAACCAGTGCGGCAGTTTACTGGACATCACCTGGGTGCCATCAACATCTCAGCGCGTTCTGCTGCCTTGGGACTATTCGCACAACAGACCGCTACTGATGAGGCCTCCCCCCGCCCCACCCGGGACGCCCCTCGCCAATTTTCGGAGCAGCATTGTAGGATACCAAAACCAGTGCGGCACCCAGGCGACATCACCTGGGTGCCGTCCAGAACTCAGCACGTTGTGCTGCCTTGGGACTATTCGCACAAAAGACAGCTTCTGACAATTGTTGCTTTTTTGGGTGAAAAATGTTTAAATGTTTTTACAGTTTTTGTTCCGTTCATTATAGTTAAAAGTTAATAAAGTTTTAAAATCTAACTTTGTTGGAGTGCTATATATGTTTAAAAAATCGGGTGAATGGGCCCTTGAATCGGGTTATTGTCATGTGTGGGCTTTGCAAGTGTACTGCTACAAGATCGGACATTTCAAACTCAAATGCACGTTCTTTTTCTTACCTTTCCGAAGCATGGAGCGCAATAGCAGGCAGAGAAAGGGTGATGCACGTGTTGAACACTGCCTGGCCTGGCAAGTTGCTGGCAGTGCCCCCCCCCGCCCGCTCCTGAAAGAGGGCACACATACACCGCCGCCCCGAGTACTTCACAAATCTTTAAAAGACCATGCGCTTGTTCATGAGGCTTAAATAGTTTATCACCCCTTCTAGAACCCCTGCATCGACCCTCTGACGTTTCCTGGAAGAATTAGCACGTAACACAATACCAAGCCCTGTCAGCTGAAACCCCCGAGAAATCATGGGGCATATTATCAAGGGGGTTTATTTCCGCTTTTTGGGCTTTAAAAGCCCAAAAAAAAAGAGATAAAATTATCTCCCTATTACCAAGCTGTCGCTAACACCAGTTAGTGACATCTAAAAGGAGATAGCGACCATCTTGGGCCCCGCTTTGCATATCAGTGATATTTATCACTAATGACATGCAAAGTGGGCGTGCCAAGATTTTAGCGACTGGAAACAGTCCCTAACCATCGCTATCTCCTATTACCAACTTTTGGAGATATTCGCGCTAAGCGCAAATATCTCCAAAACCTAACACCTGCCCTGAGCAGTTTTAGCCATGTTATCCAATGGGAAGTGGATAACATGGCTAAGAGCATTTGCTGGATAATGCATGAATATCGCTGACTTTTCAACGATATTCATGCATTGCGGCCGTTTTTTATCGCATTTGCGATAAACCTTGCTAATAGCAAGGTTTATGTGCGATAAAATTCGCCGATGTGCGGCGATAATTTTTGTCTCTAAACAAGTTAGAGACAAAAATTATCGCTAGTTGTTGATAATATGCCCCCGGGTTTTTGCTTGCAGGAATCGGGAGGCGGGAGACTAGCACTGAAATCAGTAGTCTCACGCCTGAATCGGGAGGGTTGGCATGTCTGGATACTCTACAGCTGGGGCCATAAACTACATCCGCAGGGCTAGGTGATAGCCTAGGTCCAGCCTGGACAATCGGACACAGAGGAAGAGGAGTGTCAGAGGGTGCGGTAGTGAATAGGGTGAAAGGGAGGTGTCGGGCGGGCACAGGGTGTGATTCTCAGAGAAGAGCAGCGCAGATGGGGGGAAGTATATGGCCCATGCATGAGAGAAAGAGCGGGGGTGACCAGTGCGTGGGGGAGATGCTTGCGAGGGTGGGGAGCCATGCTGAGGATCGGCGGCGTGCAGAGAGTGGCCCTGGTCAAGGCATCTAAAATGGCTGCCGTGCACGACAAAATTGTGGCATTGGACAAAAACGCAAGATGGCGCAGACAATGTTTATCAATAAGGATTCATTTATAACAAAATATTTACTCGCAGTGACAAAATGGTGGTCAACACTTCCTGATTTCCATCGAATCGAACGTTAACAAACGTCACGCAGCAAAAAAAAAAAAAAAAAGCTCACGCACAGAGCAGTTTTTAGCCATGTTATCCAATGGAAGGTGGATAACATGGCTAAGAGCATTTGCTGGATAATGCATGAATATCGCTGACTTTTCAGCGATATTCATGCATTGTGGCCGATGTGCGGCGATAATTTTTGTCTCTAAACAATTAAAACGAAGCACAAAATGGCGAATTCCCGTTTCGCTACCAGTTTGCGGCCCAGTTCGCGGCCCGTGAAGCGCTTCTACCGTGAAAAATCATTTTTTTTTTATTTTCCCCACGGGACCCTTTAATAACCCCAACAACATTCCTAGGGGGTCAAGAGGGGTATACCTTGCCCCCTTTCAATAAATTCCCCCTTCGTTTTTCACCTCTTCTTCTCTCTCGATCCTACCGAGAGATAAGATGGCGGCCGCTCCGGACTGTTTAGAATGTTGACAGACACCGAAGAGCCAATCAGCTTTCTGCGCGCAAAGTTCCGTTTCGCGAAAAGTAAGCGGACCGGATCGCTGCCCGGAGCGCTGTTACAGATATATATCTTGTTTTGAACGTTAATTTCTCAAAAACTACTGGAGCACATATATTGAGACCTAGCAAAGGCACATCGGGCTAACAGTCCCTACAATTTTGCCAAGTTTCGTGCAAATCCATTCAGCCGTTCGAGCTAAAAGTGAGTCCAACCGCCCTATGGAAATTAACATGGGAAAAACGCGTTTTGGGACCCCCCTTTTTTCTCGGCCCCCCCTCGACAAAACCCCCCCAAATTTTCAAGGGCTGCTCAGAAACAAAATGTGCCATTTTCCTGAAAATTTCAGCCGATTCCGTCCACAAACGCCAAAGTTATTAGACATAGAATTTTCAAAAATCCCATAGGGAAAAAATCCTAACTATATATACCTACTGGCGACCGCCAGTAGGTAATATATATATATATATATATATATATATATATATATATATATATATATATCAGCCACTAGTCTGACTGGTGGCTGAATAAAAAATAAAAAAGAAATTGCATAAGGCTTCGTTTTCCTTCTACAACATATGGAGGAATCTTTGTGATTAATAAAGGGATATGCTTCCGTGGGGTCCCGTGTAACAGAGCGACTTTCGATTTGGAGGAGGCAGTTCTGACATGGGAGGTTCCTGCTAATATATACTGCTTGCAGTTTTGCTCTTCTCCGGGGTACCGGAACTTACAGAGTCCACCACACAGCAAAGAAAGAAGTATGACAGTGAGGATGCCCTAGTGCACCACGTCGGGCCGGTTGGATTTCCACGACTTGCCCCCACCAGAAAGGATTCCTGAGCTGTGGTGGTTAAAGCGGTATGGGGACTGGAGGAAGCGCAGCTGTGCATATGTGCTTTTGGACATTAGAACGTTGTTATAGACTATGCAGTACATTCCCTCCTTCCCGCTTCATTCCTGCGATACCTACCAGAGCACTGCAGTTGCATGCTGGACCTTGTAGGCGCTGACCATCAAGCGGACTACAAGAGGTGTATGCACCGTGATGTCAACAAAGTGGGAGGAGCCGCGGTCTGTTTGGGAGAAGGCAGGACATATCTACCTCACTCACACCCATTCACACAAGCACATGCACCTGGCGCTGAAGAGGCAGAGAACGCCGAAATGCATCCGCCATAGGAAGAGAAAGCACTCTTCTTTGTTTGTGCAGCCTATTAAAGCGCTTTCAAATTGTTCCTCAGCTGTGGCCTTACTCTTTTTTGGAAGAGCGGAGGGTGATATATATATATATATATATATATATATATATATATATATATATATATATATATATATATATATATATATATATATATATTCACTGAAAAAACCATAGGTTTCAGGCACGCTATAGTTAGAAATTAGCATTTAAAAAAACGTATAAATTCACAGAAAAAACCATAGGTTTCGGGCACGTTATAGTTAGTTGGACATTTCACTCGCACAAAACCAGTGAAATTCGGCCGATATAGTTAGCGGAGCTAACTATAACTCATGCCCCCGCAATGCACTGCTGATGACGTCACATATTAGATCATTCATGACATGGTCACTGACATCACTGATGACATCTCAAATTACATCATCCACGTGATAATCTGATGCACCACCTCATTCCCTAATATAACCTTTCATACACCCACTCTAAAATACAGACTACCTATCTCAATAGGTTCACGGATTCAAACAACCATAAGTCGTGAAAGATGCGTGTTTCAGCCAGCCCACTCCACTTATGCTTACAGGAAGGGAACTATAATGCTACATGTCCCAGGTCTTCCCTGTAGTGATCT
Organism: Lissotriton vulgaris; assembly: GCF_964263255.1. Lineage (NCBI taxonomy): Eukaryota > Metazoa > Chordata > Amphibia > Caudata > Salamandridae > Lissotriton > Lissotriton vulgaris. The sequence continues at coordinate 1,200,739,332 of NC_141687.1, forward strand.
GCTGATCACAGGTCTAGTTGTCAGCATGCCACAGCCACTCCCTCAGGCCTGGTTAACACCCACACCACACCCATCCAGCACAGGTGTCACAGGACATGTGACCCTGCCAATGAAAAGGGCCAGGCGCACATGCTCGGTGCCATTTCCACTATCTATCTGGGTGTGTCTGTGTGGTTATTGTTTATGCATGAGGGCCTAGTGACCTACCAAATCTCATTCCCCACTGCCGGAGGTAACATGATGGCGTCCGCACCACGATATTCAAGACTAAAGGGCCAATGACTTGAGGTGCACAGAATTAGTGGCAGCCGAGGCATTTTGGCCGACATGAGCCTCACGCAACATGGTGATGACTTGAGGTACACAGAGTTGGTGGCAGCCGTGGCACTTTGGCCGACACAGGCCTCCACCAATGTGGCGATGACTTGAGGTGCACAGAGTTGATGGTAGCCGAGGCATTTTACTGCCACCAGAACTGAGTGGGTTTGCAGCCTGTGATGATATGTAGGCCTCGATACGCCATCCGGGCAATCAAGATCCGATTTGAAATGTGAGCTCGGCTGGATCGCGTGTATGCCAAAGGCAGCTGGCTGTACAGCCATGACTCCTCAGCGCGGTGCAACTGGATGTGCTGGGGGCCTGTGCTGCGGAACCCAGCGACAGCTGAAGAGGTTGCTTCGGCACGTGGTGGGCCCTCTTGGAGACACGCCGGTGGTGGCAGGTGAGCATTGAGGTCTGGGTGCGCAGGGTCGGGTAGTCATCTCTGGGCGGCGGACTGGTCTGGGGACCAGGGCTGGGATGCTTGCGAAAGATGTAGGAATCATGCACACTTTCTGAGAAGTTTGCAACTACATTAGTGTACAGGCCCCGGTGGTCCAGTTTTGCTTGCACATTGTTGGAATACATGGGGTTTCTGTTTTGGTGATTGTGTGCAGTGTCAGCAGGGGGCACAAGTAGTACATGGGTGCAGTCAATTGTCCCCAAAATGTGCAGGAAGCCTGCTAAGTCGTGGTAACCATGCTTGGTCTCCAGCTGTTCCTGCACAGTGTGGGTGAAGTGAACATGCAAGTGTATCAAGCTGAAACGAACTGTGATGCTTACCCGTATGATAAATGCTGCATATCGAGACCGTAACTGAAGTTTGTGTGGTTGTAACACTCCTTTTCTTTCCTACGAAGGTTACAACCACACAAACTTCTGTTACGGTCATTTTGTGCAGGATTGATCATACATGTAGCATTCCAGTTTGTTCAAGTGCAATACATTGTACCATATTACGTTTATGACCATACTAATGCTTGACCATTGTCTTCATTTATTCAACAGATTTCTGAATACAGAGTATTGGGATTTCCAGGACAATCTACAGTTATTTCAATCCACAAGTTGCCCTGATGATGTTCCCCGTTGGGAATGTCACTTGTTGCTTGATATTTTTGTGTTGTTAATTTATGTTTTTCTAATAAAGTACAGTTTTTGCCTACTGTTGACTACTAATAAATCAATCAGGACACTTGTAGAGCGCACTACATACCCCTGAGGGTCTCAAGGTGCTGGGGGGTGTTGCTACTGATCGAAGAGCCAGGTCTTGAGTAGTCTTCTGAATGCCAGTAGGTCTTGGGTCTGCAGTAGGTTGGTGGGGAGGGTGTTCCAGGTCTTGGGGCGAGGTGGGAGAAGGATCTGCCTCCGGCTGTCGCTCTTCGGATGCGGGGGACAGCGGCGAGGGCGAGGTCGGTAGAGCGGAGCTTGCGGGTGGGGGTGTAGAAGCTGAGTCGTCTGTTGAGGTACGCTGGGCCGGTGTCGTGGAGAGCTTTGTATGCGTGGATGAGGAGCTTGAAGGTTATCCTCTTGTTGACGGGGAGCCAATGTAGGTCTCTCAGGTGGGAAGTGATTTGACTGCGATGGGGGATGTCGAGGATCAGACGTGCTGAGGGGTTCTAGATGCGTTGCAGCCGTCTCAGCAACTTGGCCGATGCTCCTGCGTAGAGGGCGTTACCGTAGTCCAGCCTGCTGGTGAGGAGGGCCTGGGTGACTGTTCTTCTTGTTTCAGTGGAGATCCACTTGAAAATCCTATGTAGCATTCGGAAGATGTTGAAGCAGGAGGAGGAGACGGCATTGACCTGTTTAGTCATGGTGAGGGTGGAGTCGAGGATGACCCCTAGGTTGCGTGTGAGGTCTGTGGGTGTCGGAGCTGTTCCCTCTGTGGTCGGCCACCAGGAGTACTCCCAGGCTGAAGTGGTGGACCAAAGGATGAGGACCTCCGTTTTGTCCGAGTTCAGCTTCAGTCGGCTGTTCCTCATCCACTCTGCGACAGCCTTCATACCTTTGTAGCGGTTGGTTTTGGCTGTGTGGGGGTCTTTGGTGAGGGAGTTGATCAGCTGGGTTGTCATTGGCGTAGGAGATGATGTTGAGGTCGTGTTGACCGGCGACGTGAGCAAGGGGTGCAATGTAGATATTGAACAGCGTCGGGCTGAGGGACGAGGCCTGGGGTACGCCGCAGATGCTCTCAGTGGTCTTGGAGTGGAATGGGGGGAGGCGGACGCTCTGAGTTCTGCCCGAGAGGAAGTATGTGGTCCAGGCCAGGGCCTTCCCTCAGATTCCGGCGTCGTGTAGGTGTATGCGTAGGGTGTGGTGGCAGACCGCGTCGAAGGCGGCTGACAGGTCCAGGAGGATGAGGGCTGCTGTTTCTCCATTGTCTAGCAGGGTCCTGATGCCATCTGTGGCGGCGATGAGGGTGGTTTCGGTGCTGTGGTTGCTACGGAAACTGGAATGGGATGGGTCCAGGATGTTGTTGTCTTCGAGGTAGCGGGTCAGCTGTTTGTTGACAATTTTCTCGGTGACCTTAGCCAGAAATGGGAACAGGGACATGGGCCGGAAGTTCTTGAGGTCCTTGGGGTCCGCCTTTGGTTTCTTGAGTAAGGCGTTGATCTCCATGTGTTCCCAGCTTTCCGGGAAGGTTGCCGTCTGGAAGGAGATGTTGATCGCCTTGCTGAGATGGGTGCGGTGGATGCGCTGGCTTTGTTGAAGATGTGGTGGGGCATGGGTCTAGCGGTGAGCCGGAGTGGATGGTCTTCATGATCTTGCTGGTGTCCTTGTTGTTGACGCTTGTCCAGGAGAGTAGATGGTCGGTGCGTTTAGTGGTGGTGGGGGCCGTAGTCGTTGGTGCGGTCGTGGCGTTGAAGCTGTCGTGGATGTCGGTGATCTTGGGGTGGAAGAAGGTATCCAGTGAGTCGCATAGGTCTTGCGAAGGCGGGATGTCGTTGGCTTTGGAGCTGGGGTTGGAGAGTTCCTTCACGATGTTGAAGAGCTCCTTACTATTGTGTGCGTTGATTTCAAGGCGGTTCTTGAATGAGGCCCTCTTGGCGGCTCTGATGAGTTGGTGATGGCTGCGGGTGGCGTTCTTGTGGGCTGTGTAGCTGTCCGGTGATCGTTCGCGGAGCCAGTTCTTTTCCAGTTTTCGGCATTTTCTTTTGAAGGCCTGGAGGTCTTCTGTGAACCAGGTGGCTTTCTTACTGGTGTGGCTGTTGGAGGATGTCTTGAGCGGGGTGAGGGTGCTGCCACAGTCGTTGATCCATTGTCAGAGGTTGTGGGCGGCGGTGTCAGGGTCGGTGGAGTCAGTGAGTGGGTTCAGGGAGAGGGTGGTGTGAGCTGGTCCTCGGTGACTTTGCTCCAGCATCGTCGGGGCAGCAGTTGGGTGCGGTGGTGTGTGGTGGGCTTCCTGAAGGTGAAGTAGATGCAGTGGTGGTCGGTCCAGTGGGGTTCGGTGGTACGGTTGAAGGAGATGTGGGTACTTGCGGTGAAGATGGGGTTGAGCGCGTGGGCGGCGGTGTGGGTGGGTGTTGTCACAAGCTGTCTGAGTCTGAGGTTGGCGAGGTTGTCGAGCAGGGCGGTGGAGTTGGTGTTTTTTTTGTTCTCGAGATGAAAGTTCAGGACCCCTAGGAGGATGCAGTCCGTGGAGGCGAGGGCATGCGTGCTGACGAAGTCAGCGATGGAGTCGCTGAACTGCAGTCTGGGTCCGGGGGGGTCTCTAGATGAGGGCTCCTCTGAGGGTGGTGTTGGGATCGATGTGGATGTGGAAGTGCATCTGTTCGGCGGTGCTGAGGGTGTCGTCGGTGTTGGTTGATACTCTGAGGGTGTTCCTGTGGACGATGGCAATTCCTCCACCTGTTCCGTTGGTGGGTTCCCTGTGCATGATCTTGTATCCTTCTGGTATGGCGATGGCGATGTAGGGTGTGGAGTTGGGGTTCAGCCAGGTCTCTGTCAGGAAGGCGACGTCAGGGGAGGTAGAGTCGAGGAGGTCCTAGAGTTCGATGGCGTGTTTGCGGGCAGAGCGGGTGTTGAGGAGGATGCACCTGAGGTAGTTGGCTTCCATGGTGGGCGGTTTGGCTGGCCGGATGCTGGTGAAGGTGCAGTTCTGGCAGGAGAAGGGTCCTTGGGTGCGCTTTGGCGTTGCCCAGTAGCAGGTGTGTTCTCGGCCGGGGTTGAGTGCATGGAGGGTGCTGGCGTCTTAGTGCATTCGGGTGTCGTGGCGTCTCCGGTGTCCATGGGTCCTGGCGTGGGCACGGTCCAGGTGCAGACGGGCGCAGACGGGCTTCCCTTAGGCGTGCCTTTGGCAAGCCAGCAGCACACCCACTGCACGCGTCCGCTGCGTGGCCTCCATATGAGGGGATGTGGGAGGGAGGAGCAGCTGGGAGGTGGGAGCGGAATGGCCAATGGAAATACAGGGGGGCGAGGCCACAGCGGTGGGAAACACGGAGGGGGCGGGTGGGGGTCACAGAAGGCAATGGGGACACAGGCAAAACGGGGGCACAAGGGAGTCACAGGCAAAATGGGGCAAGACAGCAGAAAGCAGGAAATACACAGAAGTAGCAGTGGGTCACCAACAAGAATACAGGCATAAACCAATTACGGGGCATAGACCAAAATGCATGTGGCAGCAGCAGCGGACACAGGGCACACAGGGGGGCTGTGTGGCGGTGAGGGGAGCAACCTGCCTGGTGACAGGGTCAAGGGTCTCTCTCTCTACCACTGCACGGCCTCCATATGAGGGGATGTGGGAGGGAGGAGCAGCTGGGAGGCGGAAGCTGGGTGGCCAATGGGAAAACAGGGGGGCGGGCCACAGGGGACGCAGCGGCAGGAAACACGGGGGTGGGCGGGGTCACAGAATGCAAATGGGGACACAGGCAAAACAGGGCACAAGGGAGTCACAGGCAAAATGGGGCAAGCCAGCAGGAAGCAGGAAATAGACAGAAGTAGTAGTGGGTCACAAAAAAGAATACAGGCACAAACCAATTACGGGGGACAGGCCAAAATATGTGCGGCAGCAGCAGCGGACAAAGGGCACACAGGGGGGCTGTGTGGCGGTGAGGGGAGCGACCTGCCTAGTGACAGGGTCAAGGGTCGCTCATGACCTGGCGCACCCCCTTTTCAGTGACTACAATCTTGGTTCTGGAGCACAGAGTTGTCAAGCAATGTCTGGGGTTGGTTGTGCAGGAATGCTATGAATTGGGATGAGCGGGTGGTACGGATACAGGGGCCCTACGTTGCTTTTGTGGACATGCATTCAAGAAGTGTGGGGAAATTTAATAGGGCTGGCTGTGAGACTCCTCCGACTCTGAGAGTTGTTAGTTAGAAAATACCAGAGGCCAGCAGGTGCAGCATAGCCAGCAGCTTTGTAGGCGGAAGGATGTTGATTGTCCACCGTGTTGGTACCGTCAGCCTGTGGGCAATGTGGAATGTGCACCAACTTGAGAATGGGGCGATAATTCTTTTACCAAAGTGCCGATAACTCAGTGACAAGTTTCCACTGTTGGGTTATAGGGTGACCTGCCGCGGATTTATCCAACATATGCCACTCCAGCGTAGGAGTATGAATAAATAGGCTGGAGCTCTGGGCCTGGTTCACTTCTAAGAAGGCCAACGCATCTGCCAGAGTGGCGGCCCTCACCCTGCCACAAGGCTGCCGCTGTGACCATCGGCCTCCTTGACAGAGGCCCCATGCGAACCCATTGGCACAGCACCGCTGAGTTATGTCTGTACAGACTACTGCTTTCGGTGTACACTGCGGACAGCAGGGCTCACAATTCAGATCAAGTTGCGATTGCAGATGACGCAGTGAAGTAGGAACAGACATTGCTACCAGTGCCGCCTGCCCGGATCACGCATCATCGCAGGCTGCGCACATTCTGAATGCTTCTGGTGCCACTAGCTGTGCAGCTCAACTCAACACCATGTGGCTGTGAGCCCTTGCTGACCGCTGCCTCTGGCCTACTCTGCGGACAGAAGGGCTCACAATTCAGATTGAGTCACGATTGCAGATGATGCAGTCCAGTAGGCAACCAACATTGCTACCATTGCCGCCTGCCCAGACCACACATTATTGCTGGCTGTGCACACGCTGAGTGCTTCAAGTGCCACTAACTCAGTGCACCACAAATCACTGCCACGTAGCCTTAAGGCAGAATTCATTAGGTAAAAGACATTGCTCCAAGTGCGGCCCACCCGGACCACACATCATTGCTGGCTGTGCACATGCTGAGAGCTTCAAGTGCCACTAACTCAGTGCACCACAAGTCACTGCCATGTAGCCTTATTAAGGCATAATTAATTAGGCAAAAGACATTGCTCCCAGTGTGGCCTGCCCGGATCGCGTATCATCGCAGGCTGTGCATGCACTAAGTGCTTCTAGTGCCACTAACTGTGCAGCTCAACTCAATTCCACGTGGCTGTGGGTCCTTGCTGACTGCTGCCTCTGGCCTACACTGCGGACAGCAGGGCTGACAATTCAGATTGAGTCGTGATTGCAGATGATGCAGTCCAGAAGGCAACAGACATTGCTACCAGTGCGGCCCGCCTGGACCACGCATCATCGCTGGCTGTGCACACGCTGAGAGCTTCAGGTGCCACTGACTCAGTGCACCACAGGTCAATGTCGCATAGCAGTATTAAGGCAGAATTTATTAGGCAAAAGACATTGCTCCCAGTGCGGCCTGATCGGACCATGCATCATCGCTGGCTATGCACGCGCTGAGTGCTTCCGGTGCCACTAACTCTGTGCACCAGTAGTCAACACCACTTGGTTGTGGGCACTTGCTGACCGCTGCCTCCGGCCTACACTGTGGTCAGCAGGGCTCACAATTCAAATTCAGTCTTGATTCATTCATTTCAGAGTCCAGTAGACAACTAACTATAACGTCCCTGAAACCTACATATTTCGACAATGTATTCCATACACATTTCATCTTTTGTTCCATGCACCTACACTGCAGTCAGAAGTGCTCACAATTCAAATTCAGTCTTGATTTATTAATTGCAGGGAGAATTGTACTCTATGTCCACAAATTTTATCAAGAGGAAGTGACAAAAAGCATTCCTCGATGTTTGTGCTGACTACTGCCTTAAATCTACACTGCGGCCAGCAGCGCTCACAATTCAGATCGAGTTGCATTTGCAGATGACACAGTCCAGTAGGCAACAGACATTGCTCCCAGTGTGGCCCGCCCAAACCACGTATCATCGCTGGCTGCCCACACACTGAGCTGGATGCGCATATGCTGAATGCTTCTGATGCCAGTAACTCAGTGCACCACAAGTCACCGCCACGTGGCCTTATTGAGGCAAAATTCATAGGGCAAAAGACATTGCTCCCAGTGCGGCCCGCCCAAACCACGTATCATCGCTGGCTGCCCACACACTGAGCGCCATTGTTGCCACTAACTCAGTGTACCACAAGTCAACACCACATGGTTGTGGGCACTTGCTGACAGCTGCCTCCGGCCTAAACTATGGTCAGCAGGTCTCACACGTATCCAATCCAATCTTGTCCTGCAACAGCATGCCATCGGAGCTGGCTGTGCACATGCTGAGCTCTTCAGTTGCCACAAACTCTGTACATAACAACTCATGGACCCTTTATGATTCATGCTGTAGACACCGGGCCAACAATATCACCTCAGCAGTAATATTCTGAAGGGACACAATTTCTTCACATGAGCGCGCTCATCTCTGGTGCCCCTACCTCAGTGCACCACAACTCATGCACCCTTTATGATAGAATCTTTTGTGTATGATTTCAGATCTGGTGCCCCTACCTTAGTGCACCACAAGTCATGGACCCTTTATCATTGAATCTCTGTGTGTGATCCGATGATCACTGTTATAGTTGTTTCCGGCACCAACCATTCCCTGAGGACTGGCTTACACTCACCCCACATGCATCCAGCACAGACATCACTGGACATGTGACCCTGGATATAAAAAGGGCTGGAGCACACGTGCCTATAGCTAGTTCTACTATCTACCTAACTGTGTCCCTGATTTCATTCTGTATGCATGATGGCCCTGGGCCCTATCACATTACTTTGTACTGTTGACTGTGCACCAACCATGTTACCTCTGGCAGTGGGGAAGACCTCGGTTATGTAACTTTGTCTGGGTCATTCTATGAGTACATGGGTAGAGACTGGATGATTAGAGTACTACAAGTAACCAGGATAGGCCTTTTTTTTAGAGAATTTCACGAAGATTACTCAAACGACACTAACAGTATTAGCAAATCAAAAAAAAAATTTCCTAAGGGAACTAGGTTCTAACTATAAATACCTACTGGCGACTGCCAGGAGGTAATATATACATATGTTATATATATATATATATATATATATATATATATATATATATATATATATATATATATATATATATATATATATATATATATATATATATATATATATATATATATATATATATATATATATATATATATATATATATATATATATATATATATATATATATATATATATATATATATATGTATGTATATATGTATGTATATATATATATATATATATATATATATATATATATACATATATATATATATATTTACCACTATTCCTCCAGGAAGGAACAAAATGGGTCGCACTCCACAGGTCAATTTTGCAGTTTTTTTTTTATTTTTCCATTACATTCCACAAACTAAGGCAGATGTTTTCGATCTACGCGTTTCGGTATTACAAATACCTTGCTCACGATCAACCGACCACTTGGCTCCCCCTCCCTGATATACTTGAAATGTATACATTACATAATTTCCTGTGTGGGGTTTGCCAGTGACTCATTGCTTTATGGGAGATGTAGTTTTTTTGATATTTTACGAGATGTAACTTCTTACCTTTTGCCCAATACCATGCATTTTACAATTTCAAATGATGATAGATTAATAAAGAAAATGAAAACTGAGAGGTTCCCTCTAGTGGGAAGACATTACAACTTCATTCATGTTTGTGTGTGTATTGATCACTGATTTTTTCCACATATTCAAACAGCGAATAGTAAATGGTTGAGATGTTATAAACTGATGATTTCCCTCTAGTGGGATGACATTACATGCACTCTTATGTCTATGTGTTGATACTGCCGGTTAGGAATATTGAAGACACAGGTATCCCTAGTTATTATTTTAAACTAGTTATCTGATTCCCTCAAGTGGGAATACATTACTTTTATGGCTATTCAACATTTCTGAATCCTTATCATTACCAAATTCCTTTGGTTACCCGTGTGACATTATGACATACAACCACTGTTTACTATGCTAAAACAATGTAATCTTTCCATATACATCATCTCAATTTTCCAGTTTATATATCATACCCCTTACAGGTATTGTAAACGTATGTTGGGCAACAAACAGATTATCAAAGCGAAGTCCTTATAAGTGTATATATAACTCCTCTGACTGATTAAGCCCATAAGGCGTTAGGGTTCTTAGATTTAGAATATGGCGTGATTCTTTTTGTCTCAGGAGTCTTTCCCTGTCTCCCCCTCTTTCTTTTTTGGGGACACTTTCGAGACCAAAGAATTTCAATTGACTCCAGTCACTCCGATGGTATTGTTCCATGTGTTTAGCTATTGCATTTGCCTTGTCCTTGTGAATAGTCGCTCGAACATGCTCCAGGATGCGTTTTTTTAGTTCGCACACCGTGCTGCCCACATACCTCATGGGGCACGGACATTCCATGACATATACAACGTGTGTTGTTTTACAAGTGATGAGTTCTCTTATCTCCCAATGTTTCTTATTAGACATTTGTACCTGCTTTGTCGGTTTGGCAATCTGACAGACCTTGCATGCATAACATTTCACAAAACCAGTTGTTTTTAGCCATTTATCTTTTTTTGTTGTTTTTCTAAAGTGGTTGTGGATAAGGTGATCTTTTAAGTTCTTTGCCCTTCTGTATGTAATTGTTGGGTGTGATCCCACAATGTCTTTGACTGTCTCATCAAGTTGCAGAATTTTCCAATTACGTTTCAGAATATTGGCAATCCTTTTGCTCTCATTCGAGAAGTTCATTATCATCCGTATTGGTTCCGAATCCTCTGTTGGTTCCTTAGATTTTCTTAGGAGACATTCCTCTCTGCTCTTTTGATCTGTTCTTTCCCAGCATTTTTTAATTATGCCATTGTTGTATTTGCGTTGTTTGAATCTCTCCGAGGTTGCTGCACTATGTTTCACCCATTCATCATTTTCGCTGCAAATCCTCCGGATTCTCAAGAATTCCCCATAGGGGATGCTCGTGGTCAGGGATTGTTGGTGGAAGCTGGTTGCTTCTAAGGTGGCGTTGGTGGCAGTACATTTACGATGCAGTGTTGTATGTATTTGGTTTCCTCGTATGTAGATCTCTGTGTCCAGAAATGCAATTCTCTCATTGCTTATTACATAGCTGAACTTAAGATTAGGTATACTGTTGTTCATGATTTTAAAGTATTTCTGAAATTCTTCTTTGCTGCCATCCCAAATGATGAGTAAATCATCAATATATCGTGTCCAGCTTATCACTTTGTTTAGTGATGCCTCGTTGCTGTTGCTCCATGCGATTTCCTTCTCCCACCATCCCATCGCTAGACAGGCATAGCTGGGACTGAAGGAAAATCCCATCGGCATCCCGCTGTTTTGGCAGTATATTTCTTCCCCAAACATGAAGATGTTTCTAGTCAAGCAGATCTTGATCATGTCCAGTATCATCTGATTGTGATTTGCAAATTCTATTTTTCTTTCTTTCAGGAAGTGGTTGCATGCTGTCAGTCCCATGTCATTCCCTATGTTAGTATAAAGGGAAATAACATGCATAGATACCAAATGGTATGAGTCTTGCCAGGGGGTGTTCTCAAGTTTTCTGAGTAGGTCACTTGTATCCTGTATATAAGAATCCAGGCATAATACAAACGGATTCAAAAAATAATCAATGTAGTTGGCAATCGGTTCCAGGAGAGAGCCTTTTGCAGACAAGATTGGGCGTCCTGGAGGCATTTTTTGATGTTTATGCAATTTCGGGAGGAAATATATAGTAGCCGTTACTGGATGCGCTACTGTGAGGTATTTCCTCTCCTCTTCATCAATCAGGCCACTCTTAGTCCATTCTGATAACCTTGCATCCACCATTTCTTTTATTTCCATAGTAGGATTGCTTTTCATTCTGTCATAATATCTGGTGTCCCTTAATTGTCGATGCGCTTCTGTAATGTAAGCTGTTTTCTCCAGTATAACGACGTTTCGGCCCTTATCGGCCATTTTGATTTCTATTTGGTCATTTGTGGATAGCTCCAGAAGTGCCTTTCTCTCATTTTCTGTTAGATTGTCTTTGTAGTTTAAGTTTTTTAATTTGTATAAATCTTGGGTTACCGCCTCTTGGAAAAGATCAATTTTGTTTCCTGGGGCCAGTTGGGGGTAGAACTTTGATTTTGGCTTCATGCCACTCAGACCCGCACCTTCTTGTTTACAGGCATCTTCCAAGGGGATTTCATGATTTTCCTCAGTGTCCAGATTTATCAGGGTCAGCAGGGCTTCCGAATCTTTGACTGTTAGTGCCGTTCCACTGTCCTGTTTGGATATCTTGTTTATTTTCCCAAGTTTTTGTTTTTCCGCAAAGTATTTGGCTAGTTTTATCTTCCTGATATATAGGTAGAAATCTATCCGGACTTGCGCCAAGTCCATTTTTCTCGTTGGACAGAAATTGATTCCCTTTTTCAGTAATCCTTCTTCTGTCTTTGATATTTCTCTTTTGGATAGATTAACCACCTGGAGTTCGTCCTTTATAGGTTCCTCTTCTGGCGCATACTGCGCGTTTCCGTTCCCACTTTCGTGCCTTCATTGCCTTTTGCTCCTTTTTCCTCTCCTTTTTTGTCTTTTGGGGACCATCTGCGTCCTCTCCCTCTCCCCCTTTGTTGTTGGCGAGGGGGTTGGCTCTGCTCCCAATGTTTTTGCTGCAAAACCAGGCGCATGTCCCCTAAAAAAGGTAGCTGTCCCATGCTAGACGAAGTTCCAGGTTCTCCTTCATTATTTTCTGATATTAGGGAAGACGCACTGCTAGATAAGCTTATAGAGCTTGTACTCAATACTTGTTGTCTCATTTTGTCGAATTTTTTTGAGAATGAAAAGATTCGTCCTTCTGCATAGTCTGTTGCGTCCCTGATACATTTTTGATGCTTGCGTTCTCTTACAGTGTCTTCATGTTTTTCGATTTGTGATTCCAGTTCTTCCTTAAATTTTGTCATCTCTGCATTAAGCTTCAGCATTGCAAGTTCTTTTTCCACTTCATGTAATTGTTCTTTCACTTTAAGTAAGCTTATTTCAATATGTTTGACCAGGATTGCTATTAATCCTAGAGATGATTGTAAGATGAACTCTCCCCATTCTTGTAATAGTTCATTAGAGCTATCTTGGTGGCTGGGCATGAGCATAATCCTTAGTCCTCTGGGGACCCGTTTTGCATCCAAGTACTCCTTTAAGGTTATCAATTCCCAAGATTTATTTATTTCTTTTCGGCTCAGTTTCTCCCAGTTTTTCAGTTTAGATTTTGTGTCCGTTTTAGCCTGCACACTGGTTCCGCCAACCTCCTTTTCCACTGAACCCTTTTCAAACATTTGTCGCAGTAAGTCATTGCGCTTCGCTTCTCTTTTCTCCATGTTTCTGCCTCTTTGATTTTCCTATTTGCGTGTGGCAATATGCTTATTATCACTGCTGACCTGTGTACTCCTTTTTAACAACGATTTTGTAGTTCTCTTGCCGCTTATTTCTTCATTGAAAATGTATTGCGGTGTTTAACTTTACACGTTGTTTTTTAGGAAGTCCGAAAAGCTGACTTAGCCAATTCTATTCAGCATTAATGAAATTGTTATCGTCACACTTCACACACACGCTTACCTCGGGCTCCTGCTCACGAGCGGTGTGTGGCTTTCTTCTCCAATTCTCTCGCTTTTCCTTGTCAGCGTTCACTGCTCACGGCGCTCATGAAATATTCTCCCTTGTTGGTTCCATTTGCCGCTCGTGCAGCGCTCAGAACGGGTGTGGCGCCCTGCAGCTGAACCACGCTGCTAATCCATTTACCACTATTCCTCCAGGAAGGAACAAAATGGGTCGCACTCCACAGGTCAATTTTGCAGTTTTTCTTTTATTTTTCCATTACATTCCACAAACTAAGGCAGATGTTTTCGATCTACGCGTTTCGGTATTACAAATACCTTGCTCACGATCAACCAACCACTTGGCTCCCCCTCCCTGATATACTTGAAATGTATACATTACATCATTTCCTGTGTGGGGTTTGCCAGTGCCTCATTGCTTTATGGGAGATGTAGTTTTTTTGATATTTTACGAGATGTAACTTCTTACCTTTTGCCCAATACCATGCATTTTACAATTTCAAATGATGATAGATTAATAAAGAAAATGAAAACCGAGAGGTTCCCTCTAGTGGGAAGACATTACAACGTCATTCTTGTTTGTGTGTGTATTGATCACTGATTTTTTCCACATATTCAAACAGCGAATAGTAAATGGTTGAGATGTTATAAACTGATGATTTCCCTCTAGTGGGATGACATTACATGCACTCTTACGTCTATGTGTTGATACTGCCGGTTAGGAATATTGAAGACACAGGTATCCCTAGTTATTATTTTAAACTAGTTATCTGATTCCCTCAAGTAGGAATACATTACTGTTATGGCTATTCAACATTTCTGAATCCTTATCATTGCCAAATTCCTTTGGTTACCCGTGTGACATTATGACATACAACCACTGTTTACTATGCTAAAACAATGTAATCTTTCCATATACATCATCTCAATTTTCCAGTTTATATATCATACCCCTTACAGGTATTGTAAACGTATGTTGGGCAACAAACAGATTATCAAAACAAAGTCCTTATAAGTGTATATATAACTCCTCTGACTGATTAAGCCCATAAGGCGTTAGGGTTCTTAGATTTAGAATATGGCGTGATTCTTTTTGTCTCAGGAGTCTTTCCCTGTCTCCCCCTCTTTCTTTTTTGGGGACACTTTCGAGACCAAAGAATTTCAATTCACTCCAGTCACTCCAATGGTATTGTTCCATGTGTTTAGCTATTGCATTTGCCTTGTCCTTGTGAAAAGTCGCTCGAACGTGCTCCAGGATGCGTTTTTTTAGTTCGCACACCGTGCTGCCCACATACCTCATGGGGCACGGACATTCCACGACATATACAACGTGTGTTGCTTTACAAGTGATGAGTTCTCTTATCTCCCAATGTTTCTTATTAGACATTTGTACCTGCTTTGTCGGTTTGGCAATCTGACAGACCTTGCATGCATAACATTTCACAAAACCAGTTGTTTTTAGCCATTTATCTTTTTTTGTTGTTTTTCTAAAGTGGCTGTGGATAAGGTGATCTTATAAGTTCTTTGCCCTTCTGTATGTAATTGTTGGGTGTGATCCCACAATGTCTTTGACTGTCTCATCAAGTTGCAGAATTTTCCAATTACGTTTCAGAATATTGGCAATCCTTTTGCTCTCATTCGAGAAGTTCATTATCATCCGTATTGGTTCTGAATCCTCTGTTGGTTCCTTAGATTTTCTTAGGAGACATTCCTCTCTGCTCTTTTGATCTGTTCTTTCCCAGCATTTTTTAATTATGCCATTGTTGTATTTGCGTCGTTTGAATCTCTCCGAGGTTGCTGCACTATGTTTCACCCATTCATCATTTTCGCTGCAAATCCTCCGGATTCTCAAAAATTCCCCATAGGGGATGCTCGTGATCAGGGATTGTTGGTGGAAGCTGGTTGCTTCTAAGGTGGCGTTGGTGGCAGTACATTTACGATGCAGTGTTGTATGTATTTGGTTTCCTCGTATGTAGATCTCTGTGTCCAGAAATACAATTCTCTCATTGCTTATTACATAGCTGAACTTAAGATTAGGTATACTGTTGTTCATGATTTCAAAGTATTTCTGAAATTCCTCTTTGCTGCCATCCCAAATGATGAGTAAATCATTAATATATCGTGTCCAGCTTATCACTTTGTTTAGTGATGCCTCGTTGCTGTTGCTCCATGCGATTTCCTTCTCCCACCATCCCATCGCTAGACAGGCATAGCTGGGACTGAAGGAAAATCCCATCGGCGTCCCGCTGTTTTGGCAGTATATTTCTTCCCCAAACATGAAGATGTTTCTAGTCAAGCAGATCTTGATCATGTCCAGTATCATCTGATTGCGATTTGCAAATTCTATTTTCCTTTCTTTCAGGAAGTGGTTGCATGCTGTCAGTCCCATGTCATTCCCTATGTTAGTATAAAGGGAAATAACATCCATAGATACCAAATGGTATGAGTCTTGCCAGGGGGTGTTCTCAAGTTTTCTGAGTAGGTCACTTGTATCCTGTATATAAGAATCCAGGCATAATACAAACGGATTCAAAAAATAATCAATGTAGTTGGCAATCGGTTCCAGGAGAGAGCCTTTTGCAGACAAGATTGGGCGTCCTGGAGGCATTTTTTGATGTTTATGCAATTTCGGGAGGAAATATATAGTAGCCGTTACTGGATGCGCTACTGTGAGGTATTTCCTCTCCTCTTCATCAATCAGGCCACTCTTAGTCCATTCTGATAACCTTGCATCCACCATTTCTTTTATTTCCATAGTAGGATTGCTTTTCATTCTGTCATAATATCTGGTGTCCCTTAATTGTCGATGCGCTTCTGTAATGTAAGCTGTTTTCTCCAGTATAACGACGTTTCCGCCCTTATCGGCCATTTTGATTTCTATTTGGTCATTTGTGGATAGCTCCAGAAGTGCCTTTCTCTCATTTTCTGTTAGATTGTCTTTGTAGTTTAAGTTTTTCAATTTGTATAAATCTTGGGTTACCGCCTCTTGGAAAAGATCAATTTTGTTTCCTGGGGCCAGTTGGGGGTAGAACTTTGATTTTGGCTTCATGCCACTCAGACCCGCACCTTCTTGTTTACAGGCATCTTCCAAGGGGATTTCATGATTTTCCTCAGTGTCCAGATTTATCAGGGTCAGCAGGGCTTCCGAATCTTTGACTGTTAGTGCCGTTCCACTGTCCTGTTTGGATATCTTGTCTATTTTCCCAAGTTTTTGTTTTTCCGCAAAGTATTTGGCTATTTTTATCTTCCTGATATATAGGTAGAAATCTATCCGGACTTGCGCCAAGTCCATTTTTCTCGTTGGACAGAAATTGATTCCCTTTTTCAGTAATCCTTCTTCTGTCTTTGATATTTCTCTTTTGGATAGATTAACCACCTGGAGTTCGTCCTTTATAGGTTCCTCTTCTGGCGCATACTGCGCGTTTCCGTTCCCACTTTCGTGCCTTCGTGGCCTTTTGCTCCTTTTTCCTCTCCTTTTTTGTCTTTTGGGGACCATCTGCGTCCTCTCCCTCTCCCCCTTTGTTGTTGGCGAGGGGGTTGGCTCTGCTCCCAATGTTTTTGCTGCAAAACCAGGCGCATGTCCCCTAAAAAAGGTAGCTGTCCCATGCTAGACGAAGTTCCAGGTTCTCCTTCATTATTTTCTGATATTAGGGAAGACGCACTGCTAGATAAGCTAATAGAGCTTGTACTCAATACTTGTTGTCTCATTTGGTCGAATTTTTTTGAGAATGAAAAGATTCGTCCTTCTGCATAGTCTGTTGCGTCCCTGATACATTTTTGATGCTTGCGTTCTCTTACAGTGTCTTCATGTTTTTCGATTTGTGATTCCAGTTCTTCCTTAAATTTTGTCATCTCTGCATTAAGCTTCAGCGTTGCAAGTTCTTCTTCCACTTCATGTAATTGTTCTTTCACTTTAAGTAAGCTTATTTCAATATGTTTGACCAGGATTGCTATTAATCCTAGAGATGACTGTAAGATGAACTCTCCCCATTCTTGTAATAGTTCATTAGAGCTATCTTGGTGGCTGGGCATGAGCATAATCCTTAGTCCTCTGGGGACCCGTTTTGCATCCAAGTACTCCTTTAAGGTTATCAATTCCCAAGATTTATTTATTTCTTTTCGGCTCAGTTTCTCCCAGTTTTTTAGTTTAGATTTTGTGTCCGTTTTAGCCTGCACACTGGTTCCGCCAACCTCCTTTTCCACTGAACCCTTTTCAAACATTTGTCGCAGTAAGTCATTGCGCTTCGCTTCTCTTTTCTCCATGTTTCTGCCTCTTTGATTTTCCTATTTGCGTGTGGCAATATGCTTATTATCACTGCTGACCTGTGTACTCCTTTTTAACAACGATTTTGTAGTTCTCTTGCCGCTTATTTCTTCATTGAAAATGTTTTGCAGTGTTTAACTTTACACGTTGTTTTTTAGGAAGTCCAAAAAGCTGACTTAGCCGATTCTATTCAGCATTAATGAAATTGTTATCGTCACACTTCACACACACGCTTACCTCGGGCTCCTGCTCACGAGCGGTGTGTGGCTTTCTTCTCCAATTCTCTCGCTTTTCCTTGTCAGCGTTCACTGCTCACGGCGCTCATGAAATATTCTCCATTGTTGGTTCCATTTGCCGCTCGTGCAGCACTCACAACGGGTGCGGCGCCCTCCAGCTGAACCACGCTGCTAATCCATTTACCACTATTCCTCCAGGAAGGAACAAAATGGGTCGCACTCCACAGGTCAATTTTGCAGTTTTTTTTTATTTTTCCATTACATTCCACAAACTAAGGCAGATGTTTTCGATCTACGCGTTTCGGTATTACAAATACCTTGCTCACGATCAACCGACCACTTGGCTCCCCCTCCCTGATATACTTGAAATGTATACAATTTCAAATGATGATAGATTAATATTAAGTTTTCATTTTCTTTATTAATCTATCATCATTTGAAATTGTAAAATGCATGGTATTGGGCAAAAGGTAAGAAGTTACATCTCGTAAACTATCAAAAAATATACATCTCCCATAAAGCAATGAGGCACTGGCAAACCCCACACAGGAAATGATGTAATGTATACATTTCAAGTATATCAGGGAGGGGGAGCCAAGTGGTCGGTTGATCGTTGATCGGAGGCCCGATGTGCCTTTGCTAGGTCTCAATATATGTGCTCCAGTGGATTTTGAGAAATTAACGTTCAAAAAAAGATATATATCTGTGACAGCGCTCCGGGCAGCGCTCCGGTTCGCGTACTTGACGCGTAACGGAACTTTGCGAAGCGAAGCTGATTGGCTCTCCGGTGTTTGTCAACATTCTAAACAGTCCGGAGCGGCCGCCATCTTGTCTCTCAGTAGGATCGAGAGACAAGAGGAGGCCAAAACAAAGGGGGAAATGACCATAAGGGGGCATTGTAGATCCTCCCTGACCCCCTAGGTTTGATGTGGAGGTTTTAAAAGGGCCCCGCGGGGTAAAAAAAAAAAAAATATATTTTTTTTTTTGCGTGGGAAGCTTCCGGTTCGCGAACCGGGTAGCACTCCGGGGAGCGTAGTTTGTTGAAAATTAGTGGAAAAAGTTAGTGAAAAATAATAATTGTGAGTGATTAGATGTAGGGTAGCTCTGAGAAGAGCTTTTGGGTTTATGGTACATTTATGTACTTATAAGTAGGTACCAATGCACAGTCTTAAATTCAAAATGAAAATTCTGTTGCCCTCATCTGAGAAGTGAACTCCATCTCCCCTGTAGATATCTTGCATGCAAAAACGCAAGTTATTGTTGTACATTTACAAATGGGGGTGGGGTCGCACACTACTAACACACCGGCGGTGTCGCCCCTAAGGACTCTGGTCAATGTAGGAAAGTGTTCGCGATGCATCATCTTTCGATCTTCTGCTATCTTCGCTGTGTTCGCCATCCCTGGACACGTGTTTCGGGGTATTACCCCTCATCAGCAGGGATAGGCAGTGTTCTGGGGTTGCCGATGGCTGCAAATATCTGCCAGGTATAGTACCACTCTGGCGCGTAGGTGCGGGATCCCAGGCTCGTCAGCCCGCTGCTCAAGGGAGCTTTAAAGTTACAAATGGGGGTGGGGTCGCACACTACTAACACACCGGCGGTGTCGCCCCTAAGGACTCTGGTCAATGTAGGAAAGTGTTCGCGATGCATCATCTTTCGATCTTCTGCTATCTTCGCTGTGTTCGCCATCCCTGGACACGTGTTTCGGGGTATTACCCCTCATCAGCAGGGATAGGCAGTGTTCTGGGGTTGCCGATGGCTGCCAATATCTGCCAGGTATAGTACCACTCTGGCGCGAAGGTGCGGGATCCCAGGCTCGTCAGCCCGCTGCTCAAGGGAGCTTTAAAGTTACAAATGGGGGTGGGGTCGCACACTACTAACACACCGGCGGTGTCGCCCCTAAGGCCTATCCCTGCTGATGAGGGGTAATACCCCGAAACACGTGTCCAGGGATGGCGAAGACAGCGAAGATAGCAGAAGATCGAAAGATGATGCATCGCAAACACTTTCCTACATTGACAAGAGTCCTTAGGGGCGACACCGCCGGTGTGTGAGTAGTGTGCGACCCCACCCCCATTTGTAACTTTAAAGCTCCCTTGAGCAGCGGGCTGACGAGCCTGGGATCCCGCACCTACGCGCCGGAGTGGTACTATACCTGGCAGATATTGGCAGCCATCGGCAACCCCAGAACACTGCCTATCCCTGCTGATGAGGGGTAATACCCCGAAACACGTGTCCAGGGATGGCGAAGACAGCGAAGATAGCAGAAGATCGAAAGATGATGCATCGCAAACACTTTCCCACATTGACAAGAGTCCTTAGGGGCGACACCGCCGGTGTGTGAGTAGTGTGCGACCCCACCCCCATTTGTAACTTTAAAGCTCCCTTGAGCAGCGGGCTGACGAGCCTGGGATCCCGCACCTACGCGCCGGAGTGGTACTATACCTGGCAGATATTGGCAGCCATCGGCAACCCCAGAACACTGCCTATCCCTGCTGATGAGGGGTAATACCCCGAAACACGTGTCCAGGGATGGCGAAGACAGCGAAGATAGCAGAAGATCGAAAGATGATGCATCGCAAACACTTTCCTACATTGACAAGAGTCCTTAGGGGCGACACCGCCGGTGTGTGAGTAGTGTGCGACCCCACCCCCATTTGTAACTTTAAAGCTCCCTTGAGCAGCGGGCTGACGAGCCTGGGATCCCGCACCTACGCGCCGGAGTGGTACTATACCTGGCAGATATTGGCAGCCATCGGCAACCCCAGAACACTGCCTATCCCTGCTGATGAGGGGTAATACCCCGAAACACGTGTCCAGGGATGGCGAAGACAGCGAAGATAGCAGAAGATCGAAAGATGATGCATCGCAAACACTTTCCTACATTGACAAGAGTCCTTAGGGGCGACACCGCCGGTGTGTGAGTAGTGTGCGACCCCACCCCCATTTGTAACTTTAAAGCTCCCTTGAGCAGCGGGCTGACGAGCCTGGGATCCCGCACCTACGCGCCGGAGTGGTACTATACCTGGCAGATATTGGCAGCCATCGGCAACCCCAGAACACTGCCTATCCCTGCTGATGAGGGGTAATACCCCGAAACACGTGTCCAGGGATGGCGAAGACAGCGAAGATAGCAGAAGATCGAAAGATGATGCATCGCAAACACTTTCCTACATTGACAAGAGTCCTTAGGGGCGACACCGCCGGTGTGTGAGTAGTGTGCGACCCCACCCCCATTTGTAACTTTAAAGCTCCCTTGAGCAGCGGGCTGACGAGCCTGGGATCCCGCACCTACGCGCCGGAGTGGTACTATACCTGGCAGATATTGGCAGCCATCGGCAACCCCAGAACACTGCCTATCCCTGCTGATGAGGGGTAATACCCCGAAACACGTGTCCAGGGATGGCGAAGACAGCGAAGATAGCAGAAGATCGAAAGATGATGCATCGCAAACACTTTCCTACATTGACAAGAGTCCTTAGGGGCGACACCGCCGGTGTGTGAGTAGTGTGCGACCCCACCCCCATTTGTAACTTTAAAGCTCCCTTGAGCAGCGGGCTGACGAGCCTGGGATCCCGCACCTACGCGCCGGAGTGGTACTATACCTGGCAGATATTGGCAGCCATCGGCAACCCCAGAACACTGCCTATCCCTGCTGATGAGGGGTAATACCCCGAAACACGTGTCCAGGGATGGCGAAGACAGCGAAGATAGCAGAAGATCGAAAGATGATGCATCGCAAACACTTTCCTACATTGACAAGAGTCCTTAGGGGCGACACCGCCGGTGTGTGAGTAGTGTGCGACCCCACCCCCATTTGTAACTTTAAAGCTCCCTTGAGCAGCGGGCTGACGAGCCTGGGATCCCGCACCTACGCGCCGGAGTGGTACTATACCTGGCAGATATTGGCAGCCATCGGCAACCCCAGAACACTGCCTATCCCTGCTGATGAGGGGTAATACCCCGAAACACGTGTCCAGGGATGGCGAAGACAGCGAAGATAGCAGAAGATCGAAAGATGATGCATCGCAAACACTTTCCTACATTGACAAGAGTCCTTAGGGGCGACACCGCCGGTGTGTGAGTAGTGTGCGACCCCACCCCCATTTGTAACTTTAAAGCTCCCTTGAGCAGCGGGCTGACGAGCCTGGGATCCCGCACCTACGCGCCGGAGTGGTACTATACCTGGCAGATATTGGCAGCCATCGGCAACCCCAGAACACTGCCTATCCCTGCTGATGAGGGGTAATACCCCGAAACACGTGTCCAGGGATGGCGAAGACAGCGAAGATAGCAGAAGATCGAAAGATGATGCATCGCAAACACTTTCCTACATTGACAAGAGTCCTTAGGGGCGACACCGCCGGTGTGTGAGTAGTGTGCGACCCCACCCCCATTTGTAACTTTAAAGCTCCCTTGAGCAGCGGGCTGACGAGCCTGGGATCCCGCACCTACGCGCCGGAGTGGTACTATACCTGGCAGATATTGGCAGCCATCGGCAACCCCAGAACACTGCCTATCCCTGCTGATGAGGGGTAATACCCCGAAACACGTGTCCAGGGATGGCGAAGACAGCGAAGATAGCAGAAGATCGAAAGATGATGCATCGCAAACACTTTCCTACATTGACAAGAGTCCTTAGGGGCGACACCGCCGGTGTGTGAGTAGTGTGCGACCCCACCCCCATTTGTAACTTTAAAGCTCCCTTGAGCAGCGGGCTGACGAGCCTGGGATCCCGCACCTACGCGCCGGAGTGGTACTATACCTGGCAGATATTGGCAGCCATCGGCAACCCCAGAACACTGCCTATCCCTGCTGATGAGGGGTAATACCCCGAAACACGTGTCCAGGGATGGCGAAGACAGCGAAGATAGCAGAAGATCGAAAGATGATGCATCGCAAACACTTTCCTACATTGACAAGAGTCCTTAGGGGCGACACCGCCGGTGTGTGAGTAGTGTGCGACCCCACCCCCATTTGTAACTTTAAAGCTCCCTTGAGCAGCGGGCTGACGAGCCTGGGATCCCGCACCTACGCGCCGGAGTGGTACTATACCTGGCAGATATTGGCAGCCATCGGCAACCCCAGAACACTGCCTATCCCTGCTGATGAGGGGTAATACCCCGAAACACGTGTCCAGGGATGGCGAAGACAGCGAAGATAGCAGAAGATCGAAAGATGATGCATCGCAAACACTTTCCTACATTGACAAGAGTCCTTAGGGGCGACACCGCCGGTGTGTGAGTAGTGTGCGACCCCACCCCCATTTGTAACTTTAAAGCTCCCTTGAGCAGCGGGCTGACGAGCCTGGGATCCCGCACCTACGCGCCGGAGTGGTACTATACCTGGCAGATATTGGCAGCCATCGGCAACCCCAGAACACTGCCTATCCCTGCTGATGAGGGGTAATACCCCGAAACACGTGTCCAGGGATGGCGAAGACAGCGAAGATAGCAGAAGATCGAAAGATGATGCATCGCAAACACTTTCCTACATTGACAAGAGTCCTTAGGGGCGACACCGCCGGTGTGTGAGTAGTGTGCGACCCCACCCCCATTTGTAACTTTAAAGCTCCCTTGAGCAGCGGGCTGACGAGCCTGGGATCCCGCACCTACGCGCCGGAGTGGTACTATACCTGGCAGATATTGGCAGCCATCGGCAACCCCAGAACACTGCCTATCCCTGCTGATGAGGGGTAATACCCCGAAACACGTGTCCAGGGATGGCGAAGACAGCGAAGATAGCAGAAGATCGAAAGATGATGCATCGCAAACACTTTCCTACATTGACAAGAGTCCTTAGGGGCGACACCGCCGGTGTGTGAGTAGTGTGCGACCCCACCCCCATTTGTAACTTTAAAGCTCCCTTGAGCAGCGGGCTGACGAGCCTGGGATCCCGCACCTACGCGCCGGAGTGGTACTATACCTGGCAGATATTGGCAGCCATCGGCAACCCCAGAACACTGCCTATCCCTGCTGATGAGGGGTAATACCCCGAAACACGTGTCCAGGGATGGCGAAGACAGCGAAGATAGCAGAAGATCGAAAGATGATGCATCGCAAACACTTTCCTACATTGACAAGAGTCCTTAGGGGCGACACCGCCGGTGTGTGAGTAGTGTGCGACCCCACCCCCATTTGTAACTTTAAAGCTCCCTTGAGCAGCGGGCTGACGAGCCTGGGATCCCGCACCTACGCGCCGGAGTGGTACTATACCTGGCAGATATTGGCAGCCATCGGCAACCCCAGAACACTGCCTATCCCTGCTGATGAGGGGTAATACCCCGAAACACGTGTCCAGGGATGGCGAAGACAGCGAAGATAGCAGAAGATCGAAAGATGATGCATCGCAAACACTTTCCTACATTGACAAGAGTCCTTAGGGGCGACACCGCCGGTGTGTGAGTAGTGTGCGACCCCACCCCCATTTGTAACTTTAAAGCTCCCTTGAGCAGCGGGCTGACGAGCCTGGGATCCCGCACCTACGCGCCGGAGTGGTACTATACCTGGCAGATATTGGCAGCCATCGGCAACCCCAGAACACTGCCTATCCCTGCTGATGAGGGGTAATACCCCGAAACACGTGTCCAGGGATGGCGAAGACAGCGAAGATAGCAGAAGATCGAAAGATGATGCATCGCAAACACTTTCCTACATTGACAAGAGTCCTTAGGGGCGACACCGCCGGTGTGTGAGTAGTGTGCGACCCCACCCCCATTTATTGTTGTACATGGAGCCCATTCAATGGTCTCTCATATAAGCTGAAACAGATTTGTTTACATGCTTCCTCGACTTCTCAATTTGTGGACAAAATTGGTTCGACCACCTCCATTTCTGTCTTTGGCATATATTTGAATATACCAAGGCAGTTTGAGGAAAAAGTGCCATTAATTGCTCAAAGGTGTCCTTTAAAAGCATTTCCAGACCTACCCCAGTCAAAGTGCCCAAATCATTACCTCCACAGTGCACAATTAACAGGTCAGGTTTTGGCAAATGCATAAAGGTTTTCACCAATGGTATCAATTGGTGACATTTTAATCCTCTGTGGCCAAACCACTTAATTTCCACATCTTGTAAATTGAGGTTAGGTAAATTTCTGTTCTCAGCATACCTTTGAGCCCAGTAGATGTAACTATGTCCAACAATCCAGACAGTAAACATGGTGAGAGAAGTTTCTGCTGCAGTCAAAAAGTGGCGGACTGAAAATATTAACAGCACAACAGAGTGTAAGCTGTTCATAGGACATCCTTCGACGTCATGGAAAGTAAGTTAATTTTAAGGAGTTTTGAATTCTGATTTCTTATGTTCTATGGGTTTTTTAAACACAATCATTTTGATTGTGTTTTTTCCCCGCTGTTACATGATGAATACCTTCAAGTCACTGATTTTAGTGAAATTTGATACATTCTGAGAACAGCAAAAATAAACCATTTAACATGTATATTTAATTCTCTACTTTTTGTACTTATGATATACATTTAGAAATGTGTAGTAGACATGGAGAAGCTGAGGCTTCTGTAAGTGTCAAAGTTGTTGCATACAGTGCTGCACTTCTGGGTACTGTTTTATTTGGAAACCTGAGTAGGCCTCACCTCAAACAAACCTCTGGATAGTACACATCTTATTTGCATCCTGAAACAATCATTTAAAATATTAGGGACAATTTTATGATGGCTTTACACCTCTTTTGCGCTGCCATTGCATCACTGTTGTGAGACAGCAGCAGTGCAAAAGATGCACCATGTTCCAAAATTGGCCTCACTTCATCTGCATCAAGATACTGTTAGTTTAAAATATATATCTTTAGGACTGTGTAGGGGGCCTGGAGAAGCAGAGGCTTCTGTAAGTGTCAAAGTTGTTGAAAAACTGTTTGTCCTTCAACCTTTTCCCGTGTCTTTTCTAATTTTTAAATACATGTTTTAATATTTTTCAAATGTTTGTTCTCTCTTTCACAGATTAAAACTATGAAAATAAAAAGTGAATAAGTTAACGACAATTATAAGGTAAATGTTTTATACTCTTTTCGTTACATTTCTATCACATTCACCTACTATTAGTTCCACAGCTTCTATAGGACTTCAGACTATAGGGCTTTAAACAAAGTTTAACTAAATGTGGCAATTTGGAGCTGTGCCCGTGGCTTTTAGGTCAATGCGCAAGCGCATTGACCTAAAACGCGTGTGCACATTACCAAATCGCCGTCTGTTCCCTCAGCCGCACTCCTCCCACACCTTTGAAGTGAAGCTTAGCTTCACTTCAAAGGCCCCGGCTGCTTCACACCTTCATTCCACTCTCCCCGCTCCATCCCCTCCCCTGCCCGCCGTGTGCATTTCTCCTCCCCCCCTCCCCACAGCAACGCCACTCAAACGCAACGCCACTCACACACGCAACGCCACTCACACACGCAATGCCACTCACACACGCAACGCCACTCACACATGCAACGCCACTCACACACACAACGCCACTCACACACACAACGCCACTCACACACGCAACTCATCCACGCAACGCCACTAATCCACGCAATGCCACTCATCCATGCAACGCCAATCATCCACGCAACGCCACTCATCCACGCAACGCCACTCATCCACGCAACGCCACTCATCCACGCAACGCCACTCATCCATTTGCAAAACCAAAAGGTCAAACTCTTCTATTGCAAGACCTATTGCATTTTCAATGCTTGATTCTTTCACTTCCTTATCTATTTTGTTTTTCACAATTATATCCTCTTCCATCTTTTCTTCAGGAAATACATCTATTAAACAGCATCTCTGGTTTAGTCCCTATAGCTGTCTTTCTTTTAACATTACTCTCTGTTTACTTCCCTTGTACTTACTCCTTTTTTTTTAAAAAAAAATTTGGGGGGTTAGCTCCCGGTTCGCGTACCGGCGAGCGAACCGGAAAGCGAACTAAAAGAAATAGAGCTTGCCAGAGTGCTAAACATTCTAGCAAATGTTTGTATAAAGGGGAGGTAGTTCTGAAAAGAACTCTTTTTTTATGTTTTTGTTGTTTTATATTTTTTTTTACTTTTTTGAACATTATTTGTTTTTTTGAACAATTTTATGTTTTTTTTGGTTTTTTTAGAAAGGGAAAGAACAAAAAACAGGCATTGAAAAGGGCTCAACAGGAGTAAAAAAAAGAAAATTATTTCTTGGGGCGTTTAGAGCATTTGTGTTTTTCAAATGCTAAATTAACTAACTTAATACTCATATTGGCACATGATAATAAGGTGCCGCAATACAAACAAACAATCTTCATATGTACAAAATTTTCCTGAATGTTTGGCACTGTTTCTCGTGCCTCTGGCCCTGACAGAGATATATCTGCTGATGTCCTGGCCATAGAAGTAGGAGGGTTCTCTTGCAGGTCACGCATCTCTGCCCGGCTATAATTTAGAGGATGCCACCTCTGCATGTGACGGTGCATAGTTTGATTCCCATAACTATACTTCTTTTCTGTGCCTCTGGATAAGTTCTCTTTGCATATTAGGCACGTCACATACCGAGCATTAACTTTTTTCTGTCCTTCAGGAAATGAAAAAAACTGCCAAATGAAACTATTTTTATGATGAGAAACCCGGGGCTCCTCTTGTAAAAACTGTGGTGCCTGTTCTTCCTCTTCCTCTTCTTGATCCTCTTCCTCCTCTGTGTTGGCAAGAAACTGTGGAGGTGGTCCTCTCTTCCTATGAGGAGGTGGTGGTGGTGGTGGTGGAAGTCCACCAGCTGAAGCTACTAGTGAAGCCATTTTCCACTGAGCAAAATAGGTCTTCCCTTCACAAAGTTGAAAGTCAGAGTGAGAAAAAAGGTGGGGGCTTTCATCATTTGGGAAAAAAAATAGTTATAAACCAATGAAAAGTGTTATTTTTAGGTCACCTGACCTAGTCTTACATCATTAGGAAACCAAAAGTGAAATGAACGAATGAAAAGTTTTATAAACAAGTCACATGACCTGTTACGCTTACGTTACGCGCTCCGCGCTGCGCCCCGGATCGCTTCCGGGGCGCTGCGTTTCGCGCCTCGGTTCGCGTTCCGGAGCGCTTCCGGGTGCGCTAACGCGGCGCGTCATAAGACGCATTACGCGACAACGTGATATGTCGCGCTTCCGCGACGCATCACGATGTTGATTTCTAACGCGGCAGTTGCGCAAACGGAACGTTTACCGGTCAGCGGACCGGGTCGCGGCATCAAATTGAGCTAACAGAAAGCTTCCCGGTTCGCGAACCGGGAGCGAACAAAAAAAATATTTTTAAAAAAATATTAATAAACATATAAAATATATTTTTGGATTTAAAGAAAAATACATTTTACAGCTACAGATATTAGCTTTTAAAAAACCAATGAAATTCACTGAAAAAACCATAGGTTATAGACCATATATAGTTAGGAATTAGGATTTACAAAACCTTGAAAATTCACTGAAAAAACCATAGGTTATAGACCATATATAGTTAGGAATTAGCATTTACAAAACCTTATTTTACTCACACAAAACCATTGAAATTTCATATATAGTTAGTTGCACTAACTATATATCGCGCACCCGCAATCCACTGCTGATCATGTCACATATTACATCATTCATGACATGATCAGTGACATCACTGATGACATCACTGATGACATCACTGATGACATCTCAAATGACATCACTGATGACATCACTGATGACATCTCATTTGACATTACTGATCACATCACTGATGACATCATTCATGTGATAATACGGTGAACCTCTTCAGACTCTAATATAATCTTAGATACACTCAGAGTAAATAGACGCTCACAGACTGTCACTCATCCATGGAGTTACTCACACACCTAGTCAGTCATGCAAAGAATCAATCACACCTCCATTTTCTCAACTATACAGTTATACACACCTTACTTATTCAAACATATACTAACACATATTTACTCTCTTATACAATCTCTGATACAAGTTCACAATGATCCATACAGCCACTCACACATTCACTGGCTCTTATGTACAGTTATTTATATATGTCAACTCTCACATGTACTGTGTTTCACATATGTACTTACTTTGACATGTAGCACTGAGATATCCATTCACTCACCAATACACTCATGCACTCAGTCAACCGCCCATACAGCTGTTTCCACATGCACTTTTGAACCCATACATCTAGTGAATCAACTCCTCACACATCTATGCACAGAGTCACACACCTCTCAGCCACCCACACACACACTCACTCTCCCATACAGATACTTGGGCAACCTATCAATAACCCATATACTTAATCATAAAGCTACTGATTAACACATGCAGCAGTTTACAGAACAACAGATATAATGATGCACAAATTATGACAGTTTAGTCACTAACCCATGCACTCAGTGCGACACATTTAATCACTCACTCATACAGTCAGTCATGCACCTACTAAATCCTTAATCCAGACACTTATACATCCACTCATTCTTCAATATATAAGACATATTTTGACTTTTCAGAAACATACAGTCACTGGATGTTGTCATCAGTGATGTCATCAGTGATGTCATTTGAGATGTCATCAGTGATGTCATCAGTGATGTCACTGATCATGTCATGAATGATGTCATATGTGACATGATCAGCAGTGGATTGCGGGTGCGCGATATATAGTTAGTGCAACTAACTATATATGAAATTTCAATGGTTTTGTGTGAGTAAAATAAGGTTTTGTAAATGCTAATTCCTAACTATATATGGTCTATAACCTATGGTTTTTTCAGTGAATTTTCAAGGTTTTGTAAATGCTAATTCCTAACTATATATGGTCTATAACCTATGGTTTTTTCAGTGAATATATATATATATATATATATATATATATATATATATATATATATATATATATATATATATATATATATATATATATATATATATATATATATATATATATATATATATATATTCACTGAAAATACCATAGGTTTCACACCAGTTATAGTTAGCTGGAAATGTTACTGACGTAAAACCAATGAAATCCCCACGTTATAGTTAGTTGGACTCACTATAACTTGCGCGTGCAATGCACTGTTGATGACGTCACATATTACATCACTCATGACATGGTCAGTGACATTACTCATGACATCACTGATGACAGCATCCTTGTGACAGAGTGACAGACCTCCTCTCACTGTAATGTAACCCTTGAAACACATATTCAAAAATACAAAATTTTCAAAACAATGCAGAAACCCATACCAGTTACAACAACAAAATCAATAATTCCAGCATCTATATACACATCCACTCATTCACCAACAGTTCTATATAGTCACTCATATAGTTACTCACTCATGATATGTAGTGATACACCTATACATCCTGTTACACACCAACAGTCACCCAAAAGTTACTCACACAAATACTCACGCATACAAATAAACTATTTGCATATACAGCTATACACACACTACCACTTTACTTCTAAGGAAATTTACACATACTTACTCTCTTAAACAATCACTTATAGGAACAAATACTAATTTAAACAGGAACTCTTACAATCCCTCACTCTCACATGTACTCACTTATATACATCAATATTCACATATACTAGATTAAAACATATATAGTTTTTGATAAAGACACTACTGAGACAGTCATTCACTCACTAACATATACATACTCATCCATCCATACAGTCCTGCACATATGCTGTCTTCAAAACACATACAAACACAGAATCAGTCACTCATGCATCTATGTGCTAAGTAATACCCCCACCAAACCATATAGATGCTCATACTGATATAAAAAAAAACATTTAATAACCCATATACATACACATGTAGCTACTCACTAACCCATGCAGCCACTTATACACAAAGTGAAACACTAATACATATAAATAAATATTTAAATATTACTTACTAATATTTATTTTTCAGAAAGACACACATTCACTGGATGGTGTCATCCGTGATGTCATGAGTGATGTCACTGACCATGTCATGAGTGATGTAATATGTGACGTCATCAGCAGTGCATTGCACGTGCAAGTTATAGTGAGTCCAACTAACTATAACGTGGGAATTTCATTGGTTTTATGTCAGTAAAATTTCCATTTACTATAACTGGTGTGAAACCTATGGTTTTTTCAGTGAATTTAATAGGTTTTTTCAAATGCTAATTCCTAACTATAACTGGTGTGAAACCTATGGTTTTTTCAGTGAATTTCATAGGTTTTTTAAATGCTAATTCCTTTCTATATTGAGTTTCTAACCTATGTTTTTTTTAAAAATTTGCTGTTTTGTGTAAGTATTAATTTGTACGTTTTTTTTGTAATCATTTTTTCCTGGGGCGCTCTGGGTGCGCGCTCCGGTAAGCTCTCCGGAAAGCGCACCCAGAGCGCTACTTACGTTCGTGAAAAAAATATGAATGAAAAGTTAATAAAAACGCAAAACATTTCGTACCATACAAATAAAAGCAGGTTTTTTTTATAAGGAAATGAAAATGATTTTGCATTTCCATGAAACTATCAAGACGTCACTTCGGCGCGCCGCGTAAGCGCCCCCGGAAGCGCCTACGTTCACGCCGCGTATGCGCCCCGGAAGCGCCTACGTTCGCGCCACGTGTGCGCACCCGGAGGCGCTCCGGTGCGCGCGTCAAGTCATGTGACCTTAAAATAACACTTTTCATTGGTTGCTAACAGGTTTTTTTACAAAGAATGAAATCCCCACCCATTTCCTTCACTTCTTCTTTCACTTTTGTGACTGAAAGACCTGTTTTTTGCTCCTGAATCTTTCTTGGTTTACCATGGCTGCCAGAGAATCCAGCAGTGATGAAGAACCTGAATTCATCAATGAAGAACCTCCTCAACCAAAGGTGAAGGAAAATTTTATTTGGAAATTTTTTAAAATACCACCTAACCAAAAAAAGGTGAATGCTCCAAAAGTGGAGTGCAGGATCTGCAAACAAGTTCTGTCACGGGGTGACCCCAAAAAAAAATACTCTTTTGGGAACTTTACAATGATCCGGCATGTGGACAGGAGGCCCCCCCAGAATTTTGCCCGGGAAAGTGTCAGGGCTCTGGCACAAGAGGTTCCCAGTGATGGGGCCTCTACATCCACCGGAGGAGCAACTACTTCTGGGAGGGGGCAATCGCAGGAGCTCGTGCCAAATATTCAACCTGCTTTTAACAATGCTGTCCTGAGATGCAGATACTAGAATCAACTCCTTACCTATGGGGAGCAAAGTGTACTGCTCATGGTTCGAGCAATGGAGAACCATCACTGCCGTTCCCAGGCCTAATTTTCTTTGTTTTTTTTGCTCCTGTTGAGCAGTTTCCATTCCCTGTTTTTGTTTCTGTTCTTAAAAAAAAAAGAAGAAAAAAAAAGTTCTTTTCAGAACTACCTCCAATTCTCATCAAAGAGCTATATTCTTAAAAAAATGAAAAACAGTAAGTGAAATGGAGTGCATTGATAATGGAAAGGAAAATGAGTAAGAAAGAACAGAAAGGTATGAGAGGAGAAAGGAAGTGAAGTAGGGGGACTGAAAGAAGGTGAGTGTTGGGAAAGAAAGTAAGGAGAAGAAGAGTGAATATGGGGAATGTGGATATTCAAAGAAAATGTTGAAAAGGAACGGGGGTGTGGAAGGGTAAGAAAAGATGCATTGCTGGAGTTGAAGACTGAAGGCTTCATTTATGAAGCCATGCGTCACTTTAACGCCACCAGAGCATCACTTTTTGTGACGCATCAGTCCAGTAAAAAATGCACCTTATTCAGTCATATTTACAAAGTGGCCCATCTAGGTAGATGCGTCACTTTGTAAGCCCCTGCGCCACATTATTCCTACGTCAGGTGTAATGTATGCAAAAGGGACGTATTGACGCAAGAAAGGGTCGTAAAGGTGACGCAGTGAAATCTATGAGATATCACTGCGTCACTTTTATGACGCTGTTGCGTCCAAATCTTACGCCTGTTTCACAGCAGGCATGCAGGCCATTTCACATGGGGCTTGGCCCCATGTGAAAGGATACATTGCTGGAGTTGCTTCATTTTTGAGACACACTCCAGCAATGCATCACTTTTGCGCTTACAGATACGTCTAAAATACTGACGTATCTGTAAGAACTTCCAACATAATACGTCATAAATTTAATATGACGCTTGAGTAGAAGACTAAAGGCCTCATTTATGAGGCCATGCGTCACTTTAACGCCACCGGTGCGTCACTTTTTGTGACGCACCAGTGCTGTAAATAATGCACCTTATTCAGTCATATTTACGAAGTGACGCATCTAGGTAGATGTGTCACTTTGTTAGCCCCTGCGCCACATTATACCTACGTCAGGTGTAATGTATGCAAAAAGGACGTATTGACGCAAGAAAGGGTCGTAGAAGTGACGCAGTGAAATCTATGCCATATCACTGCGTCACTTTTATGACGCTGTTGCGTCCAAATCTTACGCCTGTTTCACAGCAGGCGTGCAGGCCCTTTCACATGGGGCTTGGCCCCATGTGAAAGGATACATTGCTGGAGTTACTTCATTTTTGAGACACACTCCAGCAATGCATCACTTTTGCGCTTACAGATACGTCTAAAATACTGACATATCCATAAGAACTTCCAACATAATACGTCATAAATTTAATATGACGCATGAGTAGAAGACTGAAGGACTCATTTATGAGGCCATGCATCACTATAACGCCACCAGAGCGTCACTTTGTGTGACGCACCAGTGCTGTAAAAAATGCACCTTATTCAATCATATTTAAAAAGTGATGCATCTAGGTAGTTGCGTCACTTTGTAAGCCCCTGCGCCACATTATTCCTACGTCAGGTGTAATGTATGCAAAAGGGACATATTGACGCAAGAAAGGGTCGTAGAGGTGACACAGTGAATAAACTGGGGGCCTCATTTATGAAAAGTGACGGATCGCTGCGTGAAAACAGCGATGCGTCACTTTTCAGTGCGCACTCCTTACGAGATTCCTGATGCGTCATATTTAATGTATGACGAATCATGTCGCAAGGAGTTACAGATACGTCAGTATTTCTGACGTATCTGTAAGCGCAAAAGTGACGCATTGCTGGAGTGTGTCACAAAAGTGACGCAACTCCAGTAATGCGTCCTTTCACATGGGGAAAGCCCCATGTTAAAGGGCTTGCGTCAGTCTTACGCCTGCTGTGAGGCAGGCGCAAGATTTTGACGCAACAGCGTCCTAAAAGTGACGCAGTTAAATCTCATAGATTTCACTGCATCACTATTACGAGGCTTTTTGCGGGGGAACGCCCCCTCTGCATACATTATACCTGACGCAGGTATAATGTGGCGCAGGGGTTTAAAAAGTGACGCATCTACCTAGATGCGTCACTTTTTAAATATGGCGCAACGAGGCGCATTTTTTACACCGCTGGTGCGTCACAAAAAGTGAAGCACCGGTGGCGCAAAACTGTCGCAAGGCCTTCATAAATAAGACCCTGGATTTTCCCCATGCTTCGC
Organism: Lissotriton vulgaris; assembly: GCF_964263255.1. Taxonomy (NCBI): domain Eukaryota; kingdom Metazoa; phylum Chordata; class Amphibia; order Caudata; family Salamandridae; genus Lissotriton; species Lissotriton vulgaris. The sequence continues at coordinate 1,200,773,520 of NC_141687.1, forward strand.
TCCCCGGTGCGCTCCCCGGTGCGCTCCCCGGTGCGAGTACCGGGCGCTCCCCCCACGCAAATGGATTATTTTTTTTTTTTAAATGCCCCGCGGGACCCTAATTTAGCCCACACATCAAACCTAAGAGGTATGGGGGGGGTCTATCCTGCCCCCTTATAGTCATTTCCCCCTTTTTTTTATGCCACCTCTTGTGTCTCGATCCTACCGAGACACAAGATGGCGGCCGCTCCGGACTGTTTCGAATCTTTACAGACACCCGTGAACCAATCACCTTTCCGTGCGCAAGTCGCGTAGCACGCCCGGTGCGCTCCCCAGTGCGCGTACCGGGGCGCGCCTATAGATATATATATTTTTTTTAACCTAAATTACTCAAAATACACTGAAGCACATATCTTGAGACATAGCAAAGGCACATCGGGCTACCAGTCCCTACAATTTTGCCAAGTTTGGTGGAAATCCATTCAGCCGTTCCGGCTAAAAGTGAGGTCGACCGCCCTATGGAAATTAACATGGGGAAAACGCATTTTGGGACCCCCCTTTTATCTCAGTCCCCCGCTTGATGCATCCCCCCCAAACTTTTAGGGAAGAACCGGAGCTCGACGAGGCCATTTTGAGGAAATTTTCAGGCAGATTCGTCAACCGGCGCCAAAGTTATTCCAAATAGAATTTTGAGATTTAACATTGAAAAAAATCCTAACTATAACTACCTACTGGCGACCGCCAGTAGGTAATATATATATATATATATATATATATATATATATTCAATGAAAAAACCATTGGTTATAGAACATATATAGTTAGGAATTTTCATTTACAAAACCTTATTTTACTCGCATAAAACCATTGAAATTCCATATATAGTTAGATGCGCTAACTATATATCGCGCACCCGCAATCCACTGCTGATGATGTCACATATTACATCATTCATGACATGGTCAGTGACATCACTGATGACATCACTGATGACATCTCAAATGACATCACTGATGACATCACTGATGACAACATCCAGTGACTGTATGTTTCTGTAAAGTTAAAATATGTCTCACATATTGAAGAATGAGTGGATGTATAAATGTCTGGATGAAGGATTTAGTAGGTGCATGACTGGTTGTATGAGGGAGTGATTAAATGTGTCTCACTGAGTGCATGGGTTAGTGATTAAACTGTATTAATTTGTGCATTATTATATCTGTTGTTCTGTAAAGTGCTGCATGTGTTGATCAGTAGCTATATGAGTAACTATATGGGTTATTGATTGGTTGCCCAAATATTTGAATGGGAGAGTGAGTGTGTGTGTGAGTGCTGGGAGGTGTGTGACTCTGTGCATAGATGTGTGAACAGCTGATTCACTAGATGTATGGGTTCAAAACTGCATGTGGAAACAACTGTATGGGTGGTTGACTGTGTGTATGAGTGTATTGGTGAGTGAATGGATATCTCAGTGCTACATGTCAAAGTAAGTACATATGTAAAAGACAGTACATGTGAGAGTTGACATATATAAATAACTGTGCATAAGAGCCAGTGAATGAGTGAGTGGCTGTATGGATCATTGTGAACTTGTATCAGGGATTGTATAAGAGAGAAAATATGTGTTAGTATATATTTGAATAAGTAAAGTTTGTATAACTGTATAGTTCAAGAAATGGAGGTGTGATTGATTGTTTGCATGACTGACTAGGTGTGTGAGTAACTCCATGGATGAGTGACAGTCTGTGAGTGTCTGTTTACACTGATTGTATCTAAGGTTATATTAGAGTCTGAAGAGGTTCATTGTATTATCACATGAATGATATCATGAGTGATGTCACCAGTGATGTCATTTGAGATGTCATCAGTGATGTCATCAGTGATGTCATTTGATATGTCATCAGTGATGTCATCAGTGATGTCATTTGAGATGTCATCAGTGATGTCATCAGTGATGTCACTGACCATGTCATGAATGATGTAATATGTGACATCATCAGCAGTGGATTGCGGGTGCGCGATATATAGTTAGCGCATCTAACTATATATGGAATTTCAATGGTTTTATGCGAGTAAAATAAGGTTTTGTAAATGAAAATTCCTAACTATATATGTTCTATAACCAATGGTTTTTTCATTGAATTTTCAAGGTTTTGTAAATTCAAATTCCTAACTATATATGGCCTATAACCTATGGTTTTTTCAGTGAATTTCATTGGTTTTTTAATAGCAAATATCAAAAGCTGTAAAATGTCAAGTACGTGATAGGTAAAAACTTTTTCGTGTTTATGCACGCTGATGTGCTTTGAACGCTGCCCCCCTCCCCTCTTTTCTCTTAGTAGTACTCTCTCTTTGCAGATAGTGAAGAGTAGTTAACGCAGGCCTTTACCCCCGTTGTAATCCGTCGTGCCTGCTTGTCTCTCCATTTGATTGATTGTTATCCAAGCATTTACTGTTTTACAATTGATTCTATTTGGTTCATTCTCTATTTACAAACAAGCACAAAGTCGCAATACTCTGTTTAGTCTTTGCAGATAGTGAAAAATCGTGAAAAATCGTGTAAAAAAATAAAATTAATCGAGCAAAATCAGTAGGCCACTAATTGGATCTGTTTTTGACCTCGCTAAAATAGAAATATTAGGAACAACCCTTCATGAGAAATACGAAAATAGTGAGATGAACTGAGCTCCACACCATGAGGGCTGCAAGACAGCTCGGCTCCGTCACCCACCCCGCCCAAAATAACGACAAACCCTATGCAAATATTAAAAATATAGACAACACACCAGCAAAGAAACAGGGTAAAACATTTTATTAAATAACTATTTACATAACTATTTTATACTTTTTATTGCCCGATCCGGCTAGCTCAATCGATCGAGCATGAAACTCATGCACTCTGATAGCAAGCGTTGCTACTGATGCTATGCAGACCAAAACTGGTTTTCAGTTTGTACATTTTCCTAGATTTTTCCATCCAAGGTTGGTTGAGTTTGTAGAACGATGGCTTCAGATTTTCAACATACGGTGTGGTGGCGCGGACTGGGAGGGGGCGCTTCGCTCCTGCCCCCTCCCCAAGTAAGATTTTCATACGTGAAAGTATGTTAATGATTTTGGTCCCTGAGTTGCTTCAATATCACTGCCATTCTCAAATGGCATAAGTTCTGGATGTTGGGTGCCATAGTTCAGAGTTCTGAGCAGCGCTTGTAACACTGTCTGAAGCTTATTTCCACCTACTGCAGCTTCACTATTCTCAAAGTAACTGAGTGTCGTTTGTGGACCTGACTGCATTTGAAAACAATGTGATATGGTACCTCCCTAAACCGCTTGACGGAGGCCCCCGAGGGGCGGTGTGATGGCACGGACTCGGAGAAGACGCTTGGCTCCGACCCCCTCCCCAAGTCTTATAGCACCGGTTTAGCCTGAGATCGCCCCCGACATAGGCGGCCGGCTCCCGGGGTCTCGCTCACCATGTAGTTGAGTTGCTCCCGCTCTTGCGATGCAACGATAGGCGACTGCCACAGGACTCTCAAAATGGCGGCCGGCTCTTCAGATTTGGGCGTGGTCCACTAAAATGGCCCTGGGACACCTTGGAACTCGGACGCTTCCCTGATAGGGCTTGGGTCCCATTCTCGAAAGCGTCCCCTCAGCCGTGAAGATTCTACAAAAGTCTTGGGGGCCCCCGACTCCCGCAGGCTTCTGGTGGGGAGCGGCTGCCATGTCTACTCGTGGAATGGCCACGACGGAGCTACGAGATGGTAGTGCTCTCATGCTGACGCCAGCTTTAGTCTGAAACATCCAGAAACACTGTAGACTACCAATTCGATCAGTTCCGGTAGCGCCCCAACATGACCCAGTAGAGAAGAACTTGCCCTCCCCTCTTTGACTGATGGTTCTTGTTGCCTGTCCCCTCTGTTGTCATTTTACAGAACTTTTTGGACTGCTGAAAGGGGTTGTGTTCCGAACGCTGGTTGGTGGAGACATTTTGACTATATTCTTGACCTACGTTGTCGCGTAATGCGTTATATGACACGCCGCGTTAGCGCACCCGGAAGTGATCCGGGGCGCGGCGCGCAGCGCGTAACGTAGGCATAACAGGTCATGTGACTTGTTAATAAAACTTTTTATTGGTTCATTTTACTTTTGTTATTTTAATAATGAAAAGCTTGGTCATATGACCTAAAAAATACGCTTTTTATTGATTTCGAACTTTTTTTTTTATAACATATATGTTATAATATTCCAGTCTAATGTACTTTCCCGGAAAATTTTCAACTGTCCTGCAAGTAAAATATATTCCTTTTTCGAGAAAAAGGGCGTTTCTTCGTTCCATGACGGAGCCGTTGAGTAAAAGAGACTCGGCCTGCTGTCTTAGTCGCCGATACGCCTGATTATCAGATTCTTATCGATCACTTTATGTTGCAGGAGTGGAAAACACAACTGCCCTTGACCATTTATCTTTACTGCGTTCCTACATATTATACCTTTTATCCGTCATGTAATTGGACTGCTTTATTTCACTTGCCTTTTACTGATTCGAAAACAGTGACTAAAAGTAAAAACTTTACCAATGTAAATACTACTACCATGTTTTGTTTTAAAAACCTTTATTGTGAAAATGTCAGTATACAAATACGGGCCTATAACCACGTGGGCCGGCCACGGAGCAAACTGAAATCGTATATGATGAGGAGACATTTACATTATAGAGGAAGGTAACGAATTAGGTTGCAAGAACTAAGGTGTCTAACAGTTGCGGAATCGGTGGACGTACATTTTGTAATTAAAATACGACAGGGCCACTTATAAAAAAGTTATCTAGATATACATTTGCGTGCAAGTACCATGGGTGACGTTAATTCGAACTTTCAATAGTACAGTAATCAATAACACATCAGAACTTAATATCAATAGGGATGTCGAAATATTCAATCAATTCTCGTCCCCGCCCGCCATGAGCATCAAAACTGCATTCATATCTCGTGATATCAAGGTTGTTCAACCAGTACACAACAAGGAGTTACGAGTCCCATTTATACCGGCGCCATTTTGGGCGAGGCCGGGCAGGTCCAAGATATAGTCAAAATGTCTCCACCAACCATCGGCCAGACCAGAACCCCTTTCGGCCCTTTATGCTACAAGATGGTGTCTTCCATTCAGAAAATATTGTTGGCAGCATTTTGAAAGGAAAGATAAACAGCCGTTCTCCTAGTGAGTCTCACATTGTTACATTTAGGAAGAATGTTGAAGAGTAATATGTGGAAAATCTGAAGCCATTTTTGTACAAACTCTCAATCGGCCTTGGATGGAAAAAAAAATCCTGAAGAATGTACAAACTGAAAACCAATTTTTGTCTGTATAGCATCAACAGCAACGCTTGAGTCAGCTTTGTGTCAAGCCGCCATTTTCATTCAATCAATAGCGTCCCCCTGCACACATTCAGAGACCTGGTCGTGTCTTCAGGTGAAACGGATTGTGGGACAAGCAGCAGAAAGGAAAAGGAAAAAAGTTCCGCCGGACCTCGGGAGCCGGCCGCCTATGTCATGGGCGATCTTTGGCCACACCAGGGCAATAGTGAAGCTGCAGCAGGTGCAAATAAGCTTCAGACAGTCTTACAAGCACTGCTCAGAACTCTCAACGATGGCACTCAACATCCAGGACTTGCCATCCGGATCTTGGCGCCTTGTGCTGGTTCCGACCTATTCACACATCGGTCCACTACTGACATCACCTCATAAGCCAACGGGGCACCCCACACCGACTTTCGGCGCAGCATTGTAGGATGGCCACACCAGTGCGGCAACTTGCTGGACACAACCTCGGTGCCATCCGGATCTCGGCGCGTTCGAGTCACTGTACCACAAGAGTGACCGGAACTCAGCTGAACACGCCGTCTTTCGCCGCAGCATTATAGGATGGCCACACCAGTACGGCAATTTGCTGGACACCACCTCGGTGCCATCCGGATCTCGGCGCGTTGTGCTGCCTTCGGCCTATTCGCACATCGGTCCGCTACTGACGCCGCCTCACGTGCCAACGGATTTTCTACGCTTTTTGTAGCCCTATGCCGCATAACAGGTCATGTGACTTGTTTATAAAACTTTTCATTGGTTCATTTTACTTTTGGTTTCCTAAAGATGGAAGGCTTGGTCATATGACCTAAAAATAACATTTTTCATTGTTTTTTTTTTCCCAAACGATGAAAGCCCCACCTTGTTTCTGGATGATTCAGACTGAAGCTGGCGTCAGCATGAGAGCACCACCATCTCGTGGCTCCGTCGTGGTCATTCCGTGAGCAATCATGGCAGCCGCTCCCCACCGGAAGCCTGCAGGAGTCGAGGGCCCCCAAGACTTTTGTAGAATCTTCACGGCTGAGGGGACGCTTTCGAGAATGGAGCCCAAGCCCTAGCAGGCAAGTGTCCGAGTTTCAAGGTGTCCCAGGGCCATTTTAGTGGACCAGGCCCAAAACCGAAGAGCCGGCCGCCATTTTAAGAGTCCTGTGGCAGCCGCCTATCACTGCACTGCAAGAGTGGGAGCAACTCAACTACATGGTGAGCGAGACGCTGTAGCCGCAAGAGCGGGCGCAACTCAGCTGGATGGCCGCCACCTGGGGAGGCCCGTTCACGCCGCCTCCCCCACGCCCCCCCCCCGGGCCGCCCCACGCCAATTTTCGGAGCAGCATTGTAGGATACCAAAACCAGTGCGGCAGTTTACTGGACATCACCTGGGTGCCATCAACATCTCAGCGCGTTCTGCTGCCTTGGGACTATTCGCACAACAGACCGCTACTGACGAGGCCTCCCCCCGCACCACCCGGGACGCCCCACGCTGTTTTTCTGAGCTGCATTGTAGGATCCCAAAAAAAAGTGCGGCACCCAGGTGACATCACCTGGGTGCCGTCCAGAACTCAGCACGTTGTGCTGCCTTGGGACTATTCGCACAAAAGACAGCTTCTGACCATTGTTGCTTTTTTTTTTCAAAAATGTTTAAATGTTTGTTACAGTTTTTGTTCCGTTCGTTATATTTAAAAGTTAATAAAGTTTTATAATCCTACTTTGTTGGAGTGCTATATATTTTTAAAAAATCGGGTGAATGGGGCCTTGAATCGGGTTATTGTCATGTGTGGGCTTTGCAAGTGTACTGCTACAGGATCGGACATTTCAAACTCAAATGCACGTTCTTTTTCTTACCTTTCTGAAGCATGAAGCGCAATAGCAGGCAGAGAAAGGGTGATGCAAGTGTTGAACACTGCCTGGCCTGGCAAGTTGCTGGCAGTGCCCCCCCCCCCCCCCCGCTCCTGAAAGAGGACACACACACACCGCCGCCCCGAGTACTTCACAGATCTTTAAAAGACCATGCGCTTGTTCATGAGGCTTAAATGGTTTATCACCCCTTCTAGAACCCCTGCATCGACCCTCTGACGTTTCCTGAAAGAATTACCACGTAACACAATACCAAGCCTTGTCAGCTGAAACCCCCGAGGAATCGTGGGGCATATTATCAAGGGGGTTTATCTCCGCTTTTTTGGCTTTAAAAGCCAAGAAAGCGGAGTTAAAATGATCTCCCTATTACCAAGCTGTCGCTAACACCAGTTAGTGACAGTTAAAAGGAGATAGCGACCATCTTGGGCCCCGCTTTGCATGTCAGTGATATTTATCACTAATGACATGCAAAGTGGGCGTACCAAGATGTTAGCGACTGGAAACAGTCCCTAACATCGCTATCTCCTATTACCAACTTTTGGAGATATTCGCGCTAAGCGCGAATATCTCAAAAAGCTAACACCTGCACTGAGCAGTTCTTAGCCATGTTATCCAATGGGAGGTGGATAACATGGCTAAGAGCATTTGCTCGATAATGCATGAATATCGCTGACTTTTCAGCGATATTCATGCATTGCGGCCGTTTTTTATCGCATTTGCGATAAACCTTGCTAATAGCAAGGTTTATCTGCGATAAAAATCGCCGATGTGCGGCGATAATTTTTGTCTCTAAACAAGTTAGAGACAAAAATTATCGCTAGTTGTTGGTAATATGCCCCCGGGTTTTTGCTTGCAGAAATCGAGAGGCGGGAGACTAGCACTGAAATCAGTAGTCTCACGCCTGAATCGGGAGGGTTGGCATGTCTGGATTCTCTACAGCTGGGGCCATAAACTACATCCGCAGGGCTAGGTGATAGCCTGAGACCGGAGTGGCATCTAAAATGGCTGCCGTGCACGACAAAATTGTGGCATTGGAAAAAAGGCAAGATGACGCAGACAATGTTTATCAATAAGGATTCATTTATAACAAAATATTTTATCGCACTGACAAATTGGCGGTCAACACTTCCTGATTTCCATCGAATCGAACGTTAACAGACGTCACGCAGCAAAAAAAAAAAAAAGCTCACGCACAGCCGCTGGAAGACATGTATCAACATATATGAGCCTCCTCAGCCACCCTCAGAAAACATAAGGGATTAGGATACGTCTCCCGCACCCCCTTATACCTAGTAATTTAATTAAAACGAAGCACAAAATGGCGAATTCCCGTTTCGCTACCAGTTTGCGGCCCAGTTCGCGGCCCGTGAAGCGCTTCTACCGTGAAAATTTTTTTTTTTTTTATTTTCCCCACGGGACCCTTTAATAACCCCAACAACATTCCTAGGGGGTCAAGAGGGGTATACCTTGCCCCCTTTCATTAAATTCCCCCTTCGTTTTTCACCTCTTCTTCTCTCTCGATCCTACCGAGAGATAAGATGGCGGCCGCTCCGGACTGTTTAGAATGTTGACAGACACCGGAGGGCCAATCAGCTTCGCATCGCAAAGTTCCGATACGCAAAAAGTTCGCTAACCGGATCGCTGCCCGGAGCGCTGTTACAGATATATATCTTGATTTAAACGTTAATTTCTCAAAATCCACTGAAGCACATATATTGAGACCTAGCAAAGGCACATCGGGCTAACAGTCCCTACAATTTTGCCAAGTTTCGTGGAAATCCATTCAGCCGTTCGAGCTAAAAGTGAGGCCAACCGCCCTATGGAAATTAACATGGGAAAAACGTGTTTTGAGACCCCCCTTTTTTCTCGGCCCCCCCTTGCCGAACCCCCCCCAAATTTTCAAGGGCTGCTCAGAAACAAAATGTGCCATTTTCCTGAAAATTTCAGCCGATTCCGTCCACAAACGCCAAAGTTATTAGACATAGAATTTTCAAAAGTTCCATAGAGAAAAAATCCTAACTATATATACCTACTGGCGACCGCCAGTAGGTAATATATATATATATATATATATATATATATATATATATATATATATATATATATATCAGCACAATCTTCAAACCTCCACAGGCAGCGGCGAGAGAAGAAACAGACCCCACGTAATCCAGGCAAGATGTTATTTATTAATCCAAGTGCCTTCCAAAATGCAACGTTTCGACTACAAACGTAGTCTTGTTCACACACCACATTTCACAACTGGAAACTTCTTTTATAATTGCAGTGCTGACCCACCCTGTTGAGCCACACCTACCAAAACGTGAGTCACATGGTTGTGCCAAAATGTTTGAAACACCCAGTTTAAAGATACAGTGCACAATAACGCTATGGCAATGTAACTTAGTTGCATCAAAAGAAACAAACAGAAAATACATTTTTACATGCTTGAACATTATTGAAGGCAATCCAAATTGATTTCTGATAAAGTAAACATACAACCAGAATTTTTTTTGTGAAAAACAAAATACCTGCATGAATGCGCTGATGTTATTAAGGCATCAGTAAATGAAAAAAGATATAATATGCATGAATGCATGATATATCTCACAGTGAAACAGAAAGACAAATAACTGCATGAATGCGCTGATGTTATTAAGGCATCAATAAATGAGAAAAAATAATATGCATAAGTGCATGATGTATCTCACAGTAAATCAGAAAAAACACAATTATGGAAAATATACCAAACGAAAGCATGAAAATTATACACAAGATGCAAATCATAGCTGTAAAATTTAAAGTATTTCGTAGCTGGGCACAACCTGCCAAAAAAACAAATACTGTGTACCACCGAAAAACAGCACCTTAATGTGAAAAACACAGATTCAGGTACCAGTCCCATGTATTTATAAAAATATCTTTTCATATATTACAAAAATATCTTCTAATATATCATAAATATATAAGGACTATTTACAAAACAACTATGTTTAAAGAAAAAGTGCTGGTATAAATGTACAGTGTAAAGAAACCACCAAAAGAAGACAATTCCCAAAATTTTAGTTAAAAGACTGCACTGTTCAAAGAACCAGGCAGCTAACCCAGATTTAAGAAACAGGACTACAGAGTACCTGGAACAGGTGCTTAAATTCAAGATATCGTATATTTACAGAATGTACATGATTCAATGAATTTACTAGGCTCATCTCACGTTAAGAATTCATTTAATATGCTGTATTCAGAGTATAGACAGTGGATAGATGTTATTACAGAAAGTTGTGCATGTCCTCTGTTGCATTCAACCCATTAGGTTGTTTGCTGTCGAGTTTGATAATATACTGCGTTTCTAATCGGCGTAAAAGTTTATCACGGTCACCACCTCGCCTTAAGGGAGCAACAGCATCGATGACGTAGTAATTGAGACATGACAGATCCCTGTTGTGTCTGCTGTTGAAGTGGCGTGCCACCGGGTATGCCCCGTCGTGATTAACTATAGCGCGAAGGTGTTGCAGTATTCTAACATGCACCTGAGCACCCGTACTGCCTACATAACGTAGACCGCAGGTGCAAGTTAGGACGTAGACCGCAAATTCCGTACGGCAGTTGTAATTGCCGTGAATTGGAAATTCAGTTTCAGAAAACGGAGTGCGGTAATGGGTAGTATTCTGTCCAAACTTGCACGCCCGACAAGAGGAACATTTGTGAAAACCCTTGCCACCAAACCATTGGGTAATCATAGGCAGTTCAGGGCTGGATTGTACTAGTTTACTGCGCATACTGTATGCGCGCCTGAAAGTGATTACAGGTTTGTTAGGGGTTATATCACGTAAGACTCCATCCGTTTTTAAGACTGCCCAGTGTTTATTAATAATGGATTTTATCTTGCGGTGCTGTCTACTGTAGGTAGTGATTAATCTGCTGGAATTAGTTGTTGCGTCTGCGTTGGGGGATTTAGGAGTCAATAAAGAGTCCCTAGATCTTTCTTTGCTTTTTTGCAATGCAATTGCAAGGCAGGATTTGCTGTACCCCCTTGCCTCCAGTCTTTGTAGCATTGCAGTTGCCCCTTCATCAAATTTTTCTTGGGTGTTACATATTCGCTTAAGGCGCAACAATTTGCCCAGTGGGATGCTCATAATGACGTGTTTGGGGTGGCCACTACTGGCATGTAAAATACTGTTGCCAGCAGTGACCTTCCTGTGAAGGGAAGTGATAATTTTGTTCTCTATGATGTTGACAGAGACATCAAGAAACTCAGCCGTACTATTGCTGATGTTAAAAGTAAAGAACAAATTAAACTGGTTATTGTTGAGCGCCTTCACAAAATTCTGAGCACTCAACATATTTCCCTCCCACACACAGAAAATATCGTCAATAAAACGCATCCAATATTTGACGCATTAATATATATATATAAATATAAACACATATATCAAATGTTCATTTTCTGCAAAAACCCAAAGGTATAGGGATGTTATAGTTATGCTCAGAGATTCCAATCATACAAAACCCACTCACTCACCTATACAGGCACTCACATACCCACACACATATCCATACAGCCACTCATATTGCCATTCACTCACCAATACAACTATTCCCATACAGACTCACCCATACAGCCACTGACACAACCTCTCACTCACCCATACTACCACTCAAACGCCCACTCACACACCCATAGAACCACATACCCAATCCCACATACATACAACCACTCACACACCCACTCCCTCATATTTACAACCAGTCACACAGACATTTACTCTCCAAAACAGCCACTCGCACCCACTCACTTACCTAAACCCACACTCAAACAGCTGCTCACTCACCCATACAGCCACTCACACACACATTCCCTCACCCATATAGCCAGTCACAGAACCACTTAGTCACCCATAAAGTTCAGCCCCTCATAAAGCCCCTAACTCACCCATAGAGCCACTCACACACCACCTCACTCTCCAAAACAACCACTAGCACAGCCACTCGCACACTCATACAGCTACTCACATACCTTATAACACATGAATACAGCCAGGCTGTCATCCACTCACACACCGATACAGACAGTCGAACAGCAACTCTGATGAGATATGTTAGAAATTATGGGCCCGTTTGACAAAAGTTATCTTAAACAAAATCTTAATTTTATGAGTTTCGGCATTCACAAAAGGCATTTAGGAGTACTAAAATTAAGATTACTAACTTTAATACTCCTAAACTGAGACCAAATCCGAACTTTATGACTTTATGACATTTGAGATGTCATCAGTGATGTCATCATTGATGTCAGTGACAATGTCATGAATGATGTAATATTTGACGTCATCAGCAGTGCATTGCGGGGACGCGAGTTATAGTTAGCCAAACTAACGATAACAAGGGAATTTCTATGGTTTTCTATGAGAGGAATGTCCAACTAACTCTAACGTCCCTGAAACCTACGTTTTTTTCAGTGAATATATATATATATATTCACTGAAAAAAACCACAGGTTATAGACTCTATATAGTTAGGAATTAGCATTTACAAAACCTTGAAAATTCACTGAAAAAACCATAGGTTATAGACCATATATAGTTAGGAATTAGCATTTACAAAACCTTATTTTACTCACACAAAACCATTGAAATTCCATATATAGTTAGGTGCACTAACTATATATCGCGCACCAGCAATCCACTGCTGATGATGTCACATATTACATCATTCATGACATGGTCAGTGACATCACTGATGACATCACTGATGACAACTCAAATGACATCACTGACAACATCACTGATGACGTCATTCATGTGATAATACAATGAATCTGTTCAGACTCTAATATAACCTTAGATACACTCAGTGTAAACAGACACTCACAGATTGTCACTCATCCATAGAGTTACTCATACACCTAGTCAGTCATGCAAAGAATCAATCACACCTCCATTTCCTCAACTATACAGTTATACACATCTTACTTATTGAAACTTATTCTAACACATATTTACTCTCTTATACAATCACTGATACAAGTTTTCAATGATCCATGCAGCCACTTACACATTCACTAGCTATTATACACAGTAATTTATATATGTCAACTCTCACATGTACTGTGTTTTACATATGTACTTACTTTGACATATAGCACTGAGATATCATTTACTCACCAATACACTCATGCACATAGTCAACCACCCATACAGCTGTTTCCACATGCAGTTTTGAAGCCATACATTTAGTGAATCAACTGTTCACACATCTATGCACAGAGTCACACACCTCCCAGCCACCAACACACACACACTCACTCTCCCATACAAATACTTGGGCAACCAATCAATTACCCATATAGTTACTCATATAGCTACTGATCAACACATGCAGCAGTTTACAGAACAACAGACATAATGATGCACAAATTAAGACAGTTTAGTCACTAACCCATGCACTCAGTGAGACACATTTAATCACTCTCTCATACAGTCTGTCATGCATCTACTAAATCCTTCATCCAGACACTTATACATCCAATCATTCTTCAATATGGAAGACATATTTTACCTTTACAGAAACATACAGTCACTGGATGATGTCATCAGTGATGTCATTTTATTTGTCATTAGTGATGTTGTCAGTGATGTCATTTGAGTTGTCATCAGTGATGTCATCAGTGATGTCACTGACCATGTCATGAATGATGTAATATGTGACATCATCAGCAGTGGATTGCGGGTGCGCGATATATAGTTAGTGCAACTAACTATATATGGAATTTCAATGGTTTTGTGTGAGTAAAATAAGGTTTTGTAAATGCTAATTCCTAACTATATATGGTCTATAACCTATGGTTTTTTCAGTGAATTTTCAAGGTTTTGTAAATGCTAATTCCTAACTATATATAGTCTATAACCTGTGGTTTTTTCAGTGAATTTCATTGGTTTTTTAAAAGCTAATATCTGTAGCTGTAAAATATATTCTTTATTACGTGACGTATCACGTAGCCACGTGAGACGCCTCATGACGCGTCGCCTCTGCAGCGCAAACCAAACCCGTAACGTAAGCGCGCCGGAGCACGCTTACAGATATATATATTTTTTTTAACCTTAATTAGACAAAATCCACACATGCACATATCTTGAGGCCTTGCAAAGGCACATCAAACAAACAATCCCTACAATTTTGCCAAGTTTGCTGGAAATCTATTCCCTTAATTTTTTTTTTACTGTTTCTCTTGGTTTTCCCCTTGTTACGCTTACCGGGACGCTACCCGGTACGCGAACCGGACGCTCCAAAAACACAAGATGGCGGACTCATGTTACGCTGCCGGTTAGCTGCCCGGTTCGCGTACCGGGAAGCGCCTCTACCGCGAAAAATCGCGAACATTTTGTTTTTTATTTTTTGACCCGCGGGGCACTTTAATAGCCCCCTCATCAATCCTAGGTGGTCAGGAGGGGTCTACCTTACCCCCTTTCCTTCATTTACACTTTTTTTTCCACCTCTTGTCTCTCAATCCTACCGAGAGACAAGATGGCGGCCGCTCCGGACTGTTTACAATGTTGACAGCCAATCAGCTTCTCCTCAGACTCCAGTTACGCTGCCGGTTAGCTGCCCGGTTAGCTACCCGGTTAGCTGCCGGTTAGCTGCCCGGTTAGCTGCCCGGTTAGCTGCCCGGTTAGCTGCCCGGTTCGCGTACCAAGACGCGTCTCTACGGCGAAAAAATCGAATTTTTTTTTTTTTTTTTGCCCCGCGTGGCTCTATAATATCTCCCTCATCAATCCTAGGGGGTCAGAAGGGGTCTACCTTGCCCCCTTTCCTACATTTCCCCCTTTGTTTTGGCCTCCTCTTGTCTCTCGATCCTACCGAGAGACAAGATGGCGGCCGCTCCGGACTGTTTAGAATGTTGACAGACACCGGAGAGCCAATCAGCTTCGCTTCGCAAAGTTCCGATACGCGAAAAGTTAGCGAACCGGAGCGCTACCCGGAGCGCTGTTACAGATATATATCTTGTTTTAAACGTTAATTTCTCAAAATCCACTGGAGCACATATATTGAGACCTAGCAAAGGCACATCGGGCTAACAGTCCCTACAATTTTGCCAAGTTTCGTGCAAATCCATTCAGCCGTTTGGGCTAAAAGTGAGGCCAACCGCCCTATGGAAATTAACATGGGAAAAACGCGTTTTGGGACCCCCCTTTTTTCTCGGCCCCCCCTTGACGAACCCCCCCCAAATTTCCAGGAGCTGCTCAGAAACAAAATGTGCCATTTTCCTGAAAAGTTCAGCCGATTCCGTCCACAAACGCCAAAGTTATTAGACATAGAATTTTCAAAAATCCCATAGGGAAAAAATCCTAACTATATATACCTACTGGCGACCGCCAGTAGGTAATATACATATATATATGTAAATATATATATATATATATATATATATATATATATATATATATATATATATATATATATATTTATATATATATATATATATATATATTACCCACTGGCAGTCGCCAGTAGGTAGTTTTAGTTAGGACCTATTTTCCATAGGAAATACGCAACATTCTATTTGCAATAACTTTGGCACGGGTTGACGAACATTCGCGAACTTTTCGAAACTCGTGGGGCGCTCTGGTCGGCTCCTATCCTGAAAGTTTGGGGGTGATTCGTCAAGCGGGAGCTGAGAAAAAAGGGGGTCCCAAAACATGCTTTCCCTATGCAATTTTCCATAGGAACCTTTAATTGCAGCTGCAGCCCGCTGTAGACTGCTAAACAGAATTACATAAAATTTGGCAAAAAAGTAGTTTTTGGCTCACACTCGTGCCTCTTGGTTAAATGGTGTAAATCTGTTGAGTAGATTTTTAGATATTAAAGGAAAAAAATACATATATATATCTGGGCGGAGCCTAATGACACATCTCATAGTGAGATCTGATTGGCTGTCAGCACTTCATCCAAGAAGTGTTGGTAGCCATCTTGAGACCAATATACATGAAAGGACTCATTAAAAAGCATTGCAGTTAATAGAAGGTTTTAAGACTTTAGTTACAATATAAATCATTTGTTGATGGTACCACACTCATTTTAAGAATTGTGGTGTGTTCTAATGAGATTTTGCCATGCGAAAAAGCCTTCTGCTGGGATATCATGAATCATGTTTGAGAGAAAACTATTTTCTCATGCTTTTCCTACAGAGGTTTAGAAGGTGATCTATAAGCTAAACTGAGAGCATATTTTCTGTAAATTCACATTATCTTTCTCAGTCATGTGAGAAAGAAGTCTTCTCAGTAAAACATGTACATCCAACAAGGGCAGAGACTGTCAGTTGATTCCTTTGTGTTCTACTGCAGCTTCCCAGAGTGTTCTAAAGAACAACTAGAGTGCTAACAGCCTTACTTATGACAAAGGTATAGCACACCTGAAGCCATCTTGATTGGAATAAAGTGGTAATTTTAAAAACATTTAATTTAAAAAGGAACAAAATGAGAGGGTTCATTTTGCCATGAAAACTATTATTAGTGCTGCAGAAAGAAAAATTAGGGCACATTTTGAGTGACTTCTCAAATCATCTTCTATTTCATTAAAAGAAATTCTGACATGCAGACTGAATATATGATTTTTCAACTATTACAAGTTCCACGCATGGCATTACCACGCAAATTTTACATCGCAAGTGGCTTTACCACGCTGGAATTTACAACGAAGGATTGTACCACGGTAGAAACGTCTTA
This sequence comes from Lissotriton vulgaris, assembly GCF_964263255.1. NCBI lineage: Eukaryota > Metazoa > Chordata > Amphibia > Caudata > Salamandridae > Lissotriton > Lissotriton vulgaris. The sequence continues at coordinate 1,200,790,420 of NC_141687.1, forward strand.
CCTGCACGTCTTTCTCCAGCAGCCCCTTACTTCCATCTACCTTGGAAACAAGCGTCAAAACACGTCTTCTAAAATAAAAAAAGGACTGTTTTTTTTATGTACACTGCACGTCTTTGGGGGAGGGTCATTCCTTTTACTTCATTAATACCACAGAGCGTTTTTTTTATTTATCTAACTTGCTCCTTAATTGTTGTTATTTTTTGGGGGGGAGACCCCCCCAGCCCCCCCAGCCCCCCCAGCCCCCCTAGCCCCCCTCCCAACCCTCCCCCAGCCCCCCCAGCACGACTGGACGGAATACCACGTCTCCCCCCAACTCACGCTGAACGTACTTTCGTGGTCAAGACGGTCGTTGAAGGCTCCCTCGTTGAAGAGACGTTTGCGGGGTAAGTGGATCGTTAAAAACGTCAAGCGTGGAAAAGACATCGTTGTAAATGATGTTTCCCATGCAGACTGACACATGTACTTTCAATACCAGCAGCAGACGTCCCTGGTGAGCGGTAGCTTTACTACAGAGATCTAATGAGCAGCTAGAGTGCTAACATTCAGAATTTATGGCAAATGTGTGACACATCTGAATGCCCTCTTGATGGAACCAAAGTAAACAAGCATTTAAAATGCAATAGGTCTCGCCCTCGTTTAAGTTAAAACAATTCTGTTTGTAATTAGGTGGCTTTTTAGGGCTCGCCCCTTTCCTATTCCACAGGAATAGGAAAAGAGCCCTAATGCAGCCAAACCATACTTCAGGCCAAGCAAGGGCTCTCCAGCGGATTTTGGGAATTGCACGCCTCGTGCACGAGCTTGCCTGAGCCTTCTGCCTATCAGCCTGCCAGTTCTCCTCCCCTAATTATTCACTTCACTGACTCTGGCTCTTCTAAGGCTCTGCTCCCCACTCCCCGCCTGCACTTCACGGCCGCTTGCCTTCTGCCCCTTAATCCCCCCGTGACTCCCCCCTCACGTCTCCCACTCCACTGCTTCAGGCTCCCACCATTTGCTCAGGACATTGCTTGTTTTTGGTTGTTGTTATAAGAAGGGTATTTTCTTTAGAAACAGCAGACAACGTGTACACTATTTCAGCACATTCCAAATCTGCAGTTTTAACTACCAGTCACCACGTCAGATTTTACTTTGTTGTTTTTTGCAGATTTATATAGCGCAAACTCGACCCGAAGGTATAGGAGCGCTTTTCATGAGCACTAGTTACGTTTGTTGTTTAAACAGTCGAAAGGTGGATTTACAGAACTGTGCGTGCACTTCACTAAATCCTCGAATACCCCTGCGTGGTGACTGTGCCGTTTGAACACGTTCTCTCCGTCTGCACGCAAAGAAAGGCTGGCTGAAGCTGATCGACTGAACAGCAAGGCTGGCGAGCAGATGCATGTCATCACTTACAGGCCTGGGCCTTGAAACCTGTGTCTGCTGGAAAGGTTACATTTAACCTGTTCGTAAAACCCACTCAAAATAGTCCTATTGTGAAATTAGCGCATTCTTCAGTTTTTTTAAATGTAATACCTGTCAGCCTCAAGTGTGGCATGCTTAGACGTGAGTCACAAGACCTCTCTCAAAAATAACCCTGGTGCCACACAAAGCAGCTGGCTATGGCTGGTCACAGGCGTCGTGCCACCGCCCCCTGCCGCCAGCACTACATGTGCCTGTAGGGCAGAAACCTGGCTGGGCTTACATCGTCTTTCTCTTGTGCAGACAGCTGCCCTGGGAAGCAATCCTGTGCCTAGGGATGCAAGGTCTGAAAACTCACTGCCATTGTGGATGAACATGTGGGCCCAGCTGGTGGCCTTTCCACAGCGCTGGGACGAACCCTGCCACCCCTCCCCCTCCCAGTACTAAATTCAGGCAAAACCTCCGGCTCCATATGGCAACTCTCGATGTTTGCTCCCGCACCTCCCCCACCGTCTGCCCACACGCCACTGCAGCACCGAAATCTCCACAAACACTGGTGTGCCCAATTTTGTAATTCTGTAGTTACGATAATTCGATACCCATTCAGGCTAAACAAAATTCAGCATATTTAGTCATTCAGTGTGATGTACCACGCCAATAGTTTAAACTTAAACAGTGAATGACTTAACTCATGCACCCATCTCCCAGAATCCCTTGTGTAAAGGGACCTTAATAATGAAGCAGTGGCGTAATGCAAAATAATGCCCCCAGCACAATCTGATGTGGGGCCCGAAGTTTGCCATATCTCGCAGAAACACATTGACATTAAGTTGATCAGAACATTCTGACCATTTGGGGCCACCTGCTATGAATCCTGTTGAAATTTCGAATTATTTGAAGCCAATTCTTGGATGTCACATTTCTCACACGTTTTCTAATTGGCTGCCTGATTTTCGTTTCCAATTTTAAATACATAATAAAAGTTTTGCAGTTCTGTGTCTCATAATTATATAGCCACAGTAAGTGAAGCATATGTAATTTTAGAATCACCTAATGTGCCCCCCTTTATAGTGAGATACGCTTTTTTTCAGATAAATAACAAATGACGCCAATTAAGGACCGAGATTTCGACGCACACACACCACCAGGTGTCATTGCATGCTTCCACCAGGCACACACACACCCAGCCATCAGTGCACACTTTCACCAGGCACACACACCCCCAGCCGTCATTTCAGGCTTTCACCAGGCACACACACCCCCAGCCGTCAGTGCAGGCTTTCACCAGGCACACCCCCCCCCAGCCGTCAGTGCCGGCTTTCACCAGGCACACACACCCCCAGCCGTCAGTGCAGGCTTTCACCAGGCACACACACCCTCAGCCATCAGTGCAGGCTTTCACCAGGCACACACACCCCCAGCCGTCAGTGCAGGCTTTCACCAGGCGCACACACCTCCAGCCATCAGTGCAGGCTTTCACCAGGCAAACACACCCCCAGCCATCAGTGCAGGCTTTCACCAGGCACACACACCCCCATCTGTCAGTGCAGGCTTTCACCAGGCACACGCACCCCCAGCTGTCACTTACCCTCTCACCCTCAAACACCCTCTCACCCTCACACCCCCTCACATCCCCTCACCCTCCCATCCCCTCACCCTCCCTCCCATCCCCTCACCCTCCCTTATACCCCCTCACCCTCACACCCCCTCACCCTCACCCACTCTCACCCTCACCCACCCTCTCACCCTTACCCACCCTCTCACCCTCACACACCCTCTCACACCGTCTCACCCTCACACACCCCCTCACTCTCACACACCCTCACTCTCACACCCCCTCACTCTCACACCCCCTCACCCTCACACCCCCTCATCCTCACACCCCCTCATCCTCACCCTCACACACCCTCATCCTCACCCTCACATCCCCTCAACCTCACACCCTCTCACCCTCACCCACCCTCTCACCCTTACCCACCCTCTCACCCTCACAAACCCTCTCACCCTCACACACCTTCTCACCCTCACACACCCCTCACTCTCACACACCCTCACTCTCACACACCCTCACCATCACACCACATCCTCACACCCCCTCATCCTCACACACCCTCATCCTCACCATCACACACCCTCATCCTCACCCTCACACACCCTCATCCTCACCCTCACACACCCTCACCCTCACATCCACTCACCCTCCCTCACACCCCTTCACCCTCACCCTCACACCCCCTTACCCTCACAGCCCCTCACTCCCACACACCTTCACACCCACTCACCCTCACACCCACTCACCCTCACACACCCTTTCACCCTCACACACCCTCACCCTCACACCCCCTCACTGTCACACCCCCTCACCCTCACACCCCCATCCTCACTCGCACCCTCACACCCCTTCGCCCTTACACCCCCTCACCCACCCTCTCACCCTCACCCACCCTTTCACCCTCACACACCCTCACTCACCCTCTCACGCTCACACATCCTCTCACCCTCACACATCCTCTCACCCTCACCCCACATTCCCTCACATCCCCTCACCCTCCCTCACACCCTCACCCTCACACACCCTCACCCTCACACACCCCTCACCCTCACACACCCCCTCACCCTCACACACCCTCACCCTCACACACCCTCACCCTCACACCCCCTCACCCTCTTACACTCCCTCACCCTCTTACACCCCCTCACCCTCACACACACCCTCACCCTCACCCAGCCCTCAGCCTCTCACCCTCCCCCACACCCTCACCCACACACCCCCTCACCTTCACACCCCCTCACCCTCACACCCCCTCACCCTCACCCTTTCACACACCCCCTGCCCTCTCACACACCCTCACCCTCTCACACACCCTCACCACTCTACCGCCCTCACTCTACCGCTCTCACTCTACTGCCCTCACTCTACTGCCCTCACTCTACTGCCCTCAAGCCCTCACTGTACCACTCTACCACCCTCACTCTACCACTCTACCGCCCTTACTCTACCGCCCTCTTTCACTATATAGCCCTCACTCACTCTATCGCCCTCACTCACTCTATCTATCTATCTATCTATCTATCACCCTCCCTCACTCTATCTATCTATCTATCTATCTATCTATCTATCTATCTATCTATCTATCTATCTATCTATCTATCTATCTATCTATCTATCTATCTATCTATCTACCTATCTATCTTTCTATCTATCTATCTATCTATCTATCTATCTATCTATCTATCTATCTATCTATCTATCTATCTATCTATCTATCTATCTATCTATCTATCTATCTATCTATCTATCTATCTATCTATCTATCTATCTATCTATCTATCTATCTATCTATCTATCTATCTATCTATCTATCTATCTATCTATCTATCTATCTATCTATCTATCTATCTACCTACCTATCTATCTTTCTATCTATCTATCTATCTATCTATCTATCTATCTATCTATCTATCTATCTATCTATCTATCTATCTATCTATCTATCTATCTATCGCTCTCCCTCTATCTATCACCCTCCCTCTATCTATCACCCTCCCTCTATCAATCTATCGCCCTCCCTCTATCTATCTATCGCCCTCCCTCTATCTATCTATCGCCCTCCCTCTATCTATCGCCCTCCCTCTCTTCCAACCAACTCCTTATCTAACTCCCTGTTCTCATCTCTTGTGCTTATCTGCTGTTCTCTTACACCCGTCTCATTCTTTAACTCCCCGTTCTCTTCTCCTGTGCTGATCTGCTGCTCTCTTCCACCCGCCTCCTTCTTCAACTCCCTGTTCTTTTCTCCCGTGCTGATCTGCTGCTCTCTTCCACCCGCTTCCTTCTTTAACTCCCTGTTCTCTTCTCCCATGCTGATCTGCTGTTCCCTTCCACCGCTTCCTCCTCTAACTCCCTGTTCTCTTCTCCTGTGCTGATCTGCTGCTCTCTTCCACAGCCTCCTTCTTCAACTCCCTGTTCTTTTCTCCCGTGCTGATCTGCTGCTCTCTTCCACCCGCTTCCTTCTTTAACTCCCTGTTCTCTTCTCCCGTGCTGATCTGCTGTTCCCTTCCACCGCTTCCTCCTCTAACTCCCTGTTCTCTTCTCCTGTGCTGATCTGCTGCTCTCTTCCACAGCCTCCTTCTTTAACTCCCTGTTCTCTTCTGCTGTGCTGATCTGCTGCTCTCTTCCACGTACATCCTTCTGTAACCGCACATACACATACATACAACAACGCTCACACACACCCAACCACACACATATAACACACAACTACGCACACACACACACACATCCACACACATACAACCACACACACACAACCCCACACACACAAACACACAAACACAAACAACCACACACACAATCTCACAGACACAACCACACACACAGCCACACACACAACCACACACCCAACCACAACAATACACCCAACCACACATACCCACAACCACACCCAACAACACACACAACCACACGCACAACCACACACACAACCACACACACAACCACACACACAACCACACCCATCCACACACACAACCACACACAACCACACACACACACAACCACACACATCTATCTATCGCCCTCACTCTATCCATCTATCGCCCTCACTCTATCTATCGCCCTCACTCTATCTATCTATCGCCCTCACTCTATCTATCTATCGCCCTCACTCTATCCGTCTATCGCCCTCACTCTATCTCTCGCTATTTTCAAAACCAACACATAAATAAAAAATGTGTCATTTACAAGACCAATAGCTCTAACTTTCCTAATGCAAGACCTATTGCATTGAAAATGCTTGTTAGCTTTGCTTTTATTAGTGTTTTTCAAACCTTCATGTACATAATATGCATATATATATGCATATATGTATTTGTATATGTATTCATGCATATATTTTTGTATTTGTATAGATATGCAGATTATATATATGTTTATATATGTATTTATATATATATATACACATACATATATATAAATGCAAATATATGCATATATATTTGCATTTGTGTGCTTGTAGAGAGAGGTAGAGAGGTTAGAGGTGTAGAGGTAGAGGTGTAGAGGTAGTGGTGTAGAGGTAGAGAGGTAGAGGTAGAGAGGCAGAGAGTAGTAGAGAGAGAGGTAGAGAGAGGTAGAGAGTAGGAAATGAGTAATAGAGAGTAGAGAGTAGTAGAGTAGCAGAGATTGAGTAGTAGAGAATAGTAAAGTGAGTAGTAGAGAGTGAGTAGTAGAGCATAGTAGAGAGTGAGTAGTAGAGTGAGTAGTAGAGATTGAGTAGTAGAGTGATTAGTAGAGAGAGGTAGAGAGGCTAGAGGTGTAGAGGTAGAGGTGTAGAGGTAGAGAGGTAGAGGTAGAGAGGTAGAGAGTAGTAGAGAGAGAGGTAGAGAGTAGAGAATGAGTAATAGAAAGTAGAGAGTGAGTAGTAGGGAGTAGTAGAGAGTAGTAGAGAGTAGTAGAGAGAGTAGAAGATATTGAGTAGTGGGGAGTAGTAAAGTGAGTAGTAGAGAGTGAGTAGTAGAGAGTAGTAGAGAGTGAGTAGTAGAGAGTGAGTAGTTGAGAGTGAATAGCAGAGAGTGAGTAGTAGAGAGTAGTAGAGAGTGAGTAGTAGAGAGTGAGTATTAGAGAGTGAGTAGTAGAGAGTGAATAGCAGAGAGAGATTAGTAGAGAGTGAGGAGTAGAGAGTGAGTAGTAGAGAGTAGTAGAGAGAGAGTAGTAGAGAGTGAGTATTAGAGAGTGAGTAGTAGAGTGAGTAGAGAGTGAGTAGTAGAGAATGAATGAATGAATGTTGGATTTATAGAGCGCGTGGTTACCCTGAAGCGTCCCAGCGCTGTACCACTGGGGAACCCGTCCTGGCTTTCCCTGTGAGATGGTCCCTTTACAGGGCATCCCCAAGGTACAGCCAGGCATCCCCGGCAGTGATGGGGCCGGAGTGGAGATTAAGCAAGCTATTGCCCAGAGTTGCAGCGTGGGACCCCATGGTTAGAGTGGCACCGAGGCGAGATTTATCGGGCCCGCTGACATTGGTCCTGCACCCGGCCGCGTCGGGAATTGAACCCTGGTCCTGGGCCGACCTCTGCCTCCGGGTCTGCCGCCTCTAACTCTTAAGCCACACTTCTCCTAGAGTGAGTAGTAGAGTGAGTAGAGAGTGAGTAGTAGATATTGAGTAGTAGAGAGTAGTAGAGAGAGAGTAGTAGAGCATGAGTAGAAGAGAGTAGTAGAGAGTGAGTAGTAGAGAGTAGTAAAGAGTGAGTAGTAGAGAGTGAGTAGTAGAGAGAGATTAGTAGAGAGTGAGTAGTGGAGAGTAGTAGAGAGCAAGTAGTAGAGAGTGAGTAGTAGAGAGTGAGTAGTAGAGAGTGAGTAGTAGAGAGTAGTAGAGTAGTAGAAAGTGAGTAGTAGAGAGGTAGTGGAGAGTGAGTTGTAGAGAGTAATAGAGAGTGAGTAGTAGAGTGATTAGTATAGAGTAGTAGAGAGCGAGTAGTAGAGAGCAAGTAGTAGAGAGTGTGTAGTAGAGAGTGCGTAGTGGAGAGTAGTAGAGAGTGAGTAGTAGAGAGAGTAGTAGAGAGTGAGTAGTAGAGAGATTAGCAGAGAGTAGTAGAGTATCAGAGAGTGAGTAGTAGAGTGAGTAATAGAGAGTAGTAGAGAGCGAGTAGTAGAGAGTGAATAGTAGAGTGAGTAGTAGAGAGTAGTAGAAAGCGAGTAGTAGAGAGTGAGTAGTATAGAGTGAGTAGTGGAGAGTACTAGAGAGTGAGTAGTTGAAAGGGAGTAGTAGAGAGTGAGTAGTAGAGAGTAGTAGAGTGAGTAGTATAGAGTGAGTAGTAGAGAGAGAGTAGTAGAGAGTGAGTAGTAGAGAGACTAGTAGAGTAGTAGAGAATGAGTAGTAGAGAGTGAGTAGTGGAGAGAGAATTAGAGTAGTAGAGAGTGAGTAGTAGAGAGTGAGTAATAGAAAGTACTAGAGAGCGAGTAGTAGTGAGTGAGTAGTGGATAGTGAGTAGTAGAGAGAGTAGGAGAGAGTAGTAGAGAGTAGTAGAGTGAGTAGTAGAGAGAGTAGTAGGGAGTAGTAGAGTAGTAGAGAGTGAGTAGTGGAGAGTGAGTAATAGAGAGTGATAGAGAGCAAGTAGTAGTGGGTAGTGAATAGTAGAGAGCAAGTACTAGAGAGTGAGTAGTAGAGAGTGAATAGTGGAGAGTGAGTAGTAGAGAGAGAGTAGAAGAGTGTGGGTAGTAGAGGGTAGTAGAGAGCAGGAGAGGGTGAGTAGTAGAGAGAGTAGTAGAGAGTGAGTAGTAGAGTAGTAGAGAGTGAGTGGTAGAGAGTAGAAGAGAGTAGTAGAGTGAGTAGTAGAGAGTAGTTGCGAGTGAGGAGTAGAGAGTAGTAGTAGAGAGTAGGAGGGCATGAGTAGTCTAGAGTGAGTAGTAGAAAGTAGTACTGAGTGAGTAGTAGATAGAGAATAGTAGAGAGTGAGTAGTAGAGAGTGAATAGTAGAGAGTAGTAGAGAGTGAGTAGTAGAGCGTAGTACTGAGTGAGTAGTAGATAGAGAATAGTAGAGAGTGAGTAGTAGAGAGTGAATAGTAGAGAGTAGTAGAGAGTGAGTAGTAGAGCGATAGTAGTAGAGAGTAGTAGTAGAGAGTTAGTAGTAGAGAGTAGTAGAGAAGCAGAGAGTGATTAGTAGAGAGTGAGTAGTAGAGATTGAGTAGTAGAGAGAGAGTAGTAGATAGTGAATAGTGGAGTAGTAGAGAGTAGTCAGTCAGTGTCAGTCAGTCAGTGTCAGTCAGTGTCAGTCAGTGTCAGTGTCAGTCAGTCAGTCTGTCAGTGTCAGTCAATCAGTGTCAGTCAGTGTCAGTCAGTCAGTGTAAGTCAATCAGTTTCAGTCCGTGTCAGTCAGGCAGTGTCAGTCAATCAGTGTCAGTCAGTGTCAATCAGTCAGTGTCAGCTAGAGCAGCTCTGCTGACCTGGTTCTCTGGCTCTAAAGCAGCTCTGCTGACCTGGTTCTCTGGCTCTAAAGCTGCTCTGCTGACCTGGTTCTCTCCCTCTAAAGCAGCTCTGCTGATCTGGTTTCTCTGGCTCTACAGCAGGTCTGCTGACCTTGTTCTCTGGCTCTAGAGCAGCTCTGCTGACCTATTTCTTAGGCTGTAGAGCAGCTCTGCTGATCTGGTTCTCTGGCTCTAAAGCAGCTTTGCTGGCCCGGTTCTATGGCTCTAAAGCAGTTTTGCTGTCTTGGTTCTCTGGCACTAGAGCATCTCTGCTGACTTGGTTTTCTCCCTCCAGAGCAGCTCTGCTGACCTGGTTCTCTCACTCTAAAGCAGCTCTACTGGCCTGGTTTATCTGGCTCTTCAGCAGCTCTGCTGACCTGGTTCTCTGGCTCTAGAGCAGCTCTGCTGACCTGGTTCTTAGGCGCTAAAGCAGCTCAACTGACCTGGTTCCATGGCTCTAAAGCAGCTCTGCTGACTTGGTTCTCTGGCTCTAGAGCAACTCTGCTGACCTGGTTCTCTGGCACTAAAGTAGCTCTGTTGACATGGCTTTCTGGCTCTAAAGCAGCTCTGCTGACCTGGTTCTCTCCCTCTAAAGCAGTTCTGCTGACCCGGTTTCTCTGGCTCTACAGCAGTTATGCTGACCTGGTTCTCCGACTCTAAAGCAGCTCTGCTGACCTAGTTCTCTCACTCTAAAGCAGCTCTACTGACCTGGTTTATCTGGCTCTACAACAGCTCTGCTGACCTGGTTCTCTGGCTCTAAAGCAGCTCTGCTAACCCGGTTCTATGGCTCTAAAACTGTTCTGATTACATGGTTCTCTGGCTCTAGAGCAGCTCTGCTGCCCTGGTTCTCTGGCTCTGCCAACAGCTCTGTGACCTGGTTCTCTGGCTCTAAAGCAGCTCTGCTGACCTGGTTCTATGGATCTGAAGTAGTTCTGCTGACCTTGTTCTCTGGCTTCAAAGCAGCTCTGCTGACCTGGTTCTCTCCCTCTGAAGAAGCTCTGCTGACCAGGTTCTCTTGCTCTAAAGCAGCTCTACTGACCTGGTTTCTATGGCTCTACAGCAGCCTTGCTGACCAGGTTCTCTGGCTCTAGAGCAGCTCTGCTGACCTGGTTCTTAGGCTCATGAGCAGCTCTGCTGACCTGGTTCTCTGGCTCTAAAGCAGCTCTGCTGACCTGGTTCTATAGCTCTAAAGGAGCTCTGCTGACCTGGTTCTGTGGCTCTAAAGCAGCTCTGCTGACCTGGTTCTGTCCCTCTAAAGAGCTCTGCTGACCTGGTTCTCTGCCTCTAGAGCAGCTCTTCTGACCTGGGTCTCTGGCTCTAGAGCAGCTCTGCTGACCTGTGTCTCTGGTTCTAGAGCAGCTCTGCTGACCTGCTTCTTAGGCTCTAGAGCAGCTCCGCTTACCTGGTTCTCTGGCTCTACAACAGCTCTGCTGACCTGGTTCTCTGGCTTCAGAGCAGCTCTGCTGACCTGGTCCTTGACTCTAAAGCAGCTCTGCTGACCTGGTTCTCTCCCTCTGCAGAAGCTCTGCTGACCAGGCTCTCTTGCTCTAAAGCAGCTCTACTGACCTGGTTTCTATGGCTCTACAGCAGCTCTGCTGACCAGGTTCTCTGGCTCTAGAGCAGCTCTGCTGACCTGGTTCTTAGGCTCAAGAGCAGCTCTGCTGACCTGGTTCTCTGGCTCTAAAGCAGCTCTGCTGACCTGGTTCTATAGCTCTAAAGGAGCTCTGCTGACCTGGTTCTCTGGCTCTAGAGCAGCTCTGCTGACCTGTTTCTCTGGCTCTAGAACAGCTCTGCTGACCTTGTTCTCTGTCTCTAAAGCATCTCTGCTGACCTAGTTCTCTCACTCTAAAGCAGCTCTACTGACCTGGTTTAACTGGCTCTTCAGCAGCTCTGCTGACCTGGTTCTCTGGCTATAGAGCAGTTCTGCTGATCCTGTTCTCTGGCTCTACAACAGCTCTGCTGGCCTGGTTCTCTGGCTCTAAAGCAGCTCTGATAACCCGGTTCTATGGCTCTAAAACTGTTCTGGTGACATGGTTCTGTGGCTCTAGAGCAGCTATGCTGCCCTGGTTCTCTCCCTCTAGAGCAGCTCTGCTGACCTGGTTCACTCCCTCTAAAGCAGCTCTACTGACCTGGTTTCTCTGGCTCTACAGTAGCTCTGCTGACCTGGTTCTCTGGCCCTAGAGCAGCTCTGCTGACCTGGTTCTTTCTTAGGCTCTAGAGCACCTCTGCTGACCTGGTTCTCTGGCTCTAAAGCAGCTCTGCTGACCTGGTTCTATGGCTCTAAAGAAGCAGCTTTGCTGACCTGGCTCTTTGGCTCAAGAGCAGCTCTGCTGACCTGGTTCTCTGGCTCTAACGCAGCTCTTCTGGCCTGGTTCTCTGGTTCTAAAGCAGCTCTGCTGGCTTGGCTCTCTCCCTCTAAAGCAGCTCTGCTGACCAGGTTTCTCTGGCTCTACAGCAGGTCTGCTGACCTGGTTCTCTGGTTCTAGAGCAGCTCTGCTGACCTAGTTTTTAGGCTCTAGAGCAGCTCTACTGACCTGGTTCTCTGGCTCTGCCAACAGCTCTGTTGACCAGGTTCTCTGGCACTAAAGCAGCTCTGCTGACCCAGTTCTATGGATCTGAAGCAGTTCTGCTGACCTGGTTCTCTGGCTTCAGAGTAGCTCTGCTGACCTGGTCCTTGACTCTAAAGCAGCTCTACTGACCTGGTTTCTATGGCTCTACAGCAGCTCTGCTGACCAGATTCCCTGGCTCTAGAGCAGCTCTGCTGACCTGGTTCTTAGGCTCAAGAGCAGCTCTGCTGACCAGGTTCTCTGGCTCTAAAAAAGCTCTGCTGACCTGGTTCAATAGCTCTAAAGGAGCTCTGCTGACCTGGTTCTATGGCTCTGGAGCAGCTCTGCTGACCTGTTTCTCTGGCTCTAGATCAGCTCTGCTGACCTTGTTCTCTGTCTCTAAAGCAGCTCTGCTGACCTGGTTCTCTCCATCTGAAGCAGCTCTGCTGACCTTGTAACTCTGAAATGCCAGAAACCGGTCCCCAGTAGCTTGTCTCCTTTCTGGTAAAGAATTGGCTTGGTAGTTTAGTCTGCCCTGTTCCCATGATGCACTGGGCCAGGGACAGACTGATTTGCATATAGCCAGGTTCTGAACTGGGATGGTGCAGTGAGATAAATAACGGTGATGGATCAAGCCCTGATCTTTGGACTGGGTAAGAGTGGTCTGCTTAATTCAGACACTCTGTTCATCACCACCCCCTTTTCTGAATCGTTTTTGGCCACTATAGGTGTGGCAGGGTATACTCAGACATGAGTCCCTTTCTCACTGTACCATCAGGATTCAAGCAAGCCGGGCCGACGACGGCTGAAATGCCAGAAACCGGTCCCCGGTAGCTTGTCTCCTTTCTGGTAAAGAATTGGCTTGGTAGTTTAGTCTGCCCTGTTCCCATGATGCACTGGGCCAGGGACAGACTGATTTGCATATAGCCAGGTTCTGAACTGGGATGGTGCAGTGAGATAAATAACGGTGATGGATCAAGCCCTGATCTTTGGACTGGGTAAGAGTGGTCTGCTTAATTCAGACACTCTGTTCATCACCACCCCCTTTTCTGAATCGTTTTTGGCCACTATAGGTGTGGCAGGGTATACTCAGACATGAGTCCCTTTCTCACTGTACCATCAGGATTCAAGCAAGCCGGGCCGACGACGGCTGAAATGCCAGAAACCGGTCCCCGGTAGCTTGTCTCCTTTCTGGTAAAGAATTGGCTTGGTAGTTTAGTCTGCCCTGTTCCCATGATGCACTGGGCCAGGGACAGACTGATTTGCATATAGCCAGGTTCTGAACTGGGATGGTGCAGTGAGATAAATAACGGTGATGGATCAAGCCCTGATCTTTGGACTGGGTAAGAGTGGTCTGCTTAATTCAGACACTCTGTTCATCACCACCCCCTTTTCTGAATCGTTTTTGGCCACTATAGGTGTGGCAGGGTATACTCAGACATGAGTCCCTTTCTCACTGTACCATCAGGATTCAAGCAAGCCGGGCCGACGACGGCTGAAATGCCAGAAACCGGTCCCCGGTAGCTTGTCTCCTTTCTGGTAAAGAATTAGCTTGGTAGTTTAGTCTGCCCTGTTCCCATGATGCACTGGGCCGGGGACAGACTGATTTGCATATAGCCAGGTTCTGAACTGGGACGGTGCAGTGAGATAAATAACGGTGATGGATCAAGCCCTGATCTTTGGACTGGGTAAGAGTGGTCTGCTTAATTCAGACACTCTGTTCATCACCACCCCCTTTTCTGAATCGTTTTTGGCCACTATAGGTGTGGTAGGGTATACTCAGACATGAGTCCCTTTCTCACTGTACCATCAGGATTCAAGCGAGCCGGGCCGACGACGGCTGAAATGCCAGAAACCGGTCCCCGGTAGCTTGTCTCCTTTCTGGTAAAGAATTGGCTTGGTAGTTTAGTCTGCCCTGTTCCCATGATGTACTGGGCGAGGGACAGACTGATTTGCATATAGCCAGGTTCTGAACTGGGATGATGCAGTGAGATAAATAACGGTGATGGATCAAGCCCTGATCTTTGGACTGGGTAAGAGTGGTCTGCTTAATTCAGACACTCTGTTCATCACCACCCCCTTTTCTGAATCGTTTTTGGCCACTATAGGTGTGGCAGGGTATACTCAGACATGAGTCCCTTTCTCACTGTACCATCAGGATTCAAGCAAGCCGGGCCGACGACGGCTGAAATGCCAGAAACCGGTCCCCGGTAGCTTGTCTCCTTTCTGGTAAAGAATTGGCTTGGTAGTTTAGTCTGCCCTGTTCCCATGATGCACTGGGCCAGGGACAGACTGATTTGCATATAGCCAGGTTCTGAACTGGGATGGTGCAGTGAGATAAATAACGGTGATGGATCAAGCCCTGATCTTTGGACTGGGTAAGAGTGGTCTGCTTAATTCAGACACTCTGTTCATCACCACCCCCTTTTCTGAATCGTTTTTGGCCACTATAGGAGTGGCAGGGTATACTCAGACATGAGTCCCTTTCTCACTGTACCATCAGGATTCAAGCAAGCCGGGCCGACGACGGCTGAAATGCCAGAAACCGGTCCCCGGTAGCTTGTCTCCTTTCTGGTAAAGAATTGGCTTGGTAGTTTAATCTGCCCTGTTCCCATGATGCACTGGGCCAGGGACAGACTGATTTGCATATAGCCAGGTTCTGAACTGGGATGGTGCAGTGAGATAAATAACGGTGATGGATCAAGCCCTGATCTTTGGACTGGGTAAGAGTGGTCTGCTTAATTCAGACACTCTGTTCATCACCACCCCCTTTTCTGAATCGTTTTTGGCCACTATAGGTGTGGCAGGGTATACTCAGACATGAGTCCCTTTCTCACTGTACCATCAGGAGTCAAGCAAGCCGGGCCGACGACGGCTGAAATGCCAGAAACCGGTCCCCGGTAGCTTGTCTCCTTTCTGGTAAAGAATTGGCTTGGTAGTTTAGTCTGCCCTGTTCCCATGATGCACTGGGCCAGGGACAGACTGATTTGCATATAGCCAGGTTCTGAACTGGGATGGTGCAGTGAGATAAATAACGGTGATGGATCAAGCCCTGATCTTTGGACTGGGTAAGAGTGGTCTGCTGAATTCAGACTCTCTGTTCATCACCACCCTCTTTTCTGAATCGTTTTTGGCCACTATAGGTGTGGCAGGGTATACTCAGACATGAGTCCCTTTCTCACTGTACCATCAGGATTCAAGCAAGCCGGGCCGACGACGGCTGAAATGCCAGAAACCGGTCCCCGGTAGCTTGTCTCCTTTCTGGTAAAGAATTGGCTTGGTAGTTTAGTCTGCCCTGTTCCCATGATGCACTGGGCCAGGGACAGACTGATTTGCATATAGCCAGGTTCTGAACTGGGATGGTGCAGTGAGATAAATAACGGTGATGGATCAAGCCCTGATCTTTGGACTGGGTAAGAGTGGTCTGCTTAATTCAGACACTCTGTTCATCACCACCCCCTTTTCTGAATCGTTGGCTCTAGAGCAGCTCTGCTGACCGTGTTCTCTCGCTCTAAAACAGCTCTGCTGACCTGGTTCTCTGCCTCTAACGCAGCTCTGAGGACCTGGTTCTCTGGCTCTAAAGCAGCTCTGCTGACCTGGTTTTATGGCCCTAAAGCAGCTCTGCTGGCCTAGTTCTCTTGCTGCAGAGCAGCTCTCTTGACCTAGTTCTCTGGCTCTAAAGCAGCTCTGCTGACCTGGTTCTCTCCCTCTAAAGAGCTCTGCTGACCTGGTTTCTCTGGCTATACAAGAGTTCTGCTGACCTGGTTCTTGGGCTCTAGAGCAGCTCTGCTGACCTGGGTCTCTGGCTCTAGGGCAGCTCTGCTGACCTGATTCTTAGGCTCTAGAGTAGCTCCGCTGACCTGGTTCTCTGGCTCTACAACAGCTCTGCTGACCTGGTTCTCTGGCTCTAAAGCAGTTTTGCTAACCAGGTTTCTCTGGCTTTACAGCAGCTCTTCTGACCTTGTTCTATGGCTCTAAAGCAGCTCTGCTGACCTGGTTCTCTGGCGCCACAGCAGCTCTGCTGACATAAGTCTCTGATTCTACAACAGCTCTGCTGACATGGTTCTCTGGCTCTAAAACAGCTCTACTGACCTACCTGTTCTATGGCTCTAAAACAGCTCTGTCCACTCCTACAATCATCTTGACAGAAGCATGTCCTTATCTAATCACTCTGCTGAAACATACGTGCTTATAAACGTATCCTGCTGTCAACTACTACCACTCTAGGAACCCAGTCACTGTCTATGCACTTGCAGAAGGACTCAGGCATTGAGACAAGCAGTGGTACAGTCAGATGTGCACAATATATGCGGTCCCTTAACTCCTTGCAGACTACTGAGCCAGTCCTGCAAAAGTCCAGGTAATAGTCATGCTTGTCTAGAATCAAACTGTGAGTCTGTGTACACTCCTACAATCATCCTGAGAGTCTCATGTCCTTATCTAATCCCTCTGCTGAAACATAAGTCCTTATAAACTTATCCTGCTGTCAACTACTCGCACTCTAGGAACCTTTTTACTGTCTATGCAGTTGCAGAATAACTCAGGCAATGAGACAAGCAGTGTTACAGTCAAATGTGCAAAAGGTATGCAGTCCCTTAACCCTTTGAAGACTACTTAGTCAGGTGCTGCAAAAGTCCAGGTAATAGTCATACTTGTCTGGAATCAAACTATGAGTCTGTGTCCACTCCTACAATCATCCTGACAGAAACATGTCCTTATCTAATCACTCTGCTAAAACATACGCACTTATAAACGTATCATGCTGTGAACTACTACCACTCTAGGAACCCAGTCACTGTCTATGCACTTGCAGAATGACTCAGGCATTGAGGCAAGCAATGGTACAGTCAAATGTGCACAATGCATGCGGTCCCTTAACCCCTCGCAGACTACTAAGTCAGTCCTGCAAAAGACCAGGTAATAGTCATGCTTGTCTGGAATCACACTGTGAGTCTGTGTCCACTCTTACAATCATCCTGAAATAAGCATGCCCTTATCTAATCACTCTGCTGAAACATAAACGTATAAATGTATCCTGCTGTCAACTACTAGCACTCTAGGAAAATAGTCACTGTCTAGGCATTGAGACAAGGAGTAGAGGTACAGTCAAATTTGCACAATATACACGGTCACTTAACTCCTTGCAGACTACTGAGTCAGTCCTGCAAAAGTCCAGGTAATAGTCATGCTTGTCTGGAATCACACTGTGAGTCTGTGTCCACTCCTACAATCATCCTAACAGAAGTATGTCCTTATCTAATCACTCTGCTGAAACATATGTCCTTATAAACTTATCCTGCTGTCAACTACTAGCACTCAAGGAACCTATTCACTGTCTATGCACTTGCAGAATGAATCAGGCATTGAGACAAGCAGTGTTACAGCCACATGTGCACAATGTATGTGGTCCCTTAAACCCTTGCAGACTACTGAGCCAGTCCTGCAAAAGTCCAGGTAATAGTCATGCTTGTCTGGAATCACACTGTGAGTCTGCGTCCACTCCTACAGTCATCCTGACAGAAACATGTCCTTATCTACTCACTCTGCTGAAACATAAGCGCTTATAAACGTATCCTGCTGTCAACTACTACCACTCTAGGAACCCAGTCACTGTCTAAGCACTTGCAGAATGACTCAGGTATTGAGACAAGCAGAGGTGCAATGAAATGTGCACAATGTATGCTATCCCTTAACACCTTGGAGACTGCTGAGTCAGTCCTGCAAAAGTCCAGGTAATAGTCATGCTTGTCTGTAATCACACTGTGAGTCTGTGTCCACTCCTACAATCATCCGGACAGAAACATGTCCTTATCTAATCACTCTGCTAAAATATAAGTGCTTATAAACGTATCCTGCTGTCAACTACTACCACTCTAGGAACCCAGTCACTGTCTATGCACTTGCAGAATGACTCAGGCATTGAGACAAGCAGTGGTACAGTCAAATGTGCACAATTTATGCGGTCCCTTAACCCCTTGCAGATTACTAAGTCAGTCCTGCAAAAGACTAGGTAATAGTCATGCTTGTCTGGAATCACACTGTAAGTCTGTGTCCACTCCTACAATCATCCTGATAAAAGCATGTCCTTATCTAATCACTCTGCTGAAACATAAGCAAATATAAATGTATCCTGCTGTCAACTACTAGCACTCTAGGAGCATAGTCACTGTCTATGCACTTGCAGAATAAATCAGGCATTGAGACAAGGAGTAGTGGTACAGTCAAATTTGCACAATATATGTGGTCCATTAACACCTTGCAGACTACTGAGTCAGTCCTACAAAAGTCCAGGTAATAGTCATGCTTGTCTGGAATCACACTGTGAGTCTGTGTCCACTTCTACAATCATCCCGACAGAGCAATTCCTTATCTAATCACTCTGCTGAAACAGAAGTGCTTATAAACTTATCCTGCTGTCAATTACTAGCACTGTAGGAACCCAGTCACTGTCTATGCACTTGCAGAATGACTCATACATTGAGAAAAGCAGTGGTACTCAACTGTGCACAATATATGCAGTCCCCTAACCCCTTGCAGACTACTGAGCCAGTCCTGCAAAAGTCCAGGTATAGTCATGCTTGTCTGGAATCACACTGTGAGTCTGTGTCCACTCCTACAATCATCCTGACAGACGTATGTCCTTATCTAATCACTCTGCTGAAACATATGTCCTTATAAACTTATCCTGCTGTCAACTATTAGCACTCTAGGAACCTATTCACTGTCTATGCACTTGCAGACTGAATCAGGCATAGAGGCAAGCAGTGTTACAGCCAAATGTGCACAATGTATGTGGTCCCTTAAACCCTTGCAGACTACTGAGTCAGTCCTGCAAAAGTCCAGGTAATAGTCATGCTTGTCTGGAATCACACTGAGTCTGCGTCTACTCCTGCAATCATCCTGACAGAAACATGTCCTTATCTAATCACTCTGCTGAAACATAAGCGTTTATATACGTATCCTGCTGTCAACTACTACCACTCTAGGAACTCAGTCACTCTGCATGCACTTGCAGAATGACTCAGGCATTGAGACAAGCAGAGGGGCAATGAAATGTGCACAATGTATGCTGTCCCTTAACACCTTGGAGACTGCTGAGTCAGTCCTGCAAAAGTCCAGGTAATAGTCATGCTTGTCTGTAATCACACTGTGAGTCTGTGTCCACTCCTACAATCATCCGGACAGAAACATGTCCTTATCTAATCACTCTGCTAAAACATAAGTGCTTATAAACGTATCCTGCTGTCAACTACTACCACTCTAGGAACCCAGTCACTGTCTATGCACTTGCAGAATGACTCAGGCATTGAGACAAGCAGTGGTACAGTCAAATGTGCACAATTTATGCGGTCCCTTAACCCCTTGCAGACTACTAAGTCAGTCCTGCAAAAGACCAGGTAATAGTCATGCTTGTCTGGAATCACACTGTAAGTCTGTGTCCACTCCTACAATCATCCTGATAAAAGCATGTCCTTATCTAATCACTCTGCTGAAACATAAGCGAGTATAAATGTATCCTGCTGTCAACTACTAGCACTCTAGGAGCATAGTCACTGTCTATGCACTTGCAGAATAACTCAGGCATTGAGACAAGGAGTAGTGGTACAGTCAAATTTGCACAATATATGTGGTCCATTAACACCTTGCAGACTACTGAGTCAGTCCTACAAAAGTCCAGGTAATAGTCATGCTTGTCTGGAATCACACTGTGAGTCTGTGTCCACTTCTACAATCATCCCGACAGAGCAATTCCTTATCTAATCACTCTGCTGAAACAGAAGTGCTTATAAACTTATCCTGCTGTCAATTACTAGCACTGTAGGAACCCAGTCACTGTCTATGCACTTGCAGAATGACTCATACATTGAGAAAAGCAGTGGTACTCAACTGTGCACAATATATGCAGTCCCCTAACCCCTTGCAGACTACTGAGCCAGTCCTGCAAAAGTCCAGGTATAGTCATGCTTGTCTGAAATCACACTGTGAGTCTGTGTCCACTCCTACAATCATCCTGACAGACGTATGTCCTTATCTAATCACTCTGCTGAAACATATGTCCTTATAATCTTATCCTGCTGTCAACTATTAGCACTCTAGGAACCTATTCACTGTCTATGCACTTGCAGACTGAATCAGGCATAGAGGCAAGCAGTGTTACAGCCAAATGTGCACAATGTATGTGGTCCCTTAAACCCTTGCAGACTACTGAGTCAGTCCTGCAAAAGTCCAGGTAATAGTCATGCTTGTCTGGAATCACACTGAGTCTGCGTCTACTCCTACAATCATCCTGACAGAATCATTTCCTTATCTAATCACTCTGCTGAAACACAAGCGTTTATATACGTATCCTGCTGTCAACTACTACCACTCTAGGAACTCAGTCACTCTGTATGCACTTGCAGAATGACTTAGGCATTGAGACAAGCAGTGGTGCAGTGAAATGTGCACAATGTATGTGGTCCCTTACCCCTTGGAGACTGCTGAGTCAGTCCTGCAAAAGTCCAGGTAATAGTCATGCTTGTCTGGAATCACACTGTGAGTCTGTGTCTACTCCTAGAATCATCCAGACAGAAGCATGTTCTTATCTAATCACTCTGCTGAAGCATAAGTGCTTTTAAGCTTATCTTGCTGTCAACTACTAGCACTCTAGGAACCAAGTCACTGTCTATGCAATTGCAGAATGACTCAGGCATTGAGACAAGCAGTGGTAGAGTCAAATGATTACAATGTATGTGGTCCCTTAACCCCTTGCAGACTACGAAGTCAGTCCTGCAAAAGTCCAGGTAATAGTCATGCTTGTCTGGAATCACACTGTGAGTCTGTGTCCACACCTGCAATCATCCTGACAGTAGTATGTCCTTATCTAATCACTCTGCTGAAACATATGTCCTTATAAACTAATCCTGCTGTCAACTACTAGCACTCTAGGAAACTATTCACTGTCTATGCACTTGCAGAACAAATCAGGCATTGGGACAAGCAGTGTTACAGTCAAATGTGCACAATGTATGCGGTCCCTTAAACCCTTGCAGACTACTGAGTCAGTCTTTCAAAAGTCCAGGTAATAGTGATGCTTGTCTGGAATCACACTGTGAGTCGGTGTCCACTCCTACAATCATCCGGACAGAAGCATGTCCTTATCTATTCACTCTGCTGAAACATAAGTTCTTATAAACTTATCCTGCTGTCAAGTACTAGCACTCTAGGAACCCAGTCACTTTCTATGCACTTGCAGAATGACTCAGGCATTGAGACAATACCTAAGCACTTATAAATTAACTGAGCACTATGTTTGCAGCACTGGCATCATTCTAGTGATGCTCTTACAGAATAACCTAGGCACCAACACAAGTACACGTACAATATTCTGTGCACAATCCCTACAAACCTCTAAGCAGATACATACTATTGGTACACTCCACTAAATACTGAAGTAGTACTCATGCGGCCAAGGATACCTCCTGGCAGTCCCATTCATTTTTTCAATCAGCCATCCAGGACTATGTTCTTATTGTATCACTCTGCCAATAACTAAGCACTTATTGGGCAGATTTACAAGCCCCCGCGCCACTGCATGACTGCAGTTTGTGTGCTAGTGTAGAGAGAGCACAGAATTGCGACATATTCATGTAAATATGGTACATCCCTGTGCTTCAGAAGTGCCGCAGCACGGTACAGTAAAAGGGCTTTAGGTGTCACGCTGCAGCACTTCCTCATAGATCTGCCCCTATACATTCAGCATACAGTACTAATGCATTCTTTCAGTCAATCATGCTCTACACATACATTCAACCAAAACTTCCAGACATTACCATGCAATTATAGTACTTTTTTTAAACCAGATAAGGTAGTTCTGAACTTTGTTTTTCTTCTGTTTTTTGTTTCCTATTTTTCTGTAGTTTTTTAAACAATTTTGTTCTTTTTTTGTGTATTTTAAAAATTGAACAAAAAAGGAACTAAGTAAACAGTTAGCTCTTGGAATTCAACATCATTCCAAAAAGAAAAAAAGGAAAAAAATTGAATTTGTGGTACTTTGAATTGCACAAATAGCGTCCACGGACTGTTCACCATAACAGATGATGGTTTTGCACTTACTGCAGTTCTGCTGCAGAAAAGCAAATTCTGGGGGATTGTCTACTGGTGGTGCTGAAGTGGACGCTCCGGAGGTGCTAGCAATGCCTGGTGGTGGATTTGTTGCTGCAAGCCTCATTTCTCCTTGTACCAGATTCTTCTGGTGAATGGTCCGCAGATGTTTATAAATACTCATTGTTCCACGGGAGTATTTCTTGTCACTGCCTCGCGACAGGACCCTGTCACACAGCAAGCAGGTGAATTTTCTTGCGTTAAACTTTTTTTCTCCGGCAGGAAAGGAAAGGGGATTCAGGCCTCTGCTTGGACATCTCCATCTGAAGAATGATAAAGAGCTTGCGAACCAGTTGCAATTTCTCCAATGCAATTTTTTTAAAACACCCAAAAAATTCCAAATCCAGCTCTGGAAGAAGAAGAGATGTCTTTCATCAACTGCTCCAAATAAAAGAATACAAATGGGTGGGTTTCTTCAATAGTTACAGTGGGAAATGTTATGAACCAATCAAATCTTTTTTTTTTAGGTCACATGGGATCCGCGCACCGTGTGCTCACGAAGGGCGCACCCGACGCGACTTCGCAAAATTATATTTAAAAATAATATACGTTTATTACAAGTAGAAATATATTATTTTTATGAATACCTTAGATAATCTTTTGCCCTAATATGTACTTTAAAGACATATGCATATCATTTTAGAACATGAAAAACTTCATGGGAGTTGCGTACCCTAGCACGTATATGACGCCACGTGGGGTCGCCAAAGCGCAAGCGTCGCGTACCATAATATGCATGTGTCATGAATACGCAGGAGCAGGAGTCACAGACCAGTCGCATACCGGTCGCGCACACCATGTATCATTGTACGTATATGACGTAACTGAAAAAAACAAGCACTTGTCGCTCATCATACACGGATCCTTCATGACTTTTTCCAAAGGGCAGCTAGAATATGTGGACCCGCTGAGGTAGGTACCCTTTGGGTGCACAACTCCCCAAAAAATGTGGAAATAAAAAATTTTTTTTTTTTAAATATTTCAGTTCTTTTTGTGCAATTTTCTGAAAAAATATATAATGTTGTTTAATAAATAAAATATTTATAAATAAACAGTTATAAAACTGTAGAAATTCAGTAAAAAAAATAGGTCTAACTACTATAGCACTAAAAAATTTGCATTTAAAAAACCTTTGAAATTCACTATAAAAACCATAGGTTTCAGAGACGTTATAGTTAGAAATTAGCATTTAAAAAACCTTTGAAATTCACTGAAAAAACCATACGTTTCAGAGACGTTATAGTTAGGAATTAGTATTTAAAAAACCCTCCGAAATTCACTGAGAAAACCATAGGTTTCATGGTTGTTATAGTTACATCAAAGGTTATACTAGTGTGTGATGAGGTGTATCAGATTGTCAAGTTGATGATGTCATGAGTGATGTCATCATTGATGTCATCAGTGATGTCATTTGAGATGCCATCAGAGATGTCATCAGTGATGTCACTGACCATGTCATGAATGATGTAATATGTGGCATCATCAGCAGTGCATTGCAGGCTCGCGAGTTATAGTTAGCACAACTAACTATAACAGAGGAAATTCTATGGTTTTTTACGAGTGAAATGTCCAGCTAACTATAACACGCATGAAACCTATGGTTTTTTCAGTGAATATACATATATATATATATATTGGTATACAAAGAAGGCGGCACAACCAGGATACTTCTTAAGCCTTATTTATTCCACTTCACCCCACCAACGCGTTTCAGCCCCAACTGGCCTTGCTCACGGTCGGTTAGTCCTTCCACAGTGTTGCTTTTTGTACTATCCCATGTTAGCCAATTAAGAAGCATTCTGGGAATTGTAGTTACAAACGTTACAAAATAATAAAAAGAAAAGAAAGACATCGTGTGTGCTTTTTCATTACTCCATTTGTATAATGTGACTTGTAGTTCACTGTGGCATATTACTTATTATTGTCAATTATTGGGTATAGTACCCTAATCATTGTTCACTTTGACATATAGAATATTGTCTATCATTGTCATTTGTTGGGTGTAGTACCCTAGTCATGATCAATATTTAGAACATTTATTCCAGATGAATATGTAGGTCCTCCCCAAAGTTCATTCCTCTGGGGTGTTTTGTTCTGAGTCTAATTATCATTCGGGACTCCATTTGACGGAGTTTGCGGACTGTGTCACCACCTCTTTCCATTTTGTCCAGCATTTTTGCCCCATAGAATTGCATTTGTCTCCAATCTCCATTTTGGCAAGTACTCAAGTGTTTGGCGGTAGCGTATTGCACGTTAGAATTTTTTACCTCCCGGATATGCTCCAAAATCCTCTTTCTTAACATACACGTGGTGCAACCAACGTACTTCATTCCACACTTGCATTCCACAATGTATACTACATTTTTTAATGTACAAGTAATCTGTTGGTCAATTTTCATTTGTTTACCATCTGGTTCTTGAATCACTTTCATACTTTTACCAATCTTGCAAGCTTTGCATGTAATACATGGTTGAAAGCCTTTCCGTTGATTTCGCAGCCAGTTCAATTTAGGTTCTGCGTGAAAGTAACTTTTGACCAGTAGATCTTTCAAATATGTATTTTTCTTGTACGTTATTGATGGTACTTCACCGAGTGTTACTCCAATGTCAGGATCCCCTAACAGGAGTTGCCAGTATTTTCTCATTATGCGGGCAATATTTCCGCTTTCTTTGCTGAAGGTTGTTATGAATCTAGGTGGTGTATTTGTTTCAGTTTTTTTAGGTTGTTCAATTAATGTTTGAGTCCTGGTTTTCAAATCAATTTTTCTCTTACATTTTCTCAGAACACGTTCCTCATATCCTCTTGCTCTGAATCTGCACTTGCTCTCTTGTATTGCTTTTTCCGCATCCTCTGGTATGGAACAGTTCCTCTTCAATCGTGTGAATTCTCCGTATGGTATACTGTGCAGGAGGGATTTGGGATGAAAACTAGTCCCATGTAGCACACTGCTTGTTGCTGTCTTTTTGCGAAATAGAGTAGATTCTAATTTGCCATCAGACACATATATTTTAGTGTCTAAGAAGTCTATTTCTTGTGTGCTTGTTGTGCATGTGAACTGTAGACCTAGATCCTTTTCATTCAATTTACTGAAATAGCTCTGAAACTGAGTGTTTGTGCCATACCAGATAATGAACAGGTCGTCGATATAAACGTACCCAAAATATTATTCAATCCAGATCCAGTTGATTGTCCTGGTTCCATGCTATAGTCTTTTCCCACCACCCCATGGTGATGTTTGCGTAGTTGGGAGATAGAGAAATGCCCATGGCAGTACCACATACTTGCTTAAACAGTTGTTTGTTGAAGAGAAATATATTGTTCGTAAGACATAGATCAATCATTTTTGTCAACATTATTGACTCTACTACTTACTCTTTACTACTCTGTACTACTCACTCTCTACTACTCACTCTCTACTACTCTCTACTATACTCACTCTACTATTCACTCTACTACTCTCTACTACTCACTCTCTGCTACTCTTTCTACTGCTCTCTACTACTCTCTACTACTCACTCTCTACTCTCTATTACTCACTCTCTACTCTCTACCTCTCTACCTCTACCTCTACCTCTCTACCTCTACACCTCTACCTCTACACCTCGACCTCTCTACCTCTCTCTACACGCACTCATATACACATATATATATAT
Organism: Lissotriton vulgaris; assembly: GCF_964263255.1. NCBI lineage: Eukaryota > Metazoa > Chordata > Amphibia > Caudata > Salamandridae > Lissotriton > Lissotriton vulgaris. Next base: position 1,200,816,118 of record NC_141687.1, read on the forward strand.
ATGCATATGCATTTATATATATATATATATTTCACAAGGTTGCTGCCAAAACGATCCTCGGCCTCACAACGCTGGCGCCTTTGGTGGCAGCAGCCGCCACACTCTATTAGAACCTGCTTCCCATCCACTTCCAATAGCTGGACACAGAAAACGGCACACCAGGGAAATCCAGCACAAATCCTTTATTGTGCACTTATAGAGCAGGTTCTAATATATATATATATATATATATATATATATATATATATATATATATATATATATATATATATATATATATATATATATATTCACTGAAAAAAACCATAGGTTTCACACCAGTTATAGTTAGGAATTAGCATTTAAAAAACCTATTAAATTCACTGAAAAAAACATAGGTTTCACACCAGTTATAGTTAGCTGGAAATTTTACTGATATAAAACCATTGAAATTCCCACGTTATAGTTAGTCGGACTCACTATAACTTGCGCGTGCAATGCACTGCTGATGACATCACATATTACATCACTCATGACATGGTCAGTGACATCACTCATGACACCATCCTTGTGACATAGTGACAGACCTCCTTTCACTATAATGTAACCCTTGAGACTCATATTCAAAAATAGAAACTGAAATTTTTAAAAAAATGGAGATACCTATATCAGTTACAACAAGCAATTCAGTAATTCCACTATCTATATACACATCCACTCATTCACCAACAGTTCTATATAGTCACTCATACATATACTCACTCATCATATGAAGTGATACACCTATACATCCTGTTACACACCGACATTCATCCAAAAGTTACTCACACACATATTCACACGTGCAAATAAACTATTGGACATCCATTTATTTGAATATAGAGTTATACACACACTTCCACCTTACTTCTATTTAAAATTACACATATTTATTCTCTTAAACAATCACTTATAGAAACACATACTTTTTTAAACAGGAACTCTTACAATCTCTTACTCTCACATATACTCACTTATATACATCAATATTCATATATACTAGATTAAAACATATGTAGTTACTGATAAAGACACTAGTGAGACAGTCATTCACTCACTAACAAACACATATAGACACTCATCCACCCATACAGTCCTGTACATATGTTGTCTTCAAAACACATACAAACAAAGAGTCAGTCACTCATGCATCTATGTGCTAAGTAATACCCCCACCAAACCATATAGACACTCATACTGATACTAATAAAAATATCTAATAACCCATATACATACACATGAGTGGATGTGTATTAGATGGTGGTATTACTGAATTGGTTGTTGTATCTGGTATGGGTATATCCCCTTTTTTGAAAATATTAGTTTCTATTTTTGAATATGTGTTTCATGGGTTACATTACACTGAAAGGAGGTCTGTCACTGTGTCACAAGGATGGTGTCATCAGTGATGTCATGAGTGATGTCACTGACCATGTCATGAGTGATGTAATATGTGATGTCATCAGCAGTGCATTGCACGCGCAAGTTATAGTGAGTCCGACTAACTATAACGTGGGAATTTCAATGGTTTTATATCAGTAAAATTTCCAGCTAACTATAACTGGTGTGAAACCTATGTTTTTTTCAGTGAATTTAATAGGTTTTTTAAATGCTAATTCCTAACTATAACTGGTGTGAAACCTATGGTTTTTTTCAGTGAATTTCATAGGTTTTTTAAATGCTAATTCCTTACTATAAGTTTCACTTTATAAATAAGACTGTTAGCACTCTAGTTGTTCTTTTTAACACTCTGGTACATTCTGTCATTGGGCTACAGTTGTGCTACATCTAGTTGAATTTTGGGCTACATTTACAATTTTTGATCTCTGGTGGCCATCTTTGGGCTTCATTGGGCTACTTTGGGCTACATTTGGGCTACATTTTGGCTCTAACATATATTAAGCCCAATGTAGCACAATACATATTTTTATAAAGTTAATTTTTTTACAAACCACTTCAGAATAGGGCTACCTGTCTCTACAATTATCCCATTTTTTTTTTTTTAATTTTTGGGGGGAGCGCTCCCAGAGCGCGCCCCGGAGTGCGCCCCGAAAAGCGTATTTCTGAAAAGCGCCCCCGGGCGCGCTCCGGGGAGCGTCTCGTGAGCGCCAATATCGCAAACGAAAACATGATCGTGACGTATCGCGTAGCCGCGACCGCGTGATACGCACGGCGTAAGCGCACCCGGAAGTACTCGAACGAATACGATCGCAAAACGTAAACTTCCGATGCGCTTACGCTGCGCGCCCCCGTGCGCGTAGCGTAAGCGCGTCGGGTCATGTGAGCAGAAAATAACACTTTTCATTGGTTCATAACAGTTTTAGTTTCATAATGATGAAGCCCCTGGTCTTGTGACCTGAAAATAACACTTCTCATTGGTTCAGGACAGTTTTGTTTTCCAAATGATGAAAGCCCCCACCTTTTTTCCTTATTCTGACTTTGTCCTTTGACTGAGGAAGATCTGTTTGGAACTCTCTGTACCTTTTTGTACTTTAAAATGGCTTCAGTAGCAGCAGCAGCAGGTGCATCTCAGCCACCACCACCACCACCACCACCAAGAGGACCAGCTCCAAATTATATTGGTGGTCAAGAACAGGAGGAGGAGGAAGAGGAAGAGGAGGAGGGGAGAAGAAGATGGCTGCCTGAAGAAAACACACCTTATAAACCCAAACCACACTTCATTTGGCAGTTTTTTTCAATCCCAGAGGGGCAAAAAAAGGTGAATGCGCCCAAAGTCACTTGCCTCATCTGCGATGATGAACTTTCACGGGGCAACCCAAATAAGAAATATTCTTTTGGTAACTATACCATGATTCGGCACATGACAAGAAAGCATCCAAACAACTACTCTCGCGCAGAGTTCCGGGAACTGGCCAGTAACCTCCCCCAGACATCAAGGACCCCCTCCCAAAGAAAACAACCCTCTTCCTCGCAACCAGAAACATCTGAGGTGATGCCTTGCATTCAGCCAAGATTTGCTGATTTTAAAATTACTTGTAAGGCTTGTGGCAAGCTTATCTCCTATGGGGAACAAAGTGTTAAGCTCATCGTCCTTGCAGGTGATAATCACAAGTGCCCCAAAAAGAAATAATTTTTTGGGTTTTTTGTTTTTTTGCTCCAGTTGAGCCAGTTTCAATTCCCTTTTTTTGTTTCTCCCCCTAAAAAATACAAAAAAAATATAAAACTGTTTTGAAAAGCCAAAAAAAGTTTAAAAAGTTCCAAAAACACAAAAAAAATATAAAACAACAAAAAGAAGAAAAAAAAAAGTTCTTTTAAGAACTACCTCCAATTTCTAAATGAAAACTTCATTTTTTTAAAACTCTGTCATCTTTTTCCCTCATTTTACGCTCCCCGGTGCGCTACCTGGTGCGCGCACCGAGCGCTTCCCCCGCGCAAAACGAAAAAAAAAAAAATATTTTAAATGCCCCGCGGGGCCCTTTTATAGCCCCCACATCAAACCTAGGGGGTCAAAGGGGTCTATCCCTGACGCCTTATGGTCAGTTCCCACTTTGTTTTAGCCACCTCTTATGTCTCGATTTTACCGAGACACAAGATGGCGACCGCTCTGGACTGTTTGGAATGTTTACAGACACCCGAGAGCCAATCAGCTTTCCATGCGCACCTCGCGTGTCGCGCCTGGAGCGCACTCCGGTGCGCGCACCTGTGCGCTGCTATAGATATATATATTTTTTGGGACCTAAATTACTCAAAATCCACTGGAGCACATATCTTGAGACATAGCAAAGGCACATCGGGCTACCAGTCCCTACAATTTTGCCAAGTTTGGTGTAAATCCATTCAGCCGTTCGGGCTAAAAGTGAAATCGACCGCCCTATGGAAATTAACATGGGGAAAACGCGTTTTGGGACCCCCCTTTTATCTCGGCCCCCGCTTATTGTATCCCCGCCAAACTTTCAGGGAAGGACCGGAGCTCGACGAGGCCATTTTCCTGAAATTTTCAGGCAGATTCGTCAACCGGTGCCAAAGTTATTCCAAATAGAATTTTGAGATTTAACATTGAAAAAAATCCTAACTATAACTACCTACTGGCGACCGCCAGTAGGTAATATATATATATATATATATATATATATATATATATATATATATATATATATACATATATAAACATATACAATCTGCATATCTATATAAATACAAATATAAATGCATGCATACATCTACATATATGCATACATGTTATTTACATGAAAGTTTGAAAAACACTAATAAAAGCAAAGCTAAAAAGCTACCTCATTACAAACCGAATTGCTTTAACTTAAACGAGGGCGAGATCTATTGCATTTTCAATGCTTCTTTACTTTGGTTCCATCAAGAAGGCATTCAGATGTGTCACACATTTGCAATAAATTCTGAATGTTAGCACTCTAGTTGCTCATTAGATCACTGTAGTAAAGCTACTGCTCACCTGGTAAGTCTGCTGCTGGTATTCAAAGTGCATGTTTCAGTCTGCATGTCAGAATGTTTTTAATGAAATAGAAGAGGATTTGAGAAGTCAAAATGTGCCCACATTTTTATTTCTTCAGCACTAATCATAATTTCTATGGCAAAATGAACCCCCTCATTTTGTTCCTTTGCAAATTAAATGTTTTAAGTGTTACCACTTTATTCCAATCAAGATGACTACATGTGTGCCATACTTCTGTCATAAGTAAGACTGTTAGAGCTCTAGTTGTTCTTTAGAACACTCTGGGACATTCTGTGATTGGGCTATACTTGGGCTACATCTGTAGGATATTTGTGCTACATTTGGGCTCTTTTGTCTTTGGTGGCCATCTTGGGAGACTTATTTGTTATCAAGTTTCCTAATTCTATGTCAGGACGGAGGCGAGGATTATGCAGTCCTTTCTTCTCTTTATTATAATAGCAATTCAAAGAAAAAAACAATCAGCACATAACAACTGAACCACAACTCCCAAGAGCACATGGGGCAAAGTGTCCATAGTAACCATCAGCCAATAATGATGCCGTCCGTCGTATAATTATCCATGACGTCCCTTCCTCTTCCTCTTTCTTCTCTGCTCGTCAGATAAGTCACTCTATTTTTCCTTTCTGACGTACTGTGGTTGTGATTTATTATTATCTGCCTGTGCAGTAGCGCTGTTTCTGTAATGCGCTTTTCTCTGTGTTTGCCCTTCGGCAGTTGACGAGCGACGGGCGCTGCTTGCGCCGTCACTGCCGATATAGCGCGGACTGTGTGAAGCGCGCCCTCGCGCTTCCTCGGCTCTGTGGGGTGCCACCGCTGTGAGAAGGCTGCGCTCGCGGTTCTTTTCATCCTTCGGTGTGCGCGCTGAGGCAGGGTGTTACCGGCCTCACCAACCCTCGCATTTGACACCGGCTCGGTGCTTCTTGAACGCGCTGTGTGCACGACGACACCTAGTGGCAGTTTACAGGTACCGCACGTAGTTTTTGACAGATAGGCTGTCAGAGCACCGGCGAGGGGGCTACCTTTTTGGATTTTAGGCATAAGGTGTTTTGTGCTCACACCCTCAAAGAATGCAGTCTGCTGAACACTCAAAACCCCCCATTCAAGAGGCGGAGGACATTTTCTGCACCCAACCCTTGCCTCCGGCGGTTGGTCGCGCGCTTTCTCACGTCCTGGACACTGTGCTGGTGCCCCTGCGGGAGAGAGTGGATGCCCTCACCCAAAGTATCCCCGGGGTGTTCGGTAACGCAGTGCCTGTTGACTGCGGACCCACAGGTGTGCAGGGGGAGGGAAAAAGTCAGCTAAGCATCACGCGGGCACATGGAGGAGTTCGACCGCTTGAGGGACTCTTTCTGCAAGAGTGCGCGAACGCTGAAGCATGTACCCTGCCGGGAGGGTTTCTACCCCGGAGAAGATGGCAACGAGGTCGCCCCGGACTCAGACCATGAGGATGGTTTCCCCGTGGAGGGAGAGGGTGTTACCGAGGACGATGTCTCCTCGGAAGATGAGGATGAGTACACCGGGCAGCCTTGGCGCCCGGCGTCTCAGTCTTCGGGGTCCATGGAAGGGGATGATAAAACTCCCGATATGTTTGATCCGACAAAAATCTACCATCCACGATGGTCGGAATGGACCCCTGATCCCAAAGTTGCAGCGTATGTGGCGGGAAAAGTTTGCCAACCCCTGGAGAAGGAGGTTCGGACCCGCATGCGGGGAGAGTGCCCTCGCCCAAAACTAGAGGGCAGAGTGGCGGCCACTCCGGACATCGACGAGAAGCTTTATGTGTTCTTTGCTAAATTTATGAAGGGCCCTAGGAAGGGCATAGATCGTTCCTGGCTCAACGGCCAGGATAAGCTCCTGGACACCGTGGGCCCCGTGACCCAGATCATCCAGTTAGCCGAGAGGGCCAAGGAATTGGGGACGGCGATGTCCACGGAGGTCGTGGCAGGTTGGGCACAGCGGGCTCTATGCTTCCTGGGCAACACAAACTGTGCGTTGGCAGCGGAACGGAGGAGGTCTCTCCTCATCAAGATAGATCCTAAGCTGGAAGATCTAGCCACCTCGGAGGCAGGGCCTATTGCACAAGGCAAGTTGTTTGGTGAGCCCTTTATAAAGGAGTTGAATAAGTTTGTCACTACTTTTTCGGCTCTAGACAGAGCGCAGACGTCCATCAAAAAGATTTTTCCTGGACGGGTTTTTGCAGGGGCCGGAAGAGGACGGGGTCGCTCCTCCGGCCGCCAGTTCCAGCAAGGCCCTAATAACAAGAACCAGCAGCGGCGTAACAACGGCTGGAACGATGGCCGCCAGGGAAACTTCTACCCCAGTCGAGGCGCTGGCAAAGGGCGCAGCAGAGGATATCATGGCGGAGCCAATGCTCCAGCAGGCCCATCCGGTGAGTGTTACCCTTTTTTCCCCGTCCGTGCTGGGGGGGAGGATAAAGGATTATCTCCACAACTGGTGCAAAATCTCCTCAGACCCGTGGGTTCTCCAAACTGTCAGGGGTTTCCGAATAGAATTTTACGGTACTCCCCACCAGAGAGTTCGCCCTCGACCGTTAACCTTTTCCTTAGAGGACAGGAGCCTGATCGACAACGAGGTGTCGGAACTCCTCAGGAAGGGCTTGATCCGCAGGACGCACCTTCACCCTTCGGGGTTCTGGAGCAACCTGTTTCTGGTTCAGGAAAAGGACATGGGGTTCCGCCCGGTCATAAACTTAAGAGACTTCAATGAATGGCTGGTTTACCACCATTTCAAGATGGAGGGAATCCATCTACTGCGTGACATTCTCCTCCAGGGGGATTGGATGGTTCGCCTGGACTTGAAGGATGCGTACCTCAGGGTGCCTATTTTTCCGCCTCACCGGCGTTTTCTACAGTTTCTGTTGAACGGGGAAGTATTCGAATTTCAAGCACTCCCGTTCGGCCTCTCGTCGGCGCCATGGTGCTTTACGAAGCTCCTGCGGCCAGTGGTGGAAACACTTCGCGAGAGGGGCGTTCAATTGATCATCTATCTCGACGACATACTGATCATGGATCAGTCACCGGACCGACTTCGTTCCAACTTGAACATGACTATTGCTCTGCTCCAGGACCTGGGGTTTGTGGTGAATGCTCAGAAGTCCGAGCTTCTTCCAAGGAGACAGTTGCCTTTTCTGGGGTTCCTCATAGATTCGGTGTCTGCTTGCCTCAGTCTTCTGCAGCAGAAGGTGACCAAGATGCGCAAAGAACTCTCCCAGACCCTTCGGAGGGACAGAATCTCCCTTCGGCACCTGGCTCGAATCGTGGGTCTCCTCTCATCCTCGATTCAGGTGATTTTTCCGGGCCCGTTGCACTACAGGGCCCTTCAACGACTGAAAGCACAGCATCTCCGGAAAGTACTCACATACTCCGAACTCATTTCCCTCACGGAGGAAACGAGGACGGAGTTGCGCTGGTGGATAGAGCACATGAGTGCATGGAAAGGGAGAGCGATTTTAGGCTCCAGCCCGGACCTGATCATCGAATCGGATGCCAGCAGAGCAGGCTGGGGAGCTCGCTGCGGCGTCATCACGATGGGGGGCCGCTGGTCGGAGGACGAGCTTCAGCTTCACATCAATTGCCTGGAGCTCCTAGCGGGCTCCTTCGTGGTGAAGTCTCTGACCCAGAACCAGGTGTCATGTTGCATCCTGCTGCGCATGGACAACGTGTCGGTGGTGCAATACATCAATCGCCTGGGTGGACCTCGGTCCCGGGCTCTGGCAAACCTGGCGAAGGACTTCTGGCACTATTGCCTGGAGAAGCGTATCTCGGTGTCGGCGGAATATCTCCCGGGCACTCAGAACTCGATCGCGGACTGGCATTCCAGGAACTTCCAGGATTTCAGCGACTGGAGACAGCACCCTGCAGTCTTCCAGGCTTTTATGACCACTTGGGGTCCGTTCTCGGTGGACCTGTTCGCTTCCCGGCTCAACCGTCAACTCCAGAGGTTCGTGAGCTGGAGGCCGGACCCGGAGGCGACGGCGGTCGATGCATTCTTACAGAACTGGTCGCCGGAACAAGCTTACGCGTTCCCTTCTTTTCTAATGATTCCTCGAGTAGCAGCGCAGGTTCGCCGACAACAAGCATCACTGGTCTTGGTGACCGCCCCTCTGGCGGGCGCAGGCCTGGTTTCCCCCACTGCTAGAACTGTCGTGGGATTGTGTGATTCAACTGCCCTTGTTCCCTTCATTACTTTCGGGGCCCCTGGGAGAGGGGCACCCGCTGGTACTTCAAGGGTCCTTGCACCTCATGGCGTGGGGGATTTCAGGGGACGTTGGCAAGACTGACGCCTTTCGGCGGACGCTGAGGAACTCATCAGCAGAGCATGGGCCCCAGGTGCGGTCAAGAGGTACCGATCGGCTTGGCAGCAGTGGCGTCGTTGGTGTCTGGGAAGACACGCCGATCCCGTGGGGGTGGACGTTACCCACATTTTAAATTTTCTGGCTGAATTGGCCCAATCGGGTTTGGCCTATCGGTCTGTCAACTCTATCAGATCCGCCATTTCAGCGGGGCATGCCCACATCGATGGTAAACCGGCGGGTGAACATCCTTGGGTTTGCAAACTCATGAAGGGGGCTAGGCTTTCCAAGCCCCCCGGAACCCAGATATCAAAATCTCTGGGATGTCAACATCATCCTGCGCTTCCTTTGCTCCTGGCGTGATAACCAGTATCTGAACAGGAAGGAATTGTTGTCTAAGTTGGCGATCTTATTGTGTCTGGTTTTGTGCAAACGCGTCTCCGACGTGCGGGCACTGGATATCACGGCACGGATGTTCACTCCGGAGGGAGTTACTTTCACGGTTGCTAGAAGGACCAAAACTAATATCAGATCGGTGTCCTACCCGACGTTTGTGGATCAACCAAAACTGTGTGTAGTGCGCTGCCTCAAGGCGTATGAGGACATGACGGCGGAGTACCGCCCTCAAGGAGAACGACAGCTTCTCATTGCTCTGCAGAAGCCGTTTAAAGCGGTGTCGGCTCCATCCGTCGCTAGGTGGGTCCGTTGGTCATGACTGAAGCGGGGGCGGATGTGACTAGATTTGGAGCACACTCCACAAGAGGAGCAATGGCCTCTAAAGCCATTCAGGTGGGCGGTAGGCTAGAGGACATCATGGCAGCAGCGGATTGGTCCTCGGAATCCACATTCAAAAAGTTTTACTTCAAGCACATCTATGGCGCAGCGGAACTGGTGGTGGATAAGCTTTGAAACTGCATAATCCTCGCCTCCGTCCTGACATAGAATGAAAAATGTCCTAGCTAACGTAACGGAAAGTTTTAATTCTATTAAGGACTAGGCCGCAAGGATTATCCCTCCCGAGACTCGCTGGTCTCGACCTACCCGTACAACTTCGTACTTCAGTAAGTATTGATTTACGATTTATTTCACTGCTATGCTTATGCAATGAGATGTGTTGGAACAGGATAATAAAGTGTGTACATGTTCTAGAACTCAAAATTGTTCACATTGCAAGGCTATGCTGATTCTCGTAAATGCTGTGTACTGCCTCTCTTTGTTTTCTTTCTGGAAAGAAGAGCTGGATAACGGTTATCTTGTTTGATTTAGGACAAGACCAGAAGGATTGAGGAGCGTTCCTGGGGCTCTTTCCTCACAGGGAAGAAGAGGAAGAGGAAGGGACGTCATGGATAATTATACGATGGACGGCATCATTATTGGCTGATGGTTACTATGGACACTGTGCCCCATGTGCTCATGGAAGTTGTGGTTCAGTTGTTATGTGCTGATTGGTTTTTTCTTTGAATTGCTAATATAATAAAGAGAAGAAAGGACTGCATAATCCTCGCCTCCTAGTCCTTAATAGAATTGAAATTTTCTGTTACGTTAGCTAGGACATTTTTCATTTCCTCATTTACTACAGTCTCCTCAGTAGGAAATACTTTCAGTTTTCTACTTTGATTCCATCAAGAAGGCATTCAGATGTGACACACATTTGCCATTATTTCAGAATGTTAGCACGCTAGTTGCTTATTAGATCACTGTAGTAAAGCTACTGCTCACCAGGGAAGTCTGCTGCTGGTATTGAACGTGCATGTTTCAGTCTGCATGTCAGAATTTTTTTATGAAATAGAAGAGGATTTGAGAAGTCACTCAAAATGTGCCCTAATTTTTCTTTCTGAAGCACTAATCATACTTTCTATGGCAAAATGAATCCCCTCATTTTGTTCCTTTTAAAATTAAATGTTTTCAGACTTACCACTTCATTCCAACCAAGATGGCTTCTGGTGTGCCATACTTTTGTCATAAGTAAGACTGTTAGCGCACTAGTTGTTCTTTAGAACACTCTGGGACATTCTGTCATTGGGCTATACTTGGGCTACATCTGGGTGATATTTGGGCTACATTTGGGCTCTTTTGTCTCTGGTGGCCATCTTGGGAGACTGCATGTCAGAACTTTTTAATGAAATAGAAGAGGATTTGAGAAGTCACTAAAAAATGTGCCCTAATTTTTCTTTCTGCAGCACTAATAATACTTTGTATGGCAAAATATACCAACTCATTGTGTTCCTTTTTAAATTAAATGTTTTAAGAGTTACCACTTTATTCCAATAAAGATGGCTTCAGGTGTGCATACCTTTGTAATAAGTAGGACTGTTAGCGCTCTAGTTGTTCTTTAGAACACTCTGGGAAGCTGCAGTAGAACATAAAGGAATCAACTGACAGTCTCTGTCCTTATTGGATGTACATGTTTTACTGCGAATGTCAGACTTCATTCTCACATGACTTAGAAAGATAATGTGAATTTACAGAAAATATGCTTTCAGTTTAGCTTATAGATCCCCTTCCAAACCACTGTGGGAAAAGCATGAGATAATAGTTTTCTTTCAAGCATGATTCATGATATCCCAGCAGAAGGCTTTTTCACATTGTAAAATCACCTTAGACACACCACAATTCCTAAAATGAGTATGGTACCATCAACAAATGATTTATAATGTAACTAAAGTCCTAAAACCTTCTATTAACTGCAATGCTTTTTAATGAGGTGCTATCATGTATATTGGTCCCAAGATGACTGCCAACACTTCTTGGATGAAGTGCTGACAGCCAATCAGATCTCACGATGAGATGTGTGGTTAGACTCCGCCCAGAAATATATATTTTTTTCTTTTGATTTTCTCAGGAACTACTGGAGGGATTTATACCAAAAGCGTGATCTGCGTACATGACCCTACCATTTTCCCAAATTTGGTGTAATTCCGTTCAGCGGTTCGGGCTGTAGCCGTGTCTAATCGTCCTATGTAAATTAACATGGGGAAAACACGTTTTGGGACCCCCTTTTTTTCGAGCCCCGCTTGACGAATCTTCTCGAGACTTTCAGGGAAGGAGCGGGCCATCTTCTTTGAGAAATTTGCGAAGATTAAACAACCGGCGTCAAAGTTATTCCCAATAGAATGTTGCAGATTTCCTATGCAAACTTGGTCCTAACTATAACTACCTACTGGCGACCACCAGTAGGTAATATGTATATATATATATATATATATATATATATATATATATATATATATATATATATATATATATATATATATATATATTTTCACAGAAAAAACTATAGGTTATAGACCATATATAGTTAGTGATTAGCATTTACAAAACCTTAATTTACTCGCACAAAACCATTGAAATTCGCATATATAGTTAGTTGCACTAATTATATATCGCGCACCCGCAATCCACTGCTGATGATGTCACATATTACATCATTCATGACATGGTCAGTGACATCACTGATGACATCACTGATGACAACATCCAGTGACTGTATGTTTCTGTAAAGTAAAAATAAGTCTAACATATTGAAGAATGAGTGGATGTATAAGTGTCTGGATGAAGGATTTAGTAGGTGCATGACTGACTGTATGAGAGAGTGATTAAATGTGTCTCACTGAGTGCATGGGTTAGTGACTAAACTGTCTTAATTTGTGCATCATTATGTCTGTTGTTCTGTAAACTGCTGCATGAGTTGATCAGTAGCTATATGATTAACTATATGGGTTATTGATTGGTTGCCCAAGTATTTGTATGGGAGAGTGAGTGTGTGTGTGTGGGTGGCTGGGAGGTGTGTGACTCTGTGCATAGATGTGTGAGCAGTTGATTCACTAGACGTATGGGTTCAAAAGTGCATGTGGAACAGCTGTATGGGTGGTTGACTGTGTGCATAAGTGTATTGGTGAGTGAATGGATATCTCAGTGCTACATGTCAAAGTAAGTACATATGTAAAACACAGTACATGTGAGATTGACATATATAAATAACTGCGCATAAGAGCCAGTGAATGTGTGAGTGGCTGTATGGATCATTGTAAACTTGTATCAGTGATTGTATAAGAGAGTAAATATGTGTTACAATATGTTTGAATAAGTAAGGTGTGTATAACTGTATAGTTGAGGAAATGGAGGTGTGATTGATTCTTTGCATGACTGACTAGGTGTATGAGTAACTCCATGGATGAGTGACAGTCTGTGAGTGTCTGTTTACACTGAGTGTATCTAAGGTTATATTAGAGTCTGAAGAGGTTCATCGTATTATCACATGAATGATGTCATCAGTGATGTTGTCAGTGATGTCATTTGAGTTGTCATCAGTGATGTCATCAGTGATGTCACTGACCATGTCATGAATGATGTAATATGTGACATCATCAGCAGTGGATTGCGGGTGCGCGATATATAGTTAGTGCAACTAACTATATATGCGAATTCCAATGGTTTTGTGCGAGTAAATTAAGGTTTTGTAAATGCTAATCACTAACTATATATGGTCTATAACCTATGGTTTTTTTCAGTGAATTTTCAAGGTTTTGTAAATGCTAATTCCTAACTATATATGGTCTATAACCTATGGTTTTTTCAGTGAATTTCAATGTTTTTTTAATAGCAAATATGAAAAGCTTTAAAATGTCAAGTACGTGATAGATAAAAACATTTTCGTGTTTATGCACGCTGATGTGCTTTGAACGCTGCCCCTCCCCTCTTTTCTTTTAGGAGTATTTTCTCTTTGCAGATAGTGAAGGGTAGGTAACGCAGGCCTTTGCCCCCATTGTAATCCGTCGTGCCTGCTTCTCTCTCCATTTCATTGATTGTTATCCAAGCATTTACTGTTTTAGAATTGGTTCTCTTTGGTTCATTCTCTATTTACAAACAAGCACAGAGTCGCAATACTCTGTTTAGTCTTTGCAGACAGTGAAAAATCGTTTAAAAAAACAAAAGGAATCGAGCAAAATCAGTAGGCCACTAATGGGATCTCTTTTTGACCTCGCTAAAATAGAAACATTAGGAACAACCCCTCATGAGAAATACGAAACTAGTGACATGAACTGAGCTCGACACCATGATGGCTGCAAGACAGCTCGGCTCCGCCACCCACCCCGCCCAAAATAACGACAAACCCTATGCAAATATAATAAATATATACAACACACCAGCAAAGTAACAGGGTAAAACGTTTTATTAAATAACTATTTACATGGCAGCCTGCTGCAACATCCATCACTATTCCTGTCGAGGTAGCATAGCTGGCGGCCTATGGGTGGAGGACCGTTATGCAAATTGCCCGGGGACGACACCATGCGCCAAGACTCGTCCCCAGTACATCCAGAGCTGATGTCCGACAAGTTGTGTGTGAAAATGCCTTGCTGATGCCGCCACCCCCACCACCACCTTTTTGTTGCCTGATCCGGCTAGCTCAATCGATCGAGCATGAGACTCATGCACTCTGATCTCCTTGGCCTCAGTCAAGCATCAATAGTAAGATTTTCATACGTGAGTGTAGGTTCATTGTTTTGAGTGGGAGTGAAAGAACAATAACTAGGTAAGAAGGAAGGCAGACGCTGTGGGAAGGACTCTGGATATGGTATGTTCCTTGGTCCCTGAGTTACTTCGATGTCACTGCCTTGCACAAATGGCATAAGTCCTGGATGTTGGGTGCCATAGTTGAGGGTTCCGAGCAGCGCTTGTAACACTGTCTGAAGTTTATTTGCACCTGCTGCAGCTTCACTATTCTCAAAGTAAGTGGGGGCTGTGTGTGGACCTGACTTCATTGGAAATCAATGTGATGCGGTGCCTCCCTGAACCGCTTGACGGAGGCCCCCGAAGGGCAGTGTGATGGCGCGGATTCGGAGTGGGCGCTTGGCTCCGACCCCCTCCCCAAGTCTTGTTGCCCTGGTGTGGCCTGAGATTGCCCCCGACATAGGCGGCCGGCTCCCGGGGTCAAGCGGAACTTTTTGCCTTTTGGTGACTCTTCCATTCTGAACATTGTCCCACAATCCGTTTGACCTGAAACGATTACACAAATAAAACATTTGTGAGTTTTAAATTTCCGGAGAAGTATAATTCACCAATACCTTTCTCTGTAGATCTTTTTCCATTAACAATCCCAGTTCCATCACCCGCCCAGGATATCACTACTGTTAGTTGTCATTTTTGCTTCTGTTTTAATAAAAAATGTTTTAAGGTGTTTACTGTTTTTGTTGTGATGTATATATTTATAAGTTATTAAAGTGTTATAATCCTACTAATTTTTTATCGATTATTGCTCTTTGAGATATTCCCTGTCACAGGGAATATCTCAAAGAGCAATAATCGGACCCTGTCTACAAACAGAGAAGAATAGGAATATTCTGTCTCCCTTTGCAGATAGTGAAGGATAGGTAATGCAGACTTTTGTCCCCCGTTGTAATCCGTCATGCCTGTTTTTCTCCCCACTGATTGATTGATTGGCTGGACATTTATTGTTCAAGGAATAGTTCTCTCGAGGTATTCTCTGTTTGCAAATAACGTGGAATAGAAATATTCTGTCTAGTCTTTGCAAGTAGTGAAGGGTGGGTAATGCGGACCTTTGTCCCCCGTTGTAATCTGTCATGCCCATCTACTCCCCACTGATTGAGAAACTAGTTCCACCCGGACCATTTATTAGAGGTACATCATCTGGCTCAACCGGAGAGTACCCCTAATAAAGAAGACATATGTAAAATACGAAGTAATCACTGTATCCTGTTAAACAGAAACTTTAGCATGAAACACACTTGAAAAGGAAGGGAAAGAAATCGAACAAAATCAGTAGGCCACTGATGAGTTTTTGACTTCGCTAGAAATAAGAAACATGGAAGTGGTGAAAGAAGCCAAGCTTGACGTTACGGCAGCAACGAGGTAGCTAGGCTCCACAACCCCCCCACTGCTCCAAGCATGTCTGTCCCACCGCCCGCCACGCCCAATAACGGTAACATGAAATAGGTACAAATCAGCAGATACCTACCCCCATTCCGGAAACTCCCGAAGTGCAAGAGGGCCACGGTTACGCCCATCCGGAAGATGAGGCCTCGACACGTGCAGGGCGGGACCCGGCTAATCGCCATCAGCCGTGGGGTGGATGGCCCGAAATGTACTGGTCTCCCGATTCCCTTCTTCTGCCGCCTTGCAGGCCACGGGGGGGATGTCTTGCCTCTGCCTCCGACCCCCCCCCCCTTATCGCCTGGTCCGGACATCACGGATATCAACGCCAGGTGTCGGCGTGGGGTGCGCTGGGAGGGAGAGGCGGCGCGAACGAGCCTCTCCCACCCCCCCAGGTGGGGGCCCCTCAGCTGCACCCCCAACGCTCCACTCACCCAACAAAAGGGTTCCTCCACTCTTGCGATGCAGCGGCGCTGCACTCACCCGACAAAAGGTCTCGTCCACTATTGCGAGGCAATGATGCTCCGCTCACCCAGCGGGGGTCTCGTCCACTGTTGCGGTGCAACGACGCTTCTAGTTTCCTGCGTCCAGAAACGTTCTCCTCAACTTTGAAGATTCTATAAGAGCCACGGGGGCCCCCAACCCCCGATGGAGAATGACTGCCATGATCACCCACGGAACGACCACGACGTAGCCGCGGGACGTCGGCGCGCTCATGCCGGCGCCGGCCTCAGTCTTGAAATGACCAAAATCCTGCAAGACTACCAACTTGATCAGTTCCGGTGGGACACCAGTATGACCCGGTAGGAGAGATTGTTGCCTCCCACCCCACTTTGACTGATGGTTCATGTCGGCAGTCCCCTCTGCTACCCTTCAACGAAAACTTTTGGACTGCCGAAAGAGGTCCCGGTCCAACCACGAGTTGGTGGAGACATTTTGACTATACTTGGACCTTCCTGACCTCACCCAAAATGGCGCCGGTACAAATGAAACTCTCAACTCCTTGTTGTGCCCGATTGCTCAGCCTTGATATCATGAGATATGTATGCAGTTTTTAGCACATGAATTGATATGGGATAAGACTGATTATATGTTCGGACAATGAATTGATCCGGGATGGGTATTGATTATACGTTCGAACAATGAATTGACATGGGACGGATACTGATTACACGTTCGAACAATGAATTGATATTAAGTTCTAATGCATCATTGATTACTGTATTTATTATTGAAGGTTCGAATTGTCGACACTTTTGGTACTTGCTCCCAATGAATTATCGATATGATTTTGTTGCACTTGTCGCACTTTTTACTATGAAATCAACGACCACTGACTCTCTGTTATGTTTTCCACAAATAAATACCCCCCCCCCCATTTACAGTTCCAGCCTGCTCCGTGGCCGGACCACGGGGTTGTAGGCCCGTATTTGGGCACCAACATTTTTATTAAAGGTTTTTGAAAAAGCAAACGTAGTTGTAACGCGTAGATTGGTAAGTTTCGAATAAAAGGCCACTGTTTCCGATTTTTTTTTTTTTTAAAAAGCAGGTGAAATGAAGCAGCTCAATTAGTTAAGGGTTAAAAAGTATAGTACGCAGAAACATTGAAAATATGAATGGTCCAGGTTTGTTGTGTGTTTTTCATTTTTGTACAGCATAAAGCAATCGATAAAGATCCTGGTATTTAGCCTCTACTTTATATGCTACCTGTATCAGGGAAGTTGTTTTAAATGCCCCTAAGCCACCCCGAAGGAATGTCACCTAGCCCCCCTAGTACGAACGAAAACGACCCCGTACCACTGTAGGTTATCTCTCTTCCTCAAAAATGACAAAAATTACTTTCTAGGACGTTTTGGACATTGATGATTTTCATATGATCTATTTATTAAAGTAATACTCATCTCTCCGCATGAAATTAATTTTCCACATGCTACACAAGTCAATCTCATCTGCCCAAAGTTCTTTTGCAGATTTGAGACCGTTTCCCTTGCCTCTGACTCACTTATTGCTAAGTCATTGGTGGATGTTTTTGCCGGTCGGGGGTTATTCACCAAATCTCGAAGTTGTGCTTTAGAATAATTAAGAGGGTGCCACCTCTCCATGTGCCGATGCATGGTATGATTACCATAGCTATATTTTTTTTCGGTCCCTCTCGAGAGTTTTTTTTTTGCAGATGAGGCAGGTAACGAACCTGGCATTAACTTTCTTTTCATGAGAAGGAAAAGAAAAAAATTGCCAGATAAAATTCACTTTCACATGGGACATTCTTGGCATTTCTTTCAGAAACTTTTACATCACTGTGTCATTTCTTTGTCTATCCTGGTTAAAGCAATGTCATGTAAATAGTTGTTTAAAAAGTTTTTTTTTAACGTGTTTACTTTGTTGGAGCG
Organism: Lissotriton vulgaris; assembly: GCF_964263255.1. Classification (NCBI taxonomy): domain Eukaryota; kingdom Metazoa; phylum Chordata; class Amphibia; order Caudata; family Salamandridae; genus Lissotriton; species Lissotriton vulgaris. The sequence continues at coordinate 1,200,834,182 of NC_141687.1, forward strand.
TTGTATATATTTATAAGTTATTAAAGTGTTATAATCCTACTACTTTGTTGGAGTGCTATATATTTTTAATGTGACACATAATTGTGAAGACTTTGATGTACAAAAAGGCATCCCTGGAATCTTCCGCTTCAGGCTCGGTCCCACACACCCTTACAGTGAGAATCCCCTCCCCAATCACAATACAGGATCGTTATCAGATAGTAGGAACGCGTGTGGTGTGACGGATCTCATGGGGTGGGGTCCTTGATCTACTGTAACTCTTTTGAACAGGGGTGATTCTTTACAGTTGGGGCCATAAACTACATCCGCAGGGCTAGGTGATAGCCTGGGACCGGCCTGGACAATCAGACACAGAGGAAAAGGAGTGTCAGAGGGTGCGGTAGTGAATAGGGTGAAAGGGAGGTGTCGGGCGGGCACAGGGTGTGATACTCAGGGAAGAGCAGCGCAGATGAGAGGAGGTTTATGGCCCATGCATGAAAGAGAGAGCGGGGGTGACCAGTGCGTGGGGGAGATGCTTGCGAGGGTGGGGAGCCATGCTGAGGATCGGCGACGTACAGAGAGTGGGTCTGGTCAAGGCATCTAAAATGGCTGCCGTGCACGACAAAATTGTGGCATTGGAAAAAAGGCAAGATGGCGCAGACAATGTTTATCAATACGGATTAATTTATTACAATTATTTTTAACAATATATTTACTCGCAGTGTCAAAATGGCGGTCAACACTTCCTGATTTCCTTCGAATCAAACGTTAACAGACGTCACGCAGCAAAAAAAAAAAACGCTCACGCGCAGCCGCTGGAAGACAAGTATCAACATATATGAGCCTCCTCAACCACCCTCCGAAAACATAGGGGGTCAGGATACGTCTCCCGTACCCCCTTATACCCATTTCTCACATTGTTTTTCCTCCATCTTGTAATTTAATTAAATCAAAACACAAAATGGCGAATTGCCGTTTTGCTACCAGTTTGCGGCCCGGTTCGCGAACCGGGAAGCGCTTCTACCGCGAAAAATTTAATTTTTTTTATTTGCCCCACGGGACCCTTTAATAACCCCAACATCATTCCTAGGGGGTCAAGAGGAGTCTACCTTGCCCCCTTTCATTAAATTACCCCTTCGATTTTCTCCTCCTCTTGTCTCTCGACCCTACCGAGAGACAAGATGGCGGCCGCTCCGGACTGTTTAGAATGTTGACAGACACCGGAGAGCCAATCAGCTTCGCTTCGCAAAGTTCCGTTACGCGAAAAGTACGCGAACCGGTGCGCTACCCGGTACGCTGTCACAGATATATATATTTTTTTGAACGTTAATTTCTCAAAATCCACTGGAGCACATATATTGAGACCCAGCAAAGGCACATCGGGCTAACAGTCCCTACAATTTTGCCAAGTTTCATGCAAATCCATTCAGCCGTTCGAGCTAAAAGTGAGGCCAACCGCCCTATGGAAATTAACATGGGGAAAAACGCGTTTCGGTACCCCCCTTTTTTCTCGGCCCCCCCTTGACAAACCCCCCCAAATTTTCAGGGGCTGCTCAGAAACGAAATGTGCCATTTTCCTGAAAATTTCTGCCGATTCCGTCCACAAACGCCAAAGTTATTAGACATAGAATTTTCAAAAGTCCCATAGAGAAAAAAATCCTAACTATATATACCTACTGGCGACCGCCAGTAGGTAATATATATATATATATATATATATATATATATATATATATATATATATATATATATATATATATATATATATATATATATATATATATATATATATATATATATATATATATATATATATCAATATCTGTAGTTTTTCTATAAACAAAACCAATGCTGAGCCCTATTTCATTTGGAGTGAATGCTTATTTGATCAGAAACAGCGAAAAAACACCTGACTCATTTCAGAGCAGCCCCTTGGTCGCGGGTTAAAGTACATTTGTTACCACAATCAACATATAGTGCACAATAGTAAACATTGAAGTAGGACTGCAAAATCATCATCGTTTCTCAACAGAAATGGCATCCATTTTGTAATGGTCTTAACAATATTTCGATATTCTGTGGAGCAGTATTAACAATAGATTACAGGAGGAAAGGGATAGGGGAATAATATTCATAATTATAGGCATAACAGACATTTTTACACCATTATTATCATTCTTGGTTCCCTTATAAATCATTATTCGGGGAAACAAAGCATTCTGGCCACAACAACTATAGCAACCATATTTTCAACCCTCAACCTATGTGTAGGCATTGTTCTGTATAAAGTCCAATACTGCACAAGTGGGCCTATAATGAAATGGTATTTTTATATACAATGTCAATTCCACCCAAGTGGGCCCAGTTAAATACATTGTCCTTCAAACCTTAAAAGCCAATTTCTTAGTTCAAGCCACGACCCAGCTATTATAGCATTTTTGCATTCCGTCTTCTTTACACGATGATATACATGTCTCTTACAAGATTAAAACATGTGCATGATCATCAGATACCCTATTACCTTATTAAAAATTAACAAATTAATGTACAGTAAGAGGCGTGGGATGCAGCAAGACTAAATATCTAAGTATAGACACATCTTAATATTAGACTTTCAGCCCAGATGAACAGATAATTCCTCATCCTTATCTAAGCCAATCGGGTGCATAGTTTCATATCTTATTATCAATTTGTATTCCACACGTCTTAATTCCTGAACCCAGTTTCCTTCTCTTTCAAAGACAGAGATTCTATCTATGGCACAATCTTTCAGAAGTCTAGCAACTTTGTTGTGAAATTCTTTAAAGTGTCTTGGGACAGGATACTGTTTATCCTCTCTTGAGATTGCTTGCATGTGCTCAAGTATGCGATATATATTTATATATATATATATATATATATATATATATATATATATATATATATATATATATATATTGACCAGCAATCATTGAAAAAACCGCACTCCCAAACACAGGAATCTTTCTTTGAAGCTTGTTTCAATTCGTAGAAACCGCCACCATCACCCACCAACGTTTCGAACAAGAAATGTTCTTTATCACAGTACCGTGATGTAATACCTGTGTAATTAGCAGTGCACGGTGAGGGTGCAAGTTATAGTTCTCTAAGGGCACTAATTATAGATACTTGAAATAACTCTAATTATAACAGCTGAATTTCTATTATTTTGTGTGTGTAAAATCTGAACCTAACTATAACGTACCTGTAACCTTGGTTTTTTAATGAATTTCAAAGGTTTTTTTTATTTCCATTTCCTTAAAATGTTAAGTAGTATACCCAGTACAAAGCACAGTGGGGAGATTTGTATGCATGGCCTGGCCTGGCATTGTGCTGCCAACCTCCTCCTTGCCATCCATTGTCACCGTCCATGCCCCTGCTCCCTTATTATGCCCTGTCTGGTCATTGTTCTGCCACTGCCCTTCCTGTCTGCCATGAACAATTAGTTTGCTGCCCCATCCTCTTCCTCCTAATGGTCTTTTTTTCCGAATCAAGGCACCTGCCTCATCCATCCTGTCCTGCATGGTCCAATGTGATGCCAGTGCCCTCAATTTAGCCTGATGTCTCTGTCCACTCCTCCTGTCCTCCATTGCCCAGTTCTATATCCCATCATTGCCCTCCTGCTTAGTTTGGGGCCCCTACCCTCCTTCCCCCACCCTCCAAAGTCTGTGTGCTTGCCCCTGCTCCCTCCCTTTTACTCATCATGTTCCTTGGACCTACCACTGCTTCTCCGATCTACTGTGAGTATTCTGTTGAGCTGTCACTGTGGCTCCCTCCTGCCTAGCATGGTCAGTTGACTGACACCTGTCCCTGCCACCTCCAGCCTGCCTGTCCGAGTTCCATTCCCCTATCCTTTCCGTCCTGTCCTCCATGGTCATTTTACAACCACTCCCCTCTGCCCTTCTGCCCTCCATGCTCTGTTGTGCTGTAATTTCTCTGTCTGCCTACCCCACGTGGTCTTTTGTGAAGCCCATTCCCCTGCCCTCTCTTACCTTTGCAAAGCCCCTATCCATCTCTTCTATCCTCAGTTGACCTTCTGCATGATTCTCCCCCCTCCCTCTTGCCCACCATGGTGATTGTTCTGCCACTAAGACTCCAACTTGCTGTACATGACCAGATCCTCTCCTACCTGTGTGGCCAACATGCTAATCTTGGCCCCTGCCACCCTCTTTTGTATATGTGTATGTGTATGCCATCATAATCTCACTGTTGCCCTCCATGGTGTATTGTGCTTTCATTGCCCATTTGGCCTGCCCTTCTTGGTCAACTTGCTGCTCTAACCCCGCCCCTTGTCCCCTGCCCTCTGATTTCCGTTTGCAGGCCCCTATCCCCTCCCGCCTGCTTTTGTCTGGTCCATTGCCATGTACCTGCCCCCTCCCTTCAGGGTCTGTTATGTTGCAACTGTCCCTCCTGTCTGTCCAATCTGGCCAGCTTGTTGCTGTTACCTCTTCCTCTATGCTCTCTGTTGTCTATGTGCATGGCCCTGGTCCCACCCTATTGTTTCCATGGTCCGTTGTGCTGCCCTCCCATCCTGCTTGCCCCATGTGGTGTATTGTGCTGCTGCAACCCCTGGTGCCTGCACTGTAAGGTCAGTTTCCTGCCCCCACCCATCTTCCTCCTGCCCTCTGTTATCCAAGTCCATGTCCTTATCCCATTCCTCCTGCCCTCAGTGATCCAGTGCAGTGCACCATACTTGCCACCATTTTTAACTTGATAAGGGGGAGATTTTGAAAAAAAAACCTGGGGAATTAATGTTCCCTATTAACTTACATTGAAACATAGGACATTTTAGGCAGGAGACAGAAAAAATAAATCCCTTTGGGGCTTAAAAACATTGGGAGTCTCTTGCCTAAATCGAGTCTATTGGCATACATGGTTGTACCATCACTGTCTTTTCCTTCTACCCTCATTGTTCTTTTATCTTCCCAGAGCATATTCTTGCCAATCCTGCGTGGTTGGTATATTTTTCCTGCCCCCCTTTCCCCTGACCCCTATGGTCCTTTGTGCTGCCATGACCCCTCCCACCTGCCCATCATGGTCAACTTGTTGCCTCTACACCCTCCTCCCTGCCCTCAATTGCCTGAGTCCTTGCCCCTGACATCTGCCTCCCCACAGCATGCCAATTAACTACTTAACTCCTAACATTCTATATTTATTACAAAAGTGTTGCACACCTGACGTCACCTTGATGTAATAAATACTGTAATACCTTAAGCATTTCCTTTAGGAATTATTAAATTGAGAGGATCTTATTCCCATAGAAATTATGGTAGTGCATCGAAAAAATAAAATGAGGACATATCTTCTGAATTCTCAAATAGCAATTGCTATCTTGATGTTTTTTTTATCCGATTGCACGTGGGGGAGAGAATGTGGCATTACGGCCAAAGGTGCAGATTTTGCAACTGGGGAACCAAGTTTGAGTTTTAACCTCAGCTCGACATCCTCTGATCCTGGGCAAAACATTTAGGGGCAGATTTATGAGGCCCTTGCGCCACGTTTACGCCGCTGTTGCGTCACGCAAGGCGGCGTAAACGTGGCACATCCCTACGAACGATTTACAACGTGACGCATCTAGGCAGATGCGTCACGTTGTAAAGCCCTGCACCGCTTGTGGGCGTTCCGGCGCAGGGTGGGCGTTCCGGGGCAGGTGCACCTCGCAAAAGTGGCTGAGTGAAATCTATGAGATTTCACTCAGTCATTTTTAAGCCAATGCTGCGTCAAAAGCCTGCGCCTGCTTGAAGCAGGCGTAGGTCTTGACGCAGCATTGTTAAAATGGGGCACCCCCGAGTCTTGCTGGAGCTGCGTCGCGCTTGCGACGCAATTCCAGCAATGCACCACATTTCCAGCACAGATGCGTCACGCATCTGTGCCGTTTTTGCACCATGGCTGGCGGAGCTGTGGCGCGCTGTGGCGCACTGTGGCGCATGTTAACTGGCGCATCCCTGGGTATGCGCCAGTTAACATAAATCTGCCCCTATATCTCTGCATGCCTAAATCCCTCCAAAAATGTGTCCTTATGTAATGTTGCTCATGTAAAGCACTACAGCACCTTCAGGTTATGTCTGCTCTATATACAACTGCAAAAAAACACAACATTTAAGTGTCTTTCTTACACACTTCTGACATTGGGCTATGCTTGGGCCACATTTGAGTGATATTTGTGCTACATTTGGGCTGTTTTCTCTCTGATGGCCATTTTGGGGAACTTCTTTGTTATAAAGTTTCCTACTCTTCCAATTTACTGTAGTAGCCTCAGTAGAAAAATGCACAGGCTCCAGCTGGGCGCGAATGACAATGATGGTGTGGTCAATGAGGTGTGGGAGGAAAATAGAGGCGCCGCTGGCGCAGCAGCATCAGATTCTGAGTGGGAGGATATATCATTGGGTCTGATTTATCAGACTATGATGCAACACAGAGATGAGACACGAGAGGACAGTATGAGAGTTCAAAATTCCTGTAGGAAGTAACAGAACTCTGTGAGACGCTTGGTTAAGTCACACTCAGAGTTTTTGGATAGGGCGAATGAAGCAGAAACACGCATCTCGACCTTAGAAGATGAGCTAGCGCAACAAAAGAAAACGATTGAACTACATGTGACCACTAAGGAGGACTTTAATTGGAAACTTGTGGATATAGAAAACTGTCCCCGCAGAAATAACTTGAGATTTTTTTAGATTCCTGAAGGGAAAGAGGGGACGGACATTCAGGGGTTTATAGTTGAGCTTTTAAAAAAAAGCAATGCCGGAAGCTACAAAATGGGATTGGGACCGGGAGGTTGAGCGGGCCCATAGATTTCAATTTAAAGATAATCAGCGTGATCAAAAGCCAAGGGCCATCTTAGTGGCTTTTAACAGCTTTCAAGCTCGTGAGGAAATATTTTTGAAGGCTCGGCAGGATAAAAAATGTAGTGGTCTCGACTGTGAATTTTTTGTGAGGCCTGATTTATGTAAACAATCTGTTGAAATAAGATGGGAACTTCGGCAGTTAATATCTGAGTTTCAAACCAAAGGGGTGCAGGCTTATCTGATGTTTCCGGCTAAATTAAAAGTAATTCATAGGGAGCACATCCGATTCTTTACGACTGCCAATGCTGCCAAAGAATTCTTGGGGTCGCTATAATCTATGAGAGATATAAGAATTGGTGGTATTGAGATTAACAAGCATGAAGTCAGTATTTTTTTTTTTCGCTCTTAGCTCTTCACCCGGAGAAGTGGGTGTGAGTATGGTGAAGGCATGATGGGTGATGCCCCGGGGGCAAAGGCAGGGGGTAAGCTCGCATCAAGAGGACCATTAGTCCTAAAGCCTCTATAAAGGGAGAAGGGAAGGGATGGGGAGGGGGATTGGGTCAAGGGGGTTGGTATGGGGGGTGAAAGGGGGCACTTCGGTGTGGGTGTGGGGTGAAAATGGGGGATAAATGTGTTCACAGCAATTCACACAGGAAAAATATGATGGCAGTGAAAAAAAAACAAATTGAATGTTTGAGTATCTTTATTATAAGCTCTGGATTTTCTGTAGGATGGGCGGTAGATAGTTGGGTGGTTGCGAACGGATTGGTACAATGGTGAATAAAGGTGTAAGAATCTGTTCTTTCAATGTGTGCGGGCTGAATAACTTTATAAAAAGACAAAAAGTAGCTGCGGAATTGAGATATATCCGGCCGGACATACTGTGTTTACAAGAAACTCACATCCCTTGGTCAAAAAGGGGAATGTTAAAGGAATTAGGGTTTACATTAGTGGTCGCGTCCGGCCAATCAAGTATGATAAGGGGAGTAGCTATTCTTGTTAAACAAAATTTTGTAAATATTGGACGTAAAATAATGGATAAAAACGGACGGTGGGCTATCGTAGAGTGTAAGACCGAAGGGAGGCAGCTAACGTTATGCACAGTTTATGGAGCTAATCTGGACGATCCGGCAGCCCTGAATGAAATAAATGTAGAATTAGCTATTTTCCCGCAACCAGTACTGGTATGTGGGGATATGAATATAAATCTATCGAATAGTGCAATACAGGATGGTTTTGACATATATACAGGCCGGAAACCGAGAGTGTATAAAGCACTTGTCAATTTATTAAAAGATCAAGGTTTAGTGGATGTATGGGGGCAGCTTAGGAGGCAAGACAGCGGGTTTACATTCTGTTCACATCCTCACAAGAAGCTGGTTAGATTAGATTATTTTTTTGCACCAGAGACTATATTGGGCGGGGTTACAACAAAAACTTATCCTAGGATTACATCTGACCATTCTCCTATAGTGCTGGAATTACAGGGAATAACCCTAAGTGCTCTAACTTTACATATGACCGGAAGCTGTGTTTGAATAAGGAATATAAGGTGCATATGGATAGTTGGATTCAGTCTTTTTTTAGCTATAACAAGGGGACGGACAAAGTTTGCACAGTATGGGACACATTTAAAGTGGGATTCCGCGGTGAATGCATGAGTTTTTCACTCTGGCAGCAAAAGACATTCAAAAAAGAGCTTGCCATGCTATATGACCAACTAGCAGAGGCAGAGACCTAATTAACGAGGGAAGTAGTTAGCGGCTGGAAAGAGTTATGTGAGTTACAGAAAAAGGTGGCTAAGGCCAGGGCTAATGTTCTTGGGTTTTGGAGTACTGAGATCGCTAGAAAATTCTTAACATCTAAAATGCAAAGTCATGAGTTTGGGGAGAAAATTGGGAGAAGGCTTGCGGTTCGACTGCGGATGAAGGAGTCAGCTAGGCATATTCAAGCAATAAGGGATAGTGAGGGGGCATTACATTCGGAGCCGCAGCAGATTCTTAATATATTCCAGAAGTTTTACTCTGAATTATACACCCAGCAAGGTGGGGAGGGTGTTTGGTACGATATGTTGGAAGTGGGGTTGAAGGCACTAGAGCCTACGCTAGCTAGTCACTTCGATTCTCCTATAACGATGTCTGGACTGGAAGTTGCCGTTAAGAGTTTGGCAATTGGCAAGGCAGCAGGCCCTGACAGAATTCCTGAAGAGGTATATAGACAGTTTTTTAATAACATCAAGGAAGAACTGCTAAGTGTAATGCAGATGGCCCAGTTGGGAAATCCTCCTAGCACTTGGTCGGACGCGACTATTGCGGTATTTTGCAAGAAAGGCAAAGCCCCTGATTTGGTGGGATCTTATCGGCCTATATCCCTACTAAACACCGACAATAAAATGTATTCAAAGATTGTGGCCAATTGCTTATCTGAAGTTATGGCATCTTTAGTATCTGAGCAACAGCATGGTTTTATACCTAAAAGAGGTACGGTTGATCACATAAATAAAGTTATTACTTTATTTGATACTGCTGCTGTGAAAATTAGCACTTATTTTACTTGACGCGGAAAAAGCATTTGACCGGGTGCACTGGGGCTATATGTGGAGACTCATGGCCAAAATGGGATTTGGTCAGAAAGTTATTGTATCAGTACAATCCCTTTGTTCTTCACCCAAGGCTAGGATATCTGCCATGGGATTACTCTCAGACTCTTTGAATATTACCCGAGGGACTCGCCAAGGTTGCCCTTGTTCCCCGTTATTATTTGCCCTGTATATGAATCCTTTTATAGAACAATTAAGCCGGAACATACTTATCCCCGTATTATGTTTTGGATTATTTATTTTCTGTTTTCGCGTATGCGGATGACATCACTGTCGTAACAGTTAATCCGGGAACAGCCATTGTAGAGATTGAGAGGCTTGCTAAGGAGTTTGGATCTGTAACAGGTTACAAACTCAATGAATCAAAGACCCAGATCTTGTGTTCAGAAGCGTTAGCATGGGAAGATGAAAGGGTGGTTAAAGAAGTCATTTATTTGGGGATAGTGATTAAAGTAAATATGACGGAGTTGGTTGATGCTAATTGGGATGATTTGAATGTTAAAATTAAGACGTCTCTTGATAGGTGGGAACAACTGTATTTTACCATTATTGGACGACTAACATTATTAAAATGAATGTCCTACCTAAGGTTTTATACTTGTTCAGGTCGATACCTTTGGAATTCCCCCAACACAGGATACAGGCCCTGCAATCCTTATGCGGCAAGTTCATCTGGAGTCCTGGAAAGCCAAGGTGGGCGATGAAGTATATGACGCTACCACTAGAGAGGGGGGGCTGGCGTTCCCGGATTTTTTTCTTTACTATGTGACTTGCTTTTTATTGAAAATGAAGGTATTGCTTACAGGGGAGATAGTCACTGATACTCCCAACAACCCATCTATCTTTGAAATTGTACTAGGGTCATGTGCGAAGCAGAGTTTATTTATTGAAATAGACGGAAGCTATTATAAACGCACGCGCTTCAAGGTTTTGCTGGGTGCATATAAGGTGTGGAGATGGCTTGCCAGAATAATGCATATAGGGAAATTATCGTACTATACACCTTTCAAAGCATCTAGGATACTGCCTACGATATTTTCAGATGAAATGTCACAAAATTGGCAGAGGAAAGGGGTGAGGTGGTTGGGGGAAATTTGTTTGGAAGATGTCACGTATAAATCATTTGATGAGATAAGGGAACAGTTTTCTTTTCCTAGAGCTTATTTTTTTACATTTCCGCAAATTCAAGATTTTTTTTTTAGACGGAAGTTAACTTTGAAAATTAACAAAGTAGTAGAAGGGGTTAATAAACAGCTTAAAATAGGGTTTTTGTATCAGATATTATTAAGGGAAAAAACAGATGATCTTGAGAAAGTAAGGGCAAAGTGGGTTAACACTCTAGGAGATTCAGATATAGTGGTGGAAGATCTACTTATGCTGTCAAAAGAGGCATTAATGTCTGCGAATATAAAAGCCCAATTTTTTAAGTCGGTGTTTGACTTATATTATGCACCCGAACGAATGGTCAAGTGGGGCGAGGTATATGATGGCAAATGTTGTCGATGTAAGGCTGACCATGCAGATAGTATTCATATTTTTTTCTCTTGCCCCAGGCTACATTGCTATTTAGGAGGAATTGAAAAGTTAATTTATTTAGTCATTAAAATTCCTTTAACTATCACACCTGCTATGATGCTTTTGGGGAAAATACCCATAAATAGCTCCTTGGAGAGCTTATACCCACACCGCTACTTTATTTTTTTTTCTATGACAGTGGCACGATTATGTATAGCTAGTGAGTGGCTTCAGGAAAAGCCGCCTGACTATCAACAATGGCAAGCAAGAATATACAGCTTATATAAACTGGAGTGGGGGCTTTTCTCAATTAGTGGATCAAGGAGAAAAAAGAAGATAGGTATGAAAATTTGGTTTTTTTTCTTTGATTACTATGAAGATTGAGAATGGATATAAGAATGAACTATATTTGTTAATAGTGGATTTACTCTGGTCATTAACGGTCTTATGTATTGTAATGATATAATTACACGTATCAGGTTGTCTAATTTGCTACTGTGTATACTGCTCATATAATATCTTGGTGTCAACTCTTATGCTGTACTAATGTGTTGCTGTGAACATACAAATAAAATATAAAAAGTAAATAAAAAAATGCTTTCAGTTTTCCACATTGATTCCATCAAGATGGTAGTCAAATGTGCCACACTTTTGGTTTGTCAGTCAAACCACTTTATTCGGTTAGGTTAAAACCATAAAAGTACAAAGACAAGATACAAACATACATGTGCAAAAGTACAATATAAAGTGTCCACAGTATAATACAATCCGGCATTAGCAATCTATGTGCAAAGGACGCAATACAGTACTGGTCAGGTAAATTGCATTTCAGGGCAAAAGTGACAATACATCCAAGATATTTAATATAAACCTAATTTAAACTACCAATCATAAAAACAATGTATAAAAAGATAAAATCAGAAATAAAACCTCATTAATTATGGGCTCTCCTCACGGCTATTTTCAACCGAACAACTGCCATAAGGAAACTGGCTATATAAAAAATCTCATTGGGATCATTTAATAGCTGTAAATACAATAAGGCTGGCTTAACTTGGATAAAACCCTTCCTTTTTAGTAGGGGAAAAAGAAACCTCTTCCTGATGTCGCTATACAGATCACAGAACATTATTAGATGCATTGTGTCCTGGGCTGTGAAGTTATCACAGATGCATGGCCCTAGCTCTTCCAGCCTGCACCACCCCTTGGAATTCCCTAGCGAAAGGTGAATTAGGTTAAAACGGAAGCGTGTTAGGAGTATACGAGGGAAAGGCCTGGTCACAGTTTTCAAATAAGGTTCCATCGACGGCGTAGTTTTTAAAAGGTAATGAGCTTTTACCGTTACTTTTTTCAACTCCAATTCCTCCCTTTGTACTGCCCACAAATTTAAAAGCTGTTTCTTCACCTCGCTGGCATCCATTTTCGTAATCGCCCCGGGTTCATCGTAGAGGTCCTGTCGACCAACAGTTACCAATGTTTCCCTTACATAAACAAGCCACCTAATCTTGTATGCATAATCCAGAGTGAGACAATCCCTGATCAATTTATGATTAAGATCTAACTCGGGATTAAGCCACTTTCGGTTTAAATTCAGAATTCTAGCACTCTAGTTGCTCATCTAAACACTGTAATAAACTGTTGATCACCCAGAAGTTAATTGGCAGTCTGCTCACCTAGGACTTGATTGGCAGTCTGCTGCTGGTGTTGAAATGCATGTTTCAGTCTACATGTCAGAATGTTTAATGAAATAGAAGAGGTAGATACTTAAAACATGTCCTAATGTTTCTTTCTACAGGACTAACCATAATTTCTATGACAAAATGGAATCTCCCATTGTGATCCTTTCTTCTAAAATAAATGTTTTTGGTCTTACCTGTTTGATTCAATCAAGATGGCTTTAGATGTGCAATACCTTTGTCACAAATAAGACTGTTAGGGCCAGATGTAGGTGGCCGAAAATAGCCATTTACCGACCGGTAACGGTCGAATTCGGCCGTTACCGACCGGTAAATGGCCATTGACATGTAGGGGCCCTTAAATCTGGCATTTTCGGTAATTTTACAGATTCGGTAATTTTACCGAATCGGTAATTTTACAGATTCGGTCAAATTACCGATTCGGTAAAATTACCGAAAATGCAAGATTGAAATGTGGGTAGCCAATTTTCCATTGGCACATGGCTTTCAGAATCGGTATTTTACCATGGAATACAAATCCATGGTAAAATACCGATTCCTGTGTACATGCACATCTGTGCATGTACACATGTGCCATGTGACAGACAGACGTGCCCTTAGGACATGTCTGTGTGCCACATTGCACACATGCCCGTTTTGGGGGTGCTAGAGGGTGTCAAAGTGACACCCCCTGCACCCTTGACAAATTCAGTATTTACCGATTCGGTAAATACCGAATCGGTATTTGAATTGAATCCTATGGGCTTCAAGGCCCATAGGATTCAATAGCAAATACTGATTCGGTATTTACCGAATTGGTAAATACCGATTTTAAAGGAATCGGTAAAAAATCCAGATGTTGGTACCTACATCCCTGTTACCGATTTTAAAATACCGAATCGGTAAAATTCGGTAATATTCGGTATTTCAAAATCGGTAAATGTGATTTACCTACATCTGGCCCTTAGTGCTCTAGTTGTTCTTTAGAACACTCTGGGAGGTAGCAGTAGAAAACAAGGGAATCAACTGACAGGCTGCTTATGTTGAAGTACAACAGAAAGATATTTAAGATCTCAATTAAAATGTGTCCTCATTTTTCTTTCTACAGCACTAACCATAATTTCTATGACAAGATGTGTTTCTTTCTAAATGAAATGTTTCAAGTTTTACCAGTTTGATTCAGTCAAGATAGCTAGATGTGCCATACTTTTGTCATAAGCAGACTGTTAGCATTCTAGGGTCAAATTCACAAAAGTAATCTGAGACAAAATCCTAACTTAACTACTTTGGGTATTCACAAAAGGCATTTAGGAGTAGTAAAGTTAGGATTTTGTCTTAAGTTTGTCCTAAATTTTGGTTTTAAGACAAAATCCTAACTCAGGTTTAACTTAAGTTAGGATTTTGTCTTGAGACCAAAAGACCCACGATGCATTTTCCTCCATCTAAGATTTCATATCGTTTTTCAATGTGGAATTGCAGAGAAAACACACTTGCTTTGCCTTTGCCAAGTCAAAGAAGGTAGGATAATTTATCCTTTACAGAAGTGTAGCTTCAAGTAGGGCACCTGCTATATTTATATAAATATGTGTTTCCTGTTGAGGTTTAATTTATGCGAAATAGCATCAGAGCCAGAAAGGAACCTCATGTGACTATTTATCCAACAGGGGTGCACAGGTTTACACAAAATATCTACCCAACTGCAGTACTTTCTGGCAAAGTGCTACCTTGATGGGAAAATGTTTAATCCATATTCTGCACTACAGCTGCTTAATGGACATCAAGGAAATGTCTCCAGTGACCATGTCTGTGTTTAATTTCCACAATGTGATTGTTCCTAAGGCGTCTTCTTCCTGAAATCTTTGATAACAGTCAGTCAAAAATACTTTATTTCGGCTTTACAGCCATAAAAGCACAATAAAATTTGCATTAATTCGACAAGTCAAAAGAATAAGAACATTTACAAAAAGGGCAGTTAGAAATAGATTATCAAAGCCAAAGTCGATCATATACAAGAATAAATTACATCGATACTGCAGCCATAAAACACAATAGATGACTACCCTGACCCCCAAATTTTGGTAAGCACGAAGCAGAAGAAACCCAAATCACAATTAGGATAATATATTTAAGGGCTATAAAAACAACACTATCACTTCATATACAAAATTTATTTAAACTGTATGATAAAAAAATAGGTTAAGGGAGTAAAGCTAAAATTTACGTTCCGGTGCAAATAAAATGGACATAATTATTATCATCACATTCACTTACAGTACTAAATAGCGGCAACGGGAGTGGAAGAATGATGCAAACAGTGACATCAGCTGTTACCCTGCTCTTTTCCCTTTAAAATTCCTCTACAGATGCACCACATTGCAAAGAGGAATTTTGAGGTCACAACTACAAATAGTGGTGATGTTTCATATTTAAGTAGCCTAAAGACCTCATGAAAAATTCTTAGCTCTAGATTTCTATACAACTGGTAAACCCACTTCGATCTAGACCTATGGTATGCAGGGCTGAAAAGCATGACATGGAGTTCTGTTTCTTCCGAAGAAGAACAACCAAGGCAAACTGATTGAACTGAACCTTTCCATTTAATTGTAAATGCACCTAAAGGAAGGGTTCCATGTCTAAATTGAATAAACTATTTTTTTGCCATAAAGGGTTGAATGCTATCCAAGGCCTTTTCCAGTTTGTACAGCTGTTTGACATCGAGAAACCTCGATTCCAAGGAGCAAGAGGTCGTGCTCTTAACTAAATGGGTGAGTTTGAATTCCTTCAGGACTAGGACTAAGGCTTTGTTTTAGGTACTGGAGCAGGACTCCTCCGGATTTAACGATAAATTACCACAACCCAGAGAAAAACACAAACTCCTGACATAGGACAACCATGGTAAGTTTATGGCCCCCAATTTACACATTACGTCCCTCAATTCCTCCCTATAGTTAATTAGTTCTGGCGTGCTCCAGATATGGCGCCAGAAAAGGAGAGGGCGAGAGGCAATAAAATCAGATATGGGACCAATGCCCAGGTCAATCCTAAGCGGTGTTAGAGGCGTGGTTTTTGGAAGACCCAGTAACTGTCTAATAAAAGTGTTCTCGGTTACCTGTAGTGGATGGGATAAACAGTGTCCCCAAAGTTCAACACCATAAAGGGGTGCTCCCCTTGCTTGTATTTTATAGATTTCTGCCGGGGGGGCAATCACCTTTTGGGAGCAATTTGTATACACTTTAAGAATGCCTCCCAAGGACTGGGTTAGTTTAATATTAGTCTTCATTATCTAAGACCTCCAATCCATTTTGTTGTTCAATGAGATGCCTAAATATTCAAAAGTGGAGACTCTCTCTAAAGGTCTTCCATCCATTTGGGGATGTGGGCAATTAGTTGTTTTTGCATGAAAGACCATATATTTGTTTTTTTATGTTAATCACCAAATTCTTTTTCCTGCAAAATGAACTAAACTCATCCAAGACACGCTGCATCCCAATAGATGACATAGATGATATAGACAGGAGCAGCGTGTCGTCAGCAAACATTAAAGCTGGTATGTTCCTGTTTGCTAACCTTGGGGAGCATATGTCCTTCACGGCCAAGAGTGTGTCAATTAAGCTGTTCAGGAAAAGAGAAGAGGGTTGGCGCCAACACGCATCCCTGCCTAACCCCTTGCTCCACCAGAAAAGGCGCTGTCTGTTCTCCATTTTTTCCAAGCTTAACCCTTGCGTAGGTGCCTTCATGTAGACGCTTTAGAATCTGGCAAAGATAAACCGGCACCCCCAAATCAAGTAGAAGACCCCATAGCTGCTCACGGTGGACCAAGTCAAAAGCAGACTTGAGGTCCACAAAAGTCAGATAAAGACTACCCCCTTCCAAGATTTCTGTCTTCCAGTAAATTAATTGTAAAGAATTGGTCAAAGGTCGAAATTCTGGACATAAATCCTGCTTGTAGGGGGGTTAGGATATCTGACTCGTCCATACAAGATTGCAGACTCCCCAAAAGGACACGGGCAAATATCTTTTGGGTGACATCAATGAGGCTAAAAGGCCGGTAGTTTGTCGGGCCTAGTGGGGAGCCTTCTTTAAAGATTGGAGTGATCTCCGCACCAAGCCAAGTTGCAGGGAGCTCCATGCCTTGAATAATAGTATTAAATAGAGACTGCAAGTACAGAGCCCAAACAGCCTGTTCTGATCTTACCAGGTCGCCAGGGAATCTGTCCAGGCCTGGTGCCTTATTAGGAGGTAACTTGCCTAGTGCCAAAATAACTTCCAACAGTGTGCAGGGGGTGGTGCCATATTCAGGGGCATGTGAAGAACATCCACTAACCCCTGAGGTTCAGTATCGTTCAAGGACCTAGAATATAACATTTTAAAATATGATCTCCAGGTTTCTTTCGCTCGATTTGGAGCAATGGCCAGGTTGCTTTCGGTATAACCTGTCTTCACTAAATTCTAGAAGCAACGCATGTCTCTAGTGTCCAAAGATTTCCTGATCGTTTCCCATTTTTCATTCTCCCAGGCTGCTTTAGCCTCAGCCAAGGTGTTTTTAAAATGAGACCTGGCTCTTCTGATGCCTAGGACATCCTTGTTCTTAACTCCTAGTACCAGAGCAGTTTTAGCTTCCCTGCATGCCTTATTGAACCATGGGTGTTTCGGTTTGGGGTCGGGCTTATTATTAGTATCATATATATAAAAGAAGGCTGCCAATTTTAAAAACATCTCATGATGATTGTTTTTCAACTTTATCAAAGAATCTTGGTCTTGATAGTTATCAATAATATAAAAAGCAGACTCAAGGAAAGGGATGATCTCAGCGTACAGGGTGGCCATTTTCTCGACAGAGACAGCTAGTGTACCCCAACAGACTCTTCTACCATCTTCACTTACAATTAGGTTTGGAGAAAGTTGGGTAGGATGCTCTTGGGCATTCCCAAGTTGGGGAATACAGAGGGCCAAAACTAGTGGATTATGGTCACTTTCACATCTTGGATGCACAATAAAATCCTGAATTTTGGACCAAATCTCAACATCAACCAGTATGTAATCAATTATAGAAGCCTGTCCTATTTTGTTAAAGGTTGAATTTCCCGGATTGTCTGCTGGGAATCAACTATTACAGGCCCTTAATAAGTGAGTGAGTGTTAGTGAGGTCAATTAAAGAACAAGGGGGGACCACCCCCTAGTTGGGTAATTGTTACAGAATGGAATTGACCAAACAGCATCTTCTTCACTTGTGATATTGGGACTAATGCCATTTAGAGGTTCAAAGTGGCAATTAAAGTCCCCCCCCAACGACTAAGTGAACAGACTCAGGAAGGGACGAAAGAAAGACAAAAAGTCCAAGGTCTGGGAGGTATGCCCTATCTTCACTGGCGCAACTACACATTTATAAAAGCCAGATTAAGTTGTTCCTTAAACGAGAGGAGAATACAGAGTATGTCCAGCCAACCAGTATCAAGGGCTTTGATGGTACACCCTAAGGCCAAGGGTCTCCCCCTTTGGCCCTGTTGAGCTGGAATTGTGTAAGCTACACATTCTGGCCTATATATTGGGGTAATAGACCATGTCTCCTGAAAGAGACATAGCCCATGATCGTCGATAAAGGTTCCCCAATCAGAGTGGCTAGCTTAGAGGCACCACCTGCTATATTCCAAGAGAGGACCCTTAGGTTAGATAGATCTAGAGGTTTCGCAATTGCGGGGTCAGGAGTTTCCACCTCCTGCTGAGTTGGGAAGCAAAGTGGCCCCTCGTAACCTTGCACAATTCCCAAGGCGTCCCCCAGTATTCTGGATGGGGCTCCCAAGCTATTCGGATCTTCTACAGCCTTAGATAAGTCCACAAAATAGCAAACCCCTTGCTTGAGTCTTTCACATTTTCGTTGCAATGGTGTCTGAGTAATTATACCTTCAACAATCTGTGATAACATGAATCCTTCTATAGAGCAGACAAAGAGACTACAAAGAGGTGAATGTCCACCAAACAAGGAAACTTCCTCTTAACTATAGAAAGTAAGTCATGTTTGGTGGAGACATCCTCATATATTTCAGCAACAAATAAGTGTCAACAAATTCGTCAGGAAACACGATCGGGTTGCCTTTTGGTCAACTGTCCATCAACTTTGGAAGTGGAGGAAGGACCTTTGTATACTACGTAGGGGGATGAGGCAGGGGCAGAACTTCTAGGTGCATTTGCACATTTGCATACTTGTAGTAATTTAAAAGGTGAACCCTGGACTCTGCCCTTACCAGGTGGTGACAAGAAAGACCCCACTCATCGCAATCACTACAGATTGCACTCTGATAGATCAATGATACATTCACCTCCATCAAGAATTTCAGATCATTTTTATTTCTCGGCTAGACAGCCCATGTGCTGTCTCGAAGAGACATGTGTGTTTAATCCATGGGCTTCAGCTCACCCACAGGCTTCCTATTTGGTTGCTCTATCATCTGTCTCATATTCTTTGTCCCTGGGAGGCATGGTCATGCCTTTTCCTGTGTTTAGCCCTCCCCCAGAGCATGGACCAAGTATTTGCAAACATCCACTGCTCCCGTTTGTAGGACCATTTTCTGCTACACCGTGCTCATGCTTTCACTAGTTCTGTCTCCTCCCACCCAGCCTCTTGCCCTGTCCACAGATCACCCCTCTCATGAATGTGTTTCCCTTTGTTGCTGCTTTCTGTTTCCCCACCACCTCTCCCCTGTCTCTGCATGCTCCCTTGCACCTCCCAGTGCTTGCCCCAGCCTAAAATCACCCTCTCCCAAGACTGCGTTACTATTTTAAACCCCGAAGTAGTCTGTTTTGTTCTAGCGAGTGGTGGTGTTCTGCCTTTTAAAGTCCTGTTAGTGTGTAGCTGACGTGCTAATTGGAGCATTGTACACGGCTGCTATTACTTGGCACATGTGTAGTCTCTGTTTATTTTCTGTGTGTGTAGGTACTAGGTGCGTGTGGGCCATATGTGGTTGTTCCGCAACAGTGTTTATAGCTGGAAAATCAGACCTTAAGTGAATCAGGTATGCGTAATCACAGGGCATGTCAGAGTTTCTAAAGTACATGTGTCTTCTGCTGTAATTGCATAACCACATTTCTCCTGTGTGAAATTATTGAGCTGTTCGTGTCTCACCTTTTTGCTTCTCATTTCATAGATTGGGACTCTACTTCTTAAAATTTTTCCCATCTTCACCGGTAAAGTGGTTCTGTGCTCTATTGTTGTTTTACTTGAATTTTCTTCAATAATGCCAGGCTGAGTTTTGATGTCATCAAGGTCTACCTGCCCCTCAGTGTCCACAGCAAAAGTAATCTTTTTAATGTGGTTGCCGATGCAATGTATTTTCTCATGTTCACTATTCTAAATCAGCCAAACACTGTGATTCTTTCTGTTTTTTTGTGTGCAATTTTATATAGCGCCAAGACCACCCGAAGTTAGTGGAGCACTTTACATTAGTGCCAGCTCTTTTTATATGCAGTTTGTATAGCTCCAACACTATTGAAAGGTATTGGAGCACTTTACATTAGCACCAGTTCCTTTACACAAGAACACATTTCCTTTTGTAGGTACAGATTAACTGATTTGCCCAGAATCAAGGATGTCTCTAGGCAGACACCACATCCTCTCCCAAGAGGGCTCCACATCATCTTCCTAGCCTCAACCTCAGTTCCAGATTTTGTGATTACAAGCAAATCTCCTTGTGGCTGCCCGCATTTGCTGTTTTTTCCTGTCCTCCTTCTGTCCATCGCTGCTAGTCCCACTTAACTCCTTTGCACAGATACCCTCCTCCACCAAATCTGTATTTTACATTTTGTTTGTGCATATTTATGTCGTACCAACACAACGCAAAGGTATTGAGCTCTTTACATAAGCATCAGTTACCTTTTTTTGTGCAGTTTTATATAGCGCCAACACCACCTGGATGTATTAGAACACTTTACATTAGCACCAGTTGTTTTTTGTGCAGTTTTATATAGCACCAATACCACCCTAAAGTATTGGAGCACTTTGCAGTAACACGTTACTTTTTGGTGCAGTTTTATATAGCACCAACACCATCCGAGGGTATTGGAGCACTTCACATTAGCACCAGTTACTTTACACAAGGACACATTAATTTTTGTAGGCACTGCGATATTAAGTGATTTGCACAAAATCAAAGATGTTAAGCTGATGCTGAAACTTGAACCCGATTGTCCAACTCATTAGTCGGCAGCTGTGGTACTTATGCCACATGCTTTCCCGAAAGGATGTCACAACATCTCCCTAGCCTCAGCCTCAGGTTAACATTTCGTGATTACAGATAAATCACATAATGTCCCCGTTTCCAAACTGGAATCCAAAAGATTCTTAATTAACACATTTTTACCTTAACTTGGCCCAGGATCATTTGCTCGAAATCATGGTTCCTACAACCATTGTACCCTCATGTGATGCTGCCCTTCTTTACCACATTGTGTGTCCCCTTTCGTAACCCATTACATTCATGCTTATCGTATTCCTCTCCTTGAATCTCTTCTTTGGGAAACAAGTGAGTATTCCTATTGTGTATTCCTACTTAATGTCGATATTGGATCTATGCTCTTCTTTTCCACAGTGAGTACCCCCTTCGTAGTCTGCTACATACCCGTTTATGGTACTACTCTCCTTGATTCATTTGTTTGGGATTTTTGTGATTATTTGTATATACTTACGCATGTATTCCGGTTGGGTAATCTTTTCCTGTTGGCGATATTGGATTCATGTCCTTCCTTCCTTCCTTTGTAAAGCGCTCTGATATCCTTTAGGATCTTGTTCGCACTATATAAAACTTTATAAATAAAATAAAATAAACTACCTACTGGCAACAACCAGTATATATTACCTTCTGGTGGTCGCCAGTAGGAATTAATAGTTAGGACCTTCTTTCTATTCAAAAAGAGTTTTTTCCTTTGGCAATATCTTTGGCGCCGTTTGACGAATCTTCGCAAAATTTTCAAAACTAATGGGGTGCCCCAATCAGCTTGTGTCTTTAACCCCGTCGCTGCTAGGCCCTTTCCCCTCCAGTGCTAAGCCTATTTGGGGTAGTGCGCGCTTAGGCCCCTGTAACTTTTGACCACATAAGGTATCCATGCCAATTTTGTGTCCTTTTCTTCCAACGTCATGGGGATTGTAAAGATACCCAGGGCTTGTGGATTCCCTTGGAGGGGTCCCAGAAATTAGCCAAAATACAGCTAAATATTTTTTATTTTTTGAAAAATGGGAAAACCAGGCTACAAATAAAAGCGTCAGGGTTTTTCCCTGCAAATGTTATCAAAATAGGGTGTGTGGGGCTGAAGTCACCATTTTCCCAGCTTTTAGGGAATGACAGACTTTTGTCATAAAACCAACATTTTTTACACAGTTTTGGCATCTTTCTGGGACATAGTCTATCTTTGCTATTTTTTGTGCTTTCAACCTCCTCCCGTTAATAGTAAAAATGAGAGTGAAAGCAATAATGGATCCTGGAAAGCTATTCATTAAAAAAATTAGACAGAATTCTGAATTCAGCAAGGGGTCATTTGTGTAGATCCATCAAGATTTCTTTATAGAAACTTACAGTTAAATATTGTGAAAATTGAAAATTAGTTGAAATAAACAGACTGTTGTGTCAATGTTTTCACCTGTAACTTCTTGTAATGATGACAGCTCTTTGAAAGCAACATACTGTTACATCCGCTGGACCTTCCTGGTTGTGGGGATATATATGACTTGTAGGTTCACCAAGAACCAGATGAACCCAGAGTCAAAAACTGAGCAGCAATATGCAATGGTTTTTTATTATGTACCGGGTATATAGCAATTATTGTGGGAAAATGTATACATGGAAAAATTGGTATGAAAGACACCTATGTATTTCTGAAATGAGAACAAATAGTAGAGTTTATAAACAGTATGTATTTACACATTTTCAAAATTAGAAATACTCATACTAGCATGAGAATTATCGGTCAAAATTTCAATTTTTTTTTACACAATGTCTTTTATTTGGAAGGCAGAAATGCATCAAAAACCAATAGGCAATAACAGTTGCTTTACAAATATGAATTACCCTGAGTCTCCTGATAAAAATGGTACCTCACTTGTGTGGGTAGGCATACTGCCAATGACAGCAAATGGCTCAAAACCCAACATGACACAACACATTTTCACAATGAAAATTCAGCCTTTTTTTGCGAAGTGTCTAGCTGTAGTTTTTAAACACTAGCTCTGCTGGCACCTAGGGGTACCTAGTAAACCTATACATTTCTGAAAACTAGACACCCAGGGAAATCTAGTATGGGGTGACTTGACTGCCTCCCACCAGGTTCTGTTATCCAGAATTCCTTGCAAGCCTAAACAATTGCCAAAAAACCCACATTTTCCCCACATTTATGTGGTGGAAAGTCCTTGAATCTATGTGGATCCACAAATTTCTAGCCACCCTGCATCCCCCAAAGTCTTATGAGAAAAATGGTACCTCACTTGTGTGGGTCGGCCTAATGCATGTGACAGGAAACTGCGCAAAACGCAACGTGGTCACACCTCAATTTTGCAGTGAAAAATTAATCTGTTTTGGCAAAGTGCCTAGCTGTCGTTTTTGAAGCCTAGCTCTGCCGGCACCTAAGAATACCTAGCAACACTATACATTTTTGAAACCTAGACACCCAGGGGAATCCAGGATGGGGTGACTTGACTGCCTCCCACCAGGTTCTGTTACCCAGAATCCCTTGCAAACCTAAAACATTGTCTAAAAACCAAATTTTCCCCACATTTCTGTGGTGGAAAGTTCTGGAATCTGCGTGTATCCACAAATGTCTACCTACCCCACGTTCCCCGAAGTCTTCCGAGAGAAATGGTACCTCACTTGTGTGGGTCGGCCTACTGTCCGCGACAGGAAACGGCGCAAAACGCAACGTGGTCACACCTCAATTTTGCAGTGAAAAATGACCCTTTGTTTGCAAAGTGCCTAGCTGTAGTTTTTGAACCCTAGCTCTGCCGGCACCTAGGGAAACATAGCAAACCTATATACTTTTTAAAACTAGACACCCAGGGAAATCCAGGATAGGGTGACTTGACAGCCTCCCACCAGGTTCTGTTACCCAGGATCCCTTGCAAACCTGAAAAATTGTCAAAAACAACACATTTGCCCCACATTTCTGTGGTGGAAAGTTCTGGAATCTTCGTGGATCCACAAATTTCCACCCACCCAGATCACGAGACTGAATCCGGCAATAGCACTCAGTGACTTCAGGGCTCACTGTGGTCTGCAGATGTCGAGCCTGAATCTGGCAATGACCGTCTCAGCCCTTCATCTTTCCGTTGTAAATAGGCTGGAAATAATTACATCTGGTTACGGTATGTTGTGATACTGTCACAACGCTCACTTTGAGGGGCACTCCTCTGACAGAGGCCCGTGTTTTTCAGAGCATCAGAGGAGAGTGTGTCCGCCTCAGAGGAGAGGTGTCCGCAGCAGGAGTCAGGACAGGTTTAGGACAGAGCTAGCAAGCTAAGGGGTGGGTTCATAGACGGAGACCCCCATGGCACACTTCACACTCTGCACAGGGCCGTGCATTCACACTGCGAGGCACCTACAGACACTTCACAACTAACGAACAACAAATCTGACAACACTGGGCTACAGATCTAGCATTTAGTGAGAAACTCAAAGCAGCGCCATTTTAAAAAGACAGAGGTCCCCCTAGAAAGTACAGCAAATGAGATTCTTCACTGGTGACGTTTCACCAATGAGAGTTGCTCTAATTTTGATAGAGAGGCTTGGAATGCAAACAGTGCTGGATAGATTGACATATCCTTCTTCGGGCTGAGAGTTGATTGGAAGTTTGAGCTAGAGAGATTGGAAGCGGAAAAGCGATGAGAGATATTTTGGCTCCGACTCCCAATGCTGGTCATTGATTTATTAAATTGTTGCCAGATGGATATCGAAAATTGGTGGTCTGGGAGTGACAGAAGAGAGGGACGTGGTCACAATAGAGGATGCACAAGGAACGGAATTTGGCAGTCAACTTACACATTTATTAATATTTTGTATTAATTGAGCCTAAGTATGCTGAGTTGGAACCCCCATGTAAAAAAAAAAAAAAAAAATTGTATGGGAAGGGTACGCGTACCTACGCAAACCCTGTGATTTTTCCCCCCCAAATTTATTTGGGGGCCTTGGGGGTCCTTGTGGGACCCCCTGAGCAGGCCTAGGGGGTCAGGGTGTTTCTACCCTGCCCCCTTTGCGTGTTTTCCACCTTTGTTTCCCTGCTTTCTTGTGCCTCAGTCTACCGAGGCACAAGATGGCTGCCAACACTTTCTGGTTTAGAGTGTTGACAGACAGTTGACAGCCAATTAGCATTCAGCTCGTGCTTGGGAAGGTACAGAGTACAGTAAGCTTACAGTAAGCTTACCGTAACACCAATATATATCTATGATTTTACTTTTGATTTACTCAGGAACTACTGAACGGATTTACACCATTTAACAAAAAGGCCTCTGTGAACAGAACTCTACCTTTTTGCCAAGTTTGGTGTAATTCCTATCAGCCGTTCGGGCAGTAGCCCCGGCTAAAGGTCCTATGGGAAATTGCATGGGGAAAACACATTTTGGGACCCCCCTTTTTTCTCGGCCCCCGCTTCACGAACCACCCCCAAACTTTAAGGGAAGAAGCGGAGCACAGCAGGCCATCTTGGAGAAATTCGCAAAGATTCGTCCACCGGCGCCAAAGTTATTCCAAATAGAATGTTGCAGATTTCCTATGGAAACTAGGTTTTAACTCTAACTACCTACTGGCAATCGCCAGTAGGTAATATATATATATAAATATATATATATATATATATATATATATATATATATATATATATATATATATATATATATATATATATATATATATATATATATATATATATTCACAGAAAAAACCATAGGTTATAGACCATATATAGTTAGGAATTTGCATTTACAAAACCTTGAAAATTCACTGAAAAAACCATAGGTTATAGACCATATATAGTTAGGGATTAGCATTTAAAAAACCTTATTTTATTTGCACAAAACCATTGAAATTCCATATATAGTTAGTTGCACTAACTATATATCGCGGACCCGCAATCCACTGCTAATGATGTCACATATTACATCATTCTTGACATGGTCAGTGACATCACTGATGACATCACTGATGACATCTCAAATGACATCACTGATGACATCACTGATGACAACACCCAGTGACTGTATGTTTCTGTAAAGTTAAAATATGTCTTACATATTGAAGAATGAGTGGATGTATAAGTGTCTGGATGAAGGATTTAGTAGGTGCATGACTGACTGTATGAGAGAATGATTAAATGTGTCTCACTGAGTGCATGGGTTAGTGATTAAAGTGTCTTAATTTGGCAATCATTATTTATGTTCTTCTGTAAACTGCTGCATGTTTAAATCAGTAGCTATATCAGTAACTATATGGGTTATTGAATGGTTGCCCAAGTATTTGTATGGGAGACTGAGTATGTGTGTGGGTGTCTGGGAGGTGTATAACTCTGTGCATAGATGTGTGAGCAGTTGATTCCCTAGGTGTATGGTTTCAAAAGTGCATGTAGAAACAGCTGTATGGACAGTTGACTGTGTGCATGAGTATATTGGTGAGTGAATGGATATCTCAGTTCTACATGTCAAAGTAAGTACATATGTAAAACACACTCCATGTGAGAGTTGACATATATAAATAACTGAACATAAGAGCCAGTGAATGTGAGAGTGGCTGTATGAATCATTGTGAACTTGTATCAAGGATTGTATAAGAGAGTAAATATGTGTTAGTATATGTTTGAATAAGTAAGGTGTGTATAACTGTATAGTTGAGGAAATGGAGGTGTGATTGATTCCTTGCATGACTGACTAGGTGTGTGAGTAACTCCATGGATGTGTGACAGTCTGTGAGTGCCTGTTTACACTGAGTGTATCTAAGGTTATATTAGAGTCTGAAGATGTATTATCACATAAATGATATCATCAGTGATGTAATCAGTAATGTCAAATGAGATGTCAGTGATGTCATCAGTGATGTCATTTGAGATGTCATCAGTGATGTCATCAGTGATGTCATTTGAGATGTCATCAGTGATGTCATCAGTGATGTCACTGACCATGTCAAGAATGATGTAATATGTGACATCATTAGCAGTGGATTGCGGGTCCGCGATATATAGTTAGTGCAACTAACTATATATGGAATTTCAATGGTTTTGTGCAAATAAAATAAGGTTTTTTAAATGCTAATCCCTAACTATATATGGTCTATAACCTATGGTTTTTTCAGTGAATTTTCAAGGTTTTGTAAATGCAAATTCCTAACTATATATGGTCTATAACCTATGGTTTTTTCTGTGAATTTCATTGGTTTTTTAAAAGCTAATATCTATAGCTGTAAAATATATTCTTTATTAAGTGACGTATCACGTAGCCCGTGAGACGCCTCATGATGCATCGCATAACCGTGACGTATCGTCTCTGCAGCGCAAACCAAACCCAAAACGTAAGCGCGCCAGAACACGCTTAAAGATATATATATTTTTTTTTTACCTTAATTAGACAAAATCCACACGTGCACATATCATAAACGTTCAAAAAACACAATATGTCGGACTCCCGTTACGCTGCCGGTTAGCTGCCCGGTTAACGTACCAGGAAGCACCTTTACCGCAAAAAATCGCAATTTTTTTTTTCAGCCCCCAGGGAACTTTAATAGCCCCCTCATCAATCCTAGGGGTTCAGGAGGGGTTTGCCTTACCCCTTTCATTCATTTACACCTTTTTTTTTTCCACCTCTTGTCTCTCGATCCCACAGAGAGACAAGATGGCGGCCGCTCCGGACTGTTTACAATGTTGACAGCCAATCAGCTACACGTCAGACTCCCGTTACACTGCCAGTTAGCTTCCCGGTTAGCTGCCCGGTTCGCGTACCAAGACGCGTCTCTACGGCGAAAAAAATCGGAATTTTTTATTTATTTTTTTTGGGCCCAGCGTGACTCTATAATATCCCCTCATCAATCCTAGGGGATCAGAAGGGGTCTACCTTGCCCTCTTTCCTTCATTTCCCCCTTTGTTTTGGCCTCCTCTTGTCTCTCGATCCTTTTTTTTTTTGGGCCCAGCGTGACTCTATAATATCCCCTCATCAATCCTAGGGGATCAGAAGGGGTCTACCTTGCCCTCTTTCCTTCATTTCCCCCTTTGTTTTGGCCTCCTCTTGTCTCTCGATCCTACCGAGAGACAAGATGGCGGCCGCGCCGGACTGTTTAGAATGTTGACAGACACCGGAGAGCCAATCAGCTTCGCTTCGCAAAGTTCCGATACGCGAAAAGTAAGCGGACCGGAGCGCAGCCCGGAGCGCTGTTACAGATATATATCTTGTTTTAAACGTTAATTTCTCAAAATTCACTGAAGCACATATATTGAGACCTAGCAAAGGCACATCGGGCTAACAGTCCCTACAATTTTGCCAAGTTTCGTGGAAATCCATTCAGCCGTTCGGGCTAAAAGTGAGTCCAACCGCCCTATGGAAATTAACATGGGAAAAACGCGTTTTGGGACCCCCCTTTTTTCTCGGCCCCCCCTTGACGAACCCCCCCCAAATTTCCAGGAGCTGCTCAGAAACAAAATGTGCCATTTTCCTGAAAATTTCAGCCAATTCTGTCCACAAACGCCAAAGTTATTAGACATAGAATTTTCAGAAATCCCATAGGGAAAAAATCCTAACTATATATACCTACTGGCTATCGCCAGTAGGTAATATATATATATATATATATATTTATATATATATATTTATATATATATATATATATATATATATATAGGTATGGGTGAGAATGTTTCTTGTTATATTGATTACTTTTTGCAGAGCCATGTTCGCGGTCTAGCCAGTTACATAAAAGACACTGGCGATTTTCTGTCCAAGCTCAGTACTATTCAATGGCAAGCCTCTTGGTGTATGATTACATTGGACATTGAATCGTTATACACCTGTATTGAACATTGCAAGGGCATTGAAGCCATTAAACATTATCTTGGACAGAGATCTTGCGAGTATTATGGTCACAATCAAATGTTGTGTGACCTGGTAAATTGGTGTCTCAACAACAACTTCTTTATGTATGGCAAAGACATTTGGGAACAGATCTGAGGGGTTGCCATGGGATCCTGCTTCTCCCCCAGCTACGCGTGTTTACACGTGGGCTGGTGGGAGGAGCGGGATCTCATGGCAACACCAGGCTACAACAATGTCCTTTACTGGATGAGATTTATTGATGATGTCTTTTGTATTTATCAGGGTGATATCACAAGTGCACAAGAGTTTGTCCAATCTCTCAATAACAACAATAGTAATTTATTTTTCACCTCCAGTATAAGCAGACAATCGGCCCAGTTCTTAGATGTTCAAATTGACATCATTGAGAACAACATCATAACCTCTTTATACCGTAAACCCACTGCTGGCAATAGCATACTTCATGCCAGCAGTGGACACCCCCGACATGTAATTGAGAGCATACCGTTGGGGGAACTTTTGAGGTTAAAACGTATCTGCAACAATGATGAAGAATTCAATGAGGGGGCCAAAGCTATGATGGAACGTTTAAGGGCCAGGGGCTACAGTGAAACCACTCTGTCCAGGGCCTTAACAAAAGCTCAGGATAGATCTAGATTATCACTTTTGACGACAAAAACTCCTGAGGTGACAAATTCTGATCAGTCACCCAGGCTTATTATCACCTACAGCCGTCAGCAAAGAAAAATTAAGTCCATCATCAACAGGCATTGGCCCATCATAAAAACGGATGGTGTACTGAATTCAAGAGTGTCAGACAAACCCATTATCACCTTCAAAAAAGCCTACAGCATGCACAGTAAGTTAGTAAAATCTATTCCGGAGCTAGTCAGTGGCAGTGATTGGCTCGTCAGGAAAGGTTTTTTAAACCCCTTGCGTGCGGGGCGTATTTTCCGCCTGTGCTGACTCCGCCTTGCGCGGGCGAAGTCATGACGGAACGGTTCCGTCATCAGCACAGCTCAACCGATGCTGATGACGAAACCGTTCTGTCATCAGCACGCAAGGGGTTAAATGTACCTCATGCCGTGCATGCAAGTTCGGGCAAAACACCACGCACTACGATGATCCATTCTCAGGCACCAAAATAGCAATAAGGGGCAATTTCAATTGCCGCACGGAGTTTGCTGTGTATGTCCTGGCCTGCACCTGCGGCTTGAACTATGTGGGTAGTACCAGGTCGCAGGTGCACGTGAGGATATTGCAGCATCTCCGTGCCATTGGGAATCATGATTCAGCGTACCCCGTGGCACGGCATTTTGACGCAGTACACACCAGGGATCTGTCGTGTTTGAGGTATTTTGTTATCGATGCTGTGCCCCCGTTGAGACGGGGAGGCGACAGGGACAAAATCCTTAGAAAATTGGAAACCCAATATATTGTGGCATTGGACAGCAAACAGCCGTACGGGCTCAATGCCACAGAGGATTTACATAATTTTATATAATATCTCCCCCTGTTTTCGCTGTGGCAAAAGGTGCTGTACAGGGTGTTGGAATCTTCATGTCTTGACTACCTTAGCATGGTTTTTTTTTATACTGGCATTATTTCATTTTCGGTATTGACTAACCGACTGAGTTATAAACTCCATCGCACACGAATAAGATGTAAGAGCTTGAACAACTTTGGGAGATATTCAGATTATAGGTGTGCGCATGGAGTCTGCTACTTTTCGTTTTTACAATATTGTACATAGTGTTTTATTTCCTACTAACTTTATTGTTTACTAGCTTTATTCACATATTTTTTACACTTTTAAATAGGAGCACAAATCAACGGTGGTTATTTAACACTAGATGGTTTTGTATATAGAAGCACAAAAGTCTTGGTATTTATGAAATATGTAAATTCATCAAATGTGAATTTTAATAAATATTTTAGATTTGAGCTCGTGGGTATCACAATGTGAGTTGCTAGTAGTACATTTACATTATATGACTAGGGCAAATCTAGGCTCCATCAGTATATATCATTCTGGTGATCGGTGGATACGAATTTGCACTGGGTATTCAACATCTTTTGTGATAACTGCATTCAAGCAGTAAGAACTAGGCACCAGTCACTTTAATAACCCGGCTTTCGGGCAATCTGCATTCAAGCAGTCACGATATGTGTCAGAGCCATGATTTAAAATGTGTGCAATGCCTCAGGGTATGAAATGATAATTTGAAAAATGTTTTATTATTCATTTTTAGAGTTAATAGACGCAATATAATTCAAATGAACAAATTTAAAATGTTATTTATATTGTACAAAAATTTGGATGTAATTTGCATTTTCGATAATTGCACCAAGAAAAGTCGTCTGTTTTCAAAATCCGAGTGATTTGCACCCTTTTCCATGTTTATGTATCTGGTCATGTGATGTACAACTGGAGGTGTGGCCCTTGGGAATGGTCAGGGAAAAGCATATAAAAAACAGGCTGACCATTCTATCGGTGTGTGAACAAGAGTACATCGTACTCGAAAACGCGTCATTGAAAGGTTGCAATAAATTTTACATCTTGCCTGAAATGTGGGGTTCTGCTTCTTCTGGCGTGGAGGTTCGAGGATTTGTGGCATATATGCATATATATATATATATATATATATATATATATATATATATATGAATTCCAACCGGAAGGTTAGTGCAACGCCTTTTGCACCAAACCCAGTGCGCAGACACAGCTGATTAAATCCAAGCCAGACTTTCTTCGGATATAACTCCTTTATTTCATAAGGTGCAGAGGTGCAACACACTGCCAAACAGACGCGTTTCGGGCGTGAACGCCCTTGCTCACTGTCAGCGGGTTAACGGTATAACATCAAGTTAAATACATCACTTAATTACACCAGTGCGCGCCAAAAACGCTCCTCAAACAATTCAGTACAATCAAAATAGGACTGAAGTGGGAACCCATTTCCAAAACACACACATATTGGTCCCGCCATTTTGGAGTGGTGTGTGATTGAGTTAAAACAAGCCATATTTATACAATTTGACAACTATGATGTTTACGTTGTCAAAACCGGAGTCAAGAGTTTGGTGATTATGACAATGGTACATTTGATTAAAGAATAGTCCAATATAAAGTGCAAATGCATAAAAGTTCTCAAAGTGCAAATCTTGTTATGTGCAAATACGCAAAGATTTATAACTGTGCAAATACGCAACATAATACCTGTACAAATACATTACTCGGCAAATGAAAACATTTCATATATATATACACACATTAAAATCTATTCTATATACTCATTCTTTTGTACCAAAAACCACATTTGTTTGTGCAAATACGCAAATATATACAGCAACACAGACTCCATATGATGCAGTAATCTTCATATTTGGCATGTTATAGGCTCTATTGATGTATCAACATGCTCGGGTTCCTAAAATTTAAATTTAGAGGATCTATGTATGTACGCGACAGAAATAAATCCAATTGATGTTTAAGTGTTCATGTACCGTAAAAAGTGCAAAAATAATGTGAAGGTGAGGGAGTGCTGAGATGTCCTGCTAAACTAAACAAGACAACATCAAGGTTTATGTGAAACAAAAATAATCCAAATACTCATTAAATCATTGTGCTTAGCTGCTTCAGTTACATTTAAAATATGCTACTGCATAGAACTTCAACATTGCCCGTTAGTTCCGCAGGTGGATGTGAGTGGATATGCCATATGTTGGTACTCTGAGGTCCCTGCCACAGACCCTAGATCTACCTATGGATAAACAGAGTCATATGTTGAACAATAGAATAGCATATACAGCATTGATTTCAAAAAGACAACAAAATATATATATATATATATATATTACCTACTGGCGGTCGCCAGTAGGTATAAATAGTTCGGATTTTTTTCCTATGGGATTTCTGAAAATTCTATGTCGAATAACTTTGGCGTTTGTGGACGGAAGTGGCTGAAATTTTCAGGAAAATGGCACATTTTGTTTCTGAGCAGTCCCTGAAAATTTGGGGGGGTTACGTCAAGGGGGGGGGCCGAGAAAAAAGGGGGGTCCCAAAACACGTTTTTCCCATTCATTTTTCCATAGGGCGGTTGGAATCACTTTTAGCTCGAACGGCTGAATGGATTTACAGGAAACTTGGCAAAATTGTAGATTTGGTTTGCCCGACGTGCCTTTGCTATGTCTCAATATATGTGCTCCAGTGGATTTTGAGAAATGAACGTTTTAAAAAACAGATATATCTGTGACAGCGTCCCGGCTAGCGCTCCGGGAAGCGTAATATTGGGAAAATGGGATGAAAGAATGTTCAAATATTGTATGTTTATTGATTGTTCTTTTTTTTTTATTTTTTTTTTTTTTATTTAAGTACCAAGATGTAGGTACTAATGCAGAGTCTAAAAATAAAAATACACTGTTTTCTTTGTAAATATGTTGCATGTTGTTTCTGAAGTTATTGTGGTATAAAGAATTCATACCATAGTCTGTCAGGAAAGCAGAAACACCATGGAGGCAGGAGATGATAAAGAGATGTTAAATACACTTTGGAGATAATATAGTGGAAGAAAGGAAGTAAATATGAGCAAAGTTACTATGTAACACAAAAAAGTTGCACAGTATATTTAAAGTCCGATTTTACATTATAATCAATTTGCTACTAGTTTACAAAATACATAAAAAATGAATAATGTCTCAAACAATTTTTGAATTATTAAATAAAAATGTATTTTTCTGATTCTTTTTCAAAATTAAAAAGAACTTCTAATAATTCATTGTCAGTTTTTTTTTTCATTTTCAAGTAGGAAATCTACTGATTCCACACATTGCAGAAGTTCAAAGTCC
Organism: Lissotriton vulgaris; assembly: GCF_964263255.1. Taxonomy (NCBI): domain Eukaryota; kingdom Metazoa; phylum Chordata; class Amphibia; order Caudata; family Salamandridae; genus Lissotriton; species Lissotriton vulgaris. The sequence continues at coordinate 1,200,867,644 of NC_141687.1, forward strand.
CGTGAATCATCATAGAATTCAGAGTCAATTTCTGTATCTGTGTTGCTTCCTGCAACAATTTCCAAGTTAGTTTTGTTCTCTCCTTCCATTTTTGTGCTGTAAAACGAATTTTAAAAAAATATATCAGTACAGGTAGGGCACTGTTGGGTTTAAGTACAGACAGGTAGTTTGTTTTTTTAAACAGTGATTTTATCTTTGGGCAGTGTATGGTATCAGACTGGAAGTAGAAATATAAAAAAATGTATGTGATAAAGGCTAAGTTAATTCTTAATTATACAAGACAAGCCTAACTCCATCCATAACATTTGACTGATGACATCACTGATGACATTTCATTTGACATTACTGATCACATCACTGATGATATCATTTATGTGATAATACAATGAACCTCTTCAGACTCTAATATAACCTTAGATACAATCAGTGTAAACAGACACTTACAGACTGTCACTCATCCATGGAGTTACTCACACACCTAGTCATTCATGCCAAGAATCAATCACACCTCCATTTCCTCAACTATACAGTTTTACACACCTTACTTATTCAAACATATACTAACACATATTTACTCTCTTATACAATCCCTGATACAAGTTCACAATGATCCATACAGTCACTCACACATTTACTGGCTCTTATGCACAGTTATTAATATATGTCAACTCTCACATGTACTGTGTTTTACATATGTACTTACTTTGACATGTAGCACTGAGATATCCATTCACTCACCAATACACTCATGCACACAGTCAACCACCCATACAGCTGTTTCCACAGCTGTTTCCACATGCAGTTTTGAACCCATACATCTAGTGAATCAACTGTTCACACATCTATGCACAGAGTCACACACCTCCCAGACACCCACACACACACACACTCACTCTCCCATACAAATACTTGGGCAACCAATCAATAACCCATATAGTTACTCATATAGATACTGATCAACACATGCAGCAGTTTACAGAACAACAGTTATAATGATGCACAAATTAAGACAGTTTAGTCACTAACCCATGCACTCAGTGAGACACATTTAATCACTCACTCATACAGTCAGTCATGCACCTACTAAATCCTTCATCCAGACACTTATACATCCACTCATTCTTCAATATGTAAGACATATTTTAACTTTACAGAAACATACAGTCACTGGATGTTGTCATCAGTGATGTCATCAGTGATGTCATTTGAGATGTCATCAGTGATGTCATCAGTGATGTCATTTGAGATGTCATCAGTGATGTCAACAGTGATGTCACTGACCATGTCATGAATGATGTAATATGCGACATCATCAGCAGTGGATTGCGGGTGCGCGATATATAGTTAGTGCAACTAACTATATATGCGAATTTCAATGGTTTTGTGTGAGTAAAATAAGGTTTTGTAAATGCTAATCCCTAACTATATATGGTCTATAACCTATGGTTGTTTCAGTGAATTATATATATATATATATATATATATATATATATATATATATATATATATATATATATATATATATATATATATATATATAACCTACTGGCGGTCGCCAGTAGGTAGTTATAGTTAGGATTTTTTTCAATGTTAAATCTCAAAATTCTATTTGGAATAACTTTGGCACCGGTTGACTAATCTGCCTGAAAATTTCCTGAAAATGGCCTCGTCGAGCTCCGGTTCTTCCTTGAAAGTTTGGGGGGGATACGTCAAGCGGGGGCCGAGATAAAAGGGGGGTCCCAAAACGCGTTTTCCCCATGTTAATTTCCATAGGGCGGTCGATTTCACTTTTAGCTCAAACGGCTGAATGGATTTCCACCAAACTTGGCAAAATTGTAGGGACTGGTAGCCCGATGTGCCTTTGCTATGTCTCAAGATATGTGCTCAAGTGGATTTTGAGTAATTTAGGTTAAAAAAAATATATATATCTATAGGCGCTCTCCGGTGCGCGCACCGGAGTGCGCTCCTGGCGCGACACGCGACTTGCGCGCAGAAAGCTGATTGGCTCTTGGGTGTCTGTAAACATTCTAAACAGTCTGGAGCGGCCGCCATCTTGTGTCTCGGTAAAATCGAGACAGAAGGGGTTTGAAAAAAAAAGGGGCAAATGACCATAAGGGGGAAGAGTAGACCCTCTCTGACCCCCTAGGTTTGATGTGGGGGCTAAAATAGGGTCCTGCGGGGCATTACATTTTTTTTTTTTTTTTTCGTTTTGCGCGGGGGAAGCGCATGGTACGCGCACCGGGGAGCGAAGCACGGGGAAAATCCAGGACCATATTTATGAAGGCCTTGTACTGCCAGTTTTGCGCCGCCTGTGCGTCAATTTTTGTGACGCACCAGCGGTGTAAAAAAATGCGCATTGTTACGCTATATTTAAAAAGTGACGCATCTATCTAGATGCGTCACTTTTTAAATATAGTGCAACGAGGCACATTTTTTTACACTGCTGGTGCGATGCGTCACTTTTCTGTGCGCACTCCTTATGACATTCCAGATGTGTCATATTTAATGTATGACGAATCATGTTGCAAGGAATTACAGATACGTCAGTATTTCTGACATATCTGTAAACATAAAAGTGACGCGAGGCAGGCGCAAGATTTTGACGCAACAGCATCCTAAAAGTGACGCAGAGAAATCTCATAGATTTCAGTACGCCGTTATTACCAAGCTTTTTGCGGGGGAATGCCCCCTCTGCATACATTATACCTGAGGCAGATATAATGTGGCGCAGAGTTTTAAAAAGTGACCCATGTACCTAGATGCGTCACTTTTTAAAAATAGCGTCAGGTATAATGCATGCAGAGGGGGTGTTCCCCCGCAAAAAGCTTGGTATTAACGACGCAGTGAAATCTTTGAGATTTCACGGCGTCACTTTTAGGATGCTGTTGCGTCAAAATCTTGCGCCTGCTTCACAGCAGACCTTTCACATGGTGCTTTTTCCATGTGAAAGGACACATTACTGGAGTTGCGTCACTTTTGTGACGCACTCCAGCAATGCGTTACTTGGAATGTCATAAGGAGTGCTCACAGAAAAGTGACGCATCGCACCAGTGGTGTAAAAAAATGCGCCTCGTTGCGCTATATTTAAAAAGTGACGCATCTAGGTAGATGGGTCACTTTTTAAAATCCTGCGCCACATTATATCTGCGTCAGGTATAATGCATGCAGAGGGGGTGTTCCCACGCAAAAAGCTTTGTAATAGCGACGCAGTGAAATCTTTGAGATTTCACTGCGTCACTTTTAGGATGCTGTTGCGTCAAAATCTTGCGCCTGCTTCACAGCAGACCTTTCACATGGTGCTTTTTCCATGTGAAAGGACACATTACTGGAGTTGCGTCACTTTTGTGACTCACTCCAGCAATGCGTTACTTTTGTGTTTACAGATACGTCAGAAATACTGACATATCTGTAACTCCTTGCGAATTGATTAGTCATATATTAAATATGACATATCTGGAATGTCATAAGGAGTGCGTCCAGAAAAGTGACGCATCGCTGTTTTCACGTAGCGATGCGTCACTTTTCAGAAATGAGGCCTCCAGTTTATTCACTGTGTCACCTCTACGACCCTTTCTTGCGTCAATACGTCCCTTTTGCATACATTACACCTGACGTAGGAATAATGTGGCACAGGGGTTTACAAAGTGATGTATTTACCAAGAAACGCCACTTTGTAAATATGAATAAATAAGGTGCATTTTTTATTGGAATGTTGTGTCACAAAAAGTGATGCTTTGGTGGCGTTAAAGTGACGCATGGCTTCATAAATGAAGCCTTCTACCTTCAACTCCAGCAATGCATCTTTTCTTATCCTTCAACACTCCTGTTCTTTTTCAACATTTTCATTGAATATTAACATTCCCCATATTCACTCTTCTTCTCATAACTTTCTTTTCTAACACTCACCTTCTTTCATTCCTCCTACTTCACTTCTTTTTTCCTCTCATACCTTTCTGTTCTTTCTTACTCATTCTCCTTTGAATTATCAATGCACTATATTTCACTTACTCTTCATTTTTTTAAGAATATAGCTCTTTGATGAGAATTGGAGGTAGTTCTGAAAAGAACTTTTGGTTTTCTTCTTTTAACTGAACAGGAACAAAAACAGGGAATGGAAACTGCTCAACAGGAGCAAAAAGAAAACAAAAAAATTAGGGGTGGGAAGGGCAGCGATGGTTCTCCAATGCTCGAACCATGAGCTGGACACTTTGCTCCCCATAGGTGAGGAGTTGATTGCAGTATCTGCATCTGAGGACACCATGGTTAAAAGCAGGTTGTATGTTTGGCACCTGCTCCTGCGATTGCTCTCTCCCAGAAGAAGTTGCTCCTCCGGTTGATGTAGAGGCCCCATCTCTGGGAACCTCTTGTGTCAGAGCCCTGACACTTTCCCGGGCAAAATTCTGGGGGTGCCTCCTCTCCACATGTCGGATCATCGTAAAGTTCCCAAAAGAGTACTTTTTTTGGGGGTCACCCCGTGACAGGACCTGTTTGCAGATCCTGCACTCCACTTTTGGTGCATTCACTTTCTTCTGGTCAGCTGGAATCTTAAAAAATTTCCATATGAAAAGTTCCTTCACCTTTGGGGTAGGAGGCTCTTCATTGATGAACTCAGGTTCATCCTCACTGCTGGATTCTCTGGCAGCCATGGTAAATCACAAAAGATCCAGGTACAAAAAACAGGTCTTTCAGTCACAAAAGTGAAAGAAGAAGTGAAGGAAATGGGTGGGGATTTCATTCATTGTAAAAAAAACTGTTAGCAACCAATGAAAAGTGTTATTTTAGGGTCACATGACCCGACGCGTTTACGCTGCGCGCTCCGGAGCACTTCCGGGTGCGTTTACGCAGCGCGATCGTAGGCGCTTCCGGGGCGAAAACGTGGCGCGATCGAAGGCGCTTCTGGGTGCTTTTACGCGGCGCGAACGTAGGCGCTTCCGAGGGCACTTACGTTGCGCGCCGAAGTGACGTCATCAAACTTTTACAGAAATGCATAATCATTTTCCTTATAAAAAAAAACTGATTTTATTTGTATGGTACGAAATGTTTTGCATTATTATTAACTTTTCATTCATATTTTTTTTCACGAACGACAGTAGCGCTCTGGGTGCGCTTTTACGAGAGCTCACCGGAAAGCTTACCGGAGAGGTTAGCTGAAAGCTTCCCTGAGCGCGCACCCGGAGCGCAAAAAAAAAATTATATAAAAAAAATGAATACTTACAAAAAAACAGCAAATTGTAAAAAAAAAAATGGTTAGAAACTCGATATAGAAAGGAATTAGCATTTAAAAAACCTATGAAATTCACTGAAAAAACCATAGGTTTCACACCAGTTATAGTTAGGAATTAGCATTTAAAAAACCTATTAAATTCACTGAAAAAACCATAGGTTTCACACCAGTTATAGTTAGCTGGAAATGTTACTGATATAAAACCATTGAAATTCCCACGTTATAGTTAGTCGGACTCACTATAACTTGCGCGTGCAATGCACTGCTGATGACATCACATATTACATCACTCATGACATGGTCAGTGACATCACTCATGACATCACTGATGACACCATCCAGTGAATGTGTGTCTTTCTGAAAAATAAATATATTTTATATATCTATATGTTACGGTCGATGGAAGAATAAATGTTTAAATAAGTGTCTAAATGGATGTTTTTTAAAAAAAAATTGATTGGTTATCTGGCTTATTAAGTGTATCTTAGTGAATACATATATTAGCGAGTAATGTTTAAATATTTAAATATATGTATTAGTGTTTTACTTTGTGTATAAGTGGCTGCATGGGTTGGTGAGTAGCTACATGTGTGTGTATATGGGTTATTAGATGTTTTTTAGTATCAGTATGAGTGTCTGTATCGTTTGGTGGGGCTGTTACTTAGCACATAGATGCATCAATGACTGACTCACTGTTTGTATGTGTTTTGAAGACAGCATATGTGCAGGACTGTATGGGTGGATGATTGTGTATATGTGTGTGTTAGAGAGTGAATGCCTCTCTCACTAGTGTCTTTATGAGTAACTACATATGTTTTAATCTTGTATATATGAGCATTGATGTATATAAGTAAGTATATGTGAGAGTGAGAGATTGAAAGAGTTCCTGTTTAAATAAGTATGTGTTTTTATAAGTGATTGTTTAAGAGAGTAAGTATGTGTAAATTTCCTTAGAAGTAATGTGCTAATGTGTGTATAGTTGTATATGCAAATAAATGGATGTTTATTAGTTTATTTGCATGTGTGAGTATATGTTTGAGTAAGTTTTTGATGACTGTCGGTGTGTAACAGAATGAATAGGGGTATCACTATCTATGATGAGTGAGTATATGTATGAGTGAATACATAAAACTGTTGGTGAATGTGTGAATTTGTATATAGATGGTGAAATTACTGAATTGGTTGTTGTAACTGGTATGGGTATATGCACTTTTTTGAAAATGTTAGTTTCTATTTTTCAATATGTGTTTCAAAGGTTACTTTACAGTGAGAGGAGGTCTGTCACTGTGTCACAAGGATGGTGTCATCAGTGATGTCATGAGTGATGTCACTGACCATGTCATGAGTGATGTAATATGTGATGTCATCAGCAGTGCATTGCACGCGCAAGTTATAGTGAGTCCAACTAACTATAACGTGGGAATTTCAATGGTTTTATATCAGTAACATTTCCAGCTAACTATAACTGGTGTGAAACCTATGGTTTTTTCAGTGAATATATATATATATATATATATATATATATATATATATATATATATATATATATATATATATATATATATATATATATATATATATATATATATATATATATATATATATACTGCTCCAAGGTGCCCAAAGGGTAAAGATTGGCTTGGTAGTTTGGTCTGCCCTGTTCCCATGATGCACTGGGCCAGGGTTAGACGAATTTGCATATAGCCAAGTTCTGAGCTGGGATGGTGCAGTGAGCTAAAAAACGGTGATGGATCAAGCTCTGATCTTTGGACTGGGTAAGAGTGGTCTGCTTAATTCAGACACTCTGTTCATCACCACCCCCTTTTCTGAATCATTTTTGTCCACCATAAGCGTGGAAGGGTATACTCAGATGTGAGTCCCTAGCTCATTGCACCATCAGGATTCAAGCAAGCCGGGCCGAAGACGGCTGAAATGCCAGAAACCGGTCCCCGGTAGCTTGTTTCCTTCCCAGTATAAGAATTGGCTTGGTAGTTTGGTCTGCCCTGTTCCCATGATGCACTGGGCCAGGGTCAGACTAATTTGCATAGAGGCAAGTTGTAAGCTGGGATGGTGCAGTGAGCTAAAAAACGGTGATGGATCAAGCTCTGATCTTTGGACTGGGTAAGAGTGGTCTGCTTAATTCAGACACTCTGTTCATCACCACCCCCTTTTCTGAATCATTTTTGTCCACCATAAGCGTGGAAGGGTATACTCAGATGTGAGTCCCTAGCTCATTTCACCATCAGGATTCAAGCAAGCCGGGCCGAAGACGGCTGAAATGCCAGAAACCGGTCCCCGGTAGCTTGTTTCCTTCCCAGTATAAGAATTGGCTTGGTAGTTTGGTCTGCCCTGTTCCCATGATGCACTGGGCCAGGGTCAGACTAATTTGCATATAGCCAAGTTCTGAGCTGGGATGGTGCAGTGAGCTAAAAAACGGTGATGGATCAAGCTCTGATCTTTGGACTGGGTAAGAGTGGTCTGCTTAATTCAGACACTCTGTTCATCACCACCCCCTTTTCTGAATCATTTTTGTCCACCATAAGCGTGGAAGGGTATACTCAGATGTGAGTCCCTAGCTCATTGCACCATCAGGATTCAAGCAAGCCGGGCCGAAGACGGGTGAAATGCCAGAAACCGGTCCCCGGTAGCTTGTTTCCTTCCCAGTATAAGAATTGGCTTGGTAGTTTGGTCTGCCCTGTTCCCTTGATGCACTGGGCCAGGGTCAGACTAATTTGCATATAGCCAAGTTCTGAGCTGGGATGGTGCAGTGAGCTAAAAAACGGTGATGGATCAAGCTCTGATCTTTGGACTGGGTAAGAGTGGTCTGCTTAATTCAGACACTCTGTTCATCACCACCCCGTTTTCTGAATCAAAGGGTGAAGAAGCACTCCGTAGCCAGGAATCCAAGGTAGGTATTTATTGGTAAAAGCAGCTTCAGCACATTGATAATCATAACAGCTCACACGTCGCCTGACGCGTTTCGGAATCTCCTTCATCTGAGGCGTTTGACGGTGAAATCGATGCGTCCTGATATATATTTTTAATACTTTAATGTGCAATCTACAAAATTAACAAAATATATCATATTTATGATAGAAATTCAGATATATGTACATATATATATAATAGTTCATTAGCATCTTAGAAACTCCCTTCCATGCCATACGAACGGATGCTCCTTTAAATCACAGCAACTCTTACTGAATCCAGTAAGAACGAGCCACTCCAGTTATAGAAGTTGATTAAATATTTATTCCTCCACAAATACAATGCGTTCTTACTGGATTCGGTAAGAGTTGCTGTGATATATATATATCTATATTTCTATATCTATATATATATATATGCAGCTTCTGGGACTTCACCTTGAGGAGCCCTGCACTCTCTAGTGGGTGCTACTTAGCGCAAAGGTGAAAACGCACTTAAATCTCACAGATGCATGGCATAAAACCACCAGCACTCTCAGGAGCAGTTCACCCAGATTTTTTACGGGTGATCATACATGCAGACGCATTTCGGCTTCCGCCTTCCTCAATGACAGACGGCGCCATGAGACGACGTCATTAAATATACAATTTCATTGGATGAACAATTCATTAACATATGTGAAGGACAAACGCCCTTATCTTTACTTTTTGGCCATACTGGAACGTTCTTTTACCACAATTATTTTGTAAATCAAGTTACTTTTTCAAAGAAAGTGGTACAAACGGGGGTGGTGATGGACGGAGCATCTGAATCAATCAAACACTCACACCCAGTCAAAAGTTCTGGGTTTAATCCATCACCGTTCTTTAGCCCACTCTGCCACCCCAGTTCAGACATGGCTATATGCAAATCAGTCTGACCCTGTGCCACTGGATTGAAGCAAGCCGGGCTGAAGACGGCTGGAATGCCAGAAACCGGTCCTCAGAAGCTTGTTTCCGGTCCAGGGAAGACATGGCTTGGCAGTTCGCGCTGGACTGTTCCCATGAGGCACAGGGTCAGACTGATTTGCATATAGCCATGTCTGAACTGGGGTGGCGGAGTGGGCTAAAGAACGGTGATGGATTAAGCCCAGATCTTTTGACTGGGTGTGAGTGTTTGATTGATTCAGATGCTCCGTCCATCACCACCCCCTTTTGTACCACTTTTTCAGAGAAAGCCACTTAATTTCACCTTAAAGCAGTAGAACACCGTGATAAATCCTAATCAGATGTAACGGATGCAGAACAGTCTGGGGAAGAAAGTGGTGCGCGAGCAATGATCAATGAGACCTCCACTCCTTTTCACTAGGAATTTCGTTTGATCAGACAGACGTGGAACAGGGGAGGACGAGGCAAGCCACCAGATCAGCAAATAGGAGGAAAATGAGGAGGGGCAGCTGGTGGAAGTGATAACAGCGCCTCTCCATGCGTGACCCGAAGCAAACGGGTCACCAAGCACCTCTAATTGAAAACCTTACGATCATCAACCTGATGCCCAGGGTTTTATCCACCATAGAGGAGTCACTTTTGAAGTTGGGACTAACATTCTGTCCTTCTAAACAGTTTGAATACACACAAATGGGATCGACCTATTCAAATTCTCAAGAAAAATCAAGCTCCACAAACTCTTCAAATTGAAGGGACCTGTGGGACAGGTCAGACAAACCAATGCTTATGAAACAGACATGGTCTCTTCAACAGTAATTGCACAACTATTTAATGGAACTGTTTTTTTAGTATATTTATCTGATAATGTATTTACACTGCTTTTTTTTATTCTTGTGCTGTGTACTTTTTTCAATCTGTGTGATCGAAATAAAGTTATGATATAAATATATATGTATATATATATATATCCAATTGGATTTTTTGGGGGTAAGGCGAAACCCCGTTGAGGCCCGCCATCAGAAGAGGCGCGGGCTCATTTCCGTCAATCGGATGGTATATATATATCTAGCGATCTAGAGGGCTCTGAAGAGTTAATACCCCTCTCATTCTACTGTAACGACAAACATCATATCTGTGTGGGTAAAATGTCAGATGAGCGGGAGCGAGAGGAGGCTTTTGAGGAGCTTTTTCAGAATTTGCCGACAGTGGGGGCGGAAGGCAAACCTCAAAGTAAAAAAACAGACATAAATGAAAATTCGGACGTGAAAGCGCTACTCAAGGCTCTAGAAAAAAACAGCCGAGGGGAGCTCACAAAATGGTGGGAGATAAGATCATTAGAGAAATATAAGGAAGTAGGACGAGTGCCACGCGGACTCCGCATTATGTTAGTACCCAGCTTCGAAAACCCCAACCCCCTTCTACTAAAAGACTGGGCCGAATCCAATCTGGAAGACTCGATGCGTTTGCTGTGTCTGTTGGTAAAATATGCTCGGATTGACAGGCAGGCGAACCTCGATGAGATAACACGCATCAACAATAAACTGTCCAAAGAACTGTACAATAAAGACAGGAATCACATTGACAAGACAATCGGCGAAATGAATGAACGCTTGAGGAAACAAGAAAATGTGATAAAAACACGCAAAGCCTATAAATTTGCTCGAGATCAGCAAGATTATCAACAAGGGCGCATATACACCTTTGCGTGTAAATTTGATCATATAAGAAGCCAACGCAGTTCCGCCACATCAAAACCAGTGGCTGTAATGCAAAATGCCGAGGCCGGTACAAGTGAACCTGAATCAACAAGTTCTGATGCGAGCTTGGTTCCAAGCGAAGAAGACTCAGATGAAGGCACCTCAGGTGCAAAACAAGGGGATATGGGGCAAATGTCACTAGGGGAAGAAATGGAATATGTGAGACTACAACCCAAGGCGTCACTTCGCCCACGGAATCAAGACACGAATCAAGGAAAAGGCACAACCAACGCCGCAAACAGCTACGGCGATGTTCAGCCGCCAAAAGGAAGACAACAGAGGAAAAAGAAATTTTGGAGGAACAAAAACAAACAATAGGGATAACACGATTGTTAACCTTACTGACATTGACCTCAGCAAGGCCGAAAAACAACTGTTGGTGCTTGGCTTATCCTACTGTCCGGAAAGAAACTTTAACTATGTGAATACTCGGATAGACATTTTTAAATTCATTCGGAAAATCAAATTAAAAAAATATTATGCAGTGAAAACGGGTTTGGCAGCAAAAAAACAAATGGAAATTGCACCGGCAACTGCAAGAACAGGAGTGCAGACAAGAGACTTGGGATTATTGAGAAATCTACACAATTTTGCGAATGTGGAAACCGAGGATATCAGTACCCAAGAACTGGCAATAGATGAGGGGTACAATATCAACCAACCAGCAGAAAGTCCATTTAAGCCATTGTCAACTTTCAACCCCACCATGCCTCGTGACTCCATAGATGTCTTTGCAGACTGACTGATTGATGAAATCAAAAAACTGAAAAATAAAACTATAAAATCCGGTTATAAACCAAATGACAAACTGCGACCATATGTCACCCTTATGAAAAAATTAAAAAATGAAAACAAAATAATAATCAACAATTCGGACAAAGGGGGCAATGTAGTTTTATGGAGCAAAAATGACTATATAGAAGAAGCCAACAAACAGCTGGGAGACACCTCCTGTTACTCCAAAATTGACATAGCCACAACCAGAAAAATCAATGAATCCTATCGCCAGGACCTGCACAGATGGAAACGGGAAGGTCTTTTGAGCAAGGATGAGTTCAAATTCCTCTACAAGGAGCATCCTGTTTTACCCAACATGTGCTTAATACCAAAAGTACACAAGCAACAGTCACCGGTGCCTGGCAGGCCGATAGTTTCGGCGATCAATAGTGTTTTCGAAAACACTTCGAAGTACATTGATTTTTTCTTACAAGAATATGTGGTTGGACTTCCTGCCTATATCAAAGACAGTACTGACTTTCTCTATCGTTTGGGACAATGTGTATGGTCAGATGAGTTCTTCCTAATAACGTTAGATATATCAACTCTATACACGAGCATAGTCCATACGAACGGTCTACGGGCTATGAAGCACTACTTGGTCAGACGCCCTGTTGAATTGTTGAAGCATAGCATGATGCTCATGCAGATGACAGAGAAATGTTTGAACACTAATACTTTCCTGTTTAATGATGATGTGTTTCGCCAAACAAGAGGTGTCGCCATGGGGTCATGTTTCTCCCCCAGCTACGCGGGGCTCCACGTGGGCTGGTGGGAGGAACATGTCCTCATGGTTGAACATAAAGAAATGTGGTCCAACAATGTATTCCAATATTGGAGATATATCGACAATATATTTATTATTTGGAGAGGGACTGATGCATTGGCCAGGCAGTTTGTAGAGGCTATTAATGTGAATCACCTCAATCTCCATTTTACAGCGAACATCAGCAGCACCACAGCTAGCTTCTTGGATGTGAAAATTGACATCATTGAGAATGAGATTGTCACCAGCCTATTTAGGAAGGAAACTTCCGGCAACTCAATTCTACATGCGTCAAGTTTTCACCCCAAGCATACTATTAGGAACATCCGCTATGGGGAGTTCTTACGCATCCACAGAGCATGTAGTTGCCCTATTCTGAGAAATAAATGCCAGCAAGAAGCTAGGGCAAGATTGATCTGCCGTGGATACAAAATAGCTTTGTTGGACTCAGCTATGAGGAGAGCTAACCAACTAGAGAGAGATGTTTTATTGCACCCTGACAGAGAGAAAAACATCACTGCCACACAATCAGGAGACATCAATGCCTCTAGACTTATCACAGGGTATAGCCGCCAATCCAAACAGATAACAAAGATTATCAAACAGCAATGGCCCATCATCTTATCAGATCAAGTGCTCAGAGATATCATGCCATCAACACCAACTGTTACATTCAGGCGACCATACTCCATGAGAAACGATTTGGTAAAAAACAGTCCCGAGACCATCAAGGCCAATAACTGGTTGTCCCCACGTAGGGGTTTCTATCGTTGCAGCTCATGCAGAGCTTGCAAATTTGGTGTCAATACAAGAACGTACACAACCCCTTTCGAAGTCAACCCCATACCCCTACGTGATCATTTCACTTGCCGCACTGAACTAGCAGTGTATGTCCTCACCTGCAGCTGCAATTTGCAATATGTCGGCAGCACCAAACTTCCGGTGCATCAACGCATATTGCAGCACCTACGTGCTATTATGCACGCAGATCAGAGCTACCCAGTGGCCCGACATTTTCAAACTGCGCACAATAAAAACTTGGCGCACTTGAAATACTATGTCATTGACGCTGTAGCCACTAACAGGAGAGGGGGAGACTATGAGAAACAACTGCGGCAACTTGAATCACGCTACATAGTTCTCCTCAACAGCAAGAGCCCGGGGGGCCTTAATATGGGGGAAGACTTACACAATTTTTTGTGAGAAAATCCCGGCTCTTTATACTACTGCTAGCTGATTATGACAACTCCACTGGAAATAACCTCTGAGCCATGAGAATAGAGACTTCACGTCCTGTAAAATTTATACATTTGAGATAAACCCAACAACCCCATAGTCGAGTTGATGAATTTTTTCACTATATATTTCACGAACACTTATGCACTTTAACTAGTTTTTTTTTATTTTCCTCAAGTCAACACAAGCACTAGTGAAGCACCCCAATGTATGTGACACACTTAACACCATTGATGTCAGACATTTATGTCTGTTAACGTAGATGATGGAAGACTAGAGCCTAGCATGTTAACACCGCGTTATGTTCCAACATGTTCCTATCGTTGCATTTCAGGCGAGCTCTTTGAGAGCTTTTGTTTGTTCATAAGACTATGATGGGTGAATAGCTTGTTTGTCATAAATTAAGAGAAATGTTCATTTTATTAGGATAACACAACAAGTTTTACATATCTGCGTATTTGCACAGAGGATAACTTACGGCATTAGCTGTTTTTTAACATATCAATATGTAAAATATTATCTAAATATGTTTTTTACCCATTTCATGTATTTGCCGTTTATGGACAACATAGTGATATAGGATCATGTGACTTTCATTGTCATCATTACGATTTAAAAATTTTCATAATTTGGTTTCAAACGCGATCATGCAAGGCATCCGAGGACTAATGTGCAATCATCTGCATAATCGATGTGACTGTGGTATTTACTGACATTGCTCACATTTTCAGGGGATACAAGATAGCATTGGGCATTTGAGTTAGAAATGAATAGGGACCTGTATGGGCACTGGATAATATTGTTTAACATTACTTGTTTCCTTGTTACGTTTTTGGATATTTAAATACGTTAACATATATGCTTAATCCATGTCAAATATTACCACATATTGCATGTCATAAGATGGCGCCCATTTTTGCAACCCAGTACCATTGTATGTAAACTATTAGTCTTTCCACTATGTCTACGACTCTCTTGGCGCGAAAACGCACAATTGATGTGATTTTAAATAGTATGTGCATACATTCTGTCAATTGTCAGTGAGCAAGGGCACGGACATGCCCGAAACGCGCCTGATGACAGCTTTTTACCCACACGATGAATAATAAACTCAAGAAGTTGGATAGCTGACCTCGCCTGGGCGTGCTGATTTATGGTCTGTGTGCCTTTCTGTGCAGCAAGCACTTGTGTAGATGGGCTGGATACACATATATATGTATATATATATATATATATATATATATATATATATATATATATATATATATATATATATATATATATATATATATATATATATATATATATATATATATATATATATATATTACCTACTGGCGGTCGCCAGTAGGTATATATAGTTAGGATTTTTTTCCTATGGGACTTTTGAAAATTCTATGTCTAATAACTTTGGCGTTTGTTGACGGAATCGGCTGAAATTTTCAGGAAAATGGCACATTTTGTTTCTGAGCTGCCCCTGAAAATTTGGGGGGGTTTCGTCAAGGGGGGGCTGAGAAAAAAGGGGGGTCCCAAAACGCGTTTTTCCCCATGTTAATTTCCATAGGGCGGTTGGCCTCACTTTTAGCTCGAACGGCTGAATGGATTTGCACGAAACTTGGCAAAATTGTAGGGACTGTTAGCTCGATGTGCCTTTGCTGGGTCTCAATATATGTGCTTTAGTGGATTTTAAGAAATTAACGTTTTAAAAAATTTATATATCTGTGACAGCGTCCTGGATAGCGCACCAGTTCGCGTACTTTTCGCGTAACGGAGCTTTGCGAAGCTGATTGGCTCTCCGGTGTCTGTCAACATTCTAAACAGTCCGGAGCGGCCGCCATCTTGTCTCTCGGTAGGGTCGAGAGACAAGAGGAGGCCAAAACGAAGGGGGAAATGATCATAAGGGGGCATAGTAGATCCTCCCTGACCCCCTAGGTTTGAAGAGGAGGTTTTAAAAGGGCCCCGCGGGGCAAAACATTTTTTTTTATTTTTTTATTTTTTTGCGTGGGAAGCTCCCGGTTCGCGCACCGGAAAGCGGTCCGGGGAGCGTACTATGAGGAAAAAAGAATGATTGACTTTTAACTTATTGTATGTTTATTGATTTTTCATTTTGTTTTTTTTTTTTATTATTTATTTTGGTTGTACTTCATTAATTAGATATAACAATGAATAATGTCTCAAACAATTATTAAATATTAAATAAAAATTTATTGGTCAGAATTTTCATAGTTCAATAAAACTTCCAGCATTACTTCATCTGGAATCTCCTCATACATGCCGGTTTCTATGTCTTGTAAGCATTCAATAAATTGTTCATCAAAAGACTGATCCATAAAATCTTCATCTAAAAATTCTTCATTTAAAATGTCTTCAGATGTAATGTTGATGGAAACATTGATATTTTCGTTCTCCCCTTCCATTTTTCTGCTGTAAATTGCATAAAAAAATAATTATATTAGAAGAGTTAGGGCACTGTTGGGTTTAAGTTCAGACAGGTAGTTCTGTTTTTTTAACAGTGAAGTTAAAGTAAGTAAATTCATAATTATAGCAGAGAAGTGTAAGTCAATCAATAAATATAACAGAGGAGCCTATCTGTAGCTATAACTATAGTAGGGGGACAGTAAATAATTATTAAAAAACGTTTTTACAAATTAATTTAAAGTGCCCCTTACAAATTATCAATTTACTTTACAGGAAGGTGAAAATGTTCTTGAAATGTAGTTCAGGAAGTAGTAGTGAAAATGGCTGTGTTTCCCTCTCTTTCTTTATATATATTCAGGTACATAACCAATCAAATGTCAGGTAAAAAAAATTGAAAATGAAAGTAACATTTTCATTGGTTGTCATTTCCAACACTTCAGATGTGTTTTGTGAAGTAATTTACCTCAGGGTATTTAGAGAGTTCTACATGCTAAATGGCTAAATGGTATTCCAACGATATTTGTGAAAATGGTAGGGATTGGTATGTAGTATGAGCTACTGTTTAATTGGTGAAAGTGTCTCCAGTTGTTTTTCTGTAAATTACTTTCCCACCTTTTTTGAGCGAGTGCTTGTCAGTGCGTTTCCCGGTACGCGAACTTGCAGCGTTACCGGAGTCCTCCATTTTGTGTTTCGGTAGGATTGAGATACAAGATGGAGGGTAAATAATGTTCAGAATGGGTAGATTGGGGTACTTTAGACGTATCCTGACCCCCTATGTTTTCGGAGGGTGGTTGAGGAGGCTCATATATGTTGATACTTGTCTTCCAGCGGCTGCGCGTGAGCGTTTTTTTTTGTTTGCTGCGTGACGTCTGTTAACGTTCGATTTGAAGGAAATCAGGAAGTGTTGACCGCCATTTTGACACTGCGAGTAAATATTTTGTTAAAAATAATTGTAATAAATTAATCCGTATTGATAAACATTGTCTGCGCCATCTTGCCTTTTTTCCAATGCCACAATTTTGTCGTGCACGGCAGCCATTTTAGATGCCTTGACCAGACCCACTCTCTGCACGTCGCCGATCCTCAGCATGGCTCCCCACCCTCGCAAGCATCTCCCCCACGCAATGGTCACCCCCGCTCTCTCTTTCATGCATGGGCCATAAACCTCCTCCCATCTGCGCTGCTCTTCCCTGAGTATCACACCCTGTGCCCGCCCGACACCTCCCTTTCACCCTATTCACTACCGCACCCTCTGACACTCCTTTTCCTCTGTGTCTGATTGTCCAGGCCGGTCCCAGGCTATCACCTAGCCCTGCGGATGTAGTTTATGGCCCCAACTGTAAAGAATCACCCCTGTTCAAAAGAGTTACAGTAGATCAAGTCCCCCACCTCATGAGATCCGTCACACCACACGCACACGCGTTCCTACTATCTGATAACGATCCTGTATTGTGATTGGGGAGGGGATTCTCACTGTAAGGGTGTGTGGGACCGAGCCTGAAGCGGAAGATTCCAGGGATGCCTTTTTGTACATCAAAGTCTTCACAATTATGTGTCACATTAAAAATATATAGCACTCCAACAAAGTAGTAGGATTATAACACTTTAATAACTTATAAATATATACAACGCTCCAACAAAGTAAACACGTTAAAAAAAACTTTTTAAACAACTATTTACATGACATTGCTTTAACCAGGATAGACAAAGAAATGACACAGTGATGTAAAAGTTTCTGAAGAAATGCCAAGAACGTCCCATGTGAAAGTGAATTTTATCTTGCAATTTTTTTCTTTTCCTTCTCATGAAAAGAAAGTTAATGCCAGGTTTGTTACCTGCCTCATCTGCAAAAAAAAAAAACTCTCGAGAGGGACCGAAAAAAAATATAGCTATGGTAATCATACCATGCATCGGCACATGGAGAGGTGGCACCCTCTTAATTATTGTATAGCACAACTTCGAGATTTGGTGGATAACCCCCGATCGGCAAAAACATCCACCAATGACTTAGCAATAAGTGAGTCAGAGGCAAGGGAAACGGTCTCAAATCTGTAAAAGAACTTTGGGCAGATGAGATTGACTTGTGTAGCATGTGGAAAATTAATTTCATGTGGAGAGATGAGTATTACTTTAATAAATAGATCATATGAAAATTATCAATGTCCAAAACGTCCTTGAAAGTAATTTTTGTCATTTTTGAGGAAGAGAGATAACCTACAGTGGTACGGGGTCGTTTTCATTCGTACTAGGGGGGCCAGGTGACATTCCTTCGGGGTGGCTTAGGGGCATTTAAAACAACTTCCCTGATACAGGTAGCATATAAAGTAGAGGCTAAATATCAGGATCTTTATCGATTGCTTTATGCTGTACAAAAATGAAAAACACACAACAAACCTGGACCATTCATATTTTCAATGTTTCTGCGTACTATACTTTTTATCCCTTAACTAATTGAGCTGCTTCATTTCACCTGCTTTTAAAAAAAAAAAAAAAAAATCGGAAACAGTGGCCTTTTATTCGAAACTTACCAATCTACGCGTTACAACTATGTTTGCTTTTTCAAAAACATTTAATAAAAATGTTGGTGCCGAAATACGGGCCTACAACCCCGTGGGCCGGCCACGGAGCAGGCTGGAACTGTAAATGGGGGGGAGGGGGTATTTATTTGTGGAAAACATAACAGAGAGTCAGTGGTCGTTGATTTCATAGTAAAAAGTGCGACAAGTGCAACAAAATCATATCAATAATTTATTGGGAGCAAGTACCAAAAGTGTCGACAATTCGAACCTTCAATAATAAATACAGTAATCAATGATGCATTAGAACTTAATATCAATTCATTGTTCGAACGTGTAATCAGTATCCGTCCCATGTCAATTCATTGTTCGAACGTATAATCAATACCCATCCCGGATCAATTCATTGTCCGAACATATAATCAGTCTTATCCCATATCAATTCATGTGCTAAAAACCGCATACATATCTCATGATATCAAGGCTGAGCAATCGGGCACAACAAGGAGTTGAGAGTTTCATTTGTACCGGCGCCATTTTGGGTGAGGTCAGGAAGGTCCAAGTATAGTCAAAATGTCTCCACTAACTCGTGGTTGGACCGGGACCTCTTTCGGCAGTCCAAAAGTTTTCGTTGAAGGGTAGCAGTGGGGACTGCCGACATGAACCATCAGTCAAAGTGGGGTGGGAGGCAACAATCTATCCTACCGGGTCATACTGGTGTCCCACCGGAACTGATCAAGTTGGTAGTCTTGCAGGATTTTGGTCATTTCAAGACTGAGGCCGGCGCCGGCATAAGCGCGCCGACGTCCCGCGGCTACGTCGTGGTCGTTCCGTGGGTGATCATGGCAGTCATTCCCCATCGGGGGTCGGGGGCCCCCGTGGCTCTTATAGAATCTTCAAAGTTGAGGAGAACGTTTCTGGACGCAGGAAACTAGAAGCGTCGTTGCACCGCAACAGTGGACGAGACCCCCGCTGGGTGAGCGGAGCATCATTGCCTCGCAATAGTGGACGAGACCTTTTGCCGGGTGAGTGCAGCGCCGCTGCATCGCAAGAGTGGAGGAACCCTTTTGTTGGGTGAGTGGAGCGTTGGGGGTGCAGCTGAGGGCCCCCCACCTGGGGGGGTGGGAGAGGCTCGTTCGCGCCGCCTCTCCCTCCCAGCGCACCCCACGCCGACACCTGGCGTTGATATCCGTGATGTCCGGACCAGGCGATAAGAGGGGGGGGGTCGGTGGCATGTGCAAGACATCCCCCCCCCAGTGTTGTCGTAGCCATTATGGAGGAAAGAAGATCCCGTCGGCCTCGGCTCCTCTTCTGGTGCACCTTACGCGAGGACCCTTTTGTTGGGTGAGTGGAGCGTTGGGGGTGCAGCTGAGGGGCCCCCACCTGGGGGGGTGGGAGAGGCTCGTTCGCGCCGCCTCTCGCTCCCAGCGCACCCCACGCCGATATCTGGCATTGATATCCGTGATGTCCGGACCAGGCGATAAGAGGGGGGGGGGGTCGGAGGCACAGGCAAGACATCCCCCCCGTGGCCTGCAAGGCGGCAGAAGAAAGGAATCGGGAGATCAGTACATTTCGGGCCATCCACCCCACGGCTGATGGCGGTTAGCCGGGCCCCGCCCTGCACGTGTCGAGGCCTCATCTTCCGGATGGGCGTAACCGTGGCCCTGTTGCACTTCGGGAGTTTCCGGAATGGGGGTAGGTATCTGCTGATTTGTATCTATTTCATGTTACCGTTATTGGTTGTGGCGGGCGGTGGGACAGACATGCTTGGAGCAGTGGGGGGGTGGCGGAGCCTAGCTACCTCGTGGCTGCCGTAACGTCAAGCTTGGCTTCTTTCACCACTTCCATGTTTCTTATTTCTAGCGAAGTCAAAAACTCATCAGTGGCCTACTGATTTTGTTCGATTTCTTTCCCTTCCTTTTCAAGTGTGTTTCATGCTAAAGTTTCTGTTTAACAGGAATTAGTAATTACTTCGTATTTTACATATGTCTTCTTTATTAGGGGTACTCTCCGGTTGAGCCAGATGATGTACCTCTAATAAATGGTCCGGGTGGAACTAGTTTCTCAATCAGTGGGGAGTAGATGGGCATGACAGATTACAACGGGGGACAAAGGTCCGCATTACCCACCCTTCACTACTTGCAAAGACTAGACAGAATATTTCTATTACACGTTATTTGCAAACAGAGAATACCTCGAAAGAACTATTCCTTGAACAATAAATGTCCAGCCAATCAATCAATCAGTGGGGAGAAAAACAGGCATGACGGATTACAACGGGGGACAAAAGTCCGCATTACCTATCCTTCACTATCTGCAAAGGGAGACAGAATATTCCTATTCTTCTCTGTTTGTAGACGGGGAATATCTCAAAGAGCAATAATCGATAAAAAATTAGTAGGATTATAACACTTTAATACCTTATAAATATATACATCGGAACAAAAACAGTAAACACCTTAAAACATTTTTTATTAAAACAGAAGCAACAATGACAACTAACAGTAGTGATATCCTGGGCGGGTGATGGAACTGGGATTGTTAATGGAAAAAGATCTACAGAGAAAGCTATTGGTGAATTATACTTCTCT
Source organism: Lissotriton vulgaris (assembly GCF_964263255.1). Taxonomy (NCBI): domain Eukaryota; kingdom Metazoa; phylum Chordata; class Amphibia; order Caudata; family Salamandridae; genus Lissotriton; species Lissotriton vulgaris. The sequence continues at coordinate 1,200,888,783 of NC_141687.1, forward strand.
GGAAATTTAAAACTCACAAATGTTTTATTTGTGTAATCGTTTCAGGTCAAACGGATTGTGGGACAATGTTCACAATGGAAGAGTCACCAAAAGGCATTTGGATCGATGTTGCAGCAGGCTGCCATGTATATAGTTATTTAATAAAATGTTTTACCCTGTTACTTGTTGATTTTGAGCCCCAAATACAAAGGCTTGTTTGGATCGATGTTGCAGCAGGCTGCCATGTAAATAGTTATTTAATAAAACGTTTTACCCTGTTACTTTGCTGGTGTGTTGTATATATTTATAATATTTGCATAGGGTTTGTCGTTATTTTGGGTGGGGTGGGTGGCAGAGCCGAGCTGTCTTGCAGCCATCATGGTGTGGAGCTAAGTTCATCTCACTAGTTTCGTATTTCTCATGAGGGGTTGTTCTTAATGTTTCTATTTTAGCGAGGTCAAAAAGAGATCCCATTAGTGGCCTACTGATTTTGCTCGATTCCTTTTGTTTTTTTAAACGATATTTCACTATCTGCAAAGACTAAACAGAGTATCGCGACTCTGTGCTTGTTTGTAAATAGAGAATGAACCAAAGAGAACCAATTCTAAAACAGTAAATGCTTGGATAACAATCAATCAAATAGAGAGAGAAGCAGGCACGACGGATTACAACGGGGGCAAAGGCCTGCGTTAACTACCCTTCACTATCTGCAAAGAGAGAGTACTCCTAAGAGAAAAGAGGGGGGGGGCAGCGTTCAAAGCACATCAGCGTGCATAAACACGAAAATGTTTTTACCTACCACGTACTTGACATTTGACAGCTTTTGATATTTGCTATTAAAAAACCATTGAAATCCACTGAAAAAACCATAGGTTATAGACCATATATAGTTAGGAATTAGCATTTACAAAACCTTGAAAATTCACTGAAAAAAACATAGGTTATAGACCATATATAGTTAGGAATTAGCATTTACAAAACCTTATTTTACTCGCACAAAACCATAGAAATTTGCATATATAGTTAGTTGCAATAACTATATATCGCGCACCCGCAATCCACTGCTGATGATGTCACATATTACATCATTCATGACATGGTCAGTGACATCACTGATGACATCACTGATGACATCTCAAACGACATCACTGATGACATCACTGATGACATCTCAAATGACATCACTGATGACATCACTGATGATATCTCAAATGACATTACTGATGACATCACTGATGACATCTCAATTGACATCACTGATCACATCACTGATGACATCTCATTTGACATCAATAATCAGGTCACTGATGATATCATTGATGTGATAATACAATGCACCTCCTCACACTTTAAAATAGCCTCTGTTACACCCAGTGTTAAATACAGAGTTTCATTTTGTGAACCATTGACACACCAATACCAGTTACTACATACGTACTCACTGATTCCTACGTCTACAACACATTCACTCATTCACCCATACAATCAATCATACATACAGTCACTCATTATTACAACACTATCATATGCACTCATACACCTATGCAGACACTCAAACACTGCCACTCATCCAAAGAGTTACTCACACACCTAGTCAGTCCTGTAAATAATCAATCACACTTCGATTTCCTCATCTATACAGTTAAACACCGAACACCTTATTTTTTCAAACATATACAAACACATACTTACTCTCTTATACAATTACTGATACAAGTACACATTGATCTGCACAGAGTCACACACCTCCCAGCCAGCCACACACACACTCAGTCTTCCATACAAATACTTGGGCAACCAATCAATAACCCATATAGCCACTCATATAGCTACTGATCAAACCATGCAGCAGCTTGCAGAACAACAGACATATTGATGCACACTTTTAGACAGTTTAGTCACTAACCCATGCATTCAGTAAGACACATTTATTCACTCACTCAGTCAGTCACGCACCTACTAAATCCTTCATCCAGACACTTATACATCCACTCATTCTTCAATATGTAAGACATATTTTAACTTTACAGAAACATACAGTCACTGGATGATGTCATCAGTGATGTCATCAGTGATGTCATTTGAGATGTCATCAGTGATGTCATCAGTGATGTCACTGACCATGTCATGAATGATGTAATATGTGACATCATCAGCAGTGGAAAGCCAGCCACACACACACTCAGTCTTCCATACAAATACTTGGGCAACCAATCAATAACCCATATAGCCACTCATATAGCTACTGATCAAACCATGCAGCAGCTTGCAGAACAACAGACATATTGATGCACACTTTTAGACAGTTTAGTCACTAACCCATGCATTCAGTAAGACACATTTATTCACTCACTCAGTCAGTCACGCACCTACTAAATCCTTCATCCAGACACTTATGGAAAGGGGCGACCACTCGGTCCCCCCGAACGTATGGTGGAGTACCCCGATCCCCCCGGGAAACCATTTTGGGCGGGAGGCAAGTCTCGGCTGGTATGCCTGAAGCGGCGTAGCCGGGGCGCACCTTTTTCCCGCCCAAGAGGGGGTTGTCCTAGACACTGACACCGCTAGCCACGCCCCTGAGGCGGATTGGAGGTGGGTCCACGCCCGCCCGAAGAAGGATAAAAGGAGCGACAAGCCAAGGAAGCATCCTCTTGTTCCTGTGCTCTGAAGCTGCACCTCCCCGTTGCACGTGAGCTCGAGACGGAACGAAGAGCCAATTTTGAGAACTTGTAATTTTGTGTTTTTTCATTCCAGTGATTCCGAAGCTTTGGATCCAGGACCTCGAGTCGAATAGCCGTGAACGATGCCTGGCAAGAAGGTCGGAAAGAAGGTTGGGACCGAACAAATGCTTCGCATGCTGATGAAAGACATGGCAGACATGAAGAAGCAGATGGCGGCAATGAATGGTGCGGGTAGACCGAAGAAAGTTATCGGGCCTGCATTGCCGGGAGTGGTCCCTGCCGGGAGAGGTAAAAGGGCCAAGAATAGAGCGGCAGGGGGGGAGGCCCCGGTTCACGAGTCTCCTCCGGCGAGCCCGGTCAGTCCAGTTGAGGCCCCGGTCCCGATCCCGGACGGGGGACAGCCGATCCCTGTGGTAGTTACACCCGTTAACGGGGAGGATATGCCTCCCGAGCTGGCCGCCCAGTTGGCAGCATGGTTAGGCAAGAGCAGCGAGGGTGCTGTGGCACCGGGGGACACGGCCGAGGAAGCCAGGTTAATAATGAAGCAGTTGCGGCAATCGAGAGATGCTGCGAAGGCGCCTTGTCCTCTTGTTTCCCTGCAGAATCCCTCGGAGCAGTCGGCGTCGAGTGTTGGAAAAGCAGCAACAACGGATCCAGCTACTGGTTCGGGTAAGCAGCCGTTGCCAATGGCGGGGGAGGGGTCATTACCCTCAAGGAGGGAAAAAGTGGTCCAACATATCCCGATGGATGTGAAAGAAAGGATTTGGGCGGATAAATATGTGAACATGTTTTCGCTGTTGACCGATCACTATGAGATAGAACACGTTAGAAATCAGAAGGAGTTGTTGCATCCGAGTGTATGGCGTGCCAAAATGGCGGGTTTCAGGGTGGACGAAACGATCGCTAATTGGGCCAGAGCGTTTGGAATGTTTACTGCAATCATGGGGGAACGTAGGCCTTTTTTGTGGGGGGCCGGATAGCCGGTCAACTATCCGGCCTGTGGCGGTAAGGTCATGATCGGTGAGCAGTAATTGGAAGATCCCTAGAGGTGGGGCGTCACCCATTATGGATGGGAGCGCCCGGGGGGAGGCGGCCATTGGCCCCTCAAACGGGGAGGCGGTCCCCTCTAAGGATGGGGACGCCGAAAGGGAAGGCGGCCATAGGCCCCTCCCTGGGGAGGAGGGGCTGCGGGCCCCTCCTGGGAATTTCCCGGGGCCAGGACATCTGCGACGGCAGATGTGGTAAGTTGTGTGGGGTGGGAGGGGGGTCTACGCTACCTTCTAGACACCTCACACGAGTCCTCGGACGACCACTAAAGATGGCGTCGAGTTAACATGGGGCCCCCGTCAAGACAAGGGAAATTGGAAGTAGGCACAAAGGTACAGTCCTCTGTGCGACCGCCCCTCACAAGTGAGGGGGGAGTTCTGGTTTAGGGATCTGACACCGGTTACGACCTTGCCGTTGGCCCGTAATGTTAGGATGTACAATTTCAATTTTGAGAAATGCATTTGCAGGATGTTTAGTATCGGCTAGGAGAACCTTTGTATTAGAGATGTGTTAAGGTCAGCCAAGAACATCGTAATGTGGAAATGAAATTGTACATGATGAAACTGTTATTTTAATGTTTTAATTTTGTTTCATATTTTAATAAATACGGCCGGGAGGGTAACTCCCTCCCGCCTTCCAAAAGTTCAGAACCGTTTCCGTATTCCCATTCTTGGGGATGGTGTTGAGAGGGGGTGGCGGGTATCTCAGCCATATGGAAAGGGGCGACCACTCGGTCCCCCCGAACGTATGGTGGAGTACCCCGATCCCCCCGGGAAACCATTTTGGGCGGGAGGCAAGTCTCGGCTGGTATGCCCGAAGCGGCGTAGCCGGGGCGCGCCTTTTTCCCGCCCAAGAGGGGGTTTTCCTAGACACTGACACCGCTAGCCACGCCCCTGAGGCGGATTGGAGGTGGGTCCACGCCCGCCCGAAGAAGGATAAAAGGAGCGACAAGCCAAGGAAGCATCCTCTTGTTCCTGTGCTCTGAAGCTGCACCTCCCCATTGCACGTGAGCTCGAGACGGAACGAAGAGCCAATTTTGACCCACCCACCAGCCCCTGAGGACAGCGAGTTGTTTTTTAATAAAGTCGAGTGACATGGTATTGTTTTTCTTACAGGTTGTGCTGAATAAAGTTGGTGATTTGTTATGAAATAAAGTTGATAATTTTCTTTTTCAGCATGTTTTATTCAGCAAAGTAGTCGCATCTGAGTTGACTAGTGATGTTCTGTCGAGTTTATACCTTGAGTTACTGAAGTATAATTGTCTTTTCTCCTCCTTAGTTTTAGATTGTCGTATTTATTTTGGTCGGGCGGTAAGGTCATGATCGGTGAGCAGTAATTGGAAGATCCCTAGAGGTGGGGCGTCACCCATTATGGATGGGAGCGCCCGGGGGGAGGCGGCCATTGGCCCCTCAAACGGGGAGGCGGTCCCCTCTAAGGATGGGGATGCCAAAAGGGAAGGCGGCCATAGGCCCCTCCCTGGGGAGGAGGGGCTGCGGGCCCCTCCTGGGAATTTCCCGGGGCCAGGACATCTGCGACGGCAGATGTGGTAAGTTGTGTGGGGTGGGAGGGGGGTCTACGCTACCTTCTAGACACCTCACACGAGTCCTCGGACGACCACTAAAGATGGCGTCGAGTTAACATGGGGCCCCCGTCAAGACAAGGGAAATTGGAAGTAGGCACAAAGGTACAGTCCTCTGTGCGACCGCCCCTCACAAGTGAGGGGGGAGTTCTGGTTTAGGGATCTGACACCGGTTACGACCTTGCCGTTGGCCCGTAATGTTAGGATGTACAATTTCAATTTTGAGAAATGCATTTGCAGGATGTTTAGTATCGGCTAGGAGAACCTTTGTATTAGAGATGTGTTAAGGTCAGCCAAGAACATCGTAATGTGGAAATGAAATTGTACATGATGAAACTGTTATTTTAATGTTTTAATTTTGTTTCATATTTTAATAAATACGGCCGGGAGGATAACTCCCTCCCGCCTTCCAAAAGTTCAGAACCGTTTCCGTATTCCCATTCTTGGGGATGGTGTTGAGAGGGGGTGGCGGGTATCTCAGCCATATACATCCACTCATTCTTCAATATGTAAGACATATTTTAACTTTACAGAAGCATACAGTCACTGGATGATGTCATCAGTGATGTCATCAGTGATGTCATTTGAGATGTCATCAGTGATGTCATCAGTGATGTCACTGACCATGTCATGAATGATGTAATATGTGACATCATCAGCAGTGGATTGCGGGTGCGCGATATATAGTTATTGCAACTAACTATATATGCAAATTTCTATGGTTTTGTGCGAGTAAAATAAGGTTTTGTAAATGCTAATTCCTAACTATATATGGTCTATAACCTATGTTTTTTTCAGTGAATTTTCAAGGTTTTGTAAATGCTAATTCCTAACTATATATGGTCTATAACCTATGGTTTTTTCAGTGAATATATATATATATATATATATATTGACAATATTTAGTGCAACAAAAGTGGACTATCAATTGATTAATTGAAATGAATGTAATTTTTGTTATAACTTATATTTCAGGTGTAAACAGTATGAATTTTTACACTTGTCACATTATTTGTCTGATTTAAATTCAAATAATGAGTTGCAACAATATGAAATTGACCATGAGAAATGAATTAACATTGCTTTTGCATTAGTATTAAAGCATTACAAAATGGCGCTCATGTTTCCTTATATAATGATGTGGTGCGGTACTCCTATGTTTATGTTGGTTTTTTGGGATGTCCACACTCACGTTGTTTTTTTTATATATACTTTATTGAAACATGTAAATAATGACCCGTGATCAAGGAGCTGGGCTCCGAAGCGCGTCGAGCAGGACTGCGATTTCGACTAAATAAACCACTTTTCACATGCAATACGGAGTTTGGGCCCGGTTCTTTCGTTCTTTGGTTGAAGAAGTCCACGAAGGAGTTTTGGGCAATATATATATATATATATATATATTCACAAGCCAAATAATATTGATCTTTGATAGTTGTGTAATTCCACAATTCACTCCGCCTAGATGATGTCTCTGCCTGGATTAGCAAAATCTGGACGTAATCAGAGATAAGGTTAGGTTACTCAACAGGTTACTAAATATATTATTTATTTGTAACAGGCGGGACAGGGATAGGCAGGAGACGTGTTTTAGTTACGATACTGCTTGGTTATATTTTGTGCAAAAGAAAGTCTGTACAGGTTTTCCTTGGGACTGTTCTTCTAGGGGAACAACTTCTTTCTCTCCGGCTCTTCGTGATCACCCCTTCCTCCCTTCTCCTTGTCAGCGTCCGTCTTCTCTCAATGCTTTCAGGCTCCGTCTTGTCTTGACTCCGCCGGTAGGGAAAACAAGAGAGGTATGTATCAGGACAGCTGCCTGTTATATCAGTGCAACCCGGGGGGGGGGGAAGTGAGGGGAACCCGGTGCTCCAAACACACTAGTGAAAGTGAGGGGCGTGAACTCCGTGTTTTAGAACGCACACAAAAGGGTTCGGGGTGGCTTTTACGTTTAACCTTCCTCCCCACCCAACCCGTTATACGAGCACGCACCTCTGTGAGCCACACCCCTCCAGGGGAGCGGCTGGGCGGCTCGTGGAATCGGTGGCCTCCTGGCTTCTGTATGCCTTCCGCTCTCGGTCCGCTCTCCTCCTCGGTTTTCTCTCGACACTCCTCCTCACCGGGATTGCCTTCTGGTGTTTCCGCGTCCACTCCCGCCGCCGGTGCTAGTCTTGCTTCTCCTGATGCAGCCGTCTCACTTGGCACTCCTCCGAATCTCCGGGCTTCTCTCCTCTCCTCCTCGTCTGTACTCAAGGCGTCTCGCCTTTCTCCTCCTCGTAGCGAAGTCTCCAGCACCTCGTCCTCTTCCCACGTCTCGTTGCTGTCTTCCCACTTGCTCCACGCCGCACCTCTCCTTCCGCTGACCGCTCCTCCGGTGTAGAGACACACCTGTACCTGCTCTCCTTCCACTTTTACAGCGGTGTCGGGCCCCGCCTCCACAGTCCCGCCGTACCAGTTAAAGGGGCCGCTGTCAGTCTCTTCCTCGTCACAGCTGTAACGCTCCTCGAACAGGTTCCACGAGGGAGGAAGCGGGGGCTGTGAAAACAAGAGGGAGGGGTCATAGGTTACTGTCTCGCCTGGGGGCACCACGGGTACCCCCTTACATTATTACAATAAAAAGAAATAACAAAAAATCTTGTTGTACATTTTTGAAGATGCTTATGATTGATTTCTCAACATTGTGTTCCATCAATGCAAACAAACAGAAAGTCAATTCTTTTTTCCTTTTACTTTTTGTATCCATACAAGTTAACTCCTATCAGAAGAAGGAGCTCTGGAACGCCATAGTCAAGAAGGATCAGACCTCTGGGGTCTACAAGCCTGCACAGCATTCACTGCAGGAAGCGATGGAAGGAGCTACAATGCTGGACCAAGAAGTCAGCAGAAGTCCAGCTCAGCCAGTCCTCTCAACATGCCAAGCATGTGCGCCACACCCTAACCCCCACTAATGGCCCGCAAACTGGTGTTGGCCTATTCCCAGTTTGATGGGCAGCTGAGAGCCTGACAAAAGCATCAAGGGGGTAAGTTAATTTTTTTAGTTTTTCATTTAAATAACATGTTTTTGTTACAGCAATAAATGAAGCCACCAACAGAAAGGTACAACACACAAGAAGAGTTCTTGAAGGTGTAAGTGTTGTAAAAGGTGTAGATTAATATGCGGAAAATTATACCAATGTATTTCTGATCACTACCGAAGGACTATTTTGAGGAGACACATGTCTGCCTAAAAAAAATAAAACATGATTTTGTTTGATGTTATAAGGGGCAGTAGTACCAAACGGATAAAAGTGTTATTTGTGTCAGTTATGATGCTCTGTCACAATTATGAAGGATGTTACATTAGCCCTAATACAGGTGACATAGCATGCAATGCACTTATGATAAAGTGGATGTTCGAAAGATCACAATTATGTAGTGAGCTTGTGAGCCAAATTGACTAGAACATAAGATTAAATGGCTACAATTGTGATTAAAAACATATTACAAATATGTTTTTAATAAATGAAATACAATTTCATTTATGTGAAAGTGACAGATTTGCATGATGTCTTACACCTTCACAAATTGATAGACATACATATTTTTTTTTAAATAAAAAGGACTTTGAACTAGTTGGTGACAAAGTAACACATACCAAAAACATTACTTTTTGCTCTTTTCTATGTCCATGTGATGAATCATTAATGAACAAAAATAGATTACTTAAAGAGACTTTTGCAGATGGAATGTTCTGTCATGTGTATGTTGGTGAATCTCATCTGGAAAACTCAATCAGGCACAAAAATTGACTCATTAGTAAACTTTAGAGATGCATCAAGACTTTGCTTTCTTCATATTGAAATGTGCATAAAAAAAAAATATATATATATATATATATTCACTGAAAAAACCATAGGTTTCACACCAGTTATAGTTAGCTGGAAATTTTACTGATATAAAACCATTGAAATTCCCACGTTATAGTTAGTCGGACTCACTATAACTTGCGCGTGCAATGCACTGCTGATGACATCACATATTACATCACTCATGACATGGTCAGTGACATCACTCATGACATCACTGATGACACCATCCAGTGAATATGTGTCTTTCTGAAAAATAAATATTAGTGAGTTATGTTTAAATATTTAAATACATATATTAGTGTTTCACTTTGTGTATAAGTGGCTACATGTGTTGATAAGTAGCTACATGCGTATGTATATGGGTTATTTGATATTTTTAGTAGTATCAGTATGAGTGTCTATGTGGTTTGGTGGAGGTATTACTTAGCACATAGATGCATGAGTGACTGACTCTTTGTTTGTATGTGTTTTGAAGACAGCATATGTACAGGACTGTATGGGTGGATGAGTGTCTATATGTGTTTGTTAGTGAGTGAATGACTGGCTCACTAGTGTCTTTATCAGTAACTACATATGTTTTAATCTAGTATATATGAATATTGATGTATATAAGTGAGTATATGTGAGAGTAAGAGATTGTAAGATTTCCTGTTTAAATAAGTATGTGTTTCTATAAGTGATTGTTTAAGAGAATAAATATGTGTAATTTTCAGTAGAAGTAAGGTGGAAGTGTGTGTATAACTCTATATTCAAATAAATGGTTGTTCAATAGTTTATTTGCACGTGTGAATATGTGTGTGAGTAACTTTTGGATGAATGTCGGTGTGTAACAGGATGTATAGGTGTATCTCTTCATATGATGAGTGAGTATATGTATGAGTGACTATATAGAACTGTTGGTGAATGAGTGGATGTGTATATAGATAGTGGAAGTACAGAATTGCTTGTTGTAACTGATATAGGTATGTCCATTTTTTAAAAATTTCAGTTTCTATTTTTGAATATGTGTCTCAAGGGTTACTTTACACTGAGAGGAGGTCTGTGACTGTGTCACAAGGATGGTGTCATCAGTGATGTCACTGACCATGTCATGAGTGATGTAATATGTGATGTCATCAGCAGTGCATTGCACGCGCAAGTTATAGTGAGTCCGACTAACTATAACGTGGGAATTTCAATGGTTTTATATCAGTAAAATTTCCAGCTAACTATAACTGGTGTGAAACCTATGGTTTTTTCAGTGAATTTAATAGGTTTTTTAAATGCTAATTCCTAACTATAACTGGTGTGAAACCTATGGTTTTTTTCAGTGAATTTCAAAGGTTTTTTTAATGCTAATTCCTAACTATAAGTTTCACTTTATAAATAAGACTGTTAGCACTCTAGTTGTTCTTTTTAACACTCTGGTACATTCTGTCATTGGGCTACAGTTGGGCTACATCTAGTTGAATATTGGGCTACATTTACAATTTTTGATCTCTGGTGGCCATCTTTGGGCTACATTGGGCTACTTTGGGCTACATTTGGGCTACATTTTGGCTCTAACATATATTAAGCCCAATGTAGCACAATACATATTTTTCTAAAGTTAATTTTTTTACAAACCACTTCAGAATAGGGCTACCTGTCCCTACAATTATCCCTTTTTTTTTTTTTTAAATTTTTTGGGGGAGCGCTCCCGGAGCGCGCCCCGGAGAGCGCCCCGAAAAGCGTATTTCTGAAAAGCGCCCCGAGGCGCGCTCCGGGGAGCGTCCCGTGAGCGCCAATATCGCAAACGAAAACATGATCGTGACGTATCGCGTAGCCGCGACCGCGTGATACGCACGGCGTAAGCGCACCCGGAAGTACTCGAGCTAATACGATCGCACAACGTAAACTTCCGACGCGCTTACGCTGCGCGCCCCCGGGCGCGCCCCGGGCGCGTAGCGTAAGCGCGTCGGGTCATGTGAGCAGAAAATAACACTTTTCATTGGTTCATAACAGTTTTAGTTTCATAATGATGAAGCCCCTGGTCTTGTGACCTGAAAATAACACTTCTCATTGGTTCAGGACAGTTTTTTTTTCTAAATGATGAAAGACCCCACCTTTTTTCCTTATTCTGACTTTGTCCTTTGACTGAGGAAGACCTGTTTGTTGCTCTCTCTACTTTTTTGCTCCAAATAATGGCTTCAGTAGTAGCATCAGCTGGTGCATCTGCCCCACCACCACCACCACCACCACCAAGAGGACCAGCTCCAAATTATATTGGTGGTCAAGAACAGGAGGAGGAGAAGGAGGAAGAGGAGGAGGGGAGAAGAAGATGGCTGCCAGAAGAAAATACACCTTACAAACCCAAACCACACATTGTTTGGCAGTTTTTTTCAATTCCAGAGGGGAAAAAAAAGGTGAATGCTCCCAAGGTGACTTGCCTCATCTGCAATGATGAACTTTCACGGGGCAACCCAAACAAGAAATATTCTTTTGGTAACTATACCATGATTCGGCACATGACAAGAAAGCATCCAAACAACTACTCTCGCGCAGAGTTCCGGGAACTGGCCAGTAACCTCCCCCAGTCATCAAGGACCCCCTCCCAAAGAAACCAACCCACTTCCTCGCAACCAGAAACATCTGAGGTGATGCCTTGCATTCAGCCGAGATTTGCTGATTTTAAAATTACTTGCACTGCTTGTGGCAAGCTTATCTCCTATGGGGAACAAAGTATTAAGCTCATCGTCCTTGCAGGTGATAATCACAAGTGCCCCAAAAAGAAATAATTTTTTGGGTTTTTTGTTTTTTTGCTCCAGTTGAGCCAGTTTCAATTCCCTTTTTTTGTTTCTCCCCCTAAAAAATACAAAAAAAAATATAAAACTGTTTTGAAAAGCCAAAAAAAGTTCAAAAAGTTCCAAAAACACAAAAAAAATATAAAACAACAAAAAGAAGAAAAAAAAAAGTTCTTTTAAGAACTACCTCCAATTTCTAAATGAAAACTTCATTTTTTTAAAACTCTGTCATCTTTTTCCCTCATTTTACGCTCCCCGGTGCGCTACCTGGTGCGCGCACCGAGCGCTTCCCCCGCGCAAAACGAAAAAAAAAAATATATTTTAAATGCACCGCGGGGCCCTTTTATAGCCCCCACATCAAACCTAGGGGGTCAAAGGGGTCTATCCCTGACGCCTTATGGTCAGTTCCCACTTTGTTTTAGCCACCTCTTATGTCTCGATTTTACCGAGACACAAGATGGCGACCGCTCTGGACTGTTTGGAATGTTTACAGACACCCGAGAGCCAATCAGCTTTCCATGCGCACCTCGCGTCACGCGCCCGGAGCGCTCCCTGGTGCGCGCACCGGTGCGCTGCTATAGATATATATATTTTTTTTAACCTAAATTACTCAAAATCCACTGGAGCACATATCTTGAGACATAGCAAAGGCACATCGGGCTACCAGTCCCTACAATTTTGCCAAGTTTGGTGTAAATCCATTCAGCCGTTCGGGCTAAAAGTGAAATCGACCGCCCTATGGAAATTAACATGGGGAAAACGCGTTTTGGGACCCCCCTTTTATCTGGGCCCCCGCTTATTGTATCCCCCCCAAACTTTCAGGGAAGGACCGGAGCTCGACGAGGCCATTTTCATGAAATTTTCAGGCAGATTCGTCAACCGGTGCCAAAGTTATTCCAAATAGAATTTTGAGATTTAACATTGAAAAAAATCCTAACTATAACTACCTACTGGCGACCGCCAGTAGGTAATATATATATATATATATATATATATATATATATATATATATATATATATATATATATATATATATATATATATATTCACTGAAAAAACCATAGGTTTGACACCAGTTATAGTTAGCTGGAAATTTTAGTGACATAAAACCAATGAAATTCCACGTTATAGTTAGTTGGACTCACTATAACTTGCGCGTGTAATGCACTGCTGATGACATTACATATTACATCACTCATGACATGGTCAGTGACATCACTTATGACACCATCCAGTGAATGTGTGTCTTTCTAAAAAATAAATATGTTTTATATATGTATATGTAAAGGTCGAGGAAAGAATAAATGTTTAAATTATTGTCTTAATGAATGTTTTTTTCAAAAAGAAATGATTGGATAACTGGCTTATTAAGTGTACCTTAGTGAATACATATATTAGCGAGTAATGTTTAAATATTTAAATATATGTATCAGTGTTTCACTTTGTGAATAACTGGCTGCATGGGTTGATGAGTACCTACATGTGTAGGTATTTGGGTTCTTAGATGTTTTTTTAATATCAGTATGAGTGTTTCTATGGTTTCATGGGGGTATTACTAATCACATAGATGCATGAATGACTAACTCTCTCTTTGTATGTGTTTAGAAGACACCATATGTGCAGGACTGTATGGGTGGTTGAGTGTGTATAGTTTTATATGCAAATAAATGGATGTTCAATAGTTTATTTGCATGTGTGAGTATGTGTGTGAGTAACTTTTGGATGATTGTCGGTGTGTAACAGGATGTATAGGTGTATCACTACATATGATGAGTGAGTATATGTATGAGTGACTATATAGAACTGTTGGTGAATGAGAGAATGTGTGTATAGATGGTGGAATTACTGAATTGGTTGTTGTAACTGGTATGGGTATGTCCATTTTTTGAAAATGTTAATTTCTATTTTCCAATATGTGCTTTAAGGGTTACATTACACTTAAAGGAGGTCTGTCATCAGTGATGTCATAAGTGATGTCACTGACCATGTCATGAGTGATGTAATATGTAATGTCATCAGCAGTGCATTACACGCGCAAGTTATAGTGAGTCCAACTAACTATAACGTGGAATTTCATTGGTTTTATGTCACTAAAATTTCCAGCTAACTATAACTGGTGTCAAACCTATGGTTTTTTCAGTGAATTTCATAGGTTTTTCAAATGCTACTTCCTAACTATAACGTGTGTAAAACCTATGGGTTTTTCAGTGAATTTCATAGTTTTTTTGAATGCTAGTTCCTAAGTATGTAATCACGTTCGTAACTACATAGTGTCACCGCCTACACGTCCTGAGAAGCGCATGTAAAGTCACGTGACTTGAAAACAAAACTTCCAATTGGTTATTAGTAGTTTCTGTTCTGGAATATACACGAAGCACTCCACCCACTTTCCTCACAATCTTTTCTACTCTCAAGAGACAACAACGTCGAGCATCTTCCGGAAGTCTTTGCTGAAATGGCTTCCCTACCAGATTCATCTTCCGAATCTGAAGGAAATGAGCGACCACCGTTAAGAAGAAAAAAGGAATCTTTCATTTGGCAATTTTTCACTTATCCTGAAGATCAAAAGAAAGTGAATGCGCCAAAAGTAACCTGCACGATATGCAATTCGGAGCTCTCAAGGGGAAATCCAAATAAAAAATATTCCTTTTCTGCACACACCATGCAGCGGCATGTTAAACAAAGGCATCCTGAGCATTATGCAAAAGCATCGACAAGAGCCCTGGCCACGCTATTACCATCAGAGGTGGCCAGCACATCTTCTGGTGGACGACCTGTATCTCCATCGAGTGCTGAGATGGACTTGAGACCATATCTTGCGATGGTGCATATGAAATGCAACGAGTGTGGAGAAATTCTTTTGTATGGAGAGCAGAGCCTCGTTCTTATTAAACTGAAAATTGAAAGTCACAAATGCCCCAAGAAAAGATAAATTTCTTCACTTCATTTTCAAACTATTACATACTGAAAAATGTAGTAGCAACTTTAAGAAATCGAAAGCATTATAACACTTCTTTCCCCCCCAAAAAAAAAAAAAAAAAAAAAGTTCTTTTCAGAACTAACTCTTTCCACCAAAACATGCTCGAAGAGCATATTATAAGATGTTTTTTCGCCGCTTTATTTTAGTGCGAGACCGGGTGCGCGCACCCTTCTATCGCGTACAGGACCTGACACTCCCATGTGAAGTCATGTGACTTCTAAACAACACTTCTAATTGGTTCTTGGTAGTTTCTATTCTGCAATTTACACGCAGCACTCCACCCACTACCATCACTTTCTTTTCTACTCTCAAGAGACAACAACGTCGAACATCTTCCCGAAGACTTCGATACAATGGCTACCGTTCCGCATTCATCTTCCGAATCTGATGAAAATGAGCGACCACTTTTCATAAGAAAAACGGAGGCCACGCTATTACCATCAGAAGTAATCAACACATCTTCCGGTGGACGACCTGTATCTCCATCGAGTGCTGAGATGGACTTGAGACCATATCTGGCGAACGTGCACATGAAATGCACGAACTGTGGAGAACTTCTTGTATACGGAGAGCAAAGCTTTACTCTAATTAAACAAATAATTGAGAGTCATAAATGCTCCAAGAAAAGTTAAATTTCTTCACTTTATTTGGATAGTATGACATACTGAAAAATGTCGTCGCAACTTTAAGAAATAAAAAGCATCATAACACTTGTTTCCCAAGAAAAAAAAAAAAAAAAGTTCTTTTCAGAACTAACTCTTTGTACCAAAACAAGCTTGAAGAGCATATTAGCTGATATTTTCTCGCCGCTTTCTTATAGTGCACGACCGGGTGCGCGCACCCACCTATCGCGTACAGGCGTCGAGACACGCATGTGCAGTCATGTGACTTTAAAACAACACTTCCAATTGGTTCTTACTAGTTTCTATTCTGCAATTTACACGGAACACTCCACCCAGTTCCCTAGAAAACCAGTTTATCGTAAATCTTTTAAAGCCTCCTATTATGAAATATTCGACATCAATCACATAGCAGAGTACTAAATAGCACTATATGCACTCCGTCCCTTAATTATAAGAGACTTATTGCTATGTAAAATCAACTTTTGCTCTCCAAGATAATGTAAAATGCTGAGCCTATTACATAATTTTATTACACATATATGTTACTAGTCTCCTTCGAGTACTAACACCGTAGAAAATACCACCAATAGCGGTGATATTTTTTACACCGAGAACGGGCGATTTCTATCGCTTACAGCCCTTACAATTATAAAGTTTTATTTCCTAAGTCTCTGATCGCCAACTGTGCAACGTAAATCCCCTGTGTGTCGCAATAAGGTCCATAAACAAAAAATACAGAACCAACATTATAAACATACACAAAACAACAAAACGACAAGAGCCACCATGCTAATATAATAAACCTCTGAGAATAAATACATATTTCCGTGGCAGCCCATAACACAAATGTGGCGTCCTCTGACTCTGCTCCATTACCAAACACCGTAACTCCCCGCCCCCCTCACTTTTCACTAAACTCCGCACTCCACCCCAGCCAAACCCCCTATTACAAACCCCCAACCTACCCTCCCTGCCCAAACCCACCATGAACCTCAACCGCCCCTAGAAAACTTATAAGACACAGGATTACTAAAACTCAAAGAATACGCAACAGGCACATAATGTAAATAGTACATAAAGACACATATTTTTTCCAAAATACTATTTAAAAACATGTTCTATTTTTAATAAATCTATCATGCATCTGACCCTCTAGAACTGCTTTCAAAACGTGAACTATAAACCTCTACTTTTCATTTTCAAACCATACACTTTCTTCTGACCCTCTAGAACTGCTTTCAAAACATGAACTATAAACCTCTACTTTTCATTTTCAAACCATACACTTTCAATTACATTATTTTTTTTCCACAATTCATGTAATGTTACAAACCTTTTCTAAAATACACCAGTCCGTATCATTTATAAGGATTTATTTTCAGTCTTCATCAGTGACACTTTCTTCACATACAATAGAAATCACTATAACTTTTTAAACGACAATGCTAACGCGGTAAAAATAACCCTTCATTTACTTTCCTTTAAGAATGCACACTATGTACCCCACGCATGCGTTTCTTAATCTTTGTATTTGGCAGCGAATACCGACCTTGAATCGGAAGACATGAACAAGAGCGCCATTGCCACATTTAAAACTGAACGTTGCATCTGCTCACACACATATCTTTCACTAAGCTAACATTCACAGAAAACAGCATTGATGTAAAAAAAAATTGACCTTGCTTTACAACTCCCTCAAATCACTCCCTTATTTTTTAACGCATCCTCCAGTTCAAAAAAAGCTACTTTTTTAATAACCACTAAGCAATATATAAGTGACTAGACTCCTAGAAAATGTATCAAGACATTCTGCTCCTCTCCACTGCATAGCCGGCGACCTAATTCTGTGGAGTTGCTATACAACCAGCGGTGCTGCGCCGTTTCCTGTACCATCTTGGGAAATTCAAAATGGATGTCCCTCCTGCCTTCGCAAACGAGCCGGGCCACTTAGAACTATTTTGCCAGAGGATGCTTGACTACTACGGCATCTTACCACTCTCGACTTTGAATACTTCATATCGATTATCATTTCGATATTTGCATTTCACCTGTGTGCAGCCTGTATTTCATTGCCTGAGCTGTGATTTCACGTGGGCCCTGGATTTATGTCTCTGCAATTTGGTACCTCCTGAACCGAATTACAATCACCTCATGAATCCGTTACTTGATCATGAACAGCTTTGTTACAACGGAGGGTTTATGGCCTTTGCAGCGATACAAGGAGTTCTGGGTCATTGGAATATATTCGCAGCGGCGCAAGATTTCCTAACAGAGAGCTACATCGAAAACCCACCGAGCTGCCCAATGATGGTAAAAGACACTCCAATAATGACAGATCATGAATGCTCCTTTCATCTTCTCAATTGGATGGCTGACATGTTTTCAGATGATAACAATGATTTCATGTTAGAGGCACTTGCTGCATACTTTGCCTACACAATGGACACTTAACTCTTTCCTAACAGCGAGCTACATCGAAAACCCACCGAGCTCCCTCTGATGGTAAAAGACGCTCCGATTATAACAGATCATCAGTACTGCTTTACTCTTTTCCATTGGATAGCTGACATACTTTCCGGAGGGTTTATGGCCTTTGCAGCGATACAAGGAGTTCTGGGTCATTGGAATATATTCGCAGCGGCGCAAGATTTCCTAACAGAGAGCTACATCGAAAACCCACTGAGCTGCCCTATCATGGTAAAAGACGCTCCAATAATGACAGATCATGAATGCTCCTTTCATCTTCTCAATTGGATGGCTGACATGTTTTCAAATAATAAAACTGATTTCCTGTTACAAGCAGAAGCTACCTATTTTCCCTAAACAATGCTTCAATAACTCTCAAACAAGCCATTGACGTCCTCATTTCCTTTTGGTTTTCTATATTCTTCACGTTCTTTTCCATATTTTCTTTTGAAGAACAGACCTATTTGCTTTACTAACAGTGGACATTATAATTTCGTGTTGTTTGACAGCTGATTCATAAACTAATGATGTATAACCACTTGCATTTTCATATATCGTTCCCAAACTGAAAGGCCAGAGACCTTCTTCCATTTATTAAAATATAATATACTTCCTTATAAGAGTGTACAATGTTTTTTTCCAACTATATTCATTTTTCTTCAACTATAGCGTTTGTATTCCATGTACTACTGACAATACCAATTACTGTGTTTTTTGCAATTTCTGTACTCATATTACATAATGATTTGCCTTTAAAACAGTACATTTCTAAATAAACATTTCAAATATTCACGGTTTCTCTTTTAATCCATAATCTCAGCTGAAATGATTTCATATTGAAAAACTATTCATGGGTTCCACATAACCTTAACTGTAGTCACTGAGGACCTTATTTATGAAGACCTTCCGCCGCCGGTGCCTCATTTCTTAAAATGGGAAAAAGTAACGCACCGGTGGCGCAAGGCCTTCATAAATAAAGTCCTGAATGTTTTCTTTTCTTGACCTCACTTCCTGATACTAGAACCTGCAAACCAATTACGGCCCGTGAACTCTTTCTTAGTAGGTCGCGCACCGTAAAGACAGTTATACCACTGTTAACATTTTTTTTTCACTGTTACTAAGCACCGACACAGTTCCGCTTCACTCAGAGTTAATCACTGCTCCCACGCTTCTACAGGCCAGACGCTATGTCGTATTTCTCTCCTTATCACCCTTTCATCTCCACAATAACAAACAGTTGTCCGCCAGCCACCAGAGAACAGACTCAGATGCAGAGGCACCAAAGAGTGAACCCATCACCAACTGCCATCTCCGGCTGTTTCCATGGTTACACCTCATTCTGCACCTTCCTGAAGGCACAGGTCAAAAGTTCATGTCTCAACGTTCTACAACAAACTAAGAACACTATTTTCCCTCCAGAAACACCTGCCAATCCACAACTCTGTTACATGTCTTGTTTTTTCACACCCAATAGTACTTTTCGTTTAACATAAACATTGACCTGTTCACTCTCCACTTGTTACAATCAACCAATCATTTTTATTTTTTTAACCACACCCAGCCTCTTCCTTTTTCTTTATTTAAAATTTCAACTTCTAACTACCATTCCACTTCCAGAACCGATCGGAGGACGACTACAAATCCCTTGAAAATGAAGGTCTGGCTAATAGGACACAGTTATATTCACTGGAGTGAAAAATATGCAGTAAGCAGACGAATTTCCAACCTCAGCTTACCAAATGTACACATAACATGGATTTCCAAAAGAGGATTGAAATGTCACCAATTGATTCCATTGGTGAAAACTTTTATGCATCTCCCAGAACCAGACCGTATAATTGTGCACTGTGGTGGGAATGATCTAGGCACAATCACTGGGGTAGGTCTGGAAATGCTTCTAAAAGACACCTTTCGACAATTGATGACACTTTTTCCTCGATCTGCCTTGGTATATTCCAATATATGCCAAAGACAGAAATGGAATTGGTCCAATCACCATTGTGCACAATTTGAGAAAGCAAGGAGACATGTAAATAAATCTGTTTCTGCGTTCCTCAGAGATTATAGCATGGGTTCTATTTACCACAACAACTTGCGCTACCACATGCAAGACGTCTATAGGAGAGACGGTGTTCATTTCACGAATGAGGGAAACAGAATCTTCCTCTGCAACATCAGGCTCTGCATCGGTACTTACTTATAAATGCAGAAAACACTCAATTAACACAAGGGCTCTTTTCAGAGCCACCTTATATCAAAGCACTCAAACTTCTGATTTACCTCCTTTTCCACACTCTTGTAAATAGGTGTGCGCGACCGAGTGCGCGCACCCCGTATTTTTTTTCCGGGGATTAATTATATCTTTTTGCGTTGAAGGGCCTTACTGCACACCCCGAGAAAACCTACGCAGGAAGACAATCTCTACCTTCTCCCCTTTCCATGTTTCAACGCTTTGAAATGAACAATATATTTACTCGCAGTGACAAAATGGCGGACAAAACTTCCTGATTTCCTTCGAATCGAACGTTAACAGACGTCACGCAGCAAAATTACGCTCGCGCGCGCAGCCACTTGGGTGCGCGCACGTGTGCGCGCCTATAGATATATAATTGACTTTAACTTTAATTTTCTCAACAACTACTGAACGGATTTACACCATTCCAAAAAAAGCGTAATCTGCGAACAAGACTCTACAGTTTTGGCAAATTTCTTATAAATTCATTCACCCGTTCGAAATGTAGCCGAGTCTAAAGGTCCTATGGAAAATAACATTGAGAAAACACGTTTTGGGACCCCCCTTATATCTCAGCCCCCACTTGACCAATCCCCCCCAAACTTTCAGGGAAGGAGTGCAGCGAACCTAGCCATCTTCTTTGAGAAATTCGCAAAGACTCATCCACCAGGGCCAAAGTTATTCCAAATAGAATGTTGAGGATTTCCTATGGAAAACAATCCTAACTATAACTACCTACTGGTGACCGCCAGTAGGTAATATGTATATATATATATATATATATATATATATATATATATATATATATATATATATATATATATATATATATATATATATATATTACCTACTGGCGGTCGCCAGTAGGTATATATAGTTAGGATTTTTTTTAATAGGGATTTCTGAAAATTCTATGTTGAATAACTTTGGCGTTGATGGACGGAATTGGCTGAAATTTTCAGGAAAATGGCACATTTTGTTTCCGAGTGTCCCCTGAAAGTTTGGGGGGGTTTCGTCAAGCGGGGGCCGAGAAAAAAGGGGGGTCCCAAAACAAGTTTTTATCATTGAGTTTTCCATAGGGCGGTTGGACTCACTTTTAGCCCGAACGGCTGAATGGATTTCCATCAAACTTGGCAAAATTGTAGGGACTGGTACCCCGATGTGCCTTTGCCATGTCTCAAGATATATGCTTCAGTGGTTTTTCCGAAAATTAACTTTAAAAAATTTATATTGGGCTACATTGGGCTATATATATGTTAGAGCCCAAATGTAGCCCAATGTAGCCCAATGTAGCCCAAAGATGGCCACCAGAGACAGAAAAAAACAAATGTAGCCCAAATATCAGCCAGATGTAGCCCAACTATAGCCCAATGACAGAATATCCCAGAGTGTCCTAAAGAACAACTAGAGCGCTAACAGTCTTACTTATGACAAAAGTATGGCACACCTGAAGTCATCTTGATTGGAATAAAGTGTTAGCACTTAAAATATTTAATTTGCAAAGGAAACAAAATGAGGGGGTTCATTTTGCCATAGAAATTATGATTATAGCGGAAGAAAGAAAAATTAGGGCACATTTTGAGTGACTTCTCAAAACCTCTTATATTTCATTAAAAAAATTCTGATATGCAGTCTCCCAAGATGGCCACCAGAGACAAAAGAGCCCAAATGTAGCCCAAATATCAGCCAGATGTAGCCCAACTATAGCCCAATGACAGAATGTCCCAGAGTGTTCTAAAGAACAACTAGAACGCTAACAGTCTTTCTTATGACAAAAGTATGGCACACCTGAAGTCATCTTGATTGGAATAAAGTGGTAACACTTAATACATTTAATTTGAAAAGGAACAAAATGAGGGGTTTCATTTTGTCATAGAAATGATATATATATATATATATATTCACTGAAAAAACCATATGTTATAGACCATATATAGTTAGGAATTAGCATTTACAAAACCTTGAAAATTCACTGAAAAAACCATAGGTTATAGACCATATATAGTTAGGAATTAGCATTTACAAAACCTTATTTTACTCACACAAAACCATTGAAATTCGCATATATAGTTAGTTGCACTAACTATATATCGCGCACCCGCAATCCACTGCTGATAATGTCACATATTACATCATTCATGACATGGTCAGTGACATCACTGAGGACATCACTGATGACATCTCAAATGACATCACTGATGACATCACTGATGACAACATCCAGTGACTGTATGTTTCTGTAAAGTTAAAATATGTCTTACATATTGAAGAATGAGTGGATGTATAAGTGTCTGGATGAAGCATTTAGTAGGTGCATGACTGACTGTATGAGTGAGTGATTAAATGTGTCTCACTGAGTGCATGGGTTAGTGACTAAACTGTCTTAATTTGTGCATCATTATGTCTGTTGTTCTGTAAACTGCTGCATGTGTTGATCAGTAGCTATATGAGTAACTATATGGGTTATCGATTGGTTGCCCAATTATTTGTATGGGAGACTGAGTGTGTGTGTGGGTGGCTGGGAGGTGTATGACTCTGTGCATAGATGTGTGAGCAGTTGATTCACTAGATGTATGGGTTCAAAAGTGCATGTGGAAACAGCTGTATGGGCGGTGGACTGTGTGCATGAGTGTATTGGTGAGTGAATGGATATCTCAGTGCTACATGTCAAAGTAAGTACATATGTAAAACACAGTACATGTGAGAGTTGACATATATAAATAACTGTGCATAAGAGCCAGTGAATGTGTGAGTGGCTGTATGGATCATTGTGAACTTGTATCAGGGATTGTATAAGAGAGTAAATATGTGTTAGTATATGTTTGAATAAGTAAGGTGTGTATAACTGTATAGTTGAGGAAATGGAGGTGTGATTGATTCTTTGCATGACTGACTAGGTGTGTGAGTAACTCCATGGATGAGTGACAGTCTGTGAGTGTCTGTTTACACTGATTGTATCTAAGGTTATATTAGAGTCTGAAGAGGTTCATCATATTATCACATGGATGATATCATCAGTGATGTGATCAGTAATGTCAAATGAGATGTCATCAGTGATGTCATCAGTGATGTCATTTGAGATGTCATCAGTGATGTCATTTGAGATGTCATCAGTGATGTCATCAGTGATGTCATTTGAGATGTCATCAGTGATGTCATCAGTGATGTCACTGACCATGTCATGAATGATGTAATATGTGACATCATCAGCAGTGGATTGCGGGTGCGCGATATATAGTTAGTGCAACTAACTATATATGCGAATTTCAATGGTTTTGTGTGAGTAAAATAAGGTTTTGTAAATGCTAATTCCTAACTATATATGGTCTATAACCTATGTTTTTTTCAGTGAATATATATTACCTACTGGCGGTCGCCAGTAGGTATATATAGTTAGGATTTTTTCTCAATGGGATTTTTGAAAATTCTATGTCTAATAACTTTGGCGTTTGTGGACAGAATTGGCTGACATTTTCAGGAAAATGGCACATTTTGTTTCTGAGCAGCTCCTGAAAATTTGGGGGGGTTCGTCAAGGGGGGGCCGAGAAAAAAGGGGGGTCCCAAAACGCGTTTTTCCCATGTTAATTTCCATAGGGCGGTTGGCCTCACTTTTAGCTCGAACGGCTGAATGGATTTGCACGAAACTTGGCAAAATTGTAAGGACTGTTAGCCCGATGTGCCTTTGCTAGGTCTCAATATATGTGCTCCAGTGGATTTTGATAAATTAACGTTCAAAAAAATATATATATCTGTAACAGTGTCCCGGGTAGCGCTCCGGTTCGCGTACTTTTCGCGTAACGGAACTTTGCGAAGCGAAGCTGATTGGCTCTTCAGTGTCTGTCAACATTCTAAACAGTCCGGAGCGGCCGCCATCTTGTCTCTCGGTAGGATCGAGAGACAAGAGGAGGCCAAAACGAAGGGGGAAATGACCATAAGGGGGCATAGTAGATCCTCCCTGACCCCCTAGGTTTGATGTGGAGGCTTTAAAAGGGCCCCGCGGGGCAAAAAAAAAAAAAACGTTTGTTTTGCGTTATCAATAGTGTTGTCCGTATTGCCAGTCAGTACCCTTCCCGCCCGCCATGTGCACAAAGACCACATACATCCCCCATAACGTCAAGGCTAAGTAACTAGAACGTCATAAGGAGTTGCAAGTCGCTCCCATACTTTTGCGAAGCAAAGCTGATTGGCTCTTCGGTGTCTGTCAACATTCTAAACAGTCCGGAGCGGCCGCCATCTTGTCTCTCGGTAGGATCGAGAGACAAGAGGAGGCCAAAACGAAGGGGGAAATGACCCTAAGGGGGCATAGTAGATCCTCCCTGACCCCCTAGGTTTGATGTGGAGGCTTTAAAAGGGCCCCGCGGGGCAAAAAAAAAAAAAATCATTTTTTTTGCGTTATCAATAGTGTTGTCCGTATTCCCAGTCAGTACCCTTCCCTGCCTGCCATGTGCACAAAGACCGCATACATCCCCCATAACGTCAAGGCTAAGTAACTAGAACATCATAAGGAGTTGCAAGTCGCTCCCATACTGGCGCCATTTTGGTAGAGGTCAGGCAGGTTCAGAGTATAGTTCAATGTCTCCAATAAGTAGCGGCAGGACCAGAATCCCTTTCGGCAGTTTTGGCTTCGTCATTACAAGCACTAGAAAACAAGACATTCTGGGCAGTATCACCCTTGACGCAACCCTTTATTGTACAAGATGGTGTCTTTCAAAAGCCAGGGGTATAGGAGTATGTAACAAGCGAGCCATTTAATTGAAAAAACTAAACGTGACAAACAGTTGTAGGATCAGTGAAGGTTGATTTTTTAATTGAAAGTATAACAGGATCAGTTACAATAAAATCCTTCATACGCACACCATGGGCGAGTATCATGGGTAACATTACTTCGAAGCTTTATTAATACAATAATCAATAATGAAAAATCGACATCAATAGGGTTGTCCGTATTCCCAGTCAGTACCCTTCCCCGCCCGCCATGTGCACAAAGACCGCATACATCCCCCATAACGTCAAGGCTATGTAACTAGAACGTCATAAGGAGTTGCAAGTCGCTCCCATACTGGCGCCATTTTGGTCGAGGCCAGGCAGGTTCAGAGTATAGTTCAATGTCTCCAGTAAGTAGCGGCAGGACCAGAATCCTTTTTGGCAGTTCTGGCTTCGTCATTACGAGCACTAGAAAACAAGACATTCTGGGCAATACCACCCTTGACGCAGCCCTTTATTGTACAAGATGGTGTCTTTCAAAAACCAGGGGTATAGGAGTATGTAACAAGCGAGCCATTTAATTGAAAAAACTAAACGTGACAAACAGTTGTAGGATCAGTGAAGGTTGATTTTTTAATTGAAAGTATAACAGGATCAGTTACAATAAAATCATCTATACGCACACCATGGGCGAGTATCATGGGTAACATTACTTCGAAGCTTTATTAATACAATAATTAATAATGATAAATCGACATCAATAGGGTTGTCCGTATTCCCAGTCAGTACCCTTCCCTGCCCGCCATGTGCACAAAGACCGCATACATCCCCCATAACGTCAAGGCTAAGTAACTAGAACGTCATAAGGAGTTGCAAGTCGCTTCCATACTGGCGCCATTTTGGTTGAGGCCAGGCAGGTCCAGAGTATAGTTCAATGTCTCCAGTAAGTAGCGGCAGGACCAGAATCCTTTTCGGCAGTTCTGGCTTCGTCATTACGAGCACTAGAAAACAAGACATTCTGGGCAATACCACCCTTGACGCAGCCTTTTATGCTACAAGATGGTGTCTTCCATTCAGAAAATATTGTTGGCAGCATTTTGAAAGGAAAGATAAACGGCCGTTCTCCTAGTGAGTCTCACATTGTTACATTTATGAAGAATGTTGAAGAGTAGTATGTTGAAAATCTGAAGCCATCGTTCTACAAACTCTCAACCAGCCTTGGATGGAAAAATCCTGAAGAATGTACTAACTGAAAACCAGTTTTTGTTTGCATAGCATCAGCAGCAACACTTGAGTCAGCTTTGTGTGAAGCCGCCATCTTGATCCAATCAATACCGTCCCCTTGCACACATTCAGGGACCAGGCCGCAGGACGTGTCTTCAGGTCAAACGGATTGTGGGACAAGGTCAAGAATGGAAGAGTCACCAAAAGACAAAAAGTTCCGCCTGACCCCGGGAGCCGACCGCCTATGTCGGGGGCGATCTCAGGCCACACCAGGGCAACAAGACTTGGGGAGGGGGCAGGAGCCAAGCGCCCCCTCCCAGTCCGCGCCATCACACCGCCTCTCGGGGGCCTCCGTCAAGCGGTTCAGGGAGGCACCGCATCACATTGCTTTCCAATGCAGTCAGGTCCTCAAACAGCCCCCACTTACACTCACCTATGAAAATCTTACTATTGATGCTTGACTGAGACCAAGGAGATCAGAGTGCATGTCTGTGTAAGGTGATGTACCTCTGGGGAGACAAGGTCCAGAATGGAAGAGTCGCTGTATCACAAGAGTGGGTGAAATTTAGCCGGATGGCGGGTGAGACGCTGTAATAGCAAGAGCAGGCGCAACTCAGCTGGCCGAGAGAGACTTGGGGAGGGAGCAGGAGCCAAGCGCCCCCTCCCAGTCCGCGCCACCACACCGCCCCAGGGGGTCCTCCGTCAAGCGGTTCAGGGAGGCACCGCAGGCAGCCGTTCTTCAGATCAGTGGCTCTCACCGGCAAGGCTCCCCTCCTTTAGCAGCGATCGTTGGCGCTGTGGTTGCGGCCGGAGGCTCCTGCTTAGTCAATGCCCCGGCCTCTCCATGTCGTAGGCCGCAAGAGTAATCGCAACTCAGCTGTCCGAGAGAGACTTGGGGAGGAGGTAGGAGCTAAGCGCCCCCTCCCAGTCCGCACTACCACACCGCCCCTGGGGGGCCTCCGTCAAGAGGTTCAGGGAGGCACCGCAGGCAGCCGTTCTTCAGATCAGTGGCTCTCCCCGGCAAGGCTCCCCTCCGTCAGCAGCAATCGTTGGCGCTGTGGTTGCGGCCTGAGGCCCCGCCTAGTCAACGCCCCGGCCTCTCCATGTCATAGGCCGCAAGAGTGGGCGCAACTCTGCTGGCCGAGCGAGAAATACCGTCCCCCTGCACACATTTAGGGACCAGGCCGCATTGCGAGGGCACCACTGGATGTGTCTTCAGGTCAAACGGATTGTGGGACAAGGTCCAGAATGGAAGAGTCGCTGTATCGCAAGAGTGGGTGAAATTTAGCCGGATGGTGGGTGAGATGCTGTAATAGCAAGAGCAGGCGCAACTCAGCTGGCCGAGAGAGAC
Organism: Lissotriton vulgaris; assembly: GCF_964263255.1. Classification (NCBI taxonomy): domain Eukaryota; kingdom Metazoa; phylum Chordata; class Amphibia; order Caudata; family Salamandridae; genus Lissotriton; species Lissotriton vulgaris. The sequence continues at coordinate 1,200,916,257 of NC_141687.1, forward strand.
TTGGGGAGGGGGCAGGAGCTAAGCGCCCCCTCCCAGTCCAAACCAATGAAAAGTGTTATTTTTAGGTCACATGACCTAGCCTTACATCATTTGGAACTCAAAAGTGAAATGAACCAATGAAAAGTTTTATTACCAAGTCACATGACCTGTTATGCTTACGTTACGCGCTTCGCGCCGCGCCCCGGATCGCTTCCGGGTAGCTGCTTTTCGCGCCTCGCGCACCGGAGCACTTCCGGGTGCGCTAACGCGGCGCGTCATATGACAGAAGGGACAGGCAACAAGAACCATCAGTCAAAGAGGGGAGGGCAAGTTCTTCTCTACCGGGTCACGTTGGGACTCCACCGGAACTGATCGAATTGGTAGTCTACAGTGTTTCTGGATGTTTCAGACTGAAGCTGGCGTCAGCATGAGAGCACCACCATCTCGTGACTCCGTTGTGGCCATTCCGCAAGCAATCATGGCAGTCGCTCCCCACCGTAAGTCTGCGGGAGTCGGGGGCCCCCGGTGACTCTTGTAGAATCTTCAAGGCTGAGGGGACGCTTTTGGGTAAGGGGCCCATGCCCTAGCAGTCAAGCGTCCGAGTTCCAGGGTTGCCCAGAGCCATCCTTGCAGGCCAGGCCCAAGTCTGTGGAGTCGACCGCCATTTCCTGAGCTCCGTGGCAGCCGCCTCTCGCTGTACTGCAAGAGTGGGTGCAATTCATCCGGATGGCGGGTGAGACGCTGCAATAACAAGAGCAGGTGCAATTCAGCTGGCCGAGCGAGGCCCTGTGCCGCAGGAGCGGGCGCAACTCAGGTGGCCGAGTGAAGCGCTGGGGTGTAGCTAATAAACCTCCACCTGGGGAGGTGGGGGAGGCTCGTTTGCGCCGCCTCTCCCTTTCAGTGCACCCCACGCCGTGTCCTGGTGCTGGTATATGTGATGGTTGGACCAGGGCACCGCAGGACGTGTCTTCAGGTCAAACGGATTGTGGGACAAGGTCCAGAATGGAAGAGTCACCAAAAGGCAACAAGTTTCGCCTGACCCCGGGAGCCAACCGCCTATGTCGGGGGCGATCTCAGGCCACACCAGGGCAACAAGACTTGGGGAGGGGGCAGGAGTCAAGCGCCCCCTCCGAGTCCGCGCCACTACACCGCCCCTCGGGGGCCTCTGTCAAGAGGCTCAGGGAAGCATCGCAGGCAGCGGTTCTTCTAATCAGTGGCTGTTAGCAGCAATCGTTGGCGCTGTGGTTTGGGCTGGAGGCCCCGCTTAGTCAACGCCTCAGCCTCTCCATCTCGTAGGCCGCAAAGTAGTCGGGGAGAAATCCCGGGAACGGCGGCATGCATTTGGATCGATGTTGCAGCAGGCTGCCATGTAAATAGTTATTTAATAAAACGTTTTACCCTGTTACTTTGCTGGTGTGTTGTATATATTTATAATATTTGCATAGTGTTTGTCGTTGTTTTGGGCGGGGTGGGCGGAGGAGCCGAGCTGTCTTGCAGCCATCATGGTGTCGAGCTCAGTTCCTCTCACTAGTTTCATATTTCTCATGAGGGGTTGTTCCTAATGTTTCTATTTTAGCGAGGTCAAAAAGAGATCCCATTACTGGCCTACTGATTTTGCTTGATTCCTTTTGTTGTTTCTAACGATTTTTCACTATCTGCAAAGAATAAACAGAGTATTGCGACTCTGTGCTTGTTTGTAAATAGAGAATGAACCAAAGAGAACCAATCTAAAACAGTAAATGCTTGGATAACAATAAATCAAATGGATAGGGAAGCAGGCACGACGGATTACAAAGGGGGCAAAGGCCTGCGTTACCTACCCTTCACTATCTGCAAAGAGAGAATACTCCTAAAAGAAAAGAGGGGGGGAGGGAGGGGGGGGCAGCGTTCAAAGCACATCAGCGTGCATAGACACGAAAATGTTTTTACCTACCACGTACTTGACATTTTAAAGTTTTTGATATTTGCTATTAAAAAACCATTGAAATTCACTGAAAAAACCATAGGTTATAGACCATATATAGTTAGGAATTAGCATTTACAAAACCTTGAAAATTCACTGAAAAAACCATGGGTTATAGACCATATATAGTTAGGAATTAGCATTTACAAAACCTTATTTTACTCACACAAAACCATTGAAATTCCATATATAGTTAGTTGCACTAACTATATATCGCGCACCCGCAATCCACTGCTGATGATGTCACATATTACATCATTCATGACATGGTCAGTGACATCACTGATGACATCACTGATGACATCTCAATTTCCAAGGTTTTGTAAGTGCTACTTACTAACTATAATATGTGTAAAACCTATGTTTTTTTCAGTGAATATATATATATATATATATATATTCAATGAAAAAACCATAGGTTATAGGCCATATATAGTTAGGAATTAGCATTTACAAAACCTTATTTTACTCGCATAAAACCATTGAAATTCCATATATAGTTAGCTAACTATAAGCGCTAACTATATATCGCGCACCCGCAATCCACTGCTGATGATGTCACATATTACATCATTCATGACATGGTCAGTGACATCACTGATGACATCACTGATGACATCTCAAATGACATCACTGATGACATCACTGATCACAACATCCAGTGATTGTATGTGTCTGTAAAGTTTAAATATGTTTTACATATTGAAGAATGAGTGGATGTATAAGTGTCTAGATGAAGAATTTAGTAGGTGCATGACTGACTGTATGAAAGAGTGATTAAATGTGTCTCACTGAGTGCATGGGTTAGTGACTAAACTGTCTTAATTTGTGCATCAGTATGTTTGTTGTTGTGTAAGCTGCTGCATGTGTTGATCAGTAGCTATAAGAGTGGCCATATGGGTTATTGATTGGTTGCCCAAGTATTTGAATGGGAGGCTGAGTGTGTGTGTGGGTGGCTGGGAGGTGCGTGACTCTGTGCATAGATGTGTAAGCAGTTGATTCACTAGGAGTATGAGTTCAAGAGTGCATGTGGAAACAGCTATATGGGCGGTTGACTGTGCATGGGTGTGTTGGTGAGTGAATGGATTTCTCATTGCTACATGTGCAAGTAAGTACGTATGTAAAACACAATACATGTGAGAGTTGACATATATAAATAACTGAACATAAGAGCCAGTGAATGTGTGAGTGGCTGTATCGATCACTGTGAGCTTGTATCAGGGATTATATAAGAGAGTAAATATGTGTTATTATATGTTTGAATAAGTAAGATGTGTATAACTGTATAGTTGAGGAAATGGAGGTGTGATTGATTCTTTGCATGACTGACTAGGTGTGTGAGTAACTCCATGGATGAGTGACAGTCTGTGAGTGTCTGTTTATACTGAGTGTATGTAAGGTTATATTAGAGTCTGAAGAGGTTCATTGTATTATCACATGAGTGATGTGATCAGTGATGACAAATGAGATGTCATCAGTGATGTCATTTGAGTTGTCATCAGTGATGTCATTTGAGATGTCATCATTGATATCATTTGAGTTGTCATCAGTGATGTCATTTGAGATGTCATCAGTGATGTCATCAGTGATGTCACTGACCATGTCATGAATGATGTAATATGTGACATCATCAGCAGTGGATTGCGGGTGCGCGATATATAGTTAGCGCTTATAGTTAGCTAACTATATATGGAATTTCAATGGTTTTATGCGAGTAAAATAAGGTTTTGTAAATGCTAATTCCTAACTATATATGGCCTATAACCTATGGTTTTTTCATTGAATTTTCAAGGTTTTGTAAATGCAAATTCCTAACTATATATCCACTATAACCTATGGTTTTTTCTGTGAATTTCATTGGTTTTTTAATAGCAAATATGAAAAGCTTTAAAATGTCAAGTACGTGATAGATAAAAACATTTTCGTATTTATGCACGCTGATGTGCTTTGAACGCTGCCCCCCCCCCCCCCTCCCCTCTTTTGCCTTTGTTAGTACTCTCTCTTTGCAGATACAGAAGGGTAGTTAACGCAGGCCTTTACCCCCGTTGTAATCCGTCGTACCTCCTTGTCTCTCCATTTGATTGATTGTTGTCCAAGCATTTACTGTTTTAGAATTGGTTCTCTTTGGATCATTCTCTATTTACAAACAAGCACAAAGTCGCAATACTCTGTTTAGTCTTTGCAGATAGTGAAAAATCGTGTAAAAAAATAAAAGTAATCGAGCAAAATCAGTAGGCCACTAATTGGATCTCTTTTTGACCTCGCTAAAATAGAAATATTAGGAACAACCCTTCTTGAGAAATACGAAAATAGTGAGATGAACTGAGCTCCACACCATGAGGGCTGCAAGACAGCTCGGCTCTATCACCCATCCCGCACAAAATAATGACAAACCCTATGCAAATATTAAAAATATAGACAACACACCAGCAAAGAAACAGGGTAAAACATTTTATTAAAAAACTATTTACATAACGTTGGTTTATAAGATGATGTCAGTAGTGGACCGATGTGTGAATAGATCGAAAACAGCACAAGGCTCCAAGATCCGGAGAGCAAGCTCCTGGATGTTGGGTGCCATAGTTTAGAGTTCTGAATTTCAGCCTTTTTCAATGCCTGTGCTTTGTTGAATCAAAATGGCGGCTTGACACAAAGCTGACTCAAGCGTTGCTACTGATGCAGACCAAAACTGGTTTTCAGTTTGTACATTTTTCTAGATTTTTCAATCCAAGTTTGGTTGACTTTGTAGAACGATGGCTTCAGATTTTCAACATACGATGTGGTGGCGCTGACTGGGAGGGGGCGCTTCGCTCCTGCCCCCTCCCCAAGTAAGATTTTCATACGTGAAAGTACGTTAATGGTTTTGGTCCCCGAGATGCTTCGATGTCACTACCATTCTCAAATAGCATAAGTTCTAGATGTTGGGTGCCATAGTTAAGAGTTCTGAGCAGCGCTTGTAACACTGTCTGAAGCTTATTTCCACCTACTGCAGCTTCACTATTCTCAAAGTAAGTGAGTGTCGTTTGTGGACCTGACTGCATTAGAAAACAATGTCATATGTTACCTTCCTAAACAGCTTGACGGAGGCCCCTGAGGGGCGCTGTGATGGCCATGGACTCGGAGAAGACGCTTGGCTCCGACACCCTCCCCAAGTCTTATAGCACTGGTGTAGCCTGAGATCGCCCCGGACATAGGCGGCCGGCTCCCGGGGTCCGGCGGTACTTTTTGCCTTTTGATGACTCTTCAATTCTGGACCTTGTCCCACAATCCGTTTGACCTGAAGACAAGCTGTAGTGGGGCGCCCCTTTATCGTTTTAGTTGCCATTCCGCCCGCTTTTGCTACACTGTGCCTCTTCCGCCATTCAGCTGTTTTCCGCCCGCTCTTGCGACTACAGCGTCTCGCTCACCATGTAGTTGAGATGCGCCCGCTCTTGCGGTGCAGCGATAGGCGGCTGCCACAGGACTCTCAAAATGGCGGCCGTCTCTTCGGTTTTGGGCCTGGTCCACTAAAATGGCCCTGGGACACCTTGGAACTCGGACGCTTGTCTGCTAGGGCTTGGGTCCCATTCTCGAAAAGCGTCCCCTCAGCCGTGAAGATTCTACAAAAGTCTTGGGGGCCTCCGACTCCCGCAGGCTTCTGGTGGGGAGCGGCTGCCATGATTGCTCGTGGAATGGCCACGACGGAGCTACGAAATGGTAGTGGTCTCATGCTGACGCCAGCTTTAGTCTGAAACATCCAGAAACACTGTAGACTACCAATTCGATCAGTTCCGGTAGCGCCCCAACATGACCCGGAAGAGAAGAACTTGCCCTCCCCTCTTTGACTGATGGTTCTTGTTGCCTGTCCCCTCTGTTGTCATTTAACAGAACTTTTTGGACTGCTGAAAGGGGTTGTGTTCTGAACGCTGGTTGGTGGAGACATTTAGACTATATTCTTGACCTACGTTGTCGCGTAATGCGTTTTATGACACGCCGCGTTAGCGCACCCGGAAGTGATCCGAGGCGCGGCGCGCAGCGCGTAACGTAAGCATAACAGGTCATGTGACTTGTTAATAAAACTTTTCATTGGTTCATTTTACTTTTGTTAATTTAATGATGAAAAGCTTGGTCATATGACCTAAAAATTACGCTTTTTATTATTTTCGAACAATATTTTTTTTTCAAACATATGTTATAATATTCCAAGCTAATGTACTTTCCCGGAAAATTTACAACTGTCTGGCAAGTAAAATATATTCCTTTTTCGAGAAAAAGGGCGTTTCTTCCTTCCATGACGGAGCCGTTGAGTAAAAGAGATTCGGCCTGCTGTCTTAGTCGCCGATACGCCTGATTATCAGATTCTTATCGATCACTTTATGTTGCAGACATGAAAAACACAACTGCCCTTGACCATTTATCTTTACTGCGTTCCTACATATTATACCTTTTATCCGTCATGTAATTGGACTGCTTTATTTCACTTGCCTTTTACTGATTCGAAAACAGTCACTAAAAGTAAAAACTTTACAAATGAAAATACTACTACCGTGTTTTGTTTTAAAAACCTTTATTGTGAAAATGTCAGTATACAAATACGGGCCTATAACCACGTGGGCCGGCCACGGAGCAAACTCAAATCGTATATGATGAGGAGACATTTACACTGTAGAAGAACGTAACGAGCGGGCCATTAGGTGACAAGAACAAAGGTGTCTAACAGTTGCGGAATCGGTGGACGTACATTTTGTAATTAAAATACGACAGGGCCACTTACAATAACATTTTCTAGATATACATTTGCGGGCAAAGAGTTACGAGTCCCATTTATACCGGCGCCATTTTGGGCGAGGCCGGGCAGGTCCAAGATATAGTCAAAATGTCTCCACCAACCATCGGCCAGACCAGAACCCCTTTCGGCCCTTTATGCTACAAGATGGTGTCTTCCATTCAGAAAATATTGGTGGCAGCATTTTGAAAGGAAACAGAAACAGCCGTTCTCCTAGTGAATTTCACATTGTTACATTTAGGAAGAATGTTGAAGAGTAGTATGTGGAAAATCTGAAGCCATTTTTCTACAAACTCTCAATCAGACTTGGATGGAAAAAAAAACCTGAAGAATGTACAAACTGAAAACCAATTTTTGTCTGTATAGCACCAACAGTAACGCTTGAGTCAGCTTTGTGTCAAGCCGCCATTTTCATTCAATCAATAGCGTCCCCCTGCACACATTCAGGGACCTGGTCGTGTCTTTAGATGAAACGCATTGTAGGAAAAGAAGCAGAAAGGAAAAGGAAAAAAGTTCCGCCGGACCTAGTGAAGCTGCAGCAGGTGCAAATAAGCTTCAGACAGTCTTACAAGCACTGCTCAGAACTCTCAACTGAGGCACTCAACATCCAGGACTTGCCATTCGGATCTTAGCGCCTTGTATTTTTGTTTTGTTTTTGATGGAGGGGAAAGAACAAAAAACAGACATTGAAAACGGCTCAACTGGAGAAAAAAAAAAATTACTTCTTGGGTGCATTAGGGCATTTATGATTTTCGAATGCCGTATTCATCAGGTTGATGCTCATGTTGCCATAGGACAGCATAGCACCACAGTGTATACAAGTTAACTTCATATGTTCAGATGAGGCAGGTGGCATATTTAGCATTCACCTTCTTTGATCCAGGAGGGATGGAGAAAAACTGCCAGATGAAACTTGACCATCCAGATCTCGGCGCGTTCATTCATTCAATAGCGTCCCCCTGCACACATTCAGGGACCTGGTCGTGTCTTCAGAAGAAACGCATTGTAGGAAAAGAAGCACAAAGGAAAAGGCAACAAGTTCCGCCGGACCTAGTGAAGCTGCAGCAGGTGCAAATAAGCTTCAGACAGTTCTACAAGCACTGCTCAGAAATCTCAACTGAGGCACTCAACATCCAGGACTTGCCATTCGGATCTTGGCGCCTTGTGCTGGTTCCGACCTATTCACACATCAGTCCACTACTGACATCACCTCATAAGCCAACGGGGCACCCCACGCCATCTTTCGGCGCAGCATTGTAGGATGGCCACACCAGTGCAGCCACTTGCTGGACACCACCTCGGTGCCATCCGGATCTCAGCGCGTTCGAGTCACTGTGCCGGAAGACTAACCGGAACTCAGCTGAACACGCCGTCTTTCGGCGCAGCATTGTAGGATGGCCACACCAGTACGGCAATTTGCTGGACACCACCTCGGCGCCATCCGGATCTCGGCGCGTTCGAGTCACTGTACCGCAACAGTGACCGCAATTCTGCTGGACACGCCGTCTTTCGGCGCAGCATTGTAGGATGGCCACACCAGTGCGGCAATTTGCTGGACACCACCTCGGTGCCATCCGGATCTCGACGCGTTGTGCTGCCTTCGGCCTATTCGCACATCGGTCCGCTACTGACGCCGCCTCACGTGCCAACGGATTTTCTACGCTTTTTGTAGCCCTATGCCGCAGAACAGGTCATGTGACTTGTTTATAAAACTTTTCATTGGTTCATTTTACTTTTGGTTTCCTAAAGATGGAAGGCTTGGTCATATGACCTAAAAATAACACTTTTCATTGGTTTAGAACATTTTTTTTCCCAACCGATGAAAGCCCCACCTTGTTTCTGGATCATTCAGACTGAAGCTGGCGTCAGCATGAGAGCACCACCATCTCGTGGCTCCGTCGTGGTCATTCCGCGAGCAATCATGGCAGCCGCTCCCCACCGGAAGCCTGCGGGAGTCGGGGGCCCCCAAGACTTTTATACAATCTTCACGGCTGAGGGGACGCTTTTTGAGAATGGAGCCCAAGCCCTAGCAGGCAAGCGTCCGACTTCCAAGGTGTCCCAGGGCCATTTCAGTGGACCAGGCCCAAAACCGAAGAGCCGTCCGCCATTTTGACAGCCATGTGGCAGCCGCCTATCGCTGCACTGCAAGAGTGGGAGCAACTCCACAACATGGTGAGCGAGACGCAACTCAGCTAGATGGCCGCCACCTGGGGAGGCCCGTTCACGCCGCCTCCCCCCCCCCCCCCCGGGCCGCCGCACGCCAATTTTCGGAGCAGCATTGTAGGATACCAAAACCAGTGCGGCAGTTTACTGGACATCACCTGGGTGCCTGTCGTACATGTTGTGTCAGCCATGTGACACTGGACACAGACCGCTACTGACGAGGCCTCCCCCCGCACCACCCGGGACGCCCCACGCTGTTTTTCTGTGCTGCATTGTAGGATCCCTAAACCAGTGCGGCACCCAGGCGACATCACCTGGGTGCCGTCCAGAACTCTGCACGTTGTGCTGCCTTGGGACTATTCGCACAGCAGACCGCTACTGACGAGGCCTCCCCCCGCCCCACCCGGGACGCCCCACGCCAATTTTCGGAGCAGCATTGTAGGATCCCTAAACCAGTGCGGCACCCAGGCGACATCACCTGGGTGCCGTCCAGAACTCTGCACGTTGTGCTGCCTTGGGACTATTCGCACAAAAGACAGCTTCTAACCATTGTTGCTTTTTGTGTTAATAAATGTTTAAATGTTTTTAGTTTTTGTTCTGTTCATTATCGTTAAAAGTTAATAAAGTTTTATAACCTTACTTTGTTGGACTGTTATCTATTTTTTGAAAAACGGGTGAATGGGGCCTTGAATCGGGTTATTGTCATGTGTGGGCTTTGGAAGTGTGCTGCTGCAGGATCGGACATTTCAAACTCAAATGCACGTTCTTTTTCTTACCTTTCCGAAGCATGGAGCGCAATAGCAAGCAGAGAAAGGGTGATGCACGTGTTGAACACTACCTGACCTGGCAAGTTGCTGGCAGTGCCCCCCCGCCCGCTCCTGAAAGAGGGCACACACACACCGCCGCCCCGAGTACTTCAGAAATCTTTAAAAGACCATGCGCTTGTTCATGAGGCTTAAATGGTTTATCACCTCTTCTAGAACCCCTACATCGACCCTCTGACGTTTCATGGAAAAATTACCATGTAACACAATACCAAGCCCTATCAGCTGAAACCCCCAAGGAATCGTGGGGCATATTAGCAAGGGGGTTTATCTCCGCTTTTTTGGCTTTAAAAACCATGAAAGCGGAGATAAAATTATTTCCCTATTATCAAGCTGTCGCTAACACCAGTTAGTGACACCTAAAAGGAGATAGCGACCATCTTGGGCCCGGCTTTGCATGTCAGTGATACTTATCACTAATGACATGCAAAGTGGCGTGCCAAGATGTTAGCGACTGGAAACAGTCCCTAACATCGCTACCTTCTATTACCAACTTTTGGAGATATTCGCACTAAGCGCGAATATCTCCAAAAGCTAACACCTGCCCTGAGCAGGTCTTAGCCATGTTATCCAATGGGAGGTGGATAACATGGCTAAGAGCATTAGGTCGATAATACATGAATATCGCTGACTTTTCTGCGATAATAGCAAGGTTTATCTGCGATAAAAATCGCCGATGTGCGGCGATAATTTTTGTCTCTAAACAAGTTATAGACAAAAATTATCGCTAGTTGTTAGTAATATGCCCCCGGGTTTTTGCTGGCAGAAATCGGGAGGCGGGAGACTAGCACTGAAATCAGTACTTACACGCCTGAATCAGGAGAATTGGCATGTCTGAATTCTCTACAGCTGGGGCCATAAACTACATCCGCAGGGGTAGGTGATAGCCTGGGACCAGCCTGGCATCTAAAATGGCTGCCGTGCACGACAAAATTGTGGCATTCGAAAAAAGGCAAGATGGCGCAGCCGCTGGAAGAGATATATCAACATATATCAGCCTCCTCAGCCACCCTCAGGAAACATAGGGGATTAGGATATGTCTCCCGCACCCCCTTATACCTAGTACTTTAATTAACGAAGCACAAAATGGCGAATTCCCGTTTCGCTACCAGTTTGCGGCCCAGTTCGCGGCCCGTGAAGCGCTTCTACCGTGAAAAATCATTTTTTTTTTATTTTCCCCACGGGACCCTTTAATAACCCCAACAACATTCCTAGGGGGTCAAGAGGGGGATACCTTGCCCCCTTTCATTAAATTCCCCCTTAGTTTTTCACGTTTTCTTCTCTCTCGATCCTACCGAGAGACAAGATGGCGGCCGCTCCGGACTGTCACGCAGCAAAAAAAAAAAAAAAGCTCACGCACAGCCGCTGGAAGAGATGTATCAACATATATCAGCCTCCTCACCCACCCTCAGGAAACATAGGGGATTAGGATACGTCTCCCGTACCCACTTATAACTAGTAATTTAATTTACGAAGCACAAAATGGCGAATTCCCGTTTCGCTACCAGTTCGCGGCCGCGCTTCTACCGTGAAAAATCATTTTTTTTTTATTTTCCCCACGGGACCCTTTAATAACCCCAACAACATTCCTAGGAGGTCAAGAGGGGGATACCTTGCCCCCTTTCATTAAATTCCCCCTTCGTTTTCCACCTCTTCTTCTCTCTCGATCCTACCGAGAGACAAGATGGCGTCCGCTCCGGACTGTTTAGAATGTTGACAGACACCGGAGAGCCAATCAGCTTTCTGCGCGCAAAGTTCCGATAAGCGAAAAGTAAGCGGACCGGATCGCTGCCCAGAGCGCTGTTACAGATATATATCTTGGTTTGAACGTTAATTTCTCAAAAACTACTGGAGCACATATATTGAGACCTAGCAAAGGCACATCGGGCTAACAGTCCCTACAATTTTGCCAAGTTTCGTGCAAATCCATTCAGCCGTTCGAGCTAAAAGTGAGTCCAACCGCCCTATGGAAAACTCAATGCAAAAAACGCGTTTTGGGACCCCCCTTTTTTCTCAGCCCCCCCTTGACGAAACCCCACCAAATTTTCAGGAGCTGCTCAGAAACAAAATGTGCCATTTTCCTGAAAATTTCAGCCGATTCCATCCACAAACGCCAAAGTTATTAGACATAGAATTTTCAAAAGTCCCATAGGGAATTTATCCTAACTATATATACCTACTGGCGAACGCCAGTAGGTAATATATCTATATATATATATATATATATATATATATATGCAATACCAAGAAATCGTTGCACACACCTTGATGATTACGCAGTTTCTTTATTTTCAAACGTGACATCAGTGATGTCACTGACCATGTCATGAGTGATGTAATATGTGACATCATCAGCAGTGCATTGCAGGCGCGCGAGTTATAGTTAGCTGAAGTAACTATAACAGGGGAATTTCAATGGTTTTATATGAGTGAAATGTCCAGCTAACTAGAACATGTGTCAAACCTATGGTTTTTTCAGTGAATTTCCAAGGTTTTGTAAGTGCTACTTACTAACTATAATATGTGTAAAACCTATGTTTTTTTCAGTGAGTTTGAAAGGTTTTTAAATGCTAATTCCTAACTATAACGTGGCTGAAACCTATGGTTTTTTCAATGAATTTCGGCAAATGTTTTCAACACAAAAAAAGTTTTTTCGCCCGGCGGAGTTGTTTAGTGACTCCCTGAGAAGCTCTAGGGGGTCAGGGAGTGTCTACCTTGCCTCCTTTTCACGTTTTGAAACTTTTATGTTAATTGGAGAAAAACGCCATTTTAAACCGATGTGCGCGACCGGGTGCACGCACCCGGCTATTTTTTCAAAACAAAAAAGGGGTTTTTGGCTTGTCGAGATTCTTCTGGGACCCCCTGAGAAACTCTAGGGGATCAGGGACTGTCTACCTTGCCTCCTTTTCACATTTTGAAACTTTTATGTAAATCGGGGAAAACGCCATTTTCAAACGACGTGCGTGACCGGGTGCTGGCACCGCGTACACGTACCGGTGCACGCACGTCAAGTCATGTGACTCGAAAACAACACTTTTTATTGGTTCATAGTAGTTTCTGTTCTAGAATTTTCAAAAACCCCACCTACTTCCCTCACTATTTGTTTTACTCTCACGGGAGAAGAACCCTTTACAACTTTCCGGAGAATTTTCTGAAATGGCTACAAGACAAAATTCATCTTCTGAATCTGAGGAAGATTATCGGCTGCCTCAAACAAAAAGGAAGGAATCTTTCATATGGATATTTTTTACTTATCCTGAAGAACTAAAAAAAGTGAATGCCCCGAAAGTCACTTGCACGATATGTGGCACTGTTCCCTCAAGAGGAAACCCTTCAAAAAAGTATTCCTTTTCAATACATACAATGATAAGGCATGTGAGACAAGTGCACCCTTTGCAATTTGCACAGGCATCTACAAGAGCTCTGGCCACACAAATACCACCAGCTGTGGCCAGCACATCATCTGGAGGACGACCTGCATCTCCATCCACTGCAGAGTTAAGACCATTCTTGTCAGGAGTGCACATGAGATGCAACAAATGTTTTCAAATTATTGGGTTCAGGGAGTACAGCCTCACTCTGATTGAGCAAAGAATTATTGAACATCAATGATCCCAGAGAAGATTAATTTTTTCAAAGTTTCAATTTATTTTGTTCCTGTTGAACAGTTTTGCAGTTGAAGATTTCGGTCCCTGTTTGAAAAATCAAAAGAAATATAAAACTTTTAAAAAATAAAAAATAAAAATAAAACAACAAAACAAAACAAAAAAAATATTTTCAGAACTAACTCGTTTTTCTAAAAAGAGCTCTATTAACAAGTTGAAGTATCGCCGCTTTCTCGGCACAATTCGCCGAGAAAGCGGTGATACTTACAGCGCCTTATTAAAAAGGGCATTGCAACGCCTGCCATAAGCCCACTTTGCATGTCAGCCAGACAGATCGCTAATGACATACAAAGTGGGCGTTCCCACGTCCAACCACATGCAAAATGTGTTGGAGGTGGGAACACCCTATCACCAAGACAGGCGTTGGGAGAAAAGACCTGGGATAAAGTTGTTTATCGCAGGTCTCCCAACGCCTGCTCTGACCAGGCGTTAGGCATTGTTAACATGGGGGTGTGGATCATAAAGCTGAATCCACCCCCCCTATATTAACAAGGCACACATTAGCGCGTGAAAGCAACGCTTGTTTTCCCGCGCTAATGTTCACTACCGCAGGCTATCACAGGATTTACTATCGCCTATGTGTTGCGCATTGATAATAACGCGCTAACACGGCGAAAAAATCGGGCGATAGCCGGCGATAGTCAAATGTGCGATGTGCGTTCTTTAACGCACATCTTGCTAATATGCCCCTGTGTCATCTTTCTTTTGAATGAATGTGTAGTGTATTAATGAGTAAATTAAATTAATGACAAAAATGTAGTAAGGGACTGAGGAAATGAGTGAGGTAAAGGAAGTCTAGTGACTGACGAAAGTGAAGTAAAAGAGTGACTAAAACAAGGGGGCTAATGTACGTTACATGGTGCATCTCTGCAAATCATCAAGGATGCGCCAAGTAACCTACGACAAGAAAAACCATCCGTGCACCACCATTGATGTGTCACATTTACAATGTGGCGCACCATGGGGCAAAAACAGCACACATGCGTGACGCATGTGTGCCGTAAAGGTGTTGCATTGTTGGAGTTGCATCGCATGAGCGATGTAGCTCCAGCAATGCTCCTGGGGGGCCCATTCAACTAATGCTGCTTCAAGCCTTACGCCTGCTTCAAGCAGGCTCAGGGTTTTGACATAGCATTGGCCAAAAAGTGATTGAGTGAAATCTTGTAGATTTCACTCACCCACCTTTAGCAGACGTTGCGGCGCAGGGACTCCCCCCCTGCACCAGAACGCCTCCTTAAGGCGCAGGTCTTTACAACGTGACACATCTCACAGATACATCACGTTCTATATAGTCTGCACCATGGTGCATCTTTTGCACCGCTGCTGCATCACAAAAGTGACGCAATAGCGGCGCAAAAGAGGCGTAAAGGGCTTGTAAATCTGCCACAAGATGTCTAAAGATAGTGTAGTGAATTAAGGGAAATTAAGAATTATGAGAAGAGCAGTATGGAAAAGAAAGTAAAAGTGAAGGAGTCACAAAAGGGGACTGAGGATGGACATATGGAAGAAGAGTAAGGTAGAAAGAGAGATATGTAGAGAAGGGTTAGGGGAGTGAAAGTAAAACAAATAGAAAGATGATGAAGGAAGGGGATTTGAGGATGATAAAAAGGAGGTAAGTGAAAGTGAAAAGTGGGAAATAAGTGATTTAAAAATTGAGTAAGGGAATGTAGGGACTTAGGAAAGCCTAGAGAGGGAATGCAACAGAGACACCGATTTATATTACCCAACACATCTTTGCAAAATAGCACAGATGCGCCAGGAAAGATGCGACACACAAGTTAATCCTTGCACCAGTCATGATGCACCACATTTGCAAAGTGGTGCATCATGTCGGAGGAATAAACAGATGCGTATCAGATCTAGGGCTGAAAGTTGGCACAGTGTTGAAATTGTGTTCCATGCATGACGCAACTCCAGCACTTTTCAAACTTGTTCTATCTGTAACATGGTACATCAACCTTTACAGTTACGTCAATAGGTGCAATGTTTTGACACATCAGCGTTGCTGAAGTGACTCAGTAAAATCTTGTATATTTCACAGAATCACTTTTCAAGGGGGTTCTTGTGACAGAACGGCCACTCCTGCGTGGAAATGCCCACATGAAACCTGACACTGGTTTCATGTGCTGCACGGTTTTAAAACGTGATGCATCTCCCTGCACTATGTTGCTTCTTTTGCGCTGCCACTGCGTAACAAAACTGACACACAGGCAGTATAAAAGAGGTGCAATGGGCTTTTAAATCTGCCCCTGAGGAATTAAAGTAAGTAAGGGACTGAGAAAGAAAAAGGTAGTTAAACAAGCTGAGTGAGGCTGAAAAAACAGTATTAATAATGATTGAAAGACTGTAAACAAGATAGAAAGGGAAATAATAAGAATAAGTAAAGGAAACTAAAGGAAAGTAAAAAGAGTTAAGGAAGGTGAATAAGAAATAGATTTAACAATGACCAGGAGAGAAACAGAAGTAAGAGAGTGATGGAAAAGTATTTTTGTTTGTCATACTTACCTTAGAAATAGTAACAAAGTAATAGTAAACTTCTTTTAAAAACATACTATCTGTGGAAGAAAAGAAAAAATAGGGTTATAATCTACATTTCATAAAACAAAACAAAGTAGGAGTGAAACAGAAAGTGAAAGAAAGGAAGAGTGAGGGAGAGAGAGAAAGACAGAATGTGCAGTGTATAAATCAATGACTAAGATAATTGAGTGAAAGAGAGAATGGCACTGAAGGAATGACTGTCTAAAGGAAAGTATGGTAAGGGAGGAAAGGAGAGTATGATGAGTGATGGAAGACGAAAGAAACAGTGTCTAAAACAAACAGACTAAGGGTAGGGGAATATGTTAAGGAGATAGATAATATAAGGGAAGGACACTAAGAGAAACAGAGTGAAAAAGGGTGAGTGACAGAAGGTGAACGGGGCAGAAACAGGGAAGGAGTGTAAGGGACGGATAAACAGAAATAAAGTAGGGTAAGGGGACTGAAGTATGGATTGAAGTATGGGAAATGAGGATAAGTGATGGAAGCGGAGTAAGGGAACAAGGATTAAGGTAGGGTAAGAGAAGGGAATTAAGGTTGAGGAAACAGAGGTGATAGAGGGTGGATAAAGGTGAGTGAGCATGAGACAACGGGAGTAAGAAAGTGAAGAGATAGTGGGAGTGAAGGAAATAGTGACAGAAAAGGACTCGGGGAAGCAGCAAAGAAAGGTAAACAACCAAAGGTGGATGACTTAAAGGGAGTGAGCGTGAGAGAAGGGCACTGACAAAGAAAGGGGATGAAAGGAGTAAGGGTAAGAGAGAGGGAGTGAGGGAAGTATAGGGAGAAAGAGAAATAAGAAACTAATGAAAACGTTTTTTTTATTAGTCGTTCTTACCTTATAAATGTAATATCTGTGGAAGACAATAAACAAATCAGTTATAATAAATATTTCTGAATACAATCTAACAAAATAACTTGTACAATATGTTATATGGTTTATTTTTGCTGTTCTCAGAATATATTGATTTTCACTATAAGCAGTGAGTTCAATACTACTCATCATATGACAGCGGGCAAAAAGACCCACAATCAAAATGATTGTGTTTAAAAAACCCATACAACATCTGAATACATAATGTAATTACTTGAAAAAAACATGTCTTAAATGTTTTTCTCTAATTCGCAATTTCTTGTGTAAGGACACTACATCTTCAACAATCACAAACTAATAAAACAATATCACTTACTTTTAAATACCTCTCAATAAACTTCTGTACAAACATGTTCTAACAACATTTATCGCAAGTAGTCATTTTGTTCTCTCATACTTTTCCGCATGGCCAAATAATATGAGTAAAGTCCTTATTTCCCAAATTACTTAATTGTACTCTTAACCATTCTTTTCCCGAGCTTTAGAATCAAAAGTTCCAACGTGTTCTGTACCATCAAACATTACTTAAACCTGTACCTGATACTATCACTATGCCAAATACAAGTTTCATTTTTAAATTTGGTCACCCTCAGTCACACGATACTTCTGAACAACAGAGTATCTTTTCTTAACAGCAGTAATCTTCCTACACCAAGTAATTTTACTGAAATTTGGGTTGTAAAAACACCAGATAAGAATTTGGTAAGTCAAAAGGCAAACGTTTCTTAAAAGTCAATTGACTATCATTTCAGTATGTCCAGCCTGTTGGAGATTTCAAATAAGCTGTGTAATGTCCTGATGTTGTTGAAGGACCATCATGAAAGATAATTGCTACAGTTACAAATGTTCTTCTAGAAATTGATATTTGAGAAGCCACAACATTTTTAATTGAAGTTGTCAATTTTGTTCCATCAGCTCTGCATCGTTGGAACATTAAAATTACATACTGTCCATATCTATGGATAAATAATGTTGATAACATTTCTGAGTTACATTGTGAGCAGACCATGTTTTGATGTGCATCTCTAATTAGTTTATTGAAGGACACTGCTTTACAGTCTGGTAATGTTAAATATATAAATCTTTCTGTGTGTATGTCAGTACTACTTGAAAATGAACAATTATCGCAGTTATGTTGCCATTTATAAGAAAGGCCAAAAAGACTATAAATATCTACACCTCCATCTTCTAAAACTGTAAGCATATACATAATAAATTCCTGACAATCTTGCTGAATATTCTGAGAAAATTGATTTAGTCCAGCACATATGTCTAAAACATTTCGAAGTTCTGAAACACTTGCTATTTCACTATTATCACTGCTATATTTTTCAAACACAGAATTTAATGAACAACAAAATGTTTGCTCCCGATTTTCTACAATCTGTTGCTGTAAAGTTTTAAGAAAAAAATAACATTAACCGCTATATTTGCGTAGCAGTTGACACCAGAACTGTTTTCAAATTTAAATCCAACAATCTCTTCAGTAGTAACCTTTTTCTTTTTGGAACCAATCACAGGTTCATCTATTTTTTGTCATTTCTCTACTACTTCACTACATTTTTCATCATATCTCCTTTTTCGACCTACCACACACTTTTCAATTAAAGGATATTGAGGTAAACTTGGAGCATATTCTCTTCTTAACTCCTTCACACAATTTAGATCTGCACTAATCTTTGTCTCATCAAAATCAATTAGATAAAGTCCAGATAAAGTTCTAACTCGAGATAAAGCAACATAGGCCATACCCTCTTTGAACACAGTACTTCCAATATTTACCAAAGCACTATCTACACTTAAACCTTGAGATTTGTGAATAGTCACTGCATATGCCAAACAAATAGGAAATTGTTTTCGACGGACATATAAGTCTTTCACAAGCAAAAATCGAGTTGAACAACGACTGAATTGTTGAACTTCCTCAATTCCATCAAATTTGATTCTTAAAAATTCAATCTCATCTCTATTTGGGTAATTCACAAAACCAACAACATTACCCATTGCTCCATTCACCAAACCTCTTTCCACATGTAAATTTCTTCGTAAAATAATCCGACAATTTAAACATACATACAGATTCTTTTCTAAGTCTGCAGTTTCAGATATAGATTTCTGTAGAGAATCCAACTTTAACTTCAACCTTTCTAACAAAATAATAGTACTTCCTTCATGCTCTATTCTATCTTTAGCTTCCAGTTTCTTAATTTCTTGATTTTCTAACTTCATCATTTTTTCATTGAACATTGAACATTCTTGTAGAGTTGGCATCAAGCATATAACTGACTTATCTTCTGCCTCTTTAGTATATATTTTACTCTGCCACATTATTTTCATTTGGAAACAAATTGGAAAGTAATCGTGTTTGTAAAGTTTCTTTCGCATGTTCACTTAGTTTTCCAATTCTTATATCTTGAAGAATATTTCCATATTTAGCATCCTTTGCCTGTCGCATATTTTGAATGAGTTCAGTATATTTGAAATGTGACCATATATTAACATTTCCATTACTTCCCAGGCACTTTCTGGTGTCTTCATGTGTAACAGTTTTAAATACAGGTTGTCCTTTTACAGAATTGATACTTGTATAGCGCACTACTCACCCGCAAGGGTCTCAAGGCGCTTGTACGAATACCGCTGTGGAACCCCTCCTGGCTTTCCCTGTAAGGCGTCCACTCCTGGGCACCCCCAAGGTGGAGGCCAGGCATCCTTAGCGTTGTGGGGGCCGTTGTGGAGATTAAGCAAGCTATTGCCCAGAGTTGCAGAGTGGGACTCCATGATTGGAATAGGCACCGAGGCGAGAATTATCAGGTCCGTGGAATTTTGAGCCCAAGACCCGCCGAGGCGGGGAATTGAACCCTGGTCCCGGGCTAGACCTCTGAATCAGGGTCTGCCGCTCTAATCATTGAGCCACACTTCTCCAGAGAGGTAGCTGCAGTAGATCTCCAAATACTATGACATGTTTGCCTCCAAATTACACATCATACTCTGTTTTAAGAATCTGTTGCATTCTTAAATGCACAAAAGCAAGCATTAAATTTGATACCATGCTTACCTCATCAATAATGAGAAGTTTCATTTTTTTAAGGACTCTAGAAACTTCACAACAAGCTTCTCCAGATAGCTTGTGATATTGTAATTTATTTTCATGTTCAACTGGCAGCATCAATAAACGATGTAAAGTAATCCCTTTAATGTTGTGTGCTGCCAACCCAGTTGGAGCAGTAACAACACAAGAGAGTGATGACTCAGTTCTTTGCTGTAGATATGTGGCAATTCCTTTAATTAGAAAACTTTTACCAGTTCCAGCTTCTCCACTCACATATAGTCGTACAGGTTGAAATGACATACATGAGCATACTTTTTTCTCATGACGAAAACCATGCTCAATCTGCTCTGTCACTTCATCATATATTTGTTTTTGCTCAAGATTACGTTGCTTTTCCAATTCTTCTAAGTTTATTACATCCTCTTGAGCTTGTTCCATTGGTCTTTCCACCTCATCCATGGCATTGGCTGCTTCATTTTGGATAATTGGTTGTCCTACTGGATCTTGACTCAACAAAGCAGAACTTTGACTATCTTGAGAACTGTCTCTAGCAATCTCCGCTGCATTTGTTGCTTCTTGCTCTATTTCGTCGTTCAACATTTGCAGATAATTACTAAAAACAGGACATTCTATACTATTTTTAGATGCGTTGAATCAATCTTCATAACTATCAAAGTCACCAAGTAGTTCCTCTTCTGTACGCCATGGTTTAAAGAGTTGCAAAAGAGCTAAATAGTAAAATTCTCTTTTGTCAGGAGTTTCGCAACTCAGTTTTCGGTGATTAATCAAATGTCCTTTTCTATGTTTCACCAGACATCCTTCATGTCTAATCACAGCATATACACCTTTATTGATATTCTCTGTAATATTCCTTTTAAAAGTGTAATTTTGTAGTATTTCATACAGACAAATGTTTTCAAGCAGATTACTTCTATTTGGATAGTATGTATCCAACATGTTTGTCTTCAGAATGTCTGTACTGTTTGGTTCTTTCTCTGCTAAATATTCAATTTCTTGAACAGGTTTCCAAACTCGGTTTCGTGTTCCTGCAAGACCTAAACTCACCCACAGGAGTGTTCTAGATTTCGCATAAAGACTTGCTGATGATAATCGATCACAACATTCATATGCTCCAATTTCTCGATGAGATAACATCTTTAAACT
This sequence comes from Lissotriton vulgaris, assembly GCF_964263255.1. Classification (NCBI taxonomy): domain Eukaryota; kingdom Metazoa; phylum Chordata; class Amphibia; order Caudata; family Salamandridae; genus Lissotriton; species Lissotriton vulgaris. Next base: position 1,200,937,235 of record NC_141687.1, read on the forward strand.
GTAGGTATAACATTTCTTACTTAGGCTCTTTTCATGAGAAATGTCTTCCCACATATCCTTTAGTTCCGTCTTTTCAGATTTGGTGATGTAAGACGTTACATATCGAGCCACAGCAATAGAGATGTCTGCAACATATTGAATATCCATGTTAGCATTCCACATGGACAAAATGACTGGGTTATAGTCATTTATGTATTTGGACTCTTCACTTCTTCTTAAATTGTAGGTATTTTTGGGTGATCTTCTTGTGATAGTATGTTGCAAAGATGACATAATATTGTTCACTCTTCCTTTTGAAATTACTGGTCGTGGAAATCCAAAACGACATTTGGTATAGAATTTATCCTTTGATTTGAATTTTCGCCGACAATATTTGCCACAACGATGGCTTTGAAATCGTAACACTTTTCCTCTTAAGTCTTTATCAGTTGTACTTTTAGGTATCTCACATGTTGCATATTCTTCAATGAAAGACAGTACAGTGTCATCTGAGTCTGTTCCAAATTTGGGAGCATCTTTGATCCATAATAGCATATGAATATGAGGAGCACCTCTCGCTTGATACTCTTTTCTCCAAAAGAAATCCAGAACTTCGCCAAGAGGAGGTTTTTTTTGTTTGTAATAAAAGACATCATAGCTTCAAATCTATGATTAAAATATCTGCAAACAATAACCGGATCCAAAGAGCACAGTTCTCCAGGTGTCTTGTACTCTATATTTTCTATATTTGCATTCGCCTCCCGAAGAAATTCAAGTAAATCTTCCCAAGCATACTCAGCACAGCTTAGAGTTAAAACCATGTAGGTGCTCCTACGTTTCTTAGCATGCATTTCAAATCTCCATGACAATGGTACCAATACTCATTAGTACCATGCTGACATGCCATTAGATTATTTAGGTGAGAATCCAAAACAGTGTCTTTCTGTTGCACTTTATCCATAAATTCCTTTGCTGAAACATGTTGCAGATGCACTCCTCTTTTTAGGACATGGTTCACTGCATAAGAAAGTCCAGATAAGTCACTCTCAAACAGAATTTGAAACAAATATGGAATACATTGACGAAATCTCGGATCTTCTGCATATAATCTTGTTGTCCGGTATTCAGATGCAGGAGTCTGTTGGAAATAACTGAAGAAAACAACGAGCTTCCAAGCTTTCTTCCCATACACTAATAGGACTTCCTTTTGCTTTTTTCATCTGAAATAATTCAATAGCATTCCCCATTGCTTCTTTGGAATGCAGTGGATGAACACTGTAATGTTCATAAATTTCTTCACTTCTGGACAGATCCACTTTTTCAATTTGTCCAATAGACAAATCATTATCCTCTTCTTCATTTATTTCCTCTTCTCCTACGTATACATTTTTATAGTATTTATTGTTTTTGACCAAATACAACGTTGCCTTTTTGACTTTTCTAACCTCCACTAAATCTTGCCAGATTTTCTTACTCTTTGTAGGCACACCATTAACTAGAATAACTAGAGGTTCCTCTTCTACATTTTCAACAAAAATTGTCTCAATGTTTTTCTTTAAATCAAGAGGCAAATATAGAACTCTACCCTTTAATCCTCTTTGTAAATCTGAAGGATTTAATTTCCCTGTCTTAGGCTCCATACGAACAATAGCCTGAAATGGATGCACACATTGAATCAGAATAGTCTTATAGGTATTTAAATCCTTCAGTTCAGATGGAATATTTATCAACTCACGATTATTATGTACAGCTCTAGCAGGCATTCTATTTTCATTTAATTTATTATAACAATATTTACAAATACGTTGATCAAAACCCAAATCAAAATAGTTTTCTACCAACAAATAAGTTGCAAAATCTTTCCACTCACTATTATTTTCCTCTTCACTTTTTAAATATAAATCAACTAACCTAGTTTGATTTTTGTAATGAGTGCGTCGACAACACACACAAGGAAAATTTGGTTTTTCACCTGCAATGACCTTAAACTTTGTTATTTCCTGTTCAAAATTTTCAGTACTAAAATTTCGGACATTTTCTACCACATTTCCTTCTATTACTGTATCAGTTTCTGCATTGTCTTCTTCTGGACCAAAGTAACTAACCTCAATTTCTGCACAAATCTTCTTAACATCTAATTCAGATCCATGCAAAAGAGCACTATTTAACTGTTTAAGTTTAAGTGCTGGACTTTTTGCATAATACAACTTTCTCACTAATATCCTCATTTTGGTATGATGCACTGCTAACATCCTCAAATGATGAAAAACACTCTGGCATATTTTTTTAGAAAGACAAGCCAGAGAATGCCCTTTCAGACCTGTTTTTTCTCTCACTCTGCACCGGTCTAATTCTTGCAGCATTACAATCTTTTTTTTAGACTTTCCTTAGTATACTTACATAAGAAATTGCAAAAGAAATCTATTGAATCCTGTCGTACACTGCAAATACTACTACAATTCCAAGTATACACAGGAACCTTAGGACGTCTCTCTAAAACTTCATCAGCTATCACCTCTTCTACGTTTCTAAGCACAATTTTTTCTTTTTCAATAGGACAACCGTCCTTCACCTCATATGCTCGACCACTGGTGTCAACTGCATGCAACAAATCATTACTTTGAAAGTAACTCTCTTCATTAAAATATGGCTCAGAACTTGAAGTATGCATCCATTTTCCAGAAAAAACTTTACGAAAATTACTTCTATTTATATGTCTTTTCCATTAACTCTTAGCTTTTAAAACTTTGATTGCCTTATTCAGTGTATTTATTCTATTAATGACTAAAATAAATAACTTCTTTTTTGTCTCAAACGCGCGTTCAACAATATCCTCAATATATTTTTTTTTCTTATAAAAAGCTGATTTTCTTTTAGAAATGTTTTCCTTTTTTATTAAATTCGAAACTACTCTATTATAAAACATACGCTTCCTGATTTCCGCAAACTGATTAGTACATATATTACTATAGACATTTTGTTCACCGCAGAGTTGGGAAACATTTTTCTTTTTTCTCTGATTTCTCCTTGTAGATACTGACAACTGTTTTTCCTTTCCCACATTATCCAAAAATGTTTTCCTTTGAGATAATTTCTTTATAAAATCCTTGCTTGTCTTACCAGGAGCACTCTTGTTTTTATCCGTCCTTTGTTGATTACGTAATTCTTCTTATTCTTTTCTCTTGGAATGGTATGTCCGTTTATAGTGCTTTCTTTTTTCATTTTTGGTCGGCATATTGATTTTTCTTTCTGCTCAAAATTACAATCTGTTGTGAAAAAAGAAAAAAAATTATAGGCCACTACTAACATATAACATAGACATTATAACCACTAAATAATGTAAGCACTGGTTTACTTTATAAGTTAAATAAATGCATAGCAACAGTCTCTGAACAGAGTAGGAAATCATGTAGTGAGTGCTGTTTCTGACTTTATGATTGCATTGCTGTGTCAACATTATAGACGTATTTGCTGACAATAATATTTCAGGCTTAAGAACAGTACAGTGATTTTCTGGAGCTGTAGGTGATCATAATGCAATTAATATTTGACCATAATCTCTAACACACTTCATCAAAACATTTATTCTCATTTTCATTGAGCAGATCAACGATCAATACTACAAGAAGACTGACTCGAAAAATGTTTTATTATAAATTATAAATTTATTCATTTAACATTTCATATTCCAATAAAACTTGCAACATAACTTCATCTGGTATTTCATTTCCATCATAATCAAAATTTTCATCTTCCCCTTCCAAATCTTCTACCATTTCTGGAAAAGCACTGTCCAAAGTCTCATCCATGAAATTGTCATTTCCACTTTCATTTTCCTCTTCAATAAGTCCATCATTCATTTCCTCTATTAAATCACTTGAGATCTCAAAATGTAAACCAACATTTTCTTTATGGTTTTCCATTACACCAATTAGATTTTGTTGCTGGTCCTCCCAAAAAAATATAATGACTAAATTATATCTTTTTCATGAATAGATAACTAAAAACTACCTTTACCAATTTTTTAAGTACATACATTACCATACTTTGAAACACATTAACTACATAGAATAATGTACCACCTTCCTCTTCTTTGAAAACAGACTCACACTGTGATCCTAGACACTTAACACAATCCCTTGTAATTTATTTAAATAATTACTGCAGTCAAAGGGGATCTTACTGTGAGTTTTGTTTATGGGTTTTCTGGACTGTAGAACTGTTGAAAGGCTTTATAATTTATTTCTAGGGATGGATTTTCTGAGTTTACCACTATAAACTGGTATTCAAACGGTATACAGACTGAAGGTGGGACTCACAATGTACAAATGAAAATTCACTAAACAGATTACTACTTGCCACAGAGACAGTTGCTTTTGCCTTTCAACAGCACACTGAGCATCTAAATTCCACAGCATGTACAAAATGTCATGCTAAGCATGAGCAACCATATCATAATAGACCTCTGCAAATGGATATGAAAGGGTGCAGACAGATGGTACAGGCACAGATATAGAGAGAAAGAATAAAATAATGCAGGTAGATAGTAAACTGTTACAGTTAGAGAATAGATGATGCACTGCTGAAAGTTAAAAAACAGATTGAGCAGTTACAAATAAAGAAGATGTACAGATACAGTGAGATGATATGACCAGAGAGACACACAGTACAGGCAGACACAGACATGGTAGATTGCATGTAACATACAGGTCATGTGTCTAACATCACACTGTAAGTTAAGTTTGATTTTAAATTAATGTGGGTGAATAATTTGCTTAGTTGATATGTTTTAAAATCATGTTTGGAAGACAATTACGCTTCAGGATATGTACTATTAGAGAATCTTATACAGAATGTCTGTTAGGCCTCTTTGTTGCCAAAAAGTCTCTATACTGTGCAATAAAGATCTAGGGTGTTCTGTTGAAATGAAAAAGGAATGTTATTTCTTGCTTACATGTATATGGTCTGTTTTTTGCCAGTAGAGACGGTGAGATGGTATAAGTACAGACAGAGATAGTGCAAGCAGACTCACACATGCTACACACAGATGATAAAATGGTACAACAGAGAAAAAATGCTAGGAACAGACACTGAAATGTTAAATCCAGAGGCTCTATTAAGCACACAGAGATGCAGATAGAGAAGACAGAGAGAAAACAGTACATCCAGAGACTGCTAAACTACAGACAAACAGGGAAAAGATTTATCATGGTAGGATTGCATAACACACACCAACAGCCATATCATAATACGCCTCTGCAAATACACATGAACGAGTGCAGACAGATGGTACAGCATGAGTTAGAGAGATAATGCAGATTTAGGAAACATTAATGCACGCAGACAGTAAACTGTTACAGTCAGAGGATAGATGAAGCAGGACTGCAAAGAAAAGAACACATGGACCAGTCCCATAAAAAGATGGTGCAGAGAGACAGTAAAATAGTATGACAGCATACATAAGTAGTGCTAGTAGATACAGACATGGTACACATAAACGATAAAATGGTACAACAGAAAAGAAATAGTGCAAACATTCAGAGAAATTTTGCTTATTATTTTAATCTGCACAAAAATAGATCCCCTTTACAAATTAGCAACTCACCTTTATAAATGGTTTTGAAGGTTCAAAACTCTATCAATTACACTCCAGATTCTTGGATTTGAGCAGCAAACACTAAAAAAACAAAAAGACTCAAATTTTATTACCATATTACACACATCTTTATTACACAGCATAGAGCCTTTTTGGCAAGTAACAAGCCTAACAGACATGCTGCCTAAGATTCTCTAGCAGTACATTTCTTAAAGCCTAAATAACTTCAAGAAATGATTTTTAAACACATGAAAAAAGCAAATTATTCATCCAGATTTATTTAAAATCAAGCTTCACTTACAGTGTGATATTACACACATGTCCAGGATGCTACATGCAATCTTTATGATATGTACTGCTAGAGAATCTTACGCAGTATGTCTGTTAGGCGTCTTACTTGCCAAAAGGAATCACCATGGATCCCCAGGATCACACTGTGAGTTAAGCTTGTTTTTAAATGAATTTGGGTGAATAAATTGCTTACTAGATTTATATTTAGATTCTGCTAATTATGGTGATTTGTTTTGTTTCCAACATTTTGACAATCACTACTTGCACAATACTAATGACAGAGGGGGAGGGAGAGGGAGGGCAGGAGGGAGACGCAGGGCAGGAGGGAGAGGGAGGGCAGGAGGGAGAGAGAGGGCAGGAGGGAGAGGGAGATGCAGAAGGAGAGCAGGAGTGAGAGACACAGATGGAGAGGGAGAAAGAGGATAGGAGGCAGAGAGAGGGCAGGAGAGAGAGGGAGGGCAGAAGGAAGAGAGAGATGAAGATGGAAAGGGAGTGAGAGGGTAGGAGGGACAGAGAGGGCAGGAGGGAGACAGAGGGCAGGAGGGAGAAGGAGAGAGAGGGCAGCAGGGAAACAGGACAGGCGGGAGAGAGAGGGCAGGAGGGAGGGAGAGATAGAGAGGCAGAGCAGGAGGGAGAGAGAGATAGAGAGGGGGAGGGAGGGCAGGAGGGAGAGAGAGAGAGGGCAGGATGGAGACAGGGCAGGAGGGAGACTGAGGGCAGGAGGCAGGGAGAGAGGGAGTGCAGGAAGGAGAGAGAGATGAGAAGGGAGAGGGAGGGCAAGAGGGTGAGACAGGCCAGAAGGGAGAGGGAGGGCAGAAGGGAGAGGGAGAGCAGGAGGAAAGGCAGCAGGGAGAGGGAGGGCAGGAGGGACAGGAAGGGCAGGAGAAAGAGGGAGGGAGGGAGAGCGAGGGCAGGATAGAGAGGGAGGGCAGGAGGGAGAGGAAGGGTAGGAAGCAGAAGGTAGGCAGGATGGAGAGGGAGTGCAGGATAGAGAGAGATGGAGAGGGCGGGCAGGAGACAGAGAGATATGGAAAGGGAGGGCAGAAGGAAGAGAGAGATGGACAGGGAGGGAAGGAGGGAGACAGATGTATGTATGCTGGGTCTCGTAGCTCAGTGGATGAAGGCATCTGCTGCAGGGACCTGTGTACAACCTCATGGTCACAAGTTTTTGTTTTGCTTTAGCCCCGCCCCTTCCTCTCTGACCCCGCACCCACCAGTGCGCCCCTCGGCCACAAACCACACTGTAAATTTGGCCCCCAGGAGAATGTTTGTGTGTACCCATGAAAACTAACCGACAAGGTTGACTTAAATGATTTCATAAAGGGCCTGGCTAACGGTAGATCTAAAAGGCAGTTGTGGACAACAGCATTAATGCCCTTTCCTCCCGAATTTACGCATTAGATAATATTGTTTCATCTGTTGTTGAAATAGTACATCATGAAGTATCTGTTTTATACCATGGACAAAATCAATTGCGTTCTGTTATGCAGTTTGCATTGACCTTGCAGACGCTGAAGCATGGAAAAGTGCCTTTGACCTATGCAGGGCTTTAAGTGGGATAAACAAACTGGGGGGTCTCTCAAAGGGGCGTGACCAATGTAATCTGGGGCGTGGCTTAAAACTCGTAAACCAAAAATCTGTGCTTAGCGTAGTGTGCTGCCCGACTTGTATTTTGCTATTTGTGTCATTGCATCTAAATATGATACAACAAGTAACATCATACCTACAACAAGTGAGGACTATTGGCTTTGACAATGGTTGGTAGTTGCAAAAGTTAAATAAGCAGAAACTTTGGCCTGTCGATAATGTTCAGAAAGCTTCCACTTAAAATCCTGGTGACGCCACAACAATGTTGCTGTACCTGAGTCTCAGAAAGAGAAGGAAAATCCAGAGAGAAAATGACTCTCTTTAAAGGATTTCGCTTCCCCTACAACGCTCACCTAGCATGACCTCATGCCGTCACTTCTCCAATAGTGAGAACTGAGCAGTGTCAGCAGCGTCAGCAGCGCACATAATCTGCCTGCAGTCTCTAAACGGGTCTCTATCGGGCTCTGTTTTATGCCCTGGCACTTTTCCCCGAACTGCAGCAACAGCAGGCTGTCACTGCAGTCCGGGAAAAAAGACAGTCTGCCTGTGCCAGGGCTCAAAACAGAGCCCGATAGAGACCCGTTTCGAGCCTGCCTTAAAAAAACTGCCGGTGCTCAGACCCGGAGAGACCCGGCCCACTTAAAGCCCTGAAACTATGTTAATGTCTCCTCTCTGTTTGCACCCTTAAATTTGACTGAGAAACAACGTTTGCTTTCCATGAGACACGCTTCTTTTTCGATGTTCCACATTGAACGCCTAGAGTCATTGCCCTTTTTAGTGGCAGAAGCCACAGCTGCAACCTGGCTAATCCACGGATTAATTACTCTACCTTTCGCGCTTTTTCAGTTTTGAAATTGCATGAAGTATTTTGACATAGGCAGATACGAGCGGCTCAGTACCTCCTACTTGCATGAAGCCTGGTCGCTCCCTTTCACTTATAGATGCCTTAGGGACGGGAAAGAGGTATATCTGAATAGAGATGAGTGTACAGAAACACCGGATCACTCGGCGATGTGTAGGCACATCCAATTGCATGGTTCATGTAACCAGAACCGCTCTAATGTAGCATGTGTTTTGAAAGGTACACCGGTGCCTGCTATAGTCCCGACTTTTGTGAGAAAAACAAGGACCCCCTGGGTATCAATACAGACTCCTAGGGCAGGGTAATTACCTATGTGGGTAAAAAATCCTAGGCTATCAGCTAAGTAAGTGACCAATTATTCTAGAACCAGTGGCGAGATAAAAAAAACGAATATGAACTGTATAAAAATATATATTTAATAGGTATAAATAAAAATCATATAGAGATTCAATAGAAATCAAACTATATGATAGGGTAAAAATATAATTCATAAAAAAACATCAACAGGTTTTATAAACAATAAATACATATCATGTAAATCATACAAGTTACAAAAAACAATACATTCACAAAGGTTAATGACATGAAAAGTATTAAAGAATAATTCATTAAAACTCGACCCGCGCGTTTCGGCAGAAAAAACGCCTTCTTCAGGAGTCTCTGCTGATAGTATTAAAAATAATGTTTTCCTATGTGGTATATTTGAAAGCTGATTATATCTTCTTACATTCAACTAGTCAGAGCCACTTGATAAAGGCTAATACCTGGTGAAATCTGTAATGTTCTTGTCAGGTGTAAGGACACGTTAGTTTCATACACGGATATCTTGTAGAGCCGCGAGGAAGGTTTAGCCAAAATTATTATATGATGCCAACGATATCAGCGTAAACGAAGGAACTTGAGAGTTCAGATGCGGGTTTCTAAATTCATATGGTATAGACCACGTCAGTAGATTTAAACGACAGCTTGTGGCCAGTAGTTCATGGCTTGTGTATTGAAAAGAGGCTTCTTGGTTCGTACTCTATGTACTAAAGTTAAATAAAAGCGGCGTCTGACGGCACCGGGTATTTCATGACTAGAATGGATAAGAATCTCATGGGCAGCAGGATGGTGCTGCTCCAGGGGACGAAAAGTAGCTCAGATACCTCGGCTTAGAAGCGGTTGCTGCTTATTTCGCCTACCCAGTTTTAGGCTGACTCTTATTGAAGCCATTTTTTTCTTCTCTCACTATTTGGACTTTTTTTTATATAAACAGACCTATTGGCTTTACTAACAGTGGACATTACAATTTCGTGCTGGTGAGATTTTATATTTTTATGTGGACAAAATTTTTTTCCTCACCTACCTTATCTTATCTGATACGTGCTCGGATCAAGGCAGGGTAATTTATGGATAGATGTGCCCTGATTACTGTGTTAAGTTAGCATGAGCTTTTTATGAGTTTAAACAGCATTTTTCCTTTCTGCTGCTTTTTGCGCCCGACACACTTCTGCTGGTTTACTTTTCAGCCTAGTGAAATGTTTTCTGTTCATACGAGAATAATATGTTGTTACACTGATATCAGCCTTGCTTGGCGAGCTGTATCTGTACAGCGAGTGCTGAAACCTTCAAAGATACCTCAATACAGTAGTTGTTATGAGCACTGAACTTCGCACGTCCCTACAGATAACATACATGCAGCTGCAGCCAAGTTCTGGCTTTTGGCGCGTTTTATTTTGCCTTGCACAAGAGCATACAATCACACTTGATAGTGCTTCGCATGCAGAGAGTTGGTTGCTAATGATGTGATCCCTAACCACTAGGATTTTGAGTTATGGGGCCGCTCTACTTAAACTCAAAAGAGACCTTCTTAGATATAATATAATATACTAGGGTGAGAAATAAGTGTTGTTAAACCCTATTCATTTTGCATCATACTATGCTTGCACCGTTTGTGTTCTATGGACTAGTGACTATGCCGATTACTTTGTTTCTTATAATATGTTTGTTTGTATTAGATAAGATACTGCGCTTGAGAGCACTGCATTACTGAATAAACATTTCAAATATGCACGCGTCCTCTTTTACTCCTTATTCTGGACTGAAATTATTGTATACTGAAAGAGTATTCATGTGTTCCACGTAACCTGAGGTGTACTAAGTTCATGTTCTGGTTTGTCTACCTGGGGTACTCATAGTACGGCCCGCGTGCCTTCCTTGGCGGCCCGCGGACCTTGCAGACACTCATACCTCTGCTAAAAATTATTTTTTATTAGTGTTAGCAAACACCGCAGCAGCAGCGCTTCACTCAGACTGATAATCACTGCTCCCCCGGCCCCCACAGAGCAGAGGCTCTGTTGTATTTCACCTCTTAGCGCCCCTGCATCTCCACTCTGACAATCACTTCTCCCCCGGCCACCACAGAGCAGAGTGGAGATGCAGGGGCGCTAAGAGGTGAAATACAACAGAGCCTCTGCTCTGTGGGGCCGAGCGAGCGGTAATTGTCAGAGTGGAGATTCAGTGGCACTTCAACAAAGCCTCAAAATTATGTAAATGGTCTTTTAAAGACCTGCCAAGTACTTTGGTGCGGCTGTCTGTGTGTGCGCGCAGAGGAAACTCTCTCAGCTCGGACTGAAGGCAGACAAAGACAGACACACACACAGTGAGATAACAGAGGGGGATGGAGATGGAGGGCAGGAGGGAGAGAGAGATGGAGACAGACGGCAGGAGGGAGAGAGATCTATGTATGCTGGGTCTGGTAGCTCAATGGATGAATGCATCTACTGCACGGACCTGTGTACAACCTCATGGTCACAAGTTTTCATTTTGCTTTACTCCACCCCTCCCCCTCTCACCCCGCCCCCCACCAGTGCGGCCCTCGGCCACAAACCACACTGTAAATTTAGCCCCCGAGAGTAAGTTTATGAGTACCCTAAGCATTGGGAGTTTATGATGACCAATAAGTCACTGATTGCTAGTCTGGTGGAGGATTTGTGGGTACTAAGGTGAGTTTTGGGACATCGTAAGTCACTGAGGGTCCATGCCTCTTTGCACAGTTCTGTCTGAGTACGGAATCCCTGCGACAGTCTGTTAGACCTCTTACTTGCCAAAAGGAATCACCATGTATCTTTTGACAACGAAGAGGTCTAATAAACATGCTGCCTAAGAATCTCAAGCAGTGCATACCATCTAGCCTAACTAACTTCAAGAATTGATTTTTTAACACATCATGTAAGCACATTATTCACCCAGATTCATTTAAAATCAAACTTCACTCACAGTTTGATCTAACACACATGACCAGGATCTATACATGCAATCTACCATGTCTCTCTCTACCTACACTATGTGTGTCTCTACTCATACCATCTCACTATCTTTACTAACAAAAAATAGACCATATATATGTATGCAAGAAAAAACATTCCTTTCTCATTTCAACAGCACACCCTGGATCTTTTGGCAAGTAAGAGACCTAACAGACATGCTGCCTAACATTCTCTAGCAGTACATTTCATGAAGACTAACTAACTTCAAAAAATGACTTTTTAACACATCAACTAAGAACATTATTCATCCAGATTCATTTAAAAATAAGCTTGATTCACAGTGTAATCTTAGACACATGGCCATGATGTCACATGTAATCTACCATGTCTGTCTCTACCTGCACTATGTGTGTCTCTGCTAATACCATCTCTCGATCTCTGCACCATCTTTACAGATTACAGAAAAACGCTTCCAAATTAGTGAAATAATTACTGTCTGCCTTAAACACATTTTATATACCATTTATTCAGTATACCAAAAATGGTTGCAAAACTACAAATTACAGTTGAAGGAAAGAAACTGAGGAAGGAGAATAAGGAAAAAGAACTGACAGCAGGCGCGCAACCCCCATTGAACTCACAGGGCTTCAGCCCCCCCCCATCGGGTGTGGCAGCCCGGGATGAGACAGATCCCGGGCACACACAGAGCCACACCCGAATGTTTCACATGTCTTTAAAGAGCCATTTGAATGTTAATTAGGCCTTGCAGTTGTTTCACCCCTTCTAAGAGCCCCTGCAGCTTCACTCTGCCTACTGATTAAAGGTTCAGGCCCCCCTAACAAAAATTTTTGTTAGCCCCCCCCCCCCCCGAAATTTGGCTCCAGTTGCGCCTCTGACTGACAGTGAATAAAAAGAACTAACAGTGAGGGATTACATAACAGGATGAGTGAAGAGCACTGAGGATAATGAAACATATTAAGAGAAATCTAAAACTAGTAAGTGAGAACAAATAATTTATATAAAGAGTGAGGAAACGAAAAGGAAGAGTAGTAGAAAGAAAAGAAAACAGTGCCAAAGAGAAAAATGAGGTCAGTCAGAGACTGTGAGGCAGAGAAACAGTTATAGTGACTAAAGCATAATTTACAGTGAAACACAGTGAAAAAGAATTAGAGACTCACCTTTAACAATGCTTTATTAGATGTAGAACAGTGGCAGTCACAAAACAAATTTTCGTATGCAGAAACTCTGAACAATGCTTCTATCACTGCAACCAAAGAATAATGGCACAGATTTCCTCTCAATACAGACTCATATTTGTCTATATAACCAATCATATTTGTTCCCACACAAATTCAAAATCAAACTAACATTTCAGTTGGTTGTCCCTTTCAATATTTTCAAAGTCACATAAAGTTCACCCTTCACCCTCTGCCTTCTCTGGCTGTTACCATGGTAACACCTCATTCTGCACCTGGCTGAAGACACAGGTCAAAAGTTCATATCTCAATGTTCCAAATCAAACCAGCAAGGCTGATTTCCCTCCAAACACACCTGCTTATCCACTGCTTTGTTAGTTTTCATTATTTTTTCACAACCAATAGCATTTTTCGTTTTAAAAAAACATTAACATGCAACCTAGTCTTCAATCTTGAATTGTAAGAATCAACCAATAATTTCTAGTTTTTCAAGTACACCAAACCTCATCCACTTTTTTATCAAAACTCTCAGCTTTTAACTGCCATTTCACTTCCAGAACCCATTGGAGTACTACTGCATCTGCCTTGAAAATGATGAAAGTTTGGCTTTTAGGGCACAGCTATATTCACTGGAGTGAAAAATATGCAGCAAACTTGACGTATTTCCAACCTTGATTTACCAAATGTGGACATTATGTGGATTGGCCACAGAGGATTGAGATGTCACCAATTAACCACATCGCTGCTGTGCATTTTTCCCTCCTGTGCTGAAAGGCTTTGAAAGTCCATTGTTCATGACGAGCTCAGCTCGTCATCAGCACAGCTCCACTGTGCCTCATGACGAGCTGAGCTCGTCATGAGCATGGAAGGGGTTATTACCATTGGTGAAAACCTTTATGCATCTCCCACAACCTGACCTCATAATTGTGCACTGTGGTGGAAATGATCTAGGCACATTGACTGGGGTAGGTCTGGAAATGCTTTTAAAGGACACCTTTCGGCAATTGATGTCACTTTTTCCTCAAACTGCCTTTGTGTATTCCAATATATGCCAAAGACAGAAATGGAATTGGTCCAACCAATATTGTCCACAGATTGAGAAAGCAAGAAAACACATGAATAAATCTGTTTCTGCTTTCCTCAGAGACTATGGCATGGGTTCTACATACCACAACAACTTGCGTTACAACATGCAAGGCATTTATAGAGGAGACAGTGCACATTTCACAGATGACGGGAACAGAGTCTCCCTCTGTAACTTAAGACTCTGCATCGGTACTTACTTGTAGGTACAAAAAAGACCCAATTAACACAACAGCTCTTTTTAGAGCCAACCAACATCTAAACACTCAAACTTGTAATTTAACTGTATTTTTTTATCTTTTTTTGCCGCCGTGCGCACACCACGTGACTTTTTTTTTGCCCTTCGGGGTCCTTCAGGGACACCCTGACAAGACCTAGGGAGTCAGGGAGACTCTAACCTGACCCCTTTTCACCTTTACCACTTTCATTTTTCACTATCTTGTGAAACTACACAAAATGGCGCCTGGAGGGTGCGACGCCGTGCGCGCACCTCGCTAATTTTTTTCCAAAAAAATAAAATGTTTTTTTGCCCATCGTGGTCCTTTAGGGACCCCCTGAGAAGGCCTAGGGGGTCAGGGAGACTCTACCCTACACCCTTTTCACGTTTTCCACTTTCGTTTTTCGCAATCTTCTAAAATGACACAAAATGGTGGCTGGAGGGTGCGAGCACCTCGCAAAAAATTTAAAAAAAAAGAAAAACATTTTTTGCCCTTCGTGGTCCTTTAGGGATCCCCTGAGAAGGCTTAGGGGGTCAGGGAGACTCTACCCTGCCCCCTTTTCACGTTTTCCAATTTTATTTTTACCTCTCTTCTGTCTCGGGTGTGCGTGCTCCGTGTGCACACCTCGCGATTTAAAAAAAAACTTGTTTATTTTGGCCTTCCTGGTCCTTTTGGGACCCCCTGAGAATGCCTAGAGGGTCAGGTAGACTCTACCCTTCACGTTCTCCACTTTGAATTTTTCACTCTGTTTTGCCTCGGGAGGTATGAGCTCCATGCGCGCACCTCGAGATTTAAAAAAAAATAAAACAAATTGGGGGGGGGGCCTTCGGGATCCTTTCAGGACCCCCTGCGAAAACCAAGGGGGTCAGGGGGTCTCCACCCTGCCCCCTTTTCATGTTTCCCACTGTTTTTTTGGGCTCGCTTCTGCCTCGGAGAAAACATGGCGGCCAACACTTCCTGGTTTCCACCGAGTCGAATGTTCAGAGACGTCTAACAGCAAATTAGAATTCCGCTCGCGCACGGGAAGATGCTCGCACGGTGCGCGCACGGTACGCGTCTCTAGATATATACATTTTTTCAAATTCAATTTTCTCAACAACTACTGGAGGAATTTACACCATTTAAACAAAAGGGCGAACTAGAAATCAGACTCTACCATTTCGCCAAATTTCTTGCAATTCCGTTCAGCCGTTCGGGCTGTAGCCGTGTCTAATCGTCCTATGCAAAATAACATGGGGAAAACACATTTTGGGACCCCCCTTTTTTCTCAGCCCCCACTTCACGAATCCCCCCAAAACTTTCAGGGAAGGAGAGGAGCGGGCCATGTTCTTTGAGAAATTCACGAAGATTGGTCAATCGGCGACAAAGTTATTCCCAGTAGAATGTTGTGGATTTCCTATGGAAACTAGGTCCTAACTATAACTACCTACTGGTGACCGCCAGTAGGTAATATATATATATATATATATTCACTGAAAAAACCATAGGTTTCACATCAGTTATAGTTAGGAATTAGCATTTAAAAAACCTATGAAATTCACTGAAAAAACCATAGGTTTCACACCGGTTATAGTTAGGAATTAGCATTTAAAAAACCTATTAAATTCACTGAAAAAACCATAGGTTTCACACCAGTTATAGTTAGCTGGAAATTTTACTGATATAAAACCATTGAAATTCCCACGTTATAGTTAGTCGGACTCACTATAACTTGCGCGTGCAATGCACTGCTGATGACATCACATATTACATCACTCATGACATGGTCAGTGACATCACTCATGACATCACTGATGACACCATCCAGTGAATATGTGTCTTTCTGAAAAATAAATATTAGTGAGTTATGTTTAAAAATTTAAATACATATATTAGTGTTTCACTTTGTGTATAAGTGGCTACATGTGTTGATAAGTAGCAACATGCGTATGTATATGGGTTATTTGATATTATTATTAGTATCAGTATGAGTGTCTATATGGTTTGGTGGGGGTATTACTTAGCACATAGATGCATGAGTGACTGACTCTTTGTTTGTATGTGTTTTGAAGACAGCATATGTACAGGACTGTATGGGTGGATGAGTGTCTATATGTGTTTGTTAGTGAGTGAATGACTGTCTCACTAGTGTCTTTATCAGTAACTACATATGTTTTAATCTAGTATATATGAATATTGATGTATATAAGTGAGTATATGTGAGAGTAAGAGATTGTAAGATTTCCTTTTTAAATAAGTATGTGTTTCTATAAGTGATTGTTTAAGAGAATAAATATGTGTAATTTTCAATAGAAGTAAGGTGGAAGTGTGTGTATAACTCTATATTCAAATAAATGGTTGTTCAATAGTTTATTTGCACGTGTGAATATGTCTGTGAGTAACTTTTGGATGAATGTCGGTGTGTAACAGGATGTATAGGTGTATCTCTTCATATGATGAGTGAGTATATGTATGAGTGACTATATAGAACTGTTGGTGAATGAGTGGATGTGTATATAGATAGTGGAAGTACAGAATTGCTTGTTGTAACTGATATAGGTATGTCCATTTTTTAAAAATTTCAGTTTCTATTTTTGAATATGTGTCTCAAGGGTTACTTTACACTGAGAGGAGGTCTGTGACTGTGTCACAAGGATGGTGTCATCAGTGATGTCATGAGTGATGTCACTGACCATGTCATGAGTGATGTAATATGTGATGTCATCAGCAGTGCATTGCACGCGCAAGTTATAGTGAGTCCGACTAACTATAACGTGGGAATTTCAATGGTTTTATATCAGTAAAATTTCCAGCTAACTATAACTGGTGTGAAACCTATGGTTTTTTCAGTGAATTTAATAGGTTTTTTAAATGCTAATTCCTAACTATAACCGGTGTGAAACCTATGGTTTTTTCAGTGAATTTCATAGGTTTTGTTAATGCTAATTCCTAACTATAAGTTTCACTTTATAAATAAGACTGTTAGCACTCTAGTTGTTCTTTTTAACACTCTGGTACATTCTGTCATTGGGCTACAGTTGGGCTACATCTAGTTGAAATTTGGGCTACATTTACAATTTTTGGTCTCTGGTGGCCATCTTTGGGCTACATTGGGCTACTTTGGGCTACATTTGGGCTACATTTTGGCTCTAACATATATTAAGCCCAATGTAGCACAATACATATTTTTATAAAGTTAATTTTTTTACAAACCACTTCAGAATAGGGCTACCTGTCCCTACAATTTTCCCATTTTTTTTTTTTAATTTTTGGGGGGAGCGCTCCCAGAGCGCGCCCCGGAGTGCGCCCCGAAAAGCGTATTTCTGAAAAGCGCCCCCGGGCGCGCTCCGAGGAGCGTCTCGTGAGCGCCAATATCGCAAACGAAAACATGATTGTGACGTTCGCGTAGCCGCGACCGCGTGATACGCACGGCGTAAGCGCACCCGGAAGTACTCGCGCGAATACGATCGTGCAACGTAGGCGTCTGACACGCTTACGCGGCGCGCCTCTGGCCGCGCCCCGCGGCGCGTCGCGTAAGCGCGTCGGGTCATGTGACCAGAAAATAACACTTTTCATTGGTTCATAACAGTTTTGGTTTCATAATGATGAAGCCCATGGTCATGTGACCTGTAAATAACACTTTTCATTGGTTCAATAATTATTTTTTTCTAAATTTAGAGAAACCCACCCATTTCTCTCACTATTGATTTTCACTTGGAGAGAGCAAGAGGTGTTTTGTGAATTCTCTACTCATTAATTTTCCTGATCTACAGCAATGGCTGCAAGGGAGTCCTCCAGCAGTGATTCAGATGGATTTGTGCAAGAGGACCCTCCTCACCAGAAAACAAAGAACCACTTCATCTGGAAATTTTATGACATCCCTGAAGGACAAAAAAAAGTTAATGCAAGTAAAGTAACTTGTAAAATATGTGGAAGTATTTTATCCAGAGGCAATCCTCTAAAAAAATACAGCTTTGGAAATGCCAATTTAATTAGGCATGTCAAAAGAAGACACCCCAACAATTACTCCAGGGAGAGTGTCAGGGAGCTGGCAGAGAAGGCACGAAGAGATGGCAGCAGCACCTCCACTGGTGGAGCAACACCTTCAGGTTCAGCACGTGCAAGAATGGTCCCTAACATCCAGCCGGTATTTGCAGGAATAAAATGTTTATGCACAAACTGTGACGAACTACTCTGTTACGGGGAGCAGAGCGTTGAACTCATTGCAATAAAGAAACAGGAACACCAATGCTCTCCCCGTCCCTAAATTTTCTCATTTTTTTGCTCCTGTTGAGCATTTTCTGAATCCCTGTTTTTGTTTTTCCCCTGAAAAAAAACCAAAAAAAATATAAAATCGTTTCAAAAAGTATAAAAAAAATATAAAACAACAAAAACAAAAAAAAAGTTCTTTTCAGAACTACCTCCAATTTATAAAAAAATGCTATTTTTTTTTTTAAAAAAAGTGCCATTCTTTTTCTCAATCGTACGCTCACCGGTGCGCGTACCAGGCGCTCCCTCGGCGCAAATTTAAAAAAAAAAATTTTGGGGGGCCCCGTACGGCTTTTTTATGACCCCCACATCAAACCTAGGGGGTCAGGGGGGGTGTACCCTGCCCCCTTTTGCTCATTTCCCCCTTTGATTTTTACCACCTCAATCCTACCGAGGTACAAGATGGCGGCCGCTGCGGACTGTTTCGAATGTTTACAGACACCCGAGAGCCAATCAGCTTTCCATGCGCACCTCGCGTGTCGCGCCTGGAGCGCACTCCGGTGCGCGCACCTGTGCGCTGCTATAGATATATATATTTTTTGGGACCTAAATTACTCAAAATCCACTGGAGCACATATCTTGAGACATAGCAAAGGCACATCGGGCTACCAGTCCCTACAATTTTGCCAAATTTGGTGGAAATACATTCAGCCGTTCGGGCTAAAAGTGACATCGACCGCCCTATGGAAATTAACATGGGGAAAACGCGTTTTGGGACCCCCCTTTTATCTCGGCCCCCGCTTAACGTATCCCCCCCAAACTTTCAGGGAAGGACCGGAACCCCGCGAGGCCATTTTCAGGAAATTTTCAGGCAGATTCGTCAACCGGCGCCAAAGTTATTCGAAATAGAATTTTCAGATTTAACATTGAAAAAAATCCTAACTATAACTACCTACTGGCGACCGCCAGTAGGTAATATATATATATATATATATATATATATATATATATATATATATATATATATATATATTCACTGAAAAAACCATAGGTTTCAGCTACGTTATAGTTAGGAATTAGCAGTTTAGAAATACACTGAAAAAACCATAGGTTTCATACATGTTATAGTTAGCTGGACATTTCACTCATACAAAACCTTTGAAATTCCCCCGTTATAGTTAGTTCAGCTAACTATAACTCGCATGCCCACAATGCACTGCTGATGACGTCACATATAACATCACTCATGACATGGTCAGTGACATCACTCATGACATCACTCATGACATCTCAAATGACATCACTGATGACATCACTGATGACATCATCCTTGTGAAAGAGTGGCAGACCTCCTCTCAGAGTAATATACCCTTTGATACACCCATTCAAAAATAGAAACTAAAATTTTCAAAAAAATTGAGATACCGATACCACTTACCAACAAGCTATTTAGTAATTTGAACATCTACATACACATCCACAGTTTTTTATAGTCACTTATACACGTACTCACTCATCATATGTACTCATACACTTATACATCCTGTTACATGCCGACACTTATCCATACACTTACTCACACACATACTCACACATGCAAATAAACTATCAAACATGCATTTATTACATATACAGCATATATACACAGTACTACACTTACTTTTACAGAAGCGTACATATACTTACTCTCTTAAACAATCACTTACAGAAACACATACTTATTTATACAGGAACTCTTCCAATCTCTCACTCTCATATATATTCACTTATATACATCAATACTCATATATAGTAGATTAAAACATATGTAGTTACTCATAAAGATACTTTTGAGACAGTCAATCTGTCACTAACACACCCATACACACACTCATCCACCCATACAGTCCTGCATATATGCTGACTTCAAAACACATACAAACAGTAAGTGACTCATTCATGCATGTATGCGCTAAGTAATACTCCCCACCAAACCATACAGACACTCATACTGATACTCAAAAAGCCAACTAATAACTCATATAGACACCCATGTAGCTACTCACCAACCCATGCAGCCAATTATAGACAAAGTGAGGCACTGATACAGATATTTACATATTTAATCATTACTCGCTAATACATGTATTCACTAAGATACACTTAATAAGTCAGTTATGCAATCATTTTTACAAAAAAAAACGGATTGGTGTCAGTACAACGCGATGTATTACAACGTGTTCCGTTACAACGCAGATTTTACAACGCGGGATACATTACAACGGATGTCATTACAATGCATGGCATTACATCGCAAATGCTATTACAACGCATGGCATTACATCGTAAGTATAGGTAAGTATAGCTTTTTTTTAAAATGTTATTTAGTTTATTATAATTAATTTATTTAAAATAATTTAATTAAAACACATTTTAAAATTGTCATTAAATTAATTTAATTAAATAATATCTATTTAATAAATAATATCTATTTAATAAATGTAATTTTAATAAAAATAGTAATTAATTTAATTTAATTAAAAAAGGTAATTAGTTTAAAGTACATATTTTTGATAATGAAATTAAATTAAATTAATAACAATTAATTATTTAATTTAATTAATTTAATTAAATTTAATTAATTAATTTAATTAAAAAATGTAATTAGTGTAAAATAATTAATTTAATTTATTAAATATATTTTAATAAATTTTAAAATAGTAAATATAATTTAATTATCCCTAAACACAAACCCTACCCTAAAACCTAAAAACACCCCTGTACCCCAAAACCCAAACCCTGCCCTAAAACCTAAAAACACCCCTGTACCCCAAAACCCAAACCCTGCCCTAAAACCTAAAAACACCCCTGTACCCCAAAACCCAAACCCTGCCCTAAAACCTAAAAACACCCCTGTACCCCAAAACCCAAACCCTACCCTAAAACCTAAAAACACCCCTGTACCCCAAAACCCAAACACTGCCCTAAAACCTAAAAACACCCCTGTACCCCAAAACCCAAACCCTGCCCTAAAACCTAAAAACACCCCTGTACCCCAAAACCGAAACCCTACCCTAAAACCTAAAAACACCCCTGTACCCCAAAACCCAAACCCTGCCCTAAAACCTAAAAACACCCCTGTACCCCAAACCCAAACACTGCCCTAAAACCTAAAAACACCCCTGTACCCCAAAACCCAAACCCTGCCCTAAAACCTAAAAACACCCCTGTACCCCAAAACCCAAACCCTACCCTAAAACCTAAAAACACCCCTGTACCCCAAAACCCAAACCCTGCCCTAAAACCTAAAAACACCCCTGTACCCCAAAACCCAAACCCTGCCCTAAAACCTAAAAACACCCCTGTACCCCAAAACCCAAACCCTGCCCTAAAACCTAAAAACACCCCTGTACCCCAAAACCCAAACCCTACCCTAAAACCTAAAAACACCCCTGTACCCCAAAACCCAAACACTGCCCTAAAACCTAAAAACACCCCTGTACCCCAAAACCCAAACCCTGCCCTAAAACCTAAAAACACCCCTGTACCCCAAAACCCAAACCCTACCCTAAAACCTAAAAACACCCCTGTACCCCAAAACCCAAACCCTGCCCTAAAACCTAAAAACACCCCTGTACCCCAAACCCAAACACTGCCCTAAAACCTAAAAACACCCCTGTACCCCAAAACCCAAACCCTGCCCTAAAACCTAAAAACACCCCTGTACCCCAAAACCCAAACCCTACCCTAAAACCTAAAAACACCCCTGTACCCCAAAACCCAAACACTGCCCTAAAACCTAAAAACACCCCTGTACCCCAAAACCCAAACCCTGCCCTAAAACCTAAAAACACCCCTGTACCCCAAAACCCAAACCCTACCCTAAAACCTTAAAACACCCCTGTACCCCAAAACCCAAACACTGCCCTAAAACCTAAAAACACCCCTGTACCCCAAAACCCAAACCCTGCCCTAAAACCTAAAAACACCCCTGTACCCCAAAACCCAAACCCTGCCCTAAAACCTAAAAACACCCCTGTACCCCAAAACCCAAACCCTACCCTAAAACCTAAAAACACCCCTGTACCCCAAAACCCAAACCCTACCCTAAAACCTAAAAACACCCCTGTACCCCAAAACCCAAACACTGCCCTAAAACCTAAAAACACCCCTGTACCCCAAAACCCAAACCCTGCCCTAAAACCTAAAAACACCCCTGTACCCCAAAACCCAAACCCTACCCTAAAACCTAAAAACACCCCTGTACCCCAAAACCCAAACACTGCCCTAAAACCTAAAAACACCCCTGTACCCCAAAACCCAAACCCCGCCCTAAAACCTAAAAACACCCCTGTACCCCAAAACCCAAACCCTGCCCTAAAACCTAAAAACACCCCTGTACCCCAAAACCCAAACCCTACCCTAAAACCTAAAAACACCCCTGTACCCCAAAACCCAAACACTGCCCTAAAACCTAAAAACACCCCTGTACCCCAAAACCCAAACCCTGCCCTAAAACCTAAAAACACCCCTGTACCCCAAAACCCAAACACTGCCCTAAAACCTAAAAACACCCCTGTACCCCAAAACCCAAACCCTGCCCTAAAACCTAAAAACACCCCTGTACCCCAAAACCCAAACACTGCCCTAAAACCTAAAAATACCCAAACACCCCAAAACATATACATCAGTACCCCAAAACATATACTCCTATACTCATACTTATTTAAAAAAATACTTAAATTAATATATTTAATTTATAATATTTAAAAACGAAATAAATATTTTTTTATAATTAATAATAATTAAATCAATTATAAAATATTAAATAAAATAAAAAAAATTAAATACTTACCAATACTTACGATGTAATGGTATGCGTTGTAATAGCATCTGCTATGTAATGCCATGCGTTGTAATGGCATGCATTGTAATGGTATTTGCGATGTAATAGCTGCGTTGTAACAGCATTACGTTGTAAAAGATGCGTTGTAGCAGTAACACACCAAAAAAACATCCATTGAGACATTTAGTTATCTATTTATTCTTCCATCAACCTTGTGATACAGATATAGAAAACATATTTAAATTTCAGAAAAAAAACATTCACTGGATGAAGTCATCAGTGATGTCATCAGTGAAGTCATTTGAGATGTCGTGAGTGATGTAATGAGTGATGTCACTGACCATGTCATGAGTGATGTTATATGTGAGGTCATCAACAGTGCATTGCGGGCACGCGAGTTATAGTTAGCTGAACTAACTATAATGGGGGAATTTCAAAGGTTTTGTATGAGTGAAATGTCCAGCTAACTATAACATGTATGAAACCTATTGTTTTTTGAGTGAATTTATAAGGTTTTTTAAATGCTAATTTCTAACTATAACGTGGCTGAAACCTATGGTTTTTTCAGTGAATTTCTAAGAATTTTTAAATGCTAATTCCCAACTATAACCTGCCTGAAACCTATGGTTTCAGTGAATTTCAAAGGTTTTATAAATTATATTTTTAAAATGTATTAATTATTATATTTCTTTCTTTTTATAGTAATTTCCTACATTTTTATTATAAATAGTTATATTTATTTTATTTTTAAAGTTACATTTCATATTTTTAATGTAAAATAATAACAAAATTAAATTAAAAAAGAATGCACTGCTAGTGAAACTACCTGGGTGCATTTGCAAATGTTTGTTAGGGGCAGATTTACAACACCCTTGTGCCTCTTTTACACTGCTGTTGCATAACTTTTCTGACGAAGCAGTGGTGCAAAAGATGTGCCATGGTATGTGGTATTTAGAATGTGACGACTCTGGGAGGTGCGTCACATTGTAAATCCCTGTACCAGAAGGAGATATTCCTACATAGGAGGGGGAGGCTTGCGGCGCAGGAACACCTCCTAAAAGTGGCTGACTGAAATCTACAAGATTTCACTTTGTCACTTTTGGGATCATGCTGTGTCAAAACATTGCACTAGCTTGAAGCAGGTATAAGGATTGACCCAGCATTCTCAGCATAGGGCCCCCAGAGCATTGCTGGAGATGGGTTCCACTTACAACATAACTCAAACAATGCACCACCTTTACAACACAGATACATCACATATATGGGCCATTTTTGTCCCATGGTACACCACATTGTAAATACGGCACATCCATGGCGGTGGTATCACGGAGCACAATAACTAACATATTCCTGGGGATATGCCAGTTATTATATATGTGCCCAGTAATGTTTTAATGTAGTGAATGCATTACTACATACCAATAAATGACTCACTACAAAACTAAAACAACAGTGACAGAGTGTTTGGAGGAAGTCTAAGAATACAGACTGGGAAATTGAAGGCATAAAACACAAGTTTGCAGGTGGATACAAGACTGCATGTATACTCCATACGAATTTTAAGCAATCCATACCCTCGGAAACCACTTTGCATATTTTACATCAATACAAACATTTAAAGAATATATACCTGAATCTATAAGTGCTTCACTTTTAGTACAATAAATACATTAGTAGATAGTGCTCAACCCTTTATTATTTTTTAGCAATAAATTTATTTTTGTAACATCTCATAATTGAACGGACATTCCAACACAAGTTCATCAGATATGTCATTCAGATCAATTGCCTCGTTAGCAGTTTCTGAATTAATTTGTTCTAAAATTTCAACATAATTTAATACTTCCAGAAAATCTCCATCAAAGCTTTCGTCTTTGAAATCACACCTCATTTCTCCAGCACTAATTTCCCCTTCTTCACTCTCATTGCCTGTGACAGATACGATTAATTTGTTCAATTATACCCAAGATAATATCCAAAATCTCCTCAGTATGAGCCTGTTCTCTTTCCATAATTTTTCCTTTATGTTCTTGCTCCTTCTATAAGAATATAAACAGTTATTTTTATCACTTTTCATAAGATATAATACAAAACTACAGTTTTCACCTATTTTGGCCTTCAAAAAATACTATATAAATACTATTATCTAATAACATTCCATTACTAGAGTTTTACTCCTTTGCAAACCTATATAAATATAATTACTTATAAGAATATCCTGTTCTTAGCTTTTCTTAAATTTCAAAACCAGTCACTCCGCATGAATATAGGAAAAGACTCAGGCTATTATACTAAAGTACACTACTAAAAAATGTAGAATATATCTATTCACCTTACCCATTCCAAAATAATAAATGTGTTCTAGTAAAATTCTAAATAGACTATTCATTGTCCAGAATAACACTGTGTATCTGTGTATATTTAGACATCATTATCACACTACTTTTTGAATACTTCATGTCTTTACTCTATCTCTATTCCTCATCTATAACTTAGTCTAACCCTACTAATTACCTACCTCTTCAACTTTCGAACTAGCCTCTCCTCTAGTATTTATCTGCAACCTTGAAGCTTGCGGTTCTTAATTGTTCTCACTGCTTATAACCTATAATTATGTAACATTCATTAACCTAGACCTCTCAGTTTATTATCTAATTTGTATATTATTAATTTCCTTGTGTTCTTCTACTAACCTTTCTTTATGCTGTTGCTTGTTATCTATTCTGTCAATCCTTGAATATCTTATGTTTTACACTAACATTCCTTCTAAATTCAACAGTGTTTCTAGTATTCCTTACTCAATCTGTTCTTTTCCCTTAAGACCTAGCTTATCACAAATTTTATCTTTTCTCGTTTTACGTTACAGAAAATACATTAAGTGAATATATTCAATATTTCCTATAATGTCAGGTAAGTTTACTCACTCAGTAACTTGTCATACGATTATTTTTCAAGAATATACCTTTGTCAACTACAAGGTATCACTTAGGTTTCTTGTATGGTTTCTGATTCTCTCTATACTCTTCAGATGCTGAACACGACTGAGTCCGTCTGCCCTGAAGGAGCCACAACAGGAAAATCAACCGCTGTGTAATGTGTGGGCTTCTTCCAACTCGGAAGCTAAAATCTAGTTGTGGACACGATAACTAAGGTAAGTTTAACCGGGAACTTTCTTTAACTCTCTCAAAAATATTTGTGCTTTCTCTTCAGGAATATCTATTGAGCAATTGAAAATGGGTCTGAACTCAGGAACGTCGTAGGTGAAGTGCGCACTCGTTGGGGAGTACGCACCTCACCTAGGATTCCCCACAGATGTGTGCTAAATGACTAGACCACCACTGTGTCTTTCCTCGAGGAGGCCATCTTAGAATTCCTCTGTTCCACTAAAGCACTCCAAGTATGTTTCTTTGCAGATTCTTTTTCTCTCCTGCAGCAGCTAGGGTTTAGATAAGTGATTATCATATCCACTGATTGATGAGGGGTTCTGACAGGTACACCCAGTATATAATTTTTTGAAATATCCTTAAAAGATACAAACCATCTTTACACACTTACCTTCTCGTCCATGTTTTGTTACTTGAGCTCGTTTGAAGCACATTCCATCGACCATTTTTAGCTGTTACTTGTACTTACCTTAAGCATATTAAATAATTAAAAAAATATATATTATAAAATTACCATCTGTGGAAGACACAAAAAAATACAGTTACAATATATCTTTTACGGATCACTGAAAAAATATCGAATGCCAAAATATCGACCTGCAAGAATATTGTGTAAAAAATATCGACTGACAAAATATCGAGTTTCTATCTACAAACAGGTAAGTACAAAAATATCGAGTTTAAAATATCGTTTACAAAAATATAGTTTTAAAAAATATCGACTTTACTAAAAACACTTTAAAATTAAATTAATATTAAAAACTAAGTACTAAAATATACTTAAGAATACTTAAATTAACTAATGATAATTAAATAATTAATGAAAGTAAAAAATTAAAAAATATTTAATCATATTTCTTAAAACATATATATATAGTAACAAAATATAATTAAATAATAGCAAATATTATTAACGTACAATAACAAAAGAATAAAAATTACTATTCCCACTCCAGTGGGTGCAACAGTAGGGAAAGAGTTGGATAGCGTAGGGGTTAAAATTACTATTCCCACTCCAGTGGGTGCAACAGTAGGGAAAGCGTTGGATAGCGTAGGGGTTAAATTTATTTATTTTATTTATTTACGTAATTTTTATAGCGCAACAAATACCCTGGGGTGTCTCGGCGCTGTGGAGCTACTGGGGTCAGTCATCCTCTTACTGGTTAAATAACCACGTTTTTAAGAGCCTGCGGAAACTCATCAGGTTCGGGGCAGTTTTGATGGCAAGTGGCAAAAAATTCCAAAGTTTTGGGGTAGCCACCAGGAAGCGCCTATCTCCCCAGGTGGCCGTTCTTGTACGTGGCACAGTGAGGAGACTGGTATTGGCCGATCTTAATTGCCTTCTAGGAGTATACAGCTGAAAAGCTTCAGTCAGGAACCTGGGTCCTATGCCATGTACTGCCTTATATGCAGTGCAGAGGGCCTTGAATTTAATGCGGCTCTCAACTCTCAGCCAGTGGAGCTGACGAATGCCAAGAGTGGTGGAGTTGCGGCGAGAAATGTTTAGGAGGATCCTGGCGGCCGTGTCCTGGATGGATTGCAGCTTTATTATGACACGCTTCTGGGTGTGAAGAAAGAGAGCGTTTCCATAATCCATTTTAGAGAAGACTAAGGTAGAAACCAAAGTCTTCCCAGCTGAGGGAGGGAGATAAGGCAGCAGCTTCTTAATTTTTTTCAAAATAAAGAATGAAGACGACACGACCTTGTTAGTATGAAGGTCAAAAACCAGCTTGCTGTCAAAAATGACTCCCAGATTTCTGGCTTTTTCCACTGGGACAGGTGGATGGCCGAGCTTTTCCGGCCACCAACTAGAAGACCATTCAGGAGAGAGTTTTCCAAAGGTCATAACCTCAGTCTTGTCCGAGTTGAGCCTAAGACAATTCGAGGCCATCCAGGTACTGACCTCAAGCATAGCTCTCTGGAAATTGGCTGCCACAGTGAGGCCGTCCTTGTGGATACAAAGAACCAGCTGGGTATCATCTGCATAAGATGTAAGCCGTATTCCGTGGGCCTTTATTACTCTCGCTAAGTCCGCTACATAGATGTTAAATAGCATAGGACTTAGCGAGGAGCCTTGTGGAACTCCACAAGGGAGTGCAGAAATGGGAGAGTAGAAATCTCCCAGCCTTACTGTCTGGGTACGGTTTGCCAGGAAGGATGAAATGAGATCCTTGGCCAGACCGCTTATACCCAGAGCTGTGACACGGTCGACTAGGGTGGCATGGTCGACCGTGTCAAAGGCCGCTGACAAATCCAAAAGGATGAGGACAGCCGCCCCTCCCTGATCCATGATCGCCCTGATCTCATCAGAGGCCTTTATCAGGGCGGTCTCTGTCCCATGCCCTTTCCTAAAACCAAACTGCGTATCGTCCAGAAGTTGGTGGGTCTCGACGAACTCTGAGAGCTGTCTATTCATCATGAATTCGCATACTTTGGCAGGAAAGGGCAGACACGCAATGGGTCTATAGCTGGCGACGGCTGTGGGGTCTAGGGAGGTTTTTTTTAGAAGGGGTTTTATAACAGCCTTCTTCCATATACTAGGAAAATGGCCTGTCTGAAATGCAGCGTTGCAGATTTCCATAAGGGGGCGTGAGATCACTTCTGTGAGTTTTAGCATCACAGAAGGAGGGCAAGGGTCCAGAGGAGAACCCGATTTAATGGTGGAGATGAGTTTGATAACGTCATCATGTGAGGCAGGTGAAAAACATGGAAAAGAATCATACCTATGATGAGAAAGTACTTCTTTCACAGTACCGCCTCTGTGTTCAGTTTTGATAACACCTTCAAATGAAGCATATATATCTGCCACCTTTGTGGTAAAGAAGGTGGATAAATCATTACAAAAGGTCTGTGAGGGCTCAACCCCAGGGCCAGAGGGGGGGGTGGACAGAGTCGTGACAACGGAGAACAGCTCTCTGGCAGAGTTGGCAGCGGTCTCAATTTGCGCCGAGAAAAAGACCGTTTTTCGAGCCATAATCGCCTTTTTGTAAACCATAAGGGCATCTTTATAAATTTGTTTGGCTATGGGGCAATAGGCTTTCCTCCAGCGCCTTTCTAGATTCCTACAATATTGGCGATGAAGTCTTAGATCTTCATTATACCAGGCAGCCGAAGGAGATGCTCTGTTAGGTCTCATGAGTTTCTCTGGGGCCACTAGATCGGCGGCAATTCGGATCCAGTCCTGGAAATCTATGGCTGATAATGCGGAAGTATTTCCTCCCTGAGGATAGGAGGAGGCCAGGGAATCTAGCATCTGAGGAATGTCAGCGTTTTTCCAGGCACGCGTCCCCACCCTAGTTCGGGGTCTGGGAAGTGAAGGATATACGGCCCGTATATTTTGCTGAAATATAATAGCCCTGTGGTCTGACCACGTGATTGGAATAATGTCCAGCACGGAGATGTCAGGATCATTAGTGAACAGACCGTCAAGGGTATGTCCAGCTTGATGTGTAATGCCCTTAACTAATTGGTGAAGTCCTAGATTAGAGAGGTCAGTAGTTAGTTGAATAGTATCAGAATTATCTTTCTCTTCCAAATGAAAATTAAAATCTCCAAGTATCGTATAATTTTCTGAGCCGACGACGTTATCATTCAGGTCAGAGAGGGTGGAGAGAAACGAGGGCCAGGGGGTCGGTATAGTATTATACCCTTTAGGGCTTGCTTGAGATTAATGCTAATAGCAAAGGCAGCTGATTTGCAATTAGCAGAATTTATAGGGTCGAGTGTGGTACGATATTTGTCCTTGTAGATAATTGCAAGGCCACCACCTCTTCCTATGGGCCTATCATGTCTAGCGACGCTATATCCATCCGGGATAGCGGCGCAAAAATCCGGACCTGACCCGGCATCTGCCCAGGTCTCAGTAGCAAATAGTGAATCCAGGTTATGAGCGATAATAAACTCATTGATCTGAAAACTGTGACATGGGAGTGAGCGCGTGTTAATAAGCGCGGCTCGACAACCATGCGGAGGAGCGTTATCTGGAACATGTGACGGGACATAGTTAAGTTCTAGATGGGCTAGTAGATGTGAATGGGGAAGTTGGTAGCAGCAGCCTGGACAGGGGGGGAGGCGAGTGCCCGTCACGGCGGTAAGAGAGAAGGTGGTACAATCCTGATGAGTTTTACCAGGATTCAGCTCTCTTAAATACAGGGATGAGTACAGCAGTTGAGGACCAGGGGTTAAGGCCCTGGGCCGTGTCCGGCCGCTGACGGGCGCAGACGGGCTTGGCTTTGGCGCGGCTTCGGCGCGCGCCCGCTGCGCCAGCCCGCTGCGCCGTCTGGTAATAGTGCTCATTTATAGGCCTTGAGGAGGGTGGGAGGCCAGCGCGACTAGAGCGCAGCCCCAGCCCACACCCAAGATGGCGCACGCCGCCGCCTGCAGTCGATCAAAGAGCTAGGCAAAGGAAAAGCTGAGATAGCGTGAGGAGGGGTGTTAGAGTGCCTCTGACTGAATTCCCAATTAATCTAATAGAACAAAAAGCCCCCAGAAAGAATTTTTCAGCACGAGGTTAAAATGATTTTAAAAACGAAGTACAATCACATTTAAAGCAGCAATGAAAGTTTACTGGTCTCAAGTAGCTCGCAGCCCTAGTGCTCACACAGGGAGAGCTCAGAAAGGCAGCGAGCGTCTGAAAAACGGCAAGCTAAGTAGTCTGGGAGGGCGGGAGGCCAGCGCGACTAGAGCGCAGCCCCAGCCCACACCCAAGATGGCGCCCGCCGCCGCCTGCAGTCGATCAAAGCAGCTAGGCGAAGGAAAAGCTGAGATAGCGTGAGGAGGGGTGTTAGAGTGCCTCTGACTGAATTCCCAATTAATCTAATAGAACAAAAAGCCCCCAGAAAGAATTTTTCAGCACGAGGTTAAAATGATTTTAAAAACGAAGTACAATCACATTTAAAGCAGCAATTAAAGTTTACTGGTCTCAAGTAGCTCGCAGCCCTAGTGCTCACACAGGGAGAGCTCAGAAAGGCAGCGAGCGTCTGAAAAACGGCAAGCTAAGTAGTCTGGGAGGGCGGGTAGCCAGCGCGACTAGAGCGCAGCCCCAGCCCACACCCAAGATGGCGCCCGCCGCCGCCTGCAGTCGATCAAAGCAGCTAGGCGAAGGAAAAGCTGGGATAGCGTGAGGAGGGGTGTTAGAGTGCCTCTGACTGAATTCCCAATTAATCTAATAGAACAAAAAGCCCCAGAAAGAATTTTTCAGCACAAGGTTAAAATGATTTTAAAAACGAAGTACAATCACATTTAAAGCAGCAATGAAAGTTTACTGGTCTCAAGTAGCTCGCAGCCCTAGTGCTCACACAGGGAGAGCTCAGAAATTACTATTCTCACACCAGTGGGTGCAACAGTAGGGAAAGCGTTGGATAGCGTAGGGTTTAAAATTACTATTCCCACTCCAGTGGGTGCAACAGTAGGGAAAGCGTTGGATAGCGTAGGGGTTTAAATTACTATTCCCACTCCAGTGGGTGCAACAGTAGGGAAAGCGTTGGATAGCGTAGGGGTTAAAATTATTATTCCCACTCCAGTGGGTGCAACAGTAGGGAAAGAGTTGGATAGCGTAGGGGTTAAAATTACTATTCCCACTCCAGTGGGTGCAACAGTAGGGAAAGCGTTGGATAGCGTAGGGGTTAAAATTACTATTCCCACTCCAGTGGGTGCAACAGTAGGGAAAGCGTTGGATAGCGTAGGGGTTAAAATTACTATTCCCACTCCAGTGGGTGCAACAGTAGGGAAAGCGTTGGATAGCGTAGGGGTTAAAATTACTATTCCCACTCCAGTGGATGCAACAGTAGGGAAAGCGTTGGATAGCGTAGGGGTAAAAATTACTATTCCCACTCCAGTGGGTGCAACAGTAGGGAAAGCGTTGGATAGCGTAGGGGTTAAAATTACTATTCCCACTGCAGTGGGTGCAACAGTAGGGAAAGCTTTGGATAGCGTAGGGGTAAACATTACTATTCCCACTCCAGTGGGTGCAACAGTAGGGAAAGCTTTGGATAGCGTAGGGGTTAAAATTACTATTCCCACTCCAGTAGGTGCAACAGTAGGGAAAGCATTGGAAAGCGTAGGGGTTAAAATTACTATTCCCACTCCAGAGAATACAACATTAGGGAAAGTAAATAATTCATATATTATTCAAAAATCTACAATAAAATATCTATTAATAATTAATTTAAAAAAAAATTAACAATAAAATAATTAAATTAATCACCTATTAATACTAATTAAATAAACATTAACAAATAATTTTTTTATAACTTAAACAAATATAACAATTATTTCCAAATAAATAAATTGTAATTTGTTTTATTATTTAATTAATAATTAATAATTTCATTTCCACCCTATGCCCCTATAAACCCACTACCCGCTACATTAATTAAATTAGTTACATCTACATAATTACCAATTAATCAATTAATATAAATTAATTAACAATTTTAAAATAATTAATTAACAAATATAAATTAATTAACAATTAATTACTATTTACTATCAATAAATAAATGTACATATTTAATTAATTATAAATAAATTACTTTCCACCCTATTCCCCTATAAACCCACAACCCGCTACAGAATTAAATTTGTTTAATTTACATAATTAACAATTAATCTATTACTCTAAATTAATTAACAATTTTATTTAAATTAATTAACAAATATAAATAATTAGCAATTAATTACTAATTACTATCAATAAATAAATTTACATATTTAATTATTATAATTAAATTACTTCCCACCCTATTCCCCTATAAACCCACAACCCGCTACAAATTAAAATTACGCTAAAATTATTGAAACAAAATTCGTTAAATATAATTATTTATAACATAAATACACAATGTTCACACATATGATAACATAAAAATACACTATAAAAAATTATACATTATTAAAAATTCGATATATTGTACTATCTATATTATATACTTCGATATTTTAACTATCTATATTTTTTACAGTCGATATTACTTCACTTACCTTAAAAACGATATTTTTGTAGTCGATATTCTGTCCTGTCGATATTTTGTCCACTCGATATTAAATACACGATATTATGTCCAAACGATATTTTGGACTCGATATTATGTCTGTGCACCATCTTTTACAACACAAAATAATTTGTAAAGTATTAGATTTGCCTTTTTTGCTGTTCTCAGAAAATATTGAATTTCACTAGAAACAGTGAGTTCAATAGTACTCATCATATAACAGCGGGCAAAAAAAAATCAATCAATAACAATCTAAAAAATAGAAATAAAACATATCTTAAATGTTTTTCTCTAAGAGCAATTTCTTACGTAAATATGACACATCTCAAATATTCATAACATAAAAAAAATTATGATTAATTTTCATACACTGTAAAAATTATTACTTACAAATATATGCTGACAAAATATATAACAACAAGTCCTTTGTGGTTTCACATACTATTCCAAACGGCCAAATAGTATGCGTCAAATTCTTAGTTTGCTAATTGTTCAATAGTAATCCTGAGCGTCTGCCTCCTAGCCTTCTGATCCAAAACCACCGACAACATTTGCTCCGTCTCCCAGTGCTCATTCTTTCACCTCAACGCTATTCAACATCTACATGTCCACCCTCACACAAGTGAACCGCCATCACAACCTCAACATCATCTCCTACATCGACGACACCGAGCTCATCCTCTTCCTCACAAAGAATCCACATACCACCAAAAGCAATCTCCACGACACAATGAAGGACATCACCAACTACATAAAGAGGGTATACAACCTTTACAACAAATCTTTTACCACGCACTACCATTACAACGCAGTCATTACAGCGCAAACCATTACAACGCATTGCGCTGAGGGGCGCTCTAGGATAGGGAATACGTTTAATTTACTATCCAACACCTTCCCTAGTGTCCACGGGGACTGGAGTTGGAATAGTAAATTAAACTATTCACTATCCAGCACCCCAAAGCGCTATGCGTTGTAATGGTATGCGTTGTAAAAACCGTGTTGTAATGGTATGCGTGGTAAAAGTATGCGTTGTAACGTCATACATACCATAAAGAGCAGCTCTCTAAACATGAAAAAGCACAAAACAAAAGTACTCATCCTCAGACCCACCCCCTCAGCCTCGGAAGACTCCTGCTAGCTCACTACACTGTGGACACTTCCAACACCTACCAACCATATCCACAACCTAGGATTCATCCTAGACTCCTCTCTCTCCATGTGTAGGCAAGCCTACACCATCTCCTCTGACTGCCATAACACCCTCCACATGCTCCGCAATATTTAAAAGTGGATCCTTATCAAAAGAAGAAGAACAGTAACACAGTCCCTCATCAGCAGCAGACTACACTGTGGCAAAACAATCTACACATGAAATCCAGCCAAACACCTACAACAACTACAACAAATCCAAAAGACCACCACCTGACTGATTATCAATGTTCCCTGCTGCAGCCATATCAGTCACCACCTAATACACGTACACTGCCTCAATATCAACAAGAGGGTCACCTTCAACCTCCTCACCCTCACTTACAAAATACTCTACAACACCAGACTAATGTACCTTAACAGCAGTAATCCTAAAAAGGCCACATTTAGAACTTAAAATTTTGGCTTTAAAAATATTAGGTAAGAATATGGTAACTCTTTAGGCAAACGTTGCTTAAAAACTAATTGACTATCATTATAATGTATCCAATTTTTCAGACATTTTAAATAAACAGTGTCATTTCAAGATGTTGTAGAAGGTCCATCATGAAAAATAATTGCAACAGCTACAAAAGTTCTTCCTGATATTGAATCTTGCCCAGCTACAAAAATGTTAATAAAAATTTCCAATTTTCTTTTGTCAGCTCTACAATGTTGCAGCATTAAAATTACATTTTGTCCATATCTTTGTACAAACAATGTTGATGACATTTCTGATTTACATTGGCTACACTCCATGTTTTGAGTTGCTCCTCTAATTAGATTGTTAAAAGACACTGATTCACAGTCAGGTAAAGTCAAATATATGAATCTTTCAGTGTCTATGTTAGTGCTACATCTAAACAAACAATGTTGACAATCATGTTGCCATTTATAAGAAAGGCCAAAAAGGTTTTCAATATCTATACCTTCATCTTCCAGTACACCAAGCATAAACATTAAAAATTCCTGACAATCTTGCTGAATATTCTGCGTAAATTGACTACAACCAGAACAATGTCCAAAACATTTCGAATATCAGAAACACTTTGTATTTTACTTTTATCACTACTACATTTCTCATAAACAAAATACAACAATGAACAGAATCTTTTGTCCCAATTTTCAACAATTTGCTGTTGCAAAGTTTCAAGAACAAAAACAACATTAACAACAACATTAGCATAGCAGTTGACACCACAACTATTTTCAAACCGATAACCAACATTCTCTTCAACACTGTCCTTTTTCTTTTTGCTTGCAGGCACAACTTCAACTTGTTTTTTTTCTTTCTCTACAGTTTCACTACAGATATTCTCAAATCTCCTTTTTCTACCTACCATACGCTTTTCAAATACTGGATATTGACCTAAATTGGGTGCATATTCTCTTCTTAACCATTATACTCTTTCACAAAACTTGCATCTGCACTAACCTTTGTCTCATCAAAATCAATCAAGTAAAATCCAGATAAAGTTCTGAATCGAGACAAAGCAACATATGCCATCCCCTCTTTAAACACGGTACTTTCAATATTCACTAAAGCACTATCTACACTTAAACCTTGAGATTTATGAATGGTCACTGCATATGCCAAACAAACAGGAAACTGTTTTCTGCGTACATACAAATCTTTTAAAAGCAAAAACCGAGATGAACAACAACTAAATTGTTGTACTTCCGCAATTTCATCAAATTTGATTTTCAAAAATTCAATTCCATCTCTATTTACATAATTAACAAAATCAACAATTTTACCCATTGCTCCATTTACTAAACCTTTTTCCACATTGAAATTACGTCGTAAAATTACCCTACAGTTTACACATGCATACAAATTCTTTTCTAAACCTGCAGTTTTACTTATCGATTTCTCTAAAGAATCCAATTTCCTCTTCAACTTTTCATTCAAAATAATAGTGATTGCCTCATGTTCTTTTTTATCAATAGCTTCCAATTTTATAATTTCCTCATTTTCCAACTTTAACATTTCTTAATTGAATATAGAACATTCAGGTAGTGTTGGCATTAAGCCGATTACAGATTGCTTTACTGCAATTCTCATGTATATTTTCTCTGGGACAATATATTCATTTGGAAACAAATTCGAAATTAATCGTCTCTGTAAAGCATGTTTGCCATGTTCAGTCATTTTTTCAATTCTTATATCTTGAAGAATAGTTCCATAATCAGCATCATTTGCCTGTCGCATATTTGTAATAAGTTCCTTTCACTCAGAATATGACCAAATGTTTACATTTCTGATGCTCCCCAAAGACTTTCTGGTATCTTCATGCGACAGTGTTTTAAACACTGGCTGTCCTTTTACAGGAGTAAGTTGTAGAAGATCTCCAAAAACTATGACGTGTTTTCCTAGTGTTTCCCACAACAATGGCTTTGGAATCGTAAGCCTTGTTGTCTTAAGTCCTTATCTTGTGTACTTTTGGGTATATCACATGTAGCATATTCTTCAATAAAAGACAACACAGTATCATCTGAGTCTGTTCCAAATTTGGGAGTATCTTTGATCCATATTAGCATGTGTATGTGAGGAGCACCTCTTGCTTGATACTCCTTTCTCCAAAAGAAGTCCAGAACCTCTCCAAGAGAAGGATTTTTATTATTGGTGATAAAAGACATCATAGCTTCAAATCTATGATTGAAATACCTGCATACATTAACTAGATCCAAAGAGCACAATTCTCCGGGTGTCTTGTATTGAATATTTAGTATATTTGGATTTGCCTCTCGAAGAAATTGAAGTAAATCATCCCAAGCATATTCAGAACAGCTTAGAGTTAGGAACCATATAGGAGTTCCTATGTTCCTTAGCATGCATTTCAGTTCTCCATGACGACGGTACCAGTACTCATTAGTACCACGCTGACACGCCATGAGATTAATTAGCTGAGATTCCAAAACATTATCTTTTTGCAGTACTTTATCCATAAATTCCTTTGCTGAAACATTTTGCAGATGTACACCTGTTTTCATTATATGGTTTACTGCATAAGAAAGTCCAAACAAATTACTCTCAAACAAAAGATGAAACAAATACGGAATACATTGTAAAAATCTTGGATCTTCTGCATATAATCTTGATGTCCGGTATTCAGAAGCAGGAATCTGCACAGGTCGGTCATCATATCGTCCTCCTTTTCCTGTGGGAAAAAATTGAGGGAAACAACGAGCTTCCAAGCTTTTTTCCCAAAAACTAATGGGATTTCCTTTTGCTTCTTTCATTTGGAATAACTCTATAGTATTCCCCATCACTTCTTTAAAATGCAGTGGATGAACACTGTAATGTTCGTAGATTTCTTCAGTTCTGGACACATCCACTTTTTCAATTTGTCCACATGGCAAGTCACTATCTTCTTCTACAGTAATTTCTTCTTCTCTCACATACACATTTCTGCAATATTGATTATTTTTTACCAGATACAACGTTGCCTTTTTCACTTTCCTATCATCCACTAATTCTTGCCAGATTTTCTTACTCTTAGTAGGAACGCCATTAACAAGAATAACTAAAGGTTCATCCTCTACATTTTCTACACCAATAGTTTCAATATTTTTCTTTAAATCTAGAGGCAAATATACAACTCTTCCCTTTAATCCTCTCTGGAAATCTGAAGGAGGCAATTTTCCTGTCTTAGGCTCCATACGAACAATAGCCTGAAATGGATGCACACATTGAATAAGAATAGACTCACAGGTA
This sequence comes from Lissotriton vulgaris, assembly GCF_964263255.1. Classification (NCBI taxonomy): domain Eukaryota; kingdom Metazoa; phylum Chordata; class Amphibia; order Caudata; family Salamandridae; genus Lissotriton; species Lissotriton vulgaris. Next base: position 1,200,975,373 of record NC_141687.1, read on the forward strand.
TTTAAATCCATCAGTTCAGAAGGAATATTTACCAACTCAAGATTATTATGCACAGCTCTAGCAGGCATTTTGTTTTTGTCTAATTTGTTATAACAATATTTACAAATACGCTGATCAGAACCCAAATCAAAACAATTCTCAACGAACAATTAAGTTGCAAAATCCTTCCACTCATTATTATTTTCATTTTCACTTTTTAAATACAAATCAACACTCCTGGTCTGATTTTTATAATAAGTTCATAGACAACAGATACAAGAATAATTTTGCCTTTCACCTGAAATCCCCTTAAACTTTATAATTTCTTGCTCAAAATGTTCTACACACCCAATGTTCTATATTCTCTTCCACATTTTCTTCTATTAATGTCTCAGTTTCTACACTGTCTTCCTGAGGACCAAAGTAACTAACCTGAATTTCATCACAAACATTTGTTACATCTGATACAGATCCACGCAAAAGAGCACTGTTCAACTTTTTTAACATTAGTGCGGGACTTTTTGCATAATACAATATTCTCACAAATTTCCTCATTTCAGAATGATGTACTGCTAACATCCTGAAATGGTGAAAAACACTTCGACATACTTTTTTAGAAAGACAAGCCAGAGAATGACCTTGCAAACCAGTATTTTCTCTCACTCTGCAAGGGTCTAGTCCTTGCAACATCTTAATCTTTTAACACTTTTCTTAGTATAGTTACGTAGGAAATTGCGTAAAAAATCGATAGATTCTTGCCGCACACTGCAAATAATACTACAATTCCAAGTGTACACTGGAGCTTTAGGACAAATCCCTAAAACTTCACCAGCTAACACCTCTTCTGCATTTCTAGGAACAATCTTCTCTTTCTCAATAGGACAGCCATTTCTAACCTCATAAGCACGACCACTAGTGTCAACTGCATGCAACAAATCATTACTCTGAAGATAACTTTCTTCATTAAAAAAAGGCTCAGGACTTGAACTATGTTTCCATTCACCCAAAAAAAACTCACAAAAATAACTTCTGTTAATTAATCTTCTCTACTTACTTTTGGCCTTCATTAAATGGATTGGCTTATCTAGTGATCTAACTCTATTGATTACTAAAATAAGCAATTTTCTTTTCAATTCCAAAGCTTTCCCAACTACATTTTCTATAGCTTTCTTCTTCTTATAAAATACGTTTTTTTCTTACATACCTTAATTTCTTTAATGAAATTTGACACAAATCTATTATAAAACATTTGTTTCCTAATTTCCATAAATTGATTTTTCCTCCTTTTACTATACAAGGTTTTCTTTGCACTTGATTTTCCATGATTGTTCTCGTTATTTTTATTTTTATTTTTCGTTGCAGATACACTAATAAAATGTTTCTGTTTCTGCACACTACTCCTGGGGCCCGATGTAGGTAAACTCCACTTTACCACTTCTGAAATACCGAATCATACCGATTCGGTATTTCAGAAGTGGTAACTTGGAGGGGGGTAAATGTAGGTAATCCAGATGTTTTGATTACCGATTCGGTAAAAATCGGTATTTACCGATTCGGTAAATAGCGAATCGATAATGCCCATTGCTTCCTATGGGCTTTGAAGCCCATAGGAATCAATGGGCATTACCGATTCGGTATTTACCGAATCGGTAAATACCGAATCCATCAAGGGTGCAGGGGGTGTCACTTTGACACCCTCTGGCACCCCCAATACAGGCGTGGGTGCCATGTGGCAGGCATACATGCCCTAAGGGCAGGTCTGCCTGTCACATGGCATAGGTGTGCATGCACACATGTGCATGCACACCTGGATTCGGTATTTTAACACCCAATTGGCTTGGGTGTTAAAATACCGAAACCGAAGGGCCTGTGGGACTGAAAGTAGTCCCACCTACATCCCGAATTTTCAAACTCGGTAAACTTACCGATTCGGTATTTTTCAAATTCGGTAATTTTACCAAATTGGTAAAATACCGAATCGGACAAAAAAAGGTCCCCTACATCTCAAAAGGCCAAATACCGGTCGGAAACGGCCAAATTCGGCCGTTTCCGACCGGTATTGGCCACCTACATCGGGCCCTTAGTCTTTAATATTTTCCTCAAAAAAGTGTTCCTTGTCTTACCAGCACTTGTTTTCTCTTTGTTAACACATTCTTCTTCATGTAAATCTTGTTGATGACTTCTCTTCAAATAAACACATTTCTTTTGTTGTTTCTGCTTTTGAAACTTAGTCGGCATCATACAGTTTTTCCAGTAACGATAAACAGAATCTATAATAAAAAATATATATATAACATTACAAAAATAAATATATCAAATATTCTATTATATTACTTACAAGAACAGAGGGAGGATTATGAGGACAAACGTGGGACTATAAAAATAAAAGCACTTAAAACAAAAGAGGAAGGAGTATGAAACAAGTGAAAATATAACCAAAAAGGGGAGTATAAACAGACATTGCAATATAACGAAATAAAGGAAGTATGAATAAACTAGAAAGTATGAATAGGTAAGGGAGAGTATGAAGAGAAAAATGGAAATATGAGGAGAAGAAAGAGTATAACAAGAAAAAAAAGAGAGTAAGAGGACAGAGGGGGCACTATAAGAAGAGAGAGGAAGACTCTAAAGAAAAAAAGAAGGAATATGTGAAAAGATATGCAACTATAAGAACGAAAAAGGAATACTAGCAAAGGACAGTATGTATAAGCACAGAGGAATCAGTACCAGTAGAAAGCACAAAGAATGTGAGGAAAAGTGGAGCAAAAGGAAAAAATGGTAAACAAGAACAGAGGATACAGTCTGAGGTGAAAAGAAGAAGTATAAACAGATGGAGGATTATAAAGAGTAAAAAGTGTATGACGAAAGAGGCAGAAGTATGACAAGACAAACAAATATAAAGAGACAGGTCAGTATGAAAAGACATATAATATGAGGAAAGTGCTGCAGAGTGTATACATTAAATTAGGGAGCAGTAACAGATGTGAGCAAACAATATGAACAGATTTAGGAAGTATAAACAGAGAGGACAGAAAATGAAAATAGAACACAAATATGAAGAAACAGTGGAAAACATAAACACAGAAAGAAGGAATATAGAACAAATGGCAATATAATAAAAACTCAGTAGTAAGAGGACACATTGAGAAATAAGAGAAGAGGGAGGAGAATATGAAAACAGGGGGTAGTATAACAACAGGGGGTAAAATGAGGAGAGGAATGTCACAATAAGAAAACACAACACTATTAGTAGAGAGTGCAAAGTATAAGAAAAGACAGATGAAATGTGAGAACAGACACAAGAGTATTAGAAGAAAAAGAAAAGTATGAGAAAACAATAGGGAGTACCTACAAAGAACAGCAAGAATAAGAAGAAACATAGAATATAACAACTGAAGAGTATATATGAAGAAAGGCGAAGAAATGTAAAAAGATACAGAAACAAAAATATGGAGAAAAGACAAATATAAAGGAAGACTGACCGTAAAAGCAGAGAGGGAGTACTACGAGAAGACAGTAACAACTATGACAACAGTAGTGAATATAAAGACAAGAGACAATATAAACAGTAGCACAAATATGCAAAAATAGGACCAAGTATAAAAAAAGGATAAAAAGAGAGCCGAATATAAGAAAAAGAAGATAGTATAATGAGAGAGGAAGGACTAAGACAAGAGAGGAGGAAGTATGACAAGACAGTGTAGAAAATATGCAAAAAGGGGCGAATATAGGGGCATATTATCAAGCCTGGGTGATACAATTATCACAAATTTATCGTCAGGAAACTGCAGCTAAAGTGGCGATAATGGGCTTGATAATATGCTCTATGAAATTCCAATCGAAGCTCATGTTGGATGTGAAGAACATCTAACATCAGCTTCGTTTAGAATTCCGTAGAGCATATTATAAAGCCCATTATCACAACTTCATCCGCAGTTTCTTGTCGATAAAGTGGCGATAATTTTAACGCCCAGCCTAGATGATATGCCCCATAGGGGCATATTATCAAGGACCACTGTTAAAATATCGCTGTTTATCGGCAAGAAATTGCAGATAAAACGGCGATAATGGCCTTGATAATACGCCCTGGTTAACTCCTATAGAAGCCCATGTTCTGGTTTTAACATGGGCTTCTATAAAAATTAACAAGGGCGTATTATCAAACCCATTGTCGCTGTTTTATCGGCAGTGTCCTGCCGATAAAACGCTAATAATTTTAACACCGGTCCTTGATAATATGCCCCATAAATCCTTAATGTATACACATGCACAGTGTGATATTACACACAAAAATGAGACCATGTATTTTACCATTTACTACTGAAAAACGTTTAACTGTCTATACATATTCCATGTATATAATTAGTACATATAAGTGAACAACACTGACTCATTTTCCAAATACATATGCATTTTACTACATTATTTCTGCCACTATTACATCAAAAAAACTAACACAATAAAACAACAAAGACGCACAAGGGGCTTGGAAATATGCCCAGACTATATACAGAGGGAGAGAAATGAGAAAGAAGACAGTACAGGCAGTATCAAGAAAAAAATGAAATAAGAAGAGAGAGAGAAGAAAATGAACAGACAGAAGGAATAAGAGGAGAGACAAGAAAATATAAACACAAAGAACGACAATATGAGCACAGAGGACAATATAAGAAAAACACAGTACTACAGAGAGAGAGAAAGAAGTAAGAGGAGAGAGAGGGAAGTATAAAAACAGAGGCTACAAATTATTGAAAAAAGGGACAAATATAGGGGCATATTATCAAGGACCGGTGTTAAAATTATCGCAGTTTTATCAGAAGGAAAATGCTGAGAAAACAGCAATATTGAATCAGCCGCGGCCCGTGGAGGGAGTTGCGGTAGGACAGGCAGGCGGGGCGGAGGAGGGGCAGGGTGGGCGGTGATAAACAATGAAATCTGGATGATTGCAGGTAACTAAACAATTAAATTAATAAAACGAATTTCGTAGCGCGCCCTGCATTGCAAAATGCGATGCAGGGCCCGGAACGAAATTCGCTTTATTAATTTAATTCTTTACTTACCTGCAATCATCCAGATTCCGTTGTTTATCACCCCCAACCCTGCCCCTCTCCCGCCCCACCTGTCCCACCGCAACTCCCTCCACGGACCGCATCTGGGCTTGATAATACGCCCTTGTTAATTCCCATAGAAGCCCATGTTAACCCCAGAACATGGGTTTCTATCGGAATTAACAAGGGCGTATTATCAAGCCCATTATCGCCGTTTTATCTGCAGTTTCCTGCTGATAAAACTGAGATAATTTTAACACTGGTCCTTGATAATATACCCGTCTGTGCCATATTATCAGTAAAGGGCGATACATTATCGCCGCTTTTATCGGCAGGAAACTGCCGCTAAAGCGGCGATAATGGTATTGATAATATATCCTTGTGAATTCCCATAGAACCTAGATTAAGACCATAACCTGGGCTTCTATGGGAATTCACAAGGATATATTATCAAGCCCATTATCACCACTTTACCGGCAGTTTCCTGTCGATAAAAGCGGCAATAATGTATCGCCCATTATTTAAAATATGGCCCATAATCCCTTAATGTACACAGATGCACAAACGTATTAAACAAAAAAACATAACAGCATGAATTATAGCAAAACAAATTTACTACTATAAAAGGTTTAACAACGAACGAATACAGGGGCATATTATCAAGACAGGCGATAACATTAACGCCGCTTTATCAGCAGTTTTCTGCTGATAAAGCGGCGATAATTTTATCTCCTGTCTTGATGTACCCCATAATTCCTTAATGTACAAAGATGCACTGCACACATTCCCATACAATTTATCAACTCACCTTTCAAATTGATTTGCAGATTAAGAAGAATACCACTCACACAGTGGATATTCTTATACAGAATCTCTCTAGTTCAGTCTTTCCAGCAGAACCGTGAAATGGAACATTTTCCATCTCATTTTACATATACATACATATAAATAACCAATTAAAATCCTTTACACATTACATCAAAACGAAACACACATTTCTATTGGTTTAACATTCCAAACCTTTCCAACTGACATAACTTTCCACCCTACCCCCAACAAATCATGCAAAAGTCAACTGTCAACAGAGGTCAAAAGTTCAGCACTGTATAAAACACTGCTCCTCAACAAATTTACACTACGCATAGGCACTTACTTATAAGTACCAATAAAGCGAAAAGCTCTCATTACAACCAAACAAGATATAAACACATATACTTGATAGATATCTGTAAAATATTTATTTTTAATTGATTTTTCTTGCTCATGTACGCTTATGGAACAACTTTCAGAATTCCCACTGTACGCGCACACTAAATATACCGTAAAAAAAAATAGTCTTTATCACTAATTTTCTATAATTCCCGAGGACTCCATCCCCCGGGGCTCAAATCTAACGCTGAGGACCGTGGGAACAGCCCCAAGGCCTCCACGATCCCAGCCGGCTCCCCACTTCCTGCGGGAGCTGGCTTTGCTATTCCTCACAGAGAGCACTTTACATGCTTCCATTCTAATTTCAAACATGATTTCAATAGTTTGTTATACATTTAATAAAATAATATACTGCACGCTAGAGCAGAAAAGTCAGCACAATTATGATAGAATAGAAAATAGAAAAAAAATATATACTTCTACACTCAACAAACTCGTAAGCAGAGTACACAGTTTAATTTAAAAGCACCCTACTACAACTAGTTTTTCAAATGCATTGTACAATAAAATGCGTCACAAAATAGGCTACATACATGGTGACTCTATAACGTCACATAAAAAAAAGAAGGTCACTTTTACGCTACCAGGAAAACACAACAAAAGTACAAGGCCCAAACTTCCATTGTAGTGATTTCTTAGTTGCAGGTTTAGTTGTCAGATCGACACACACACTCCCTCATGGCTGGTATACACCCACACTGCACCCATTCAGCGCATGCGTCACTACACACGTCACCCTACCTATAAAAAAGATGGAGTGCACGTGTTGTACGCCATTTTAGAGTTGTTCCCAAAGCATCTAACAAGGGGCCCACAAATACATGCGTGGTCTCTTTGGTCACTGAGTTAGTGGTGCCCAAAGCACTGAGCGGGTCAAGAACCTGCGATGATGATGATGATGGGAGCACTGTGGAGAAGTGTGGCTCACTGGTTAGAGCGGGCATACCCTGAAGCAGAGGTCAGACCCGGGACCAGGGTTCAATTCCTGACGCGGCAGGGTCCTGAGCCCAATTGTCCACGGACTCGATAATTCTCGCTTCGGTGCCCACTCTAATCACGGGTTCACACTCTGCAACTCTGGGCATTAAGCTTGCTTAATCTCCACTACGGCCCACCCCGTGGCGGGATGCCTGGCTTTCACCTTGGGGATGCCCAGTACGGGTTATCTCACAGGGAAAATCCAGGACGGGTTCCCAAGGCAAGCGTCGAGATGCCCTAGGGTAAGTCAAGCGCTATATAAGAACATACATACATACATACATACATACATACGAGTATGTCGTTAGCCATAGAGATATCAAGACTCGGCACCATATATGAGACTTCTTTGTTGGAGATCGTGACTACATCATGAAGAAACTGTTGTTTCCCCAAAAGGTGAGCAGTGACACTTGAGTACGCATCAGAAGGAGTCAAAGGGTTGTAGCTGACTACATACAAAAATGCGACTTAATATTTTAGACAAACGCACTCCTATATAATGTATTAATTTACATGTATAATTTTTTTTCGCAATAGCACTAACGTTTTTATAATCAATGAAATGTCCGGAATATATTCACAATACAAGCAGGGACATATTATCAAGAACCGTTTTTAAAATTATCGCCGTTTTATTGGCAGGGAACTGCCGATAAAATGGCGATAATGGGCTTGATAATTCACGCTTGTTAATTCCCATAGAAGCCCATGTTAACACCAGAACATAGGCTTCTATGGGAATTAACAAGGGCAAATTATCAAGCCCATTATCGCCATTTTATCAGAAGTTTCCTGCCGATAAAACAGCAATAATTGTATCACTGGTCCTTGATAATATGCCCCCTGGTACGTACAAATATGACAATGAATGTCTATAAAACCGCGATATTATCTAACTCCAAAATAATGTAGCAACAATTGTCAATCATAACAACTTTCTTTTAATTCCTTTTAGATGTACAACTTCACGACGGATCATGTAACAATGACCACGGCATAGCACAAGGTGAGCAAAGAAGCTTGTTTCTGAAACAACAAGTTATCTGTAAAAGGAGACAATCTATAATATCCAGCAGGCGCGCAAAACACACATTGGGCTAATGAGGCTTCAGCTAGGATGACATACCTTCCTGCGCCCACACACAGTCGCACCCGAGTACATCACAGGTCTTTTAAAGACATTTTGCTTGTTAAGGAGGCTTTGATGATACCCTTCCGCTTACAGCCCCTGCAGCTCCACTTTTCTTTTTGTTTGAACTTAAGCCCCCCCGGGAAATTTTGACTGTGGTTGCGCCTCTGGCTTCACGTACACCCCCCTTGTCGTGTGTGTGTCTGCTACATTTTAATGCCCTTTTTTCTCTTTCTCTTTCTTACTCTCTCACATTGTTTCTCTTCCTTTTTTAAAGTTTTCGACGATACTATCTCCACTCTGCTGTATACCACCTTATCTGAATACAAGTAGTTAACTATCTTGATTACAGTGAATGCTTCTTCCACACGTACAGCACCACCTTTCAATCACCCCGATGGCACTAGGTGACAAAGAATTGAGGGCCATATTATCAAGCAATGGCGATACATTATCACCGCTTTTATCGTCAGGAAACTGCTGATAAAGCTGCGATAATGGGCTTGATATTATGCCCTTGTGAATTCCCATAGCAGCCCAGGTTCTTGTGTTAACCTGGGCTGCTATGGGAATTCACAAGTGATTCAGAAAAGGGGGTGGTGATGAACAGAGTGTCTGAACTAAGCAGACCACTCTTACCCACTCCAAAGATCAGGGCTTGATCCATCACCGTTTTTTAGCTCACTGCACCATCCCAGCTCAGAACTTTGCTATATGCAAATTAGTCTGACCCTGGCCCAGTGCATCATGGGAACAGGGCAGACCAAACTACCAAGCCAATTCTTATACTGGGAAGGAAACAAGCTACCGGGGACCGGTTTCTGGCATTTCAGCCGTCTTCGGCCCGGCTTGCTTGAATCCTGATGGTGCAATGAGCTAGGGACTCACATCTGAGTATACCCTTCCACGCTTATGGTGGACAAAAATGATTCAGAAAAGGGGGTGGTGATGAACAGAGTGTCTGAATTAAGCAGACCACTCTTACCCAGTCCAAAGATCAGGGCTTGATCCATCACCGTTTTTTAACTCACTGCACCATCCCAGCTCAGAACTTTGCTATATGCAAATTAGTCTGACCCTGGCCCAGTGCATCATGGGAACAGGGCAGACCAAACTACCAAGCCAATTCTTATACTGGGAAGGAAACAAGCTACCGGGGACCGGTTTCTGGCATTTCAGCCGTCTTCGGCCCGGCTTGCTTGAATCCTGATGGTGCAATGAGCTAGGGACTCACATCTAAGTATACCCTTCCAATTCACAAGGGCATATTACCAAGCCCATTATTGCCGCTTTATCGACAGTTTCCTCCCGACAAAAGAGGCGATAATGTATCGCCCTTGCTTGATAATATGGCCTTTTCTTTCCGAAACAACAACAAATTATTTGTGAAAGGAAAGACTAGGTAGTCTGCAGCAGCTTCACAGTGTAGAAATGTATAATTACGTCCGACAAGTGACAACAGATAGGTAAAAGACAAACAGATATACAAGCTTATTACGCCACTTTTCTGTCATTTTTAACATGGGGAAAGTGACGCAAGGAGCTTGAAAATCTGCGTCTGACTTTTCAAGAAAAACTCCCAACTCCAAACTCTGCAACTCAATGGGCTGCAACAGTCTAAGTACGGAATATTAAGAACCCACATTAAAATTCACTCTTGACAGTAGTTTCGCAATTCAGTTTTCGATGATTAATCAAAATGTCCTTTTATTTCCTTCACCAAACATCCTTCAGAAGCAATCACGGCCTATCGAGCAGCAGCAATGGAATTCTCTGCAACGTATTGAATATACTTTGATGTATAGAAGAAAAGTTCAGGTCAAGTTGTGAAGTCGATGGCCGCACTGTTTATACAAGGTAAGCACAGCAACCTACATATACAATGTCTTCATAGCAATGCATTAGAATTAAGTCAACATATTGACAATCCCGTTGTGCCACTTTTTAGTCAGTAACGCAGTAGGCACTTCCATATAGACACCATTTGAACGTGGCACTATAACAACTGAAATGTACCAGGCACACTGCACTCGTAAGACCGTAGTGTTACCTTTATTTGTGAAAGCAGAGAATGCGTAGTGTGCAGCAGCTTCTCTCTGTAAAACCTATAATTACCTCCAAGCAGTGAGAACAGATAGGTTACAACAGTCTGACAAACAGATCTAGAAGTTTAATCTGCAAACTGAAATGTACCTCTCTCCCAAACTTGGTGTAATTCCGTTCAGCCGTTCGGGCTGTAGCCCTGGCTAAAGGTCCCTATGGAAAATTGCATGGGGAAAACACGTTTTGGGATCCCCTTTTTTCTCGACCCCCACTTGATGAATCACCCCCAAACTTTCAGGGAAGGAGCGGAACCGAGCAGGCCATTTTCTTGGAGAAATTCGCGAAGATTCGTCCACGGGCACCAAAGTTATTCCAAATAGAATGTTGTGAATTACCTATGGAAAGTAGGTCCTAACTATAACTACCTACTGGCGACTGCCAGTAGGTAATATATATATATATATATATATATATATATATATATATATATATATATATATATATATATATATATATATATATATATATATATTACCTACTGGCGGTCGCCAGTAGGTAGTTATAGTTAGGATTTTTTTCAATGTTAAATCTCAAAATTCTATTTGGAATAACTTTGGCGCCGGTTGACGAATCTGCCTCAAAATTTCCTCAAAATGGCCTCGCGGCGTTCCGGTCCTTCCCTGAGAGTTTGGGGGGGATTCGTCAAGCGGGGGCCGAGATAAAAGGGGGGTCCCAAAACGCGTTTTCCCCATGTTAATTTCCATAGGGCGGTCGATTTCACTTTTAGCCGGAACGGCTGAATGGATTTCCACCAAACTTGGCAAAATTGTAGGGACTGGTAGCCCGATGTGCATTTGTTATGTCTCAAAATATGTGCTCCAGTCGATTTTGAGAAATTAAGGTTCAAATAAATATATATATCTATAGCCGCGCACTGTTACGTGCACCGGTGCGCGCACCGGGCACGCCACGCGAGGTGCGCACGGAAAGCTGATTGGCTCTCGGGTGTCTGTAAACATTCGAAACAGTCTGGAGCGGCCGCCATCTTGTGTCTCGGTAGGATCGAGACACGAGAGGTGGGCAAAACGAAGAGGGAAATGACCATAAGGGGGCAGGGTAGACCCCCCCTTGACCCCCTAGGTTTGATGTGGGGGGTATAAAAGGGCCCCGCGGGGCATTTAAAATATTTTTTTTTTTCGTTTTGCGCGGGGGAAGCGCCCGGTACGCGCACCAGGTAGCGCACCGGGGAGCGTAAAATGAAGGAAAAAGATGACAGAGTTTTTAAAAAATGAAGTTTTTATTTAGAAATTGGAGGTAGTTCTAAAAAGAACTTTTTTTTTTCTTCTTTTTGTTGTTTTATATTTTTTTTGTGTTTTTTGAACTTTTTGAACTTTTTTTGGCTTTTCAAAACAGTTTTATATTTTTTTTGTATTTTTTAAGGGGGAGAAACAAAAAAAGGGAATTGAAACTGGCTCAACTGGAGCAAAAAAATAAAAAACCCAAAAAATTACTTCTTTTTGGGGCACTTGTGATTATCACCTGCAAGGACGATGAGCTTAACGCTTTTTTCACCATAGGCGATAAGCTTGCCACATGCAGAACAAGTGATTTTAAAATCAGCAAATCTTGGCTGAATGCAAGGCATCATCTCGGATGTTTCTGGTCCCGATGAAGTGGGTTGGTTTGTTTGGGAGGTGGTTCTTGACGACTGGGGGAGGTTACTGGCCAGTTCCCTGAACTCAGCACGAGAGTAGTTGTTTGGGTGCTTTCTGGTCATATGACGAATCATGGTATAGTTACCAAATGAATATTTTTTGTTTGGGTTGCCCCGTGAAAGTTCATCATTGCAGATTAGGCAGGTTACCTTGGGCGCATTCACTTTTTTCTGGCCCTCTGGGATTGAAAAAAACTCCCATACAATGTGTGGCTTGGGTTTGTATGGGGTATTTTCTTCAGGCAGCCATCTTCTCCTCCCCTCCTCCTCTTCCTCTTCCTCCTCCTCCTGTTCTTGACCACCAATATAATCTTGAGGTGGTCCTCTTGGTGGTTGTGGTGGTGGTGGTGGGGCAGATGCACCAGCTGCTGCTGCTACTGAAGCCATTATTAATATCAAAAAGGTACAGAGATGTACAAACAGGTCTTCCTCAGTCAAAGGACAAAGTCAGAATAAGGAAAAAAGGTGGGGTCTTTCATCATTTAGAAAAAAAACTGTCCTGAACCAATGAGAAGTGTTATTTTCAGGTCACAAGACCAGGGGCTTCATCATTATGAAACTAAAACTGTTATGAACCAATGAAAAGTGTTATTTTCAGGTCACATGACCCGACGCGCTTACGCTACGCGCCCCGTGGCGCACCCGGGGGCGCTTTGGGTCGCGTAGCGTAAGCGCGTCGGATGTTTACGTTGCGCGATCGTATTCGTTCGAGTACTTCCGGGTGCGCTTACGCCGTGCGTATCACGCGGACGCGGCTACGCGATACGTCATGATCATGTTTTCGTTCGCGATATTGGCGCTTACGGGACGCTCCTCGGAGCGCGCCCGGGGGCGCTTTATAAAAGTACGCTTTTCGGGGCGCTCCCCGGGAAGCGCACCGGGAGCGCTCCAAAGCAAAAAATAAAAAAAAAAAATGGGAAAAATTGTAGGGACTGGTAGCCCTATTCTTAAGTGGTTTTTACGAAAATTAACTTTGATAAAATATATATTGTGCTACATTGGGCTATATATATATGCAAAAATGCCAAAATGTAACCCAAATGTAGTCCAATCTAGCCCAATGTAGCCCAAAGATGGCCACCAGAGACCAAAAAATGTAAATGTAGCCCAAATTTCAACTAGATGTAGCCCAACTGTAGCCCAATGACAGAATGTACCAGAGTGTTCTAAAGAACAACTAGAGTGCTAACAGTCTTATTTATAAAGTGAGACTTATAGTTAGGAATTAGCATTAAAAAAACCTATGAAATTCACTGAAAAAACCATAGGTTTCACACCAGTTATAGTTAGGAATTAGCATTTAAAAAACCTATGAAATTCACTGAAAAAACCATAGGTTTCACACCGGTTATAGTTAGGAATTAGCATTTAAAAAACCTATTAAATTCACTGAAAAAAACATAGGTTTCACACCAGTTATAGTTAGCTGGAAATTTTACTGATATAAAACCATTGAAATTCCCACGTTATAGTTAGTCGGACTCACTATAACTTGCGCGTGCAATGCACTGCTGATGACATCACATATTACATCACTCATGACATGGTCAGTGACATCACTCATGACATCACTGATGACACCATCCTTGTAACACAGTGACAGACCTCCTTTCACTGTAAAGTAACCTTTGAAACACATATTCAAAAAAAGAAACTAACATTAACAAAAAAGTGGATATACCCATACCAGTTACAATAACCAATTCAGTAATTTCACCATCTATATACAAATTCACACATTCACCAACAGTTTTATGTATTCACTCATACATATACTCACTCATCATATGTAGTGATACCCCTATTCATTCTGTTACACACTGACAGTCATCAAAAACTTACTCATACATATACTCACACATGCAAATAAACTAATAAACATCCATTTATTTGCATATACAACTATACACACATTAGCACATTACTTCTAAGGAAACTTACACATACTTACTCTCTTAAACAATCACTTATAGAAACACATACTTATTTAAACAGGAACTCTTTCAATCTCTCACTCTCACATATACTTACTTATATACATCAATTCTCATATATACAAGATTAAAACATATGTAGTTACTCATAAAGACACTAGTGAGAGAGGCATTCACTCTCTAACACACACATATACACACTCATCCACCCATACAATCCTACACAAATGCTGTCTTCAAAACACATACAAACAGTGAGTCAGTCATTGATGCATCTATGTGCTAAGTAACAGCCCCACCAAACCATACAGACACTCATACTGATACTAAAAAAACATCTAATAACCCATATACACACACATGTAGCTACTCACCAACCCATGCAGCCACTTATACACAAAGTAAAACACTGATACATATATTTAAATATTTAAACATTACTCGCTAATATATGTATTCACTAAGATACACTTAATAAGCCAGTTAACCAATCAATTTTTTAAAAAAAAACATCCATTTAGACAGTTATTTAAACATTTATTCTTCCATCGATCTTAACATATACATATATAAAATATATTTATTTTTCAGAAAGACACACATTCACTGGACGATGTCATCAGTGATGTCATTTGAGATGTCATCAGTGATGTCATGAGTGATGTCACTGACCATGTCATGAGTGATGTAATATGTGATGTCATCAGCAGTGCATTGCACGCGCAAGTTATAGTGAGTCCGACTAACTATAACGTGGGAATTTCAATGGTTTTATATCAGTAAAATTTCCAGCTAACTATAAATGGTGTGAAACCTATGTTTTTTTCAGTGAATTTAATAGGTTTTTTAAATGCTAATTCCTAACTATAACCGGTGTGAAACCAATGGTTTTTTCAGTGAATATATATATATATATATATATATATATATATATATATATATATATATGTGTATATATCAATCACTGTATTTAAAATTTACTGTAATGTTGTACCAATTCTTGACCCACTGAAAGACAACATACATTTTTATTGTTTTCACAATGCGAAAACAAATTAGGAATAAATTAAGAGTCAAATTGTAAAAATGTTTGCTCTGTTCTAAAGTGGATAAGAGATGGATTAAGCCCTATGTATTTACTTATTCTGTAGAAGTTATTTGAAACGACCACAAAAAGTATGTTTCAATGTCTTCAACAGCATAAGTAAATACATAGGGCATGCTACATTAATAAGCAACTTAAGTGCTGAATCCATAAAATGAATGATAAGTTACTTGATATAAATTTTACCATTGTGATATGCCCAAACAAATGAAACAGGTGTTTAGTTTATACAAATATTGGCACACCATGCAGTAGATACTGACACACATTGATTCATATTTTTATTTTTAAGAATAGAAAAAAATCAGCTTTTTATGCCTTGTACACACAATTTACAAAAGGATTTTTGCTTTATATTACTTTTTGAGACATATTTTCACTATTCAAAACAACAAATTAGAACCATCCACAGGTGTTAAACAGTCCCTGAGGAGAACTGAAAATGGTTAAGCGAAACTACCAAAATTAATATATGAGCAGTAAAGGGAAATTACAAAAAATGTAAAAATGGTCTCTGAATATGTTCCTTCCAAGCAAATACATGAGGGTTTAAAAGCCTTGAAGCAGGTGAAATATGAAAACTTTTTCAGAAAAAAATGAATGATCAGTTTTTTACACAGATACAATAAAACGATTGAATATGAGCGTACAGCACCTTCAGGAGCAGGTGAAGGGACCTTGACCAACAAGGTGGGAAAGGATATGGCCACTGTGTTTTGGGATGTGAGACATATGGCACCGATGGATACTGGCATGGATGGTGAGGGGACTGGAAGGGGGGCCACCATCTCATCATGATCTTTGGAATCCTCCACAAGTGTACAGTCCCTTGTGGTGGTGGACCTTACAGGAACTGTACCATCCTTATTCTTGTACCCACCCAGAGATCGATCTCCACCCTCCCTTTTGCTCCCTCCCCCAGTTGGCCAAACCCAGCCCCCTAAAATGGCTGGGGTTTCCTTTGCCTCAGGCAGCTCACCTCCTGCTGTGCTGATTGAGGAGTCTATTAACCTCTTATGTAGAATCTCTGTAGGCCAGAATGCGATAGTGAATGGCATCCAGGGACTTAGCTCCCAAATTAAACAAATGGTTGCAAATGGGTGCAATTCTGAATGCCATTCACAGTTCAGTGTCTGGCATGCAGAGATCGCTTGCACCTCACTCCTCCCAGCCTCCCAACCAGCCCAACCTTCTGCACCAACTCAGCTCGCTTCCTCAAACCAAATCCCAACTCCCATCCCAAACCCAAGCACACTCACTTCTTTGTAGGCACTCACTACAACAGACACAAGAAGCACAATCACACACACACAAACAGAATCACACAAAGAAATACAAACACACAAGCAGCATACACACACTATTGGCATTACACACACAGGTACCACAACCACCATCACACCCACAACCACGACCACACCCACATATACCACAACCCCATGACACCCACAACCACCACCACACTAACAATCCCTATAACCACCACCACACCCACAACCATCATGACACCCACAAGAACCACAAACATACCAAACACCTCAGCAGTACACTCTTCCATCAAAACACACTCACACAAAAGCATACATACACACAAAATAACACCACCAAAACAAAACAGACACACACACACCAGAATACCAACCCCAGCCAAAACACACATCCAAACATACACAACATACATTTAACTGCCAACATAAAGACACATACACCACAACCACACCAACCATCTCAACAGCACACTCATCCAAATCAACAGACTCACACAAAAGCAGTAAGCACACACCTATACACAAAACAACAACCAAAACCAAACGCTCACACTCACCCGAATACAAGACACCTGCCAAAAACACACACATCCATGCAACTACCAGACATACAGACAAGCGCACATCACCCACTCACGCTCCCTCTGCTGCCAAAACCCAATCGTCTCCCACCCCTCCTACCTGTACTCCTCCTCTCAAATTCACATCATAACTGTCCTATACCCCTGTCAAACCTAAAGCCCCCTCACCCAAGAATATCCTTGAGGTGCCTGCTCCCTGCCCAATAGCTACCCCTTCCTGAGGAGGTTACCCTTTGGCACTTTGTATAGGAGGCTCATTATGGGCAACACAGCCACAGGCTGTTGTCATGGGAAAGTCTTTTGTTCACCCCTTATGTTTTGAATTGAATTACATATTTATGAGAGAAGTAACTCATTTATAAATGAAAAGATTTCAATTTTTCAGTTTGTAATAATGTTATTTTTCATTTACAATTCTTTTACTCATAAAAATGTTAATGATGAAAATGTGATTTACATATTTTTACTTATATTTATGACAGGAGATGCAACAGTTTTTTTGTAAATGTCTTATTTGTAAAGTCCATACACTGATAGGGACAAAAAATGTGGTGTAAGCATTCATCATGATAATGGACACTTACAACAAATAAAATGTGATATTTTTTTAAGGGTTGATACAGGTGTGTCTCTTTGGACTTAATAAGTAAATAATTAAACACATATGCATTTCACCTCACAAAAAATAAATAAGATGATTTAATAAAATACAGAAAATGTACAAGACAAGTAGATATGTTAAAAAAATGATTTCAGTTTAGGTCTAACATTAATTTGTCATGTATTTTTAAAAAATGTTTTACCTTGTCTAGTGCAATTACTTAATTATATATAATTTTAATTATTAGAAAAATGTGTAAAAGAAACTTACCTTCGATTTGGGGATGATGGGGTTGATTTGCTTCGTGGTCAAGTAGGAAGAGCAAAGGAAGAACTTAGACAATCAGTTTCATGTCGGAAATGTTAGTGTAAAAAGAAAAAAAGTAAGTTTCTACCATATATACCTTTGTCACCGCCAACTAAGGTGTGGAGGTTTACCCACCACAATTATGTCGTCCCGAAGGCACTGCATGATTAGCCCAGTGGAACTCCTAGCTGACCTCTCCTCAGACAGCCAGTTTTGCCTATGGCGCCATCGACATGGGAGGAAAGTTCTGATCGAGATGGCAGCACTCAGAAAGACTGTCATCCATAGACTCCCTAGCATCCAAATTGAGCATGTGGACCACCTTGTAGGTGGGCAGAGAAACCAATGGATCCACCAAGATCTAGACCAGGCCCTTAGTCTTAGGTCCTAACTATAGCTACCTCCTGGCAACTGCCAGTAGGTAATATATATACACACGCACACGCACAAACACACACACACACATTACTCAATGGTGTTTATCTCTAGGTTATTACAGTTAGTACCACATTTCACTCGGAAATTAATTTTTTTGGTTTGCTAATAACTTTGGCTCCATTTGACAAATCTTCACAAAACTTTCCCCAAAAATATCTCATCCACCTCAACTCTGTAGTGGAAAAGTTTTGGATGACTTGTTAAACGGGACCGAGAAAATGGGAGGGGGTTGCAAAATGCTTTTCCCCCCATGCAATTTCGCTTAGGAAACATAAGCACAGCTCCAGGCAAAACATCATTAACAGAATTCCACCACATTTGGCAGGAAGATTGATCTTTACCAACAAAGTGTGCTTTGTGTGATTTAGTGTAAATTCGCTCCAAAGGTTTTAAGAAATTAAGGTTCACAATGTATATAACAAGTGGCAAAAGATCCGCGGACCCAGCAGATCAAAACATAAGATCAAATTTGCTGCTACACCATCCACAATGGAAATGCAGCAGCCATTCCAAACCTTAGAGACTCAGCCCCATGCCCTGAAAAAAGAATGAAAAAAACAATAGAGGGCAAGATAGGTATACCATGACCCCCTAGGTCTGGTAGGGGGGTGGGTCCCAAATCATATATTTTTTAAAACTATATCTGGGTCCACAGATCCATGGTACCATTTATAAAAAAAATAGGGCAGCAACTGCCATTTTTCTTTTAAATCTCAATGGGGTGCGCCAGGGCCTAGGGTGTTGACACATGATTAAATGCTGAGGTCTATGTATGAGACCTTCCTCTCTAAGTCATTTAATGGCCATGAGGACCCTATGCCCAGAGGCCTCACTAGAATATTGTTTATTTTTTGGGGGAGTGGACATGTGATCCCACTTCTAGGGGTGGGCGGAATGTGCGTAATCGCTTTACGCAAATCTCCGCGAAATGGTAAAAAATTCTCGGCGCACACGCAGAAATTCGGCAAACACCCAGAATTGCTTGTTCGCAATGCTTTTTTCCTGTTCGCAATTGCGGTTTGCGTGCTCGGGTGACATATCTCTCGAACACGCATTTTGAGAACACACACAAGTAAAAAATGACGCAATGTCGCGGAATGCAGAATTTTGGGAAATTTTGCGTTCTCCGCCGAACGTGAAATTACCCAAATTCTGCAAATTCCACGAGCGGAAAGGAATTTACTGCCCAGGTCTACCCACTTCCCGAGCCATTTAATGTCTCCAACTACCTCTCCTACGTGGCCATCAATTTTTGGGAATAGGGGGAGGAGGGGCCCCCATCCCATGCCATGTAAGGGCACCGGGGACCCCATCCACCAGAGCACAATGGAAGACATTGACCCGGGAACCGCCATCCCCTTGGACACTGTACTGTTCCCGGCTCGCAAGAGTGTGGGCAGGTATTATTTCAAATCCTGGCACTGCTCGTGTGGTTAGGGAACACAGTATTACTCCCTTCCAATTGGAGAAAAAAACTAAGATGTTCCAGAGTGGTGAAGAGTAGTCTGGCATAGAGTGGAGTGGGGTAGAGTATAATAGCTACAGTGGAGGAGCGTACAATGGAGTAATGTCCAGTGCAGTGGCATACAGTGGAGTTAGATAGAGTGTAGTAACATAGAGTGCAATAGTGCAGAGTAGAGTGGTGTACAGTTAGTGGCATAGAGTGGTGTACAGTGTAATAGTGTATAGTGGAGTGACATACAGTGGAGTGGCATAGAGTGGAGTGGCATAAAGTGGAATAGTGTAGGGTGAAGTGGCCCAGAGTGGAGTTGCGTGCAATGGAAATAGCAGAGAGTGGAGTACCGTAGACTTGAGTAGAATATGGTGGATTGGTACAGGCTGGAGTGGCGCAGAGTGGAGTGGTGTAGGGTAAAGTTTAGTGGCGTAGAGTCACTTGAAATGGAATGATGTACAGTGGATTAGCGTATAGTGGGCCGGCAAACAGTGTAGTGGCATAGAGTGGAGTGCAATAGACTGAAGTAGCAAAGAAAGGAGTGTCATACAATGAAATTGTGTACAGTAGAATAGATTAGAGTAGAGTAGCATAGAGTAGAGTAGCTTAGAGATCAGTGGCTTACACTGGAGTGGTGTACAGTGGAGTGTGGTAGCGTGGAGTGGTGTATAGTGGAATACCATACAGTAGAATGGCATACAGTGGAGTAGCATAGACTGGGGTGGTGTGCAGTAGATAAATGTACAGTAGCATGTGTCAGAGTGAAGTGGTTTAAAACAGATTAACCTATAGTGGAGTGATGCACGGTGGAATATCTCACAGTGGAGAGTTGTAGAGTGGAGTGGGGTAGACTGAAAAGGCATACACTGGAATATCATGGAGTGGAGTGGGAATGAGTGGAGTGGCGTAGAGTTGAGTCGGGTAGTGTGCAATACCATAGAGTGGAGTTGTGTGCATTAGAGTGGTGTAGGATGGAGTGGCATACAGTGGAGAGAGGTAGAGTATAAGGCATGCAGTGGAATAGCATAGAGTATAGTGGTGTATGGTGGAGTGGCCTATTGTCAAATAGGGTATACTCGAGTGATGTACAGTGGAGTGATGTAGAGTGAAGTGGCATAGAGTGGAGTAGCGTACAGTGGAGCACTGTACAAGGGACTAGTATAGAGTACGACAGAGTACAGTAGAGGGACACTGAATGGAACAGTATACAGTGGGATAGCGTACAGTGGAGTGATGTACATTCTAGACTGGAGTGGTATAGAGTGGAATAGTGTAGTGTGGAGTGGGACAATGTGGAGTTGCTTACAGTGGAATAGAGTAGACTGGAATGACGCAGAGGGCAGTGGTGTACAGTGGAGTGCAATAGAGGGGAGTAGTGTAGAGTGAGATGACGCACAGTGGAATAGCATACAGTGGAGTGGGTTAGAGTGCATTGGCATAGAGTGGAATTTGGTAGAGTGGAGGGCATAGAGTGTAATAGTGTACAGTGGAGTAGCAAAGAGTGGAGTAGGGTAGAGAGTAATAGTGTACAGTGGAGTAACAACGATTGGAGTGGGTAGAGAGGAGTGGAGTACAGTGGAGTGAAGTAGAGTGTGGTGGCATAAAGTGGAATAGGGTAGAGTGGAATGGCATACAATAGAGTAACATAAAGTGGAATAGCATATAGTGAATTGATGTTGAGTGGAATAGCGTAGAATGGAGTGGTGTAGAGTAGAAAAGCATAGTTGGAGTAGTGTACAGTGGAATTGCGTACAGTGGAGTAGCATAGATTGGAATGGAATAGAGTGGAGTTGTGTACATAGGAATAGCGTAGAGAGGAGTGGCATAGAATGTAATCACACACAGTGGAGTGGTGTAGAGTGGAATTGTGTACAGTGGAATAGCATACAGTGGAGTGCCTGGTTTGGAGTGGAGTGTGGTAGAGTGGAGCGACATACAGATCAATAGCATACTGTGAAGTATTGTAGAGTGGAGTGTCGAAGAGTGGAATGGCATAGAGTGGAATAGGGTGCAGTAGAGTTGCGTAGAGACGAGTGAGATAAATTGTAGTGGCACTCAATGCAATAGCATAGGATGGAGTGGCATAAAGTGGCGGACAGTGGAATAGCATACACTGGAGTGGGGTAGAGTGGAGTGGTGTAAAGTATTATGACTTAGAGTGGAGGAGGGTAGAGTAGAGAGGAGTGGTGCAGAGTGGAGTGGCATACAGTGGAATAGTGTGTAGTGCAATGGTGTACAGTGGAGTGGCATAAAATGAAATGCACAGAATAGAGTGGTATACAGGTGATTCCATACAGTGGAATAGCATAGACTGGAGTTCAGTACAGTGTAATGGCATACAATGGAGTGTCATAAAGTGGAGTGATGTAAAGTGGAATGGTGTATGGTGGAATAGTGTATAGTGGATAGGTGTAAAGTGCAACGTTGTAAAGTGAAGTGTGGTAGAGTAGAGTGGAATAGCGCACACTAACGTGACAGAGTTGAGTGGTTTATTATAGAGTGGAATAGTGTACAATAGAGTGACGTAGATTGGAGTGGTGAAGAGGGTAGTGTTGTAGAGTGGAGTGAGGTAGGCTGTAGTGGTGTACAGCGGTATAGCATAGTGTGAAGTGATGTACAGTGGAATTAGCATACATTGGAGTAGCGAAGAGTGGAGTGATGTAGAGTGGAGAGGGGTAGAGTGTAATAGAGTAAAGTGGAGTAGCAAAGAAGATTGGAGTGATGTAGAGGGGAGTGGGGTACAGTGGTGTGAGGTGGACTGTAGTAGTGTGAAGCGGAATAGCATAGTGTGGAGTGATGTACAGTGAAATAGCGTGCAGTGGAGTGGCGAAGAGTAGACTGCCAAATAGTGGAGTGGGGTAGACAGTAATAGTGTAAAGTGGAGTTGCATAGAAGTTTGAAGTAGATAAGAGGGGCGTAGGTTACAGTGGGGTGTGGTAGAATTTAGTGCCATAGGGTGGAATGGCACACAGTGGACTGGCATAGAGTGGGATAGTGTATACTGAACTAAGGTAGAGTAGAGTGGCGCTGAGTGGATTTGTGTAGAGTAAAATAGCATAGAGTGGAGTTGCATAAAGTGGAGAAGCAGAGAGTGGAGCAGCATAGAGTGGAATTGTATGGGGTTGAGTGGAATAGACTGAATGGCATGGAGTGGAGTGGGGGGAATATACTGGCATACAGTGTAACAGTGCATAGTGAAGTGGCGTATAGTGGAGTAACATACAATTGAGTGACGTATAGTTGAATAGTAGAGAGTGGAGTGGCGTACAGTGGAGTTGTGTATATTGGAGCAGCATAGAGTATGGTGGCATAGAGTGTAGTGGCACACAGTGGAGTGGTGTACATTGGGATGGTGCACAGTTAAATAGTGCACAGTAAAGTGATGTAGAGTGAAGTGGAGTGCACTGGAATAGCAGTGTAGAGTGGAGTGACAGAGTGGAATACTGTAGAGTGGAGTGGCATACAGTGGAGTGGTGTAGACTGGTGTGAGGTAAGGTGTGGCAGTTTACAGTGGAATAGCAAACATTATGATGACATAGAGTTGATTACTTTAGAGTGGAGTGGCATACAGTGGAGTGGCGTACACTGGTGTGAGGTACAGTGTGGTGGTGTACAGTGGAATATCATACACAAGAATGGAGTAGAGTGAAGTGGCATACAGTGAAGTGGCATAGGGTGGAGTGGCATATACTGGAATGGTGTACAGTGTAGAGATGTAGACTGGAGTGATGTGGATTTGAGTGGTTTATGGTAAAATAACATTCAGTGTAGTGTTTTAGAGTGGACTTGAGTACAGTGGACCCAATCTTCCAGGGCATGAAGGCTGACAGTGCCCCACAGGCCCTATGCCCTGGGACACTGTGCTGTTCCCTGCTCACAAGAGATTCAAATCCTTGCCCAGATCTTTCGGGCATGAAGCACAGTATTACTTCCCCCGGCGGGAGCAAAACACAAAGCTGTTCCCAAGTTGCGCGAATTAAAGTGGTATAACGTGGAGTGGAGTAGAGTGTAATAGCATATAGTGGAGAAGCGTATAATGGAGTGGTGTAGAGTGGAGTGGCATAGAGTAGAGAGAGGTAGAGTGTAGTGGCATACAGTGTAATAACATAGAGTAGAGTGACATACAGTAGAGTGCGTAAAGCGGAATAGATTATAGTAGAATTACATACAGTGGAGTGGCAAAGAGTAGAGTGGCAAAGAGTGTAATAGCAGAGTGGTGTGGCATAGAGTTGCCTAGAGAGGAATAGTGTAGAGTGTAGTAGCGTAGACTGGAGTAGCTTACCCTGAAGTGATGTAGACTAGAGTGCCATTGAGTGCAGTGGTGTAGAACGGAGTGGGATCGAGTATAGTTGCATAGAGTGGAGTGGGGCACAGTGCAATAGCATATAATGGAGTGGCATGCAGTGGAGTGGTTTGAAGTGGAGTACCATAGAGTGGAGTGGTCTAGAATGGAGTTGCATGCATGGGGTGTAGTTGCGTACAATGGAATTGCTTAGAGGAGAGTAGCTTAGAGTGGAGTTGTGTACAGTGGAGTGGCTGACAGTGGAATGACTTGCAGGGAAATAGTGTACAGTGGAGTGGTGTAGGGTGCAGTGGCATACATTTGAGTGAGATAGAGTGGAGTGGAGTACAATGGAATAGCGTGTAGTGGAGTGATATACAGTAGAGTGATGTAGACTGGAGTGGCATAGAGTGAAGTGGCATAGAGTGAAAAAGAAAACAGTGGAGTGTTGTAGAGTGGAGTGGCGTGGGGTGGCATAGAGTGGAATACCATAGAGTGGAGTGGCATATACTTTAAGAAAGTGGTAATAGGTAGGGAAAAAATATAAAACCTAATACTTACCTATGTCTAAGGGCGTAACACTGAACACAGCCAAGGTGTACTTAAAACAACATGGGTGCCTTTAACTTATGTAAAAGCAGACTTTAGCCAATCACATAATACCTTGTCATTGCTATGTACCACTGTAGTTTAGTGAAATTCTACAAAGTTTTACTAAAGTACTACAACAACAGATGCCTTAATCTTAAAATGCTTTAAAACTTAAAAAATACTTCCCTTCTTCCCATTAGTACCCAAAAGGATCATGTAGACGTCCATGAATATGATGTCATTACCCACCATGATATATGCAGGCCCAACCATGACAATACCAATAGCTGGGATATTGATGCATGCCATAAAATATGCTTGCCTAACAATCTTGATACCAGTAGAACCAATGCCAATGTATGCCATAATCTATGCATGCATAACAATGCCAATATCAGTAAAGACGATTTTGATGTACGGTATGATAACTATATGAGGATGTGGGTAAAAATGACATCAATATCCGGCATCTTAATTGTACACATTTTAGCGAGCTCATATCATTGCTGCTGGGTTCACCCAAGGTGACCTCCCCATCAACCCAAAGTCAGAGATACTTGGTCAAACTGCCCTGCAACCCAAACTCCAGCCTACTGATTGACGGTCACAGGTGGGGATACACTTAGACCAAAGACAAACGCGCATCCAGGGAAAACACATATCGATCCCACAGATAGGCAGTTACAACAGAAACAGGTCTGAGAAATTAGGCCCCAATAAAACACGTTTAGCCAAAGGTGCATTTTCCCAAAATACCTCAAAGATTAATGCCAAATACAGTTAGGAACACTCAGCCGATCTGGATATATCATATACACTACACGTAGTGATCACATGCTCCTCACTCTGGACATCAAGACAATTCACACTGGCCCAAATTAGCTCTCCTCAAGGTTGAGAGCCACCTGTGTCCCCCTTATCAGATGGCTGTACTTGCTGTTTATGACTAGGCCAAGAATTGTACCTCACAAGCGGTATAAATGGTCAGACAAAACTTCCGTACAATGAGAGAGTTCCTTCAGATGCTACTCTGTTGTTACTCTCCCAGCAGCTGCATTTAATTAAACCAACTTGCCCCTGTTTTGTCAAACCCCACTTGTCTTTTAATTTTTAAGGTAAATTCATATCTGAGCAACATTTTGGCGAGTCAGCTAGGTGAGATTGGTTTATTAAGCCAGACTGCTGCTGAAGGACAAGGACCCCTGCCCGAACGGATTCATATCTCCATAATACAATTGGTGAGCAGATACCGTAATTGATTAGAAGTTCTGCTGAATCCATGAGGCGGAGGTCCCTTAGTCCCAGCATGTGGCATGTGGCAAACTAGGACAAGCATGTATGTCATTTTCCCTAGTCAGCAAACTAGAGAAGGTGAAAGTATCTACCAGTTTTTCTCACTTGGACCGCTGACTGACACACAGAGTCTTACTTATTTTGCTTGAAAAATTGAGAGTTACACAACAGATACACTTAGGCCCTTGGTGTGTTATATAGGGTCACCACCTTGAGCTTATTTTTTAGTCAAAGGAGTTTTCTTAGGGCCTGCTTGTTTCTTAACACTGGCAGTGTCTAAAAGAAGTGAAGAGATTGATTTCCATATTTGGTATTTCCCTGCTAAAAATCAACTCGTACTGTTCTGAACTAACCATTGCACTTTGTTACAGGTTGCTATTATTTCATTGCATTTTTCTTTGTCAAATTGTTATACCTTTTTGATGCATCAATTTTTATAGAGCTTACAACCAGCAGGCTGTTTTCGATACAATACCGTGCACATAGTTTCCCCACATTCAGAGTAGAATTTGTAATTGTTTTGAAATCTCAAGGCAATCAAAAGTTTGTAAAATCCTTAAACAAGTGCCCTAATCCATCATGGAGACTCCACTAGACCACATGAAAGCTAGGTTCCCTACACAGGCTCAAAAACTAGAGAAACACTGCACTAGTGGCAAGCCCATACCAAAGCATACGCCCTTGGACTGAGTGGGAAACATTTGAAATCAACATCATAGAACACACAAAGAAGCACATACAGATGAGATATGAAGGACAGAAGAGGGCTAAACAAGAGGGGGGCAGTCTGACAAGGGAGCAGGGAGGCCCTGAACTGGTGCATAAAACCAGCACCCAGGTCCAGCAGTCCAAGTCCAGCCTTGGGGGAGCTATGTAAGTCTCACCAACCCCCAGGGTTTTCACCTAATGGAGGCCCTCTTAGTTGCAAAATGAAGCAAATGCTCCAGTGACAAAAGCAAGGTTTTTTACATGCCTAGGGCAGGAAAGTCTTCAAAACATCAAAAAGAAACACCCAAACAACACCAGTACATAGGAAAAAACATTGAGTCCATTAGCGTTACCAACATGGGGCCAAGCACACAAGTCCCAATGGCACACCAGACTCTCACGAAAACACTGTAAACAAACAAGATTCCAGCCATTCCCCTGCAGGACGGTCCGATGGTCCCAAACGACTCCCAGTCTATCTCCTACATGCTGCATTAGAAGCAGCATCGCCCACACCACAGGTAAGATTCTCGCGGAAGTCACAAAAAACAGTCAAAAAGTAGCCAGAAATCCCCAAACCTTCCAGACGGAGGGAGTAACCCCAGTAGAGAAAGTTTCATTACACGCCACGTGCACAGACCCGAGGGGTTCACACGTCAATGGGGACATAAACCTAAAAATTAAACATCTACTTCCCTCACAGTTTGATGTAGCCCATGCAGGTAAAAAGGACACCCCTGCACCGGTTAAACAACACACATTTAAATGGAGCAGCCGACAGAGGAGAATTACTGTTCCTACCATAGCAAGGAAAGGCGGTACCCAAAGTGTAACTAGCACTATACTAGCCTAAACTCATCATTCCCTAAAAATGCTGCACCTCCTTCCAATACCCCACTAGAAAATATTGCTCACAGTAGAGCCATAGAGTGTATCAGTAAAAGGTAAACGCAGGAATTTTCCCAAAAATGTCCTAATGATGTGTTTTTTCCAAGCTAACCTACAAACCGCAGCTCTTATCCGACAAGTCTGCGATCAAGCACATGTGCGCCAACATTGGTGAGCTCTGCCACCCCTTTGATCAACACAATTCATGGGAGTGAATAATTTATATCTTCCCTCCGCAGGCATCCAAACTCCGTTGTGCACATCTTTCATCAAGCAGTGGATATTGAGGGTGCTGTGAATTTAACCGCAGCAGGAGTGGGTAGTGCCCCACTGTATGTAGACATCTAACACTACCTGTGCACAGGTTGGTTGTGCACAGCACAGTGGGACACTGGCCCTAGTTTAAGGCAAGCCTTGTGAACCACCCTCTACAGGTGGACTGGTAAGGAGGCAGTGCACAGGGGGTGGGCTGCAGAGCCAAGGTACTGGCCAGGTCCTGCAATCCAACCCCTAAGGATGGGCATGCCATTGCTGCACACAAGCTACAGCCAAGCACAGCAAGGTTGTTTACAGGACTCAACCTGTAACTAGGTCAAACACACAACCCACTACACTTTAGTTCTTGGGGTTTTTGTTCCATTGTGAATTTTTTAACTCATTTAAAAAACTTGTTTGTGTTTTTTCTTTGGTAAGTAACAATTTTAAACTTTTAATTTTTTTACATGTTTTTTCTTTTGTTTAACTTCACTAAAACTCTGCTATTTTTCACATGGGCATTCATTGCTCAAAGCGATAACCAACATTCTCATCTTTCTCAAACAGATAACCTTGTTGCAGTGATTACACTTGATGAAGTAAACTGCAGGCTCCAATCTTCCTTGACAGCTTCTTGCTGTTGGACTTCCGGAGACAAGGTTTCTTCCTGCGACACTGCTACTGTTTCTCCGCTTGAGAATGCTCATTTGGGTGCATACCACAAAGATTTTTCATCATGCTGTTCATCCTAAAGGAATACATGCCTATATGCCGTCTCTGTAGCATTTGGTCACATAAACTATTTTTGACCTTGCAGGCACTTACATTTTTTTATGCCCACAGTGGTATGTAAACAATTGCACCACCAAAGATTCCCTGTGTGGTGTAACAGCACAAGCAGCCCTTGCCCCCACTACAAGATCATCATCTTGATATGATTGTGGAGAAGATCGCCTTTGCTTCTTCCTGAACTCTTCTGGGAAACCATAGTAGCAAAAGCTAAATCGGTCTTCTCTGTTTTCCTCTTATTACTGCTCTACGCACCAAGGAACTTTTACTTGGCCTAAAGTCCGGTGCACCCTCTAATCCTTGCAAGCTGTCCACACTCAGACTTGCTCTGACCCAATTGCTAAATTCCTGTGCAAGGTCTTTACTCACGCACTCTTGTCCTGGCACTATCCTGACATCTGGAAGGAAACTATTGTCTCACCTTTCCTTAAAAACCCCAATGCTGATCCCTCAGAGTTGAAGAACTATCGACCTATATCCTTCTCCCCGACCCTTCCAGAATCCTGGAATAATTAATCAATGCTGAGCTGATGAAACATTTGGAATCCCAGGAAATGCTGGACAGTGCTCTGAATGGATTTTGGGCTGATCAGAGCACTGAATCCCCCATGGTAGCAGCATCTGACTGTATCCGCAAGCAGGTCGATCAAGGCAGATATACAGTGCTGATTTATTTATTTATTTATTTATTTATGGGTTTATACCGCGCTTGAATCGACTCCTGAAGGAGTATCTCCACGCCAAACGCCAATGACAGATGGAAAAAGACAAAAGGGCAATCCAAAAAGGAAGGTGCTAACACTGGAACAGGAAAGTTTTTAGCTTTTTCCTGAAAGTTAGATGGTCAGAGCACTGCCTAAGTGCGAAGGGGAGTTTGTTCCAAAGTGCTGGACCAACAGAAGGCAAGGCTTTACCGCCCTGTCTGGACTTCTTCACAGTAGGTGCTTGAAGAAGAAGCTGATTGGTGGATCTAAGGGTACGGGCAGGGTTGTATGGAATGAATTTTTCTGTCAGATAGGAAGGTCCTAAGCCGTGCAGCCCCTTATGGACGACACAGCAGGTCTTAAACTTTTCCCTTTTGCGAATAAAAAGCCAGTGTAATTTAGCTAAAAGGGGTTTGGACGGGGATCTAGGAGGGGCATTTAGGACCAGTCTCGCAGCGGTGTTCTGTACCACTTGAAGCCTGCCAAGTATACCATCGTTAGCCGATGACAACAGCCCGTTACAATAATCCAGGTGGCTGAGCACCAAGGCCGCACCAACTTTTTTCTCGTGGTATCAGGAAGGAGAGGAAACGCTTTATGATGGAGCCCTATAACATGAAAGCAGGCTCCCACTATGTAGTTTCCATGTTCCTTTAAAGAAAAATCCTGGTCCAGCCGCATCCCAAGATTCTTCACCACCTGCTTAGGCGTAGGAACCGGGACTAAATCGGATGGCCACCAATCAGGGGTCCACAATATTTTGGCTTCCTCAAAGAGCATGACCTCAGTCTTCCCCACATTACACTGTAGGAAGTTAGAGGTCATCCACTGGGCGACCGCCTTCATACCTTCGGAGAACGATTTTATGGTCTCGGAGGTAAGAGATTTGAATGGAAAAGGGAGCTGAGTGTCATCAGCATATGATTCTGGTAGACCTTTAGGCAGCATTCAATACCATCTCCCCAGTACTCATGACCCCTTGCCTTTGGAAGCAGGAGACTCCGGGAGGGCCCTCAGCTTCTCCACTCTTTTATTACCAGTAGATCCACCACTGTCAGTTGTGTAGGCTTTAATGCAAAGGCAAATGGCCTTCCTTGTGGGGTCCCACAGGGATCTTCTCTGAGCCCCACTCTTTTCAACCTATATGTGATCTCCCTGGCAAAACTGGTGAGATTGTTCGGGTTCCAGGTGCTCTCCTATGCAGATGACACACAAATCATTGCCTCCATATCTAATGACTTGCCATCGGTTGCCCAAAACTTCAATCTCTGTGTGACCAGCATCATACGCTGGATGAAGGACAATTCATTCAAAATCAATGCAGATAAAACTGAGGTGCTAGTCTTTGGGCCACAGAACTCCATCTGGTCCACTACCTTGTGGCCCGCAGATTGCAGCCCCCATCGGGTTCGGGTCAATACCGCTGAAAACCTGGGGGTTCTCTTCAACGTGGGCCTGTCCTTCGAGGCCCAGGTGAAGCACACAGATAGCACCTGCTTCTACATCCTTCAAATCCTGAGGTGAGTGCTGCCATAAATCCCTACGGAACATCACCGGCCCACTATCATCGCTCTAGTCACATCCCGTTTGGACTACTGCAACGCTCTGTACCTTAACATCAGCACAGGCTCCCTGAACAAGCTTCCGGTTGTACGGAACGCTGTGGCAAGACTGATACTTACCATCCCAAAGTATCAGTCTGCCAGGGAAAGAATCCAAGCCCTGCACTGGCTTCCCACCTGGAAGCACATCTCCTTCAAAGTTCTGAATTTGGTGTACAAGGAAATGCACAGAAATGGCTCATCTTATCTTAAAACTTTGTTTCAGTGGTACACTCCAGGGAGGGCCTTGAGATCCTCTTCTCTTAATAAAACTGATCACTCCCAGATTTCACAGGTCCAAGTGGGGTGGCCACTCCTTTTCTGTGGCAGCCACAAAACTCTGGATCTCTTGGCCCCTTCCCATTTCCAAGGCGGACTCGCTTATGGTCTTTAGGAAGCTCTTAAAGACCTGGGGGCACATTATCAAGCCTGTGTGATAAAATTATCGCCGCTTTATCAGCAGAAAACTGCCGATAAAGCGGCGATAATGGGCTTGATAATATGCTCTATGGAATTCCAATCGAAGCCCATGTTAGATGTCTTCACATCTATCATGGTTTTTTTGGTGCAGTAAATTCCTTTTTACGGGACTGAGAATTTTTTTTAACTTCAGCAATTACTTGTTCGCATGATTAGCAGCACACGGAAGTCCAGAGGAAGTTGCTCAGGAGAGCAACAAAGAAGAGGGAGATCCCCAGGATATGGGTTCAAGGTCTCCAACGGAAATCATTTTGTAGAAGTTCTTCACAATTCCTCCTGGAGATAAAAAAGCTTTCATCAAAATATGTCACCAGCACAATGTGCGACAAAAAACTGAACTGAGAACGTTGTGGAAAATGTTCTTTTGGAATTTCTTCGATGCCGAAACATCTAAAATGTTTGACAACAACGCATATTAAATGTGGCAAAAAGAAAGACAGACTTCAAAAAGGCGGCATCACAGCACAGCATCCCTACTGGTGGCAGATTGCAACAGGATATCATTCAGCAGGAATAGGATCAGAGTAAAGCATGCTTCGCCCCTATTGACTTGCACTGTTTGATCTGCGGTACAGTAATTTCTATTAGAGAGCACAGTGCAAGGCATGATAAAAACAAATGCCCTTATACCAATATATATTTACATTCTTTTTATCCCGGTTACTATTAAAAAATAATATGTAGTTATATGATTAATGCTCCTGTTGCTATACTTCTCACTACAACAGTTATACAAAGGAGAAGGTTACAATTGACACCAACAAAATATATCACCCATTTCCCTTTTCTTTACTTTTTCTCATATATCATCTCATTACCTTTTTACTTTTAAATCTTTAGCCTTACCAATACATCATACATTCTGAAGAGCTAATGCGAGAAAAACTATCACTTGTACAAAACATAAAAAAATCTTAAACTACAGATTTGCTAACCCTTTGAAGGAAGTTTTGGAAATATTTCAACCTTAAATATCTCCTCATCCAGTCCGGGAACAGAACTCAGTATTTTGGAATGATACTCTCATATACATCTTCAGGGTGAGGCTGCAATATCTCATAAAGTTAAGTTTTTCTGAATTATTTGTTACAAATGCATTGGTTGAACTTGACATAACCTTCTTATCTTTACCCAATAATTAAAAGTCCTTTTGTTCTGTACACCAGTCATCACGTTATCCAGATCAGAGCATGTTCCCAATTTCTAGTCAGGTCAAAAAGTCACCATGAATAGCCTGGTTTGCAGGAGACTTCAACTTTAAAATTATTGGTAGTCCTTGGTATACCGTTATAAGTTTTAACAAAATTCTGCATAGACTATACATTGCACTGCATGGCATCTATTTGCAAACCTGAGAAATTCAATCTGTGTTTGCCTGGAAAGGAGAGCGACAATCTATTGGTCATCTTACCTTTACTTGTAACCTAACATTTTGCTCTGTTTTAGAGACAGTAGTCAACCACAAAGTGATGTGTTTTATCTAGGAACCCGATTCAATATTGTGACTTTATGCCCCTGTACGGCTATAATCAATAATATCCCTATAATGGCATAAGAATCAGATCCATATTTCAGTAAATCGCCCTTGCATTCCAAGGCATGGCAAAAGCTACTTCCTGAGATTCCTAGAAAGCACAACGAGTTAATTCGACACACCAAACCTCCAGCAACCTGGGAAATCCCCACTTGCTTTGTTTTGATTTGTAATAGAACTCCTGCGAGCACTGTAAGAACTGCCAGTTCTTAGTGACATCTTTACTGATGTCTTATGTCCAAACCTTACGTCAAACTCGGCACCTTTCAGGTATAAATATACCAACGTTGCCTTAAGCAAACACACGGTGGTGGTTTTGGAGCAGAGCAGCTAAATCTACTTTCCGAGAGCCCAGCAGATGCGAGAAACCCACGGACGCTGCCCCTCCTCTTTGACGCGCTGAGAAAGACGCTGTCTTTTCTCCTGCCGAGATAATCCAGCTCCGGCGTTTCCAGCCTACCCTTGCGGGTGACTGGGATATCGAGTCCTGAGAGAGAGATACCATACCTCCTACATTCTATTCCCAAGGTACAGTGCTGACTAAACCCTTAGAGGGAATTCTTGAACAGATCCTTGGCAACACACCTACTTAACTTAAACTGCTACTTACTTACTCCTTCCCAAGTATTAGGTTTAGGTCAGGTACACCGGGTTAGGCGTAGTTTAGAAGCACCAGTTGAGGACGTTAGCCTATGTATATATGCATGTATATATTTTATCCATTTTAAAGTGTCTTATGGCTAAGAAACCATATCAATGCTTTTACAGTATTATTTTATAATACTCCTTTTACTGTACGTACTTTACTTTATATTAAGTATTGCAATTGTGGCAATTCATTTCTCTTGCATGAGAAGGAAGACTGCTCAATAAATAATACCTTTTATTGAAAACGCCTGTCTCTCTTCTCTGCACTCTGGTGAAACTAAGAACGCACATCTGACTGAGTGAAATAGCTGTCTATTGTTTTCACGACTCTAGAGATTTACTCTTATTCTGAGGGAGCAAAGTTGTCATGTTTATGCGGTTATCGGAAGCTGAATCCCTTCTTGTCTGAGCCAGGGAAGCTGATCTCTTCCTATTCATTCAAGAAAGTTTCCAGTGACCTCTGAGCTAGCTGGCGCAAACCTAAATTAAGTCTAACATAGTCAGTAGAGACCTAGAAGACCTCAGTCCTACGTCTACACTGCTGCTTATGTTATTCCAATGCGCAGAGCCTATAGGGAAAATAGGAACTACACTACATGGCGCCCAACGTTTGGTAAGGCGATAAAACTAACGCAAGATGTTAGAGTAACTCAGTCGTGCTTTTTCACACAGACCCTTTTTCCCGTAAATACTCCAATAGACGTCTGGAGTGGGTGAAAGGTTAAAATACGCCGGAACTTAGTAGGAAGAGATTCCTATGTAGAGTTTTTGGTTTAGTCAACGTTGAAGGATACAGTGTTCCAAAATATTGTGCACCTAATATTTTGTTTCCTTGAAACCTGATCTGCAACAAAAAACCTTTCTGACAGTAAAATGCCAGACAGTGATGACGATAGGGAGGCAGCTAGAATAGCAGCCCAACTAATGGATGATGACACGAGTCTCCTACAGAATGACCGGAATGCTATCCTCATTCCGGTCAACATAAGAAAAACTATAACTTTAAAACTTATAGAAAACGGACTGACATCACGAGGTGATACAGTCATTTTCGTGATAGAGGCACAAGAATATCGGCAGACAGAGGTATTCTATTCATGGGTAAACTTTCCAGCTGCAAACGCTACAACACACGAATTCCACTATTACAAAATAGAAGAACCTCCGGATGAATACACTCCTTTCGAGGATGTGGAAATCCCACTAAATTACCAAGAGCACCTGCTCTGGTTTAAAGGTGCCCTAAAACATACTGATCACATCACCAGGCTCGGTCCACTAGGTAGACCAGGAGCAACGTGGCCGGGTCTAGCCAGCTACAAACCACATCCAGACATTGAAAAAATGTCAGACAAAGAACTTTTAGCACAGCTAAAATTACTAATTAAAATTCACAGACAGTTAGCCCAATATGTAATGCGACTGCAACAGTCCAACCAGCTAGTAACATTCCACAGCTGACCCCTCATCAGGGGAACACAAATAAAATTACACCACAGAACATCATGTCTGGGTAAAACACCCGCAAAACGGGAACAAATTCAATTCTGGCTAGCACAAAAGATAACTCAAATAGAGGCAGTATTCCCGAATACTAGCCCTGGTGAGAAACACAGAATTATGACTATCTGCCTTCCAATGGGGGTCACACCACATGTGGAGGACTGTGACACTTGGGGCACAGTCTTTGCTTCCATTTACACAAAAACACATGGTGTTCCGTCTCTGGCGGTGATACCAGATGTACTAAGACAGATTCAAAATGAATACGGTCCAGAACCTGCTTTAACTCTTGGTATGAAATTACTGAAAGACTTCAAGCAGGCCTCGGCTATATTATTAGCCAACATAAAAGGAGAAGCAGCATCTGTGGCGATCCTCCAAAAA
Organism: Lissotriton vulgaris; assembly: GCF_964263255.1. NCBI lineage: Eukaryota > Metazoa > Chordata > Amphibia > Caudata > Salamandridae > Lissotriton > Lissotriton vulgaris. The sequence continues at coordinate 1,201,010,822 of NC_141687.1, forward strand.
TTGAAAGAAACAGATATAACAGATCAACCAATTGAACTTGCCAGAATCATAGAAAAATCCTATGAAGAACTAGGTAGAGATAGTTTGGGTGGTAAACCGGTAAAACCCCAACTACTTGAAAATCCTGAAAAATTATTTATTAAAAATAATCTAAACACTCCGAAAAAGAGCTGGGATGGAAATAAACAATCCACTCCCAAAGAAAAAAGATTCCAGTCCAGAGGAAGGTCTCCTCGGCAGAGAGAAAGAACTCCGAACCAAGAGCACCAGTCTCCCCAAAGGGAGCCCTCTGAAAAAAGATACAACCTTAGAAATAGGGATAATTTGAAAAAACCTGATAGATATCAAGATATTGATACACGTCCCTCTCGATCTTTTCAGACTTCCTCGCAGAAATCGGAAAGAAGAGGACGGTCAGAACAAAGGGAAGAGCATGCCAAGTCCAAAGACAAGGAACCTGCTCAAAGTAAAAAACTACAATTTCCAAGAAAGAAGGTAGCCAGAATTAAAGTAATCAAACATGCCGAGAATACTGAGGACACAGCTGAAAAACGGAGAGTGGGCACAGACAATGCTAGACAGCGCAGCAGAAATGAGCATAGCTTGCAAGATCCTGATGAATCATCTGGAGACAGTGGACACGAATGAATACATTCAAGTGGAAACTGCAGATACCAGAGTTAGCGAACCTCATAAAATATACGAAATAACATTGCGTATAGAGGGAGATAAGACTAGGAAAATAAGGGGTCTATTTTGGGATAACCTCTCAAAAGGCTATGACATCCTATTAGCTGAGAAAGACTGGCCACCAGAGTTTGTCAGGGAGTGCCCTCATGGCGAAGAAATGATTATGCCTGCCTTCTCAAATCATATTCCAATTCACAGAAAATATATATATGCAAGAAAATGGGCCGTAGCTCAAGCACCTGCATTATATAAGAATCATGTAGGATGGGATGAGGACCCTCCTCCTCACAAAATCCAGTTAAAATGTAAACCTACTGCACAAAGACAGTACCCAATTAAGCAAGAAGCTAAAAAACAGGTCAGGGAGATTTTAGATCAACTTGAATACCAAGGGGTGATTGAAACATGCACCTCTCAAATGAACAATCCTTTGTTTCCTGTCTCCAAACCAGATGATTCATATCGTCTAGTCTTGGACTACAGACACCTTAACTCATGTTGCAAAACATTTGCGGTACAAAATTCGCACAGTGCGGCACTAATGAATAACATAGTTTGCAAAAAATACAAAACAACAATAGACATTTCTAATGGATTCTTTTGTCAAAATATTGCACCGGAAAGCAGGTACTTGACCGCTTTCTCAATAATGGGGTCACAGAAAAATTTCTGTAGACTCCCACAGGGATTCAAGAATAGCCCAGGATTATTCTCAGCCAGAGTAACAGAGTTACTACAAATGTATGATGATGAGGCATTATCTTATGTCGATGACATCTATCTCACAGACGACGACTTGAATACTCACTTGAAAAGAGTGAACACCATAATACTTGGGTTCGCAGCAGAGGGTTACAAATTCAACTTTAAAAAGTCACCAATTGCCCATCTAATGGTCCTGTTTTTAGGATACGAATTATCAAGTGAAGGCAAAAGCCTAGCAGACAACTTCTTAGAGAAGTGCGCTGTACTCCAAGCACCAAAAACGCTGAAGAACTTACAATCGATTTTAGGCTTCCGGAATTTCGGAAGAACTTACATTCTAAATTATGCAGAGAGGGTTAAACCTCTCTACGAATTAATAAAACCTCATTTTAAACCAATCAACTGGACTCAGAAACACACAGAAATTTTGAGATCATTACAAACAGACATGTTAGCTAAAACAAAATTAGAAACTCGTGATAATACACGCAACTTTGTAATCCGGGTCATCCCAGGAAGATACGGATTCACGTACCTGACCTCTAATGAGGGAGAAACGGTACCAATAGCTTACAAAATACACTTGTACACAAAAGCTGAAATAAAATTCAGTTCAACGGGAAAAATTCTAACTGCGGTTCAGACTCCTGTAGCAAAAGAAAGGGCCCTAGCACAAGGTAAACGAATACTAATCGTTACACCGATATCAGCCCTAGAAGCGGGAACAAAAGCGAGCATTCCAAATGCTAAAGCTCTGCATCCGAGATGGATCCAATGGGTTAATTCTCTTGCTGCAACAGACGTAGTATATGAATTTGATCCTAATCTGAAAACACAAGAATTTTTACAATATGAATATGAATGTCCTCTGCCAACTGAAATCCTGACTCTAGAACACTACGGATGTATAATATATACAGATGGATCAGCACAACCCGCAGTTGGGGGTAAACAAGCTTACAGTGCTGCGTGCGCGATTGTTAAAGGTCATTGGCACAAAGGAAAATTTAGACCACTGGTCACTAAAACGCAATCTCTAGGAGATTGTACAGCTCAGCGAGCTGAACTACTAGCATTTAAGATGGCGCTTGAAAATACAGATCGCGAATTCCCCACACTTATAGAGTGCGATTCATTTTATTGCGTTCAGTCTTATAATGAATACTTGCAGAATTGGGTTGAAAACGGGTTCAAAGATGCAAAAGGTGGCACAATCAAGCATAAAATGCTTTGAGAACAAGTAGTTATTTTACAGAAAGAACTACAAAAGACTCACGTGATGCACACTCTGAGTCATCAACGTGATGGCGTTCACGTTGCGGGGAATTCATTGGCTGATGATGCCGCGAAGGCAGCTGTGCAAACGGCTTCCGTAGCTGCTATCACCCGGTCAAAAACAAAAATAGACAGCGATATACTACGAGCTGTCAGTGCATCAGTAAAAGATGATAGAAAAACACTCCCAAAAGGCTTTCCAGAAAAGCACTCATACATAACCGATACGAATAGTGTTCCTTTTGCTCGAATTTCATCATAAATGGAGCGCACACCGCTAGCCCCTCCTCCGGATCGCCACTCGGGACTCTGGTACTTGCAGTTCTTCAGTGGATCACCCAGGTGGGTGCAAGTCGGTACTTGTAGGACTGATGAATCTCTAGACCCGATACATGTCCCGGGTTTTAGGATATCGCCCGAGACATGTCTCGAGTTTCAGGATGACTTCCCTCATCAGTAGAGAAAGATTGTTTAGGGGTGGAAGAGAAGGCCGCCACACAACAGTCAAAGGCTTCGATGCCAGAACCGGCACGCAGGTGCGTCTTCCAAGAGCCCGTCGGCCCAAAGCTCAAGGGAGCCGTATTGTGTTTCGTCATAAATGGAGCGCACACCGCTAGCCCCTCCTCCAGATCGCCCCTCGGGACTCTGGTACTTGCAGTTCTTCAGTGGATCACCCAGGTGGGTGCAAGTCTGTACTTGTAGGACTGATGAATCTCTAGACCCGTTACATGTCCAGGGTTTTAGGATATCGCCCGAGACATGTCTCGGGTTTCGGGATGACTTACCTCATCAGTAGAGAAAGATTGTTTAGGGGTGGAAGAGAAGGCCGCCACACAACAGTCAAAGGCTTCGATGCCAGAACCGGCACGCAGGTGCGTCTTCCAAGAGCCCGTCAAGTTCAAGTTCAAGTTCAAGAATTTATATAGCGCACTACTCACCCGGAGGGGCTCAAGGTGCTTGGGGAGGGGGTTCATTATTTATCGAATAGCCATGTTTGAAGTTCTTTTCTGAAGGAGATGTGGTTCTGTGAAAGGCGGAGGTGAGTGGGGAGTGAGTTCCCGGTCTTGGCCGCCAAGTAGGAGAAGGATCTACCTCCCATGGTGGATCTTTGGATACGCGGAACTGCGGCGAGGTCTTGATTTCATGATCTTAGTTGGCGGGTGGGTGTGTAGAAGGATAGTCAAGTGTTGAGGCATTCAGGCCCTAGTTTGTAGAGGGCCTTGTGTGCGTGGGTGAGGAGACGGAATGTTATTCTCTTGTTGACGGGAAGCCAGTGGAGGTCTTTCAGGTGGCCGGTAATGTGATCTTGGCGAGGGATGTCCAAAATGAGTCTCGCTGATGCGTTTTGGATGCGTTGGAGTTTTTTCTGTAATTTGGCTGTAATTCCGGCATAGAGGGTGTTTCCGTAGTCTAGTTGACTCGTAACCAGTGCGTGGGTGACAGTCTTTCTTGTCTTGGCGGGGATCCAGTGGAAGATTTTTTTGAGCATACGAAGTACGTTGAAGCAGGAGGATGAGACGGCGTTGACTTGATTGGTCATCGAGAGTGAAGAGTCTAGGATGAAACCAAGGTTACGTGCGTGGTCCGTGGGTATGGGTGCTGAGCCCAGATCCGAAGGCCACCATGAGTCGTCCCAGGCAGAGGGGGTTGATCCTAGGATGAGCACTTCCGTTTTGTCTGAGTTAAGTTTAAGGCGGCTGTCTTTCATCCATACGGCTACTTCTTTCATGGCTTCGTGAAGATTGGTTTTGGCGGTGTTGGGGTCTTTGGTGAGGGAAAGGATCAGTTGGGTGTCGTCAGAGTAGGAGATGATGTTAAGGTTGTGTTGACGCGCGATGGAAGCGAGTGGACTCATGTAAACGTTGAAGAGGGTGGGACTAAGTGATGATCCTCGTGGTACACCGCAGATAACTTCGGTGGCCTCTGATTTGAATGGGGGAAGTCGAACTCTCTGAGTTCTCTCAGCTAGGAACGAGATGATCCAGTCCAAGGCCTTTCCTTTTATGCCGATGTTGCTGAGGTGTTGTATGAGTGTGCTGTGACAGACAGTGTCAAAGGCGGCGGAGAGGTTGAGTAGAATGAGGGCCACTGTTTCTCCGTTGTCCAGTAGTGTTCGGATGTCGTCTGTTGCTGCGATGAGGGCGGTTTCAGTGCTGTGTTTGGCTCGAAAGACGGACTGTGAGGGATCGAGGGAGTTGTTGGATTCGAGGAAGGCGGCGAGGTGGCTATTGACGGCTTTTTCAATGACTGGCCGGGAATGGGAGGAGGGATATGGGGAGTTAGTTTTTAAGTTCAGCTGTGGGTTTCTTCAGGAGGGCGCTGACTTCGGCATGTTTCCAGCTTTCTGGGAAGGTGGCAGAGATGAAGGAGCAGTTGATGACATCACGGAGATGGGGTGTGATGATGGAGTCTGCTTTGTTGAAGATGTGGTGGGGACATGGGTCGGTTGGCGAGCCAGAGTGGATGGAATTCATGAGGCCGATGGTGTCTTCAGTGGTGATTGGGTTCCAGGCGCTGAGGTTGTTAGAGTGTGGTTTAGGTTCTGAGGGGGGTGGAGAGGATTGTTTGTTGGAACTGTTTTCGAAGCTGTTATGTATGTCGGCAATTTTGTTGTAGAAGAAGGAGGATAACGAATCGCAGAGGTCTTGGGAGGGAGTGATGTCGTTTGAGGCTGCGGTGGGGTTGGTGAATTCTTTGATGATGTTGAATAGTTCCTTGCTGTTATGGGTGTTGTTGTCGAGTCCATTCTTGAGTGCTGATTTCTTGGTGGCTCGGATCAGCTGGTGGTGTTTGCGGGTGGCTACCTTGAAGGTGGTCATGTTGTCGGTGGTTGGGTTTTTTCTCCATGTTTTCTCGAGAGTGCGGCATAGCTTTTTGGATGTCTTAAGGTCATCGTTGAACCAGGGGGCCTTTTTGCTGTCTTGTTTGGTGTGATGGTTTTTCAAGGGTGCTAATTCGTCAGCGCTGTGAGTGATCCATTGTTGAATTTAATGGCAGCTTGGTTTGGGTCCGATGAAAGGGTGGGTGGGTTTTGGTTGAGCGATGTGAGGAGTTGGTCGGTGGTGATTTTGTTCCATTTTCTTCGGGGGATAGGTTGTGGGGGGTTGTGGGTCGAGGTGGTTTTGTAGCTGAAGTGAACACAAGTGTGGTCCGTCCAGTGGAGAGCTGTGGTGCGATCGAAGGAGATGTGTTTGCTGGAGGTGAATATTGGGTCGAGCGTATATCCGGCTACATGGGTGGGGGTGTCAACAAGTTGTTTGAGGCCGAGATTGGCCAGGTTGTCAAGAAGGGTGGTGGTGTTGCTGTCGTTTTTCTTGTCCAGGTGGAAGTTGAGGTCTCCTAATAGAATGTAGTTCTCAGAGGCGAGGGCATGTGGACTGATGAAGTCAGCGATGTCTTCGCTGAAATGTTTACGGGTTCCTGGAGGCCTGTAGATGAGGGTGCCTCTGAGTGTGGTTCTAGGGTCGGTGTGGACCTGGAAGTGGAGGTGTTCGACGGTTGTAAGGTTATCGTCGGAGCTGGTCGTGATTTTGATGGTGTTCTTATGGACGATGGCGATGCCTCCTCCTGTTTGGTTGGTGCGGTCCTTTCGGATAATCTTGTAATTGTCCGGGATGGCTATGGCGATATCTGGTGTTGATGATGCGTTCATCCATGTTTCAGTAAGGAAGGCGACGTCCGGTGATGTGGTGTCGAGTAGATCCCAGAGTTCGGTGGCGTGTCTGTGGACCGAGCGGGTGTTCAGCAGGATGCACTTCAGGTGGTTAGAGTCGGAGCCGTGTTTGGGGTTAGTGGATGTGGTATGGGTCTTGATGCTGGTAAATTTGCAGGAGTGGCAAGCGAAGGGTCCATGGGTGTGTCCTGGGGCAGCTGCGCAGCATAGAGGTGTGCGTCCGGGTTTAAGGGCTAAAAAGCTCAAGGGAGCCGCATTGTGTTTCGTCATAAATGGAGCGCACACCGCTAGCCCCTCCTCCAAATCGCCCCTCGGGACTCTGGTACTTGCAGTTCTTCAGTGGATCACCCAGGTGGGTGCAAGTTGGTACTTGTAGGACTGATGAATCTCTAGACCCGATACATGTCCCAGGTTTTAGGATATCGCCCGAGACATGTCTCGGGTTTCTGGATGACTTCCCTCATCAGTAGAGAAAGATTGTTTAGGAGTGGAAGAGAAGGTCGCCACACTACAGTCAAAGGCTTCGATGCCAGAACCGGCACGCAGGTGCGTCTTCCAAGAGCCCGTCGGCCCAAAGCTCAAGGGAGCCGTATTGTGTTTCGTCATGAATGGAGCGCACACCGCTAGCCCCTCCTCCGGATCGCCCCTCGGGACTCTGGTACTTGCAGTTCTTCAGTGGATCACCCAGGTGGGTGCAAGTCTGTACTTGTAGGACTGATGAATCTCTAGACCCGATACATGTCCCGGGTTTTAGGATATTGCCCGAGACATGTCTCGGGTTTCGGGATGACTTCCCTCATCAGTAGAGAAAGATTGTTTAGTGCTGATGAGGGAAGTTATCCCAAAACCCGAGCCATGTCTCGGGCGATATCCAAAAACCCGGGACATGTATCGGGTCTAGAGATCATCAGTTCAACAAGTACCTACTTGCACCCACTGGGGTGAACCACTCAAGAACTCCATGTGCCAGAGTCCCGAGGGGCGATCCAGAGGAGGGGCTAGCGGTGTGCGGTCCATTGCGATAGTTTCTACAAATTGGCTCCCTTGAGCTTTGAGCCGACGGGCTCCTGGACAATGCACCTGCGTGCCAGTTTGGGCATCGAGGCCATTGACGGTTGTTTGGCAGCCTTCTATTCCACCCTTAACTATTTTCTCTACTGATGAGGGAAGTTATCCCGAAACCTGAGCCATGTCTCGGGCGATATCCAAAAACCCGGGACATGTATCGGGTCTAGAGATCATCAGTTCAACAGGTACCTACTTGCACCCACTGGGGTGAACCACTCAAGAACTCCATGTACCAGAGTCCCGAGGGGCGATCCGGAGGAGGGGCTAGCGGTGTGTGGTCCATTGCGATGGTTTCTACAAATTGGCTCCCTTGAGCTTTGAGCCGACGGGCTCCTGGACGACGCACCTGCGTTCCGGTTTGGGCATCGAGGCCATTGACGGTTGTTTGGCGACCTTCTCTTCCACCCCTAACTATTTTCTCTACTGATGAGGGAAGTTATCCCGAAACCCAAGCCATGTCTCGGGCGATATCCAAAAACCCGGGACATGCATCGGGTCTAGAGATCATCAGTTCAACAAGTACCTACTTGCACCCACTGGGGTGAACCACTCAAGAACTCCATGTACCAGAGTCCCGAGGGGCGATCCGGAGGAGGGGCTAGCGGTGTGTGGTCCATTGCGATGGTTTCTACAAATTGGCTCCCTTGAGCTTTGAGCCGACGGGCTCCTGGACGACGCACCTGCGTTCCGGTTTGGGCATCGAGGCCATTGACGGTTGTTTGGCGGCCTTCTCTTCCACCCCTAACTATTTTCTCTACTGATGAGGGAAGTTATCCCGAAACCCAAGCCATGTCTCGGGCGATATCCAAAAACCCGGGACATGCATCGGGTCTAGAGATCATCAGTTCAACAAGTACCTACTTGCACCCACTGGGGTGAACCACTCAAGAGTTCTATGTACCAGAGTCCCAAAGGGCGATCCGGAGAAGGGGCTAGCGGTGTGCGGTCCATTGCGATGGTTTCTACAAATTGGCTCCCTTGAGCTTTGAGCCGACGGGCTCCTGGACGACGCACATGCGTGCTGGTTTGGGCATCGAGGCCATTGACGGTTGTTTGGCGGCCTTCTCTTCCACCCCTAACTATTTTCTCTACTGATGAGGGAAGTTATCCCGAAACCCGAGCCATGTCTCGGGCGATATCCAAAAACCCGGGTCATGTATCGGGTCTAGAGATCATCAGTTCAACAAGTACCTACTTGCACCCACTGGGGTGAACCACTCAAGAACTCCATGTACCAGAGTCCCGAGGGGCGATCCGGAGGAGGGGCTAGCGGTGTGCCGTCCATTGCGATGGTTTCTACAAATTGGCTCCCTTGAGCTTTGAGCCGACGGGCTCCTGGATGGCGCACCTGCGTGCCGGTTCGGGCATCGAGGCCATTGATGGTTGTTTGGCCGCCTTCTCTTCTACCACTAACTATTTTCTCTACTGATGAGGGAAGTTATCCCGAAACCCGAGCCATGTCTCGGGCGATATCCAAAAACCCGGGACATGTATCGGGTCTAGAGATCATCAGTTCAACAAGTACCTACTTGCACCCACTGGGGTGAACCACTCAAGAACTCCATGTACCAGAGTCCCGAGGGGCAATCCGGAGGAAGGGCTAGCGGTGTGCGGTCCATTGCGATGGTTTATCCTTTTGCTCGAATCCCTGGAGTGGGGGATAGAGTAATTCCAAACATGGAACACAGGTAAGAACTAATTACAGCGGCACACGAAGGGCTTGCTTCTGCACACGCTGGTGTTTCCGCCACAATATCATTATTAAAACAGAGATATTGGTGGCCGCGCATGAGAATACAAACTAAGAAATATGTGCTAGAATGCGAAATATGCCAAAGAATGAAAGTATCAACAGTGAAACGACCGGCGCAGACACCCCTTCTCATCTCAGAAAAACCATTAGCATGTGTTTACCTGGACCACTGTGGTCCCTTACAAAGGGATGGTAACTATAATTATATCATGGCCGGAGTGGATTCCTGTACGAGATTCATTTGGATGTGGCCCCAGCGCTCGGCTGACGCCAGAACTGTTATAAAAGATTTGCAAGTATTTATCGGCACATACACAATTGCCATGCTTCTTTCTGACCAGGGTCCTGCTTTTAGCTCTGGAGCTTATAAGGAGGCCATGACCAGCATGGGCATTGGGTTGCGGTACTCTTGTCCCTTCCATCCTGAGGGAAACGGGATTGTGGAAAGAAAAAACCGAGACATAAAGCAATCTATAACGGCAAAGGTATTAGGTTTGGGTGATGGGTGGGTCCAGCATTTAACAAGTGTCCAACGTAGTCTTAATAATCTGCCAAGAAATTCTCTAAAAGGTTTCAGCCCGTACGAACTATTGTTCGGAACTAGAATGTATGTTCAGGATTTAGATAGTCAAGTTTCAGTGGTAGAAGATAAGAAAAAATTCTTTGACATCAAAGATCGTTTGGCTGTTTTACAGGACTTAAATGAAACAAGAAAAGCCCTGAGCAACATAAAGTTAAAACAGCAGCCAACAACCACTGAAGACACACCACCTGTCCCAGCAAGACCTGTCTGGATTCCAAAGATTGGGGATCTGGTCAGAGAAAAGATCGCGCTTAAGAAGGAATTTGGGCCTTCTTACAGAAAAGCAGTACCTGTCTTAGCAGTCAACGGAACAAGATCAGTTGTACTACCGCCCCTTGCTGGAAAAAAGGAAAACCGAGTTGTATCAATCGCCCTGGTAAAACCACAATCATGTGGCCAATAATAAATAGTTGGCCCAGTGGACTCCCAAGAAATAGCAGAATACCAAAATTTGCTACTATCCAAGAGGTTCAAACTGAGAGACTAATCACATTTGATAAACCTGCAGTGAATAAAAAAGGACTATGCAACAATGCCATGGAACTTGTGCCTCTTGAAACCCAAATTGAAACAGTTCGTCAAGAAACACCAATCTACAATGAGGTAGCATCAGAATGTGCTGATAATAGGCAAATTGAAAAAACAATCTGCATCTGCATCTGCATCTGCATCTGGCTACTTCTTCAATTTCGATAACTTTTCTGAAGATCGAAGCGAACCTGAAGTAACGCCAGCAACAAAAACTTTTAAAGACAAAGTAAGAGAACTCTTTCATCAACTCAAAGAAACTTATCTGAATGCACCGTTAATTGAATTTTGGATTGTATTAAGCGTACTCATACTCCTACTCTGCCTAATTTTAGTTCTAATTTTAGAAAAATGTATTACAGTACAATGGACACAGCAAGTCAGAATATCAACTTAGTTCTGAAGCCACACAAGTCATCTCACATCGAGAAAAGAGAACTGTCATCAGTGAATGTCACAGCCATTCCAATACGCGGCGGGGTACTTTGGGACAAAACAGATTACGAAATATATGGACCGGTCGAACTCTTGAAATATCCTCATCAGTTTAAGGTTTCATTAAGTGACTTTGTAAAACCAAGTACATTCTCTGATGATTGGGACTTTGAAAGCATAAATAATATGATGTCAGATTTAGTATTGTCAGCAAAATTTACAGAACATGATTATTTACAGGGTTCATCGAACTATGAACAGATGTATTGCTACAGCCACTATGCACATCACTATTTTCATAAATCTGCTCAACCTAGAAATATCTCGTAAGCGTTAGTTCCATGGTCACTTGCTGTATGCAAGCATTGTATCCAAACAGCCCTGGAGACTCAGAGGCGACGATTTGGCCTCCGTTGAATATCTCTTCTATACGAATTGATACTTCAATCAGAATGAAGTCTGTGCTTTTGCAGACAACAGTGCCCATCACGTCATCAAAAGAGACGTATGATCTCCAAGTTGCAAGGACAACAGCAGAGATACATGCGCTTTTATCAACAAATTGCCCCGTGCATTTCATAGAAATGCTAAGCCAAATCCTAAATATGTCAGATGCCAGTGGTATCGCACATGTACTTAAGAAAAAAATTTCGGGACTGTTAACACCCTTCGAAGCAGTCCCGGGCATCTTTCCCAATTTTGTCCATTCGGTTTTTGGTGGCCTACCACTAGTTTTGGGTCTCGTAGCAGGAATTCTATTTTTGAATCTTCTGCTCCGATATGGCAAGCCAAAACGCAGACATGACTCCAGCAACGATGGAAGAAACGATCCTAGCAATACACTACCGGGACCGCATAAATAAAGTCCTTGGATTAGCCCGGCTAAGAGGTCTGAATATGACCTGGTTTCTTTCATTCAGACTTATATGGCAGAACTGCATCTTAGCTGTGCTTCGATGTATGCTATGCGGAGAAGAATGCGGGTTAGACACTTGTCTTACACTACAATCAGCAGTGCCAATGGATGTCGATACTTTGCTAAGTCCTGTAACGGCTCATGCATTGTGTTGTCCGCAGTGGTTACCAATCCTGATGACAGCATTCGTTGAGTCTTCTCCACTACAATTAGGTGGTGGCAGTGAAGCAAAAAATGAGAGCAACATCACCCAGGTACGACCTTCTGTGAGCATTACTGATCCCGACACCGATGACAGCAATCATTCTCATGACTGCCCAGTTACAGCCTTTTCAACCATGGTCGAACTTTCAACTGAAGCTGTAGACTGTTTTTTTGCGCATCTATCTGAAGTTATGTTCTCCCTGAACCAAAAGAATAACTTTTAAGCAAACCAGCACACAGCGTTCCCATGAACTCTGAATTCGGCCTTCAGCTTTGAAAAACAAAAGCTATTGAAAACATTTGGAACTATTTTTTCCCCTGTAGACGAAATTATTTTTTTCCAAATTCAAAAATATTTACCTTTTTTTGGCACATGTACTGTGCTTACAGTAGAACTATTCATAAAGAACGGAGCTTCTATTTTTAGTTAATCTAGAGACAATATGTTACCACAGCCTCTAGCACACTCACAAGCAATTTTATTTATATTTGATGAAATAGTCTCGACCTTCTCTTCTGTATTAAGAGACATTTCATGTGTAATTTTCGCAAATCGTTCAGCTAAATATGTATGCATTTCTTCTCTGAATGATTACACTGCTTAAAAAACGTACAGTACCAATATTATTTCATGTATTTCGCGTGCTCCATTTCGAATGCAAAAATGTATTTTGGGGTGGGATGGAATACACATGCATGTTAACATGTTTACTATTGCTTAGTTTTAAGTACATTATGGACATAAAATCGTGGAGTGGGTGATGTGTTTTATATAGGAACCTGATTCAATATTGTGACTTTATGCCCCTGTACAGCTATAATCAATAATATCCCTATAATGGCATAAGAATCAGATCCATATTTCAGTAAATCGCCCTTGCAGTCCAAGGCATGGCAAAAGCTACTTCCTTAGATTCCTAGAAAGCACAAAGAGTTCTTTCGACACACCAAACCTCCAGCAACCTGGGAAATCCCCACCTGCTTTGTTTTGATTTGTAATAGAACTCCTGCGAGCACTGTAAGAACTGCCAGTTCTTAGTGACATCTTTATTGACGTCTTATGTCCAAACCTTACCTTACACTCGGCACCTTTCAGGTATAAATATACCAACGTTGCCTTAAGCAAACACACGGTGGTGGTTTTGGAGCAGAGCAGCTATATCTACTTTCCGAGAGCCCAGCAGACGCGAGAAGCCCACGGACGCTGCCCCGCCTCTTTAACGCGCTGAGAAAGACGCTGTCTTTTCTCCTGCCGACAAAATCCAGCTCCGGCGTTTCCAGCCTACCCTTGCGGGTGACTGGGATATCCAGTCCTGAGAGAGAGATACCAGACCTCCTACATTCTATTCCCAAGGTACAGTGCTGACTAAACCCTTAGAGAGAATTCTTGAACAGATCCTTGGCAACAAACCTACTTAACTTAAACTGCTACTTACTTACTCCTTCCCTCGTATTAGGCTTAGGTCAGGTACACCAGGGTAGGCGTAGTTTAGAAGCACCAGTTGAGAACGTTAGCCTATGTATATATGTATGTATATATTTTATCCATTTTAAAGTGTCTTATGGCTAAGAAACCATATCAATGCTTTTACAGTATTATTTTATAATACTCCTTTTACTGTACGTACTTTACTTTATATTAAGTATTGCAATTGTGGCAATTCATTTCTCTTGCATGAGAAGGAAGACTGCTCAATAAATAATACCTTTTATTGAAAACGCTCGTCTCTCTCTTCTCAGCCCTCTGTTGAAACTAAGAACGCACATCTGACTGAGTGAAATAGCTGTCTATTGTTTTCACGACTCTAGAGATTTACTCTTATTCTGAGGGAGCAAAGTTGTCATGTTTATGTGGTTGTCGGAAGCTGAATCCCTTCTTGTCTGAGCCAGGGAAGCTGATCTCTTCCTATTCATTCAAGAAAGTTTCCAGTGAACTCTGAGCTAGCTGGCGCAAACCTAAATTAAGTCTAAAATAGTCAGTAGAGACCTAGAAGACCTCAGTTCTACGTCTACACTGCTGTGTATGTTATTCCAATGCGCAGAGCCTATAGGGAAAATAGGAACTACACTACAAAAGTAATTATCTTGAAGCGATCACGTGTTTTCTATTCCAAACCCTGCTTATTGATGAAGACTTCACATTCTCCAGCTTATTCCCTGAGGTTCACACCAACTCCAGCAGCATAGTTTGTCTCTGCATGATTGGTCACTCCTTTGACCAATGGGCCCGTTGATATGCTAGATCTTGCATAGTTAACAAGGGAATGGGATGGTCTAATGTGAACATTACATGATTAGCATCCAGCGAAGGATTCGACATCCACATCTACCTTTGGTAGAAAGCATTTCAAGTTGTGAGCAAGGAGATGTAAAGAATGTGCATTGTGGAGGGATGACTTAGGCACAGCTACTGGTGTTGCTTTGTCATTCAAATGAAAAGAAACACTTAAAAAGTGAATGCATCTCTTTTTCCTACAAAACCTTTGTGTGTTGTAACACTTGTCAAAGGCAAAAGTGGAACTTTGTCGGGCAACTTTTGTCCTCAAGTAGGCAAATCCCGGAAACATGCCAACAAATGTATTTCCAAATACCACATTGGCATGGAAACAATCTACAAAAATACACCATGTTCGAAATGCCTGGAATTTTCCAAAGAGGGTGGATACATTTGATAGGAAAAGGGGAAAGGTTTTTCCAGGGGTGGCTCCTCCACGTGGGCAGACGAGCATCGCCCCACTGCTTTCTCGCAGTGTGAGAAGAAAAAACATTAAATGGTATAAATAACATTTTATATTTCTGCTTCTCTCACTGCGCGAAAGAAGAAGAAGGGTTTGGTTGGGGTGGGCGGATGGCGGAGGGAGGAAGGGCCTGGCCTCAGGCGCATGACCTGGCCTTCGCTCCACCCTCTGTTATACCAACTGAAAGAATGCCCTTTCTCTATTTTTATCTTATGGGGAAAAACACTTTAAGGATACCACCTTGTCTTGGCACTCACTTGATGGATCTCTACGAAACTTGCCATGAAGAAACCAAAATGGAGATACTTGATTTACAATACACACACAAACACACTCACATACACACACACAGCCACCGACCCAAGCACATACATGCACGCACACGTACACAGCCAACACACACACACACTCCCACACACAGTGGACTGTGTTTCCAGAAGAAATGCCTTTATTGGTTTGCTAATAACTAATGTGTCGTTTGATGAATCTTTAATTAGTTCCTTAATGGAATGTTTAAGGATGATCAATCCATCGAGTAGGTATTGAGATAAAGGGAGGTTCCAAAATGCAAAATCCCTATGCATTTTCTATAGACTTTTTTTGGAAGGTGATAGTGCAAAAATTGCTGTACGAAATTTCACCATATTTGGCAGAAAGCTAGATCTTTGTCTAGAAAGCTTGATTTTTGTGATGTGGTGTTGCCATGTAGCTCCTATAAACCTATATTGGATCTGCGCATTTAAACAACATTGATTGTGAGATTTGTGTCCAGACTAATTCCAGACACCCCCCTGTGTATGTTCACATGTATACCAGCTAGCTTACAGTGCCACTGTAAACTCCTTTTACCAAGGAGAGAATAGTTCTTGGCAACTATCGAATATGACAACTCTGTCCCATCAGGAATAATAGAAACAGTGCAGTACTTTTCACTGTCACCCATGCACACTTTGTCTCAGAGAGATACACAGAATAAATGGTGGGAATGTTTTCAATTAGCGTTTATTGAATCAGCGTCATTCTAGTGTAAAATAGGTGTGCTGAAACAACCATACGTCAGAAACAGATATAAATGATTAAAAACACCAACAGAGTAAAATGATGATAGATTCCTACTATAGTTCTAAAATAATGAATACAGGCAGGTATAAAAATACATGACAGCAATAATGCATACTCCTACGATGCAACTTTATCATGTATGTAGGTGCAGAGTCAAGAATACCTCTAGGATAAAGTCAACCCCATTACCTGAACTGAGAGACTGTCGGATCCCATCTTGGTCTCAAGATGGACACCAAGCGAGGGATGTCAGACGACTGCGAGCTTGAGTGTCTACATGCAGGAACTGCAGCGTCTTGCGTCAGTGTGTCAACATGGAAGTCCTTTTTCTCCTTTGCTCTTCAGCAAAGATATGGTGAATATATACCCAAAGTGGTACCCTCTGGGGATCTACCTTGATGTGTCATGTCGTACTAGAATGACAAAAGGAATGACCCTTATACATAGTTATTATGCAGGAGAAGGCAGTACTGCTGAGATTCCAAGAATCCTCATGCATAATGAATGAGGCTAGTTTTTTGGAGAAAACCCCATGATACTATAACTAGGTAAAAGGTCAGTACTAAGAACCATTATGCAGTGTAATGTCAGGAGAAATATAGGATATGAGTGAAAGGTCTGGTTACTACCTGAGCCTATATCGGGCACCTGTATGAAACATAACAATGTATATCCATTCAGTATTTTTTTAGAAATTAAGGTATACAAATATTTGTATATGTGGATGTTTCATTCTGCTCCTTTTGTTTGAAAACTTCATAAAAACGTTTGAAGTGAAAAAAGAGAGTTCTGATTGGTCTAGGGGGCCTTTTTCCCCTTGGGCCTCCTCACTCATGCAGGAGTTTAATTTTCGTTGTAGGGAGTGGTTTGATTGTCTGACTGCAACATGAGAAAAATGTTGCAGCGGCCGTTACAAGACTCAGGGACTTGGTCCTGACAATGTTTATATGAAAAGAAATAAGAGATCAGGGTATTGTTTTTTTAGCTCACCATCCTGTGGGACTTCCGGTGTACTTGTGCTGGATTGCAGAATACAAAATAAAAATAAAGAAAATGCTGCCCTGAAGGTTCTTAATATATTATTTTGAACCCCCAGGTAGGTGGGTCATCTTAAACAAATATTTGGGCTTAAGTTGTGAGGTAGCCCCCTCCCTAAGCCACTCCTGGCCCTGGGGAACCCATTTTCCAGGGCTAAATGCACATAAAGGGGAGAGGACATGAAGCCCCCAGGCCTTGGACTCTATTGGCACCCGGGAACCCCATCTCCTGGGCCAACTACTTAATAAAGGGGAAGGGGGCCACTAATGGGCCCGGAGACCCAACCCTGAGGCCAAATAACATCAAATATGCAAGGGGTCAACTGCTACCCTCCCTGTACTGGTGTCCGCCCCGGGTGCTCCATTCAAACTTCACAATGTCCTGGGGAGCCTACCCTCAGGACAATGAGGTTCCCTGCCCAAGAGAGTGGGCCTGCCCAACAAGATCCTTAAACAAATTCGGCACCCTGCTAGTGGGAACAAGCAAAGTGAAGGTCCTGGCTTCTGTCAGTACGCAGTATGGTGTTAACCAGGCAGTTGGCTGTGACCACTGAGGCCTGGGGGCTCAACCCACAGCCTCCAACAGCCCCCTACACTGTAGGTGCTACTGGTGGGCACTGGGGAGCCCACCTATTAGGCATAAAATGGTCTCCACAGCTCTAAATAAAAAAAGGATTGTGTATTCCCCGGGTGGTCACATGGTCAGCCACATGATAAAAAATATGCTGGGTCTCTTCGGCACGCAATCTGTGTCCTGGCTGGGGAGTCAACTGGGGCCTCAAGGTTCTGGTGGTCCCCCGCACTGCTTAATACAATTAAAAATGTGGGTGTCCTGGATGTGCACCAGGACACTCACGAAATGGTTTTTTTTAACAGAGAAAAAAATGAAAAAGAAATGAGCTGTTGGAGCAATTTATTATTCACTGCTCTGTGGATAAGTGCCTCATAATGCCCTGAGACGGGGCACAAGCCCTAAAAAATAAGTAGGGGGACTAACCTAGTTAGGAAGTATCCAAGTGACATCACGGTGCATGACTTGATGGTGTGTGGCATAGCATGTGGCATCACAGGAAGTGACAACACAAGCCATGACTTTAAAGGAAGTGCCCTCACAATAAGTGACATCAGACCCTAGGACCTCACATTTATGTTTAGCAGATCTATCATGAGTACATGTGAGAGCATTATGATCATACATGCAAACCCTCCGGATTTAGGAACAAGACTCATGCTTTTGTAAGCTACACATGAAACAATGTTGCCTTTTGTCAGCGCAAAGTTTCCTTTACCCAAGCACTGAACAAACTAACTTAACCACTATCCTAGTCAACCAGGCATAATATTCCATAAGCGGCACATTTCCATGTAGATGTGACTGCTTTAGCTGCCTGTGATCTCCAGAGGTGAGACCCCTTTCCTATGTGAAGTATTCTTACTCTGCTTTTGCCGAGCGGAGGAACATGCTTTTGTAGTGCTAGGTAAGCACTCCCCTGACAATTGGTTATCCTTGCAATTTAGCAGCCTAGCCACACTAGATCAGTGGATCACCACTCGAACAGGTCATCTACTGACTACTATGGCTTTTGCATGGAGTAAGGTCCCACCACCCCCCCTCTTTCAGATTGCCTGTGACACACAGTAGGACTAAGGCTCAATGGAGTATTAATACCTATTTTGTCTTGTGTGTCTGTTTCTTTATCTTCTTTTGTAATCAATGCGCACACAGCAGTGGCACACTATGAAGCATCAAGTTTTACTGATGCCCATATCTGTGGTTTATTCAGTTTTTTCTTTCCTAGGCACTGGTCAGGAGCGGTTTCCATCATGCAGCTGTAGCCACAGTGAGGGTATACAGGTTCCTTCTCCGCACTGACTGCAAAAGCGGTATTTTAATATAACTCATGTTGGTTTCACGTGCACATCACCTTTTTGATTATTTTGGTCCTGAAGAAGCGCCAACGACCATTATGGCGACGCAGCCGCGAAACATGTCGACCTATGACCGCTGACACCCGGGCATAGCGTGCCTTTGGGGCGTTGATTTTTATGTAGCAGTGGGTGGTATACAGTCAAAATATCGAGTTTTTATTATCGATTTGCATTAATATTGATTAAAAAATATTGAACGGACACAATATTGACTGGACAGAATAAAGACTACAAAAATATTGAATAGGATAGCATTAATATCGAATTAAAAAATATAGAATGGACATAATATCGAATGGACAGAATATAGACTACAAAAATATAGAATGGACAGAATATAGACTACAAAAATAGAGAATGGACAGAATATAGACTACAAAAATATTGAATTTGAGGTAAGTAATTTAATATCAATTTGTAAAGTGTTTTTTATGCTAGTATATGTTTGAAAAGTGTATATTTATTTTATTATTCATATTAATTAATTATTTTTATGGTATTTAATTTTTGCATATTATAATTCTGTAACGGGTTGTGGGTTTATAGGGGAATAGGGTGGGAAGTAATTTAATTATAATTAATTAAATATGTTAATTTATTTGTTGGTATTTATTTCGAAATAATTGTTAATTAATTATTAATTGGTAATTCATTAAAGTATAATTGGTAATTATTTTTAATTAATTGATTACATAATAATTATGGTAATTTTAGTAATTTATTTTCTGTAGTGGGCTGTGGGTTTACAGGGGAATAGGGTTGGAAGTTATTTAATTATAAAAAATTCAATATGTTAATTTATTTATTTGTATTTATTGTGAAATAACTGTTAATTAATTATTAATTGGTAATTATTTAAAATATAATGGGTAAATAATGTTGATTAATTTATTAATTGATAATTATGTTAATTTTATTAATTTAGTTTCTGTAGTGGGTTGTGGGTTTATAGGGGAATAGGGTGGGGAGTAATTTAATTGTAAGTAATTCTAATTTAATTTTTTTTTAAATTATTTTCTAATTGTTAATTAATTTAGTGTTAATTGGTAAATAATTTGTATTAGTAGGTAATTATTTTTATTAATTAATGTTTATTTGCATTTTTAATTTATTAATTAATATATTATATAAAAGTGTTAAGTATTTTAATTAATTTGTAATTGGTATTATTATTTATTTTATTTTTATTTATATATGAAGTATTTACTTTCCCTACTGTTGCACTCACTGGAGTGGGAATAGTAATTTTTATCCCTAGGCTATCCAACGCTTTCCCTACTGTTGCACTCACTGGAGTGGGAATAGTACTTTTTACCCCTACGCTATCCAAGGCTTTCCCTACTGTTGCACTCTCTGGAGTGGGAATAGTCATTTTTACCCCTACGCCATCTAACGCTTTCCCTACTGTTGCACTCTGTGGAGTGGGAATAGTAATTTTTACCCCTACGCTATCCAGCGCTTTCCCTACTGTTGCACTCTCTGGAGTTGGAATAGTAATTTTTACCCCTACGCTATCCAACGCTTACCCTACTGTTGCACTGTCTGGAGTTGGGATAGTAATTTTTACCCCTACGCTATCTAACGCTTTCCCTACTGTTGCACTCTCTGGAGTGGGAATAGTAATTTTTACCTTTACGCTATCCAACACTTTCCCTACTGTTGCACTCTCTGGAGTGGGAATAGTAATGTTTACCCCTATGCTATCCAACGCTTTCCCTACTGTTGCACTCTTTGGAGTTGGAATAGTAATTATTACCCCTACGCTATCCAACACTTTCCCTACTGTTGCACTCTCTGGAGTAGGTATAGTAATTTTTACCTCTAGGCTATCCAACGTTTTCCCTACTGTTGCACTCTCTGGAGTGGGAATAGTAATTTTTACCCCTACGCTATCCAGCGCTTTCCCTACTGTTGCACTCTCTGGAGATGAAATAGTAATTTTTACCACTACGCAATTCAACGCTTTCCCTACTGTTGCACTCTCTGGAGTGGAATAGTAATTTTTACCCCTACGCTATCCAACACTTTCCCTACTGTTGCACTCTCTGGAGTGGGAATAGTAATTTTTACCTCTACGCTATCCAATGCTTTCCCTAATGTTGCACTCTCTGGAGTGGGAATAGTAATTTTTACCACTACGATATCCAACGCTTTCCCTACTGTTGCACTCTCTAGAGTGGGAATAGTAATTTTTACCCCTACGCTATCCAGCGCTTTCCCTACTGTTGCACTCTCTAGCGTTGGAATAGTATTTTTTACCCCACGCTATCCAACTCTTTTCCTACTGTTGCACTCTCTGGAGTGGGAATAGTAATTTTTACCCCTACGCTATCCCACACTTTCCCTACTGTTGCACTCTCTGGAGCCAGAATAGTAATTTTTACCCCTACGCTATCCAACGCTTTCCCTACTGTTGCACTCTCTGGAGTGGGAATAGTAATTTTTACCCCTACGCTACCTAACGCTTTCCCTACTGTTGCAGTCTCTGGAGATGAATAGTAATTTTTACCCCTACGCTATCCAACGCTTTCCCTACTTTTGCACTCTCTGGAATGGGAATAGTAATTTTTACCTCTACGCTATCCAATGCTTTCCCTACTGTTGCACTCTCTGGAGTGGGAATAGTAATTTTTACCCCTACGCTACCTAACGCTTTCCCTACTGTTGCAGTCTCTGGAGTGGAATAGTAATTTTTACCCCTACGCTATCCAACGCTTTCCCTACTTTTGCACTCTCTGGAATGGGAATAGTAATTTTTACCTCTACGCTATCCAATGCTTTCCCTACTGTTGCACTCTCTGGAGTGGGAATAGTAATTTTTACCACTACGATATCCAACGATTTCCCTACTGTTGAACTCTCTGGAGTGGGAATAGTAATTTTTACCCCTACGCTATCTAACGCTTTCCCTACTGTTGCACTCTCTGGAGTGGGAATAGTAATTTTTACCCCTATGCTATCCAACGCTTTCCCTACTGTTGCACTCTCTGGAGTGGGAATAGTAATTTTTACCCCTACGCTATCCAACGCTTTCCCTGCTGTTGCACTCTCTGGAGTGGGAATAGTAAGTTTTACCCCTATGCTATCCAATGCGTTCCCTACTGCTGCACTCTCTGGAGTGGGAATATTAATTTTTACCCCTACGCTATCCAACGCTTTCCCTACTGTTGCACTCACTGAAGTGGTAATAGTACATTTTACCCTTTCCGCTATCCTACGGTAAAAATATTGTAATTTTTTTATTAATATTACGTTTTTATATATATATAGATATATATATATGTGTATTAACAAATCAATGTATATGTTTTTTGTACTTACATTAATTATTTATTAATTTTAAGGTTATTTAAGTATTTCAAGTATGTTCAAGCTCATTATATTTATTATTTCACGATATTTTTACTAACTATATTTTTTACATTGATTTTTTTTATTCGATATTTTTGTACTTACCTGTTTGGAGATAGGAGGTCGATATTTAGTCATTCTATATTTTTACCTCGATATTTTGGTAGGTCGATATTTTGGCATTCTATATTATGTCAGTGATCCGCAGTGGGTACATTACTTATTTTTGCGCTGCAGGTGTACCCATTATTAAAACAATGTTAATTTCATTGCACGCACTTTTCTTACCCTCATTGGACCCTCCCCACACACCCTCATGCACCATCCGGCTGCCCTGAAAAGATCTTAGAGAAAGTGACCCTACGGGGGACCCGTAGGGAATTGCAGCGCCGGCCCTAGGAGGAGCAACAGCCCGATGATGAAGCATGACACCCTTCGGGGTGTGTGAGGGCATTAAAGGACAAAGAATGGTCTTCTTCTCTCCCTTACCTAAGGGTCCTCTATAACTAGGATTTCTTCTCCTCTCCCCTTTCTTTAATTTTTTTAATTTTATTACATGGGTGACTTTTTGCGCCCTTATGCATGGGTGACTTTTTGCACCCTGCTATAGGAACAGGGTCCTCTTGTTGTTTGGACAATCACAGACTGGACACATCATTTGTATACCCTATACATATGGCACCAAAACGTTTAGATTTGTGGGCACCTATTACGCTGTTTATTGATACAAGTGCTAGACGCTCTTTGTCTCTTATTCCTCTTCAACAAGAAGTGACTAAACCTCCATGACTTCCTTTATGTTAATACTATATATTTTAACTGTATTCCACTTTGTATTACGTATGTTTGCATAGAATTTAAGATCCTTTCCCTTATTGTTTCTCCATAAGGCATTGTTATTTCTTTTGTGCATGATATCTTTTGACAGACTTTCATCCAAACCCTTTATGTTTCTCCCATCTCAATAAACTCACTTTGAACTAAAAAAAAAGGATGTAGACAGATTGTGATTGTTTAATTAGGGTGATATATTTGATCTGTATTGTGTGTTCGTTATTGTCTTTTTTATGGTGTACTTTTATGATCCACAGAGATCGAAATAAAGTCTTTGAATTGAATTGTATTTTTTTTATATACATACAGCCACACAAAAAATATTTTATGAAACTATTTCATCTTTGTATGTGTGCTGCAGAATGCAGAATCCATGCAAAGAGGAAATAACAAGAAGAAATAACAATACGCCAGCCACTGGTAGACTCACCATTATGATGTAAACCTATGTTTACACGTATGGGTTTGCGTCCAAATACATGGGTGAATGCACAGGCAAGCCTAAGCACCACCAATGTAATACCTACCTGACATAAGGTAATGCAGTGCAATGTGCTGCCTTGCGATCAGTTTTTAAATTTTTTTTACAAAGCAACACACAGGATTTGTGTGACACTACAATCCCAAAATAGATTTTGCGGTGTGTCTGAAAAGTTCTGGGCCTCAACTTATACATTTAGTACCTCATTTACTACGAGTTGGGTAGGGCAGCACCGCAAGTCATTTTGGTGTGCTGCCCAACGCCAATTTGAAAGCCCAGGAATGCACATTATTTACAAGATACAGTGCATTCCTGTCCTTTCAGCCTACGCCAGAGCACAATGTGGAGCCAAGCGCCAAGCGCCAATGCAGTCCCCCTTGCACCATGGTTCAAGGGTGTCAGCTATGAAATTAGGTTGTTTTTGTGAAGAAAGAAACACCTTTCACAAAAATAACTCTCACACCACCCCTGGGAAGGTGCAGGGTTTTGACGCATTCCCAGATTTAAGTTTTATTGTCAATCTGGGAATCTGTCAAAAACCATGGGCGTTGAGTGAGAACACCCACCACAATACCCATGGCATGCCTTTCCCCCTGGGCAGTTTGAGGCACCACAGTGACTTGCATTACACCATCTACGAGGCCATGAAAAGCCATGCAGGGTGGCTTTTTTATGGCTTTGTAGATGTGGGTAAGACCAGAGCGCAGCTGGAATGTCATAAAAGTGAAGAACCAGCAGCGCACTGGGCTTGTAAATAAGCCCCTTATATTTTAAAAACTCTGCCACAATGAAATTGTCAACAAGGAGGAAACTAAAGATACATTTCTGCTTAATTGGCTGAAAAGCCTGAATTTTAAAATATCTTGTGGGGCGAAGGCACCTTCTAAAGAGATCTGTGTGTTTCCAGTAAATTTGTGTGCATAATAATGAAAAGATAACTCTGGAGATGAATGCACTTGCTGGAAAAATATGTCTTTTGTCTGGCCAGGTTTGACTCAAAGTAGCTTAGAAGTTTAATGTGTCTCTTGCAAAACAAATCATGTAACATGCAGATGTCAGATTTTCTATTGTATGTAGATAGTTAAGTGGGTTACTGCTTTGAACACAGAGATCCTTAAGTTACTTGCAGTTGCATTGTAGTCCTTCTGATATAGCACAGGGAGCTATGAAGGCTGATATGTGAATTCTACACCTTGTAACCCCTTGTGTCTAAAGTTACACATCCTGTACATTGATTTACAAATGTGTTTGATTTATTGTATATGTTATGTGTATGTGTGATGTAAAGTGCTCTGACACCCTGAATTGGGATGAGTAGCGCTTTAAAAAAATAAAAAAACGAGTCAGCTCCTCAGCAGGGGAAGTAAGCGCAATATAAATGTAAATATATTTTGTTTAAATACTCGGAACAGGGCCGGCTCTAGGCTCATGGTGGCCCTGGGCAGGGAGCGTAGGTATGGGGCCCGGAAGAGGGGGTCCGGGCAGGGCGGAGCGCGCAGGCCAGTAAAGAGGGGAGGGGGTCAGGGAGTTTAGAAGTGGAACAGAGCCGGAGGCCGCCAAATCCCTGCCAGGGGCCACCACGCAAATATGTATCCATCCTCAGAGGATTAATATATTAAGGATATGTATTGGCGTGGTGGCCCCTGGGGTTTGGTGGCCCTGTGCAGGTGCACAGCTTGCACATGCCTAGAGCCGGCCCTGCTCGGAAAGACCAACACATCTCACACAGTGGGGAGGCGACCATGAGACCCCCTTCTCGAGCCTGTAAAGGACCTAGGGAGCCCACCATTGGGCCTAAAATGTATTACAATGGCGAGGTGGGTACACAACCGCCCCTCCTGAGCCATGAAAGGCTCCATGGAACCTACCCATGGGGTAGATTACTTTAAGGGAGGAGGGCTGTGTGGCCCCCCTTCCTGATTATCACTCACGAAAGAAGGGGAGGCAGTCAATATATCTCCGCTACCCCGAACCCCTAATGTAACATGTTAACACAGAGAGGGGTAGACAGGAAACACTCAACACAAATACATTAACAGACAAGCAGTGACACAAATCGTGTGTTTTGAAAACTGCCCTCACTCACACACAAATGTGTGTGACATGCTTCATCATCGGGTCTGCTAACAAACACCCTGGCGTAGCCACTCTCAGGACGGAGCATAGGGAGTGGGAAACAAAAAACAACACAAATGTGACAAAATAGTGATAACAAAGTGAGTGTTATACTTTGACTGGGTACAGTGATAGAAAAAAGTGCAGCAATAGAAAGTGTTTAAAACTGGCTCATGGATACCCTTCAGACCTTTATTCATGGGTTCCATGGTCAGGATTAAAATAGTAAAGGATGCGAAGTGTTTCTAGAGAAAGTCAAGTTCCCACAACACCCCTCCTTAAACTGCCAAAGTCAACATGTTTCGACCGTCTTATATATATCACCTTATATATATATTTTTAAACACGTTCATGACAGGGGACTAAGTCCTCAAGTCCTGTAATGGTTGCCAGTAACATTTTTCATATATTGCTGGGAGCCAATCAGTGCGCTCACTCCTGCGGCAGCGGGAAGGCCCAAGGGAAATAAAGCTCCCTGGGCCAGTCAGAGCACTATTTTTTAAATGGCTCTCCCAAGAGAATCTCTAGGGACTCTCGTAAACCCAACCATTCAGACATACAATTATTATAATTTTTTTACATTTCCAATGAGCTTTATTAGTTTTCCGAAATAGACAAGCATTTAAAAAATAAGGGAGCAATGTAAATACAGGGAGGGACAAGTAGGTACAGGTAGTGTAAAGAATCATAAAGTCTGTTGGATAGGGCTGCTATTGTACATGACTGTATGCATTACCAACATTAAAATGAGTCAAATAATCACATGTCTAGGTGCGGATGCAGAGCAGAATCAAAAGGAGAGGGTTGTGATAGAAGGGTACACACCTCTATGAGAACTGAAGATTATAGAAGAATTTGCGCACAGTTTCTGGTGGTTTATTAGCAACAAAATAGTCATCTAATGCTTCCAAATATATCTTTGTTGCGGTTTCCATGGGGAGTGTTGCAAGGCCATATTGTCCGCTTCCCTGATATGTGATACCCAATTGATCCAGGTTTGGAAAGAAGCCTTGTGTGCCGATTAGAGGTAATGGTTTTAGTTGCGTCTGTTAGTAAGAGATCAATTAAAAGGTGGTCTGACGATCTTTTATTGCTTGGGTCAAGGAATACTTTAATGAGAAATAAATTCTTTCTTGGCGTGGATGTTAAAGAGTTTTGTAGGGAAGAGGAAAAATGTTTCCCAGAAGAGAGTAACTGATTTGCAGTGGAAGAGTAGGCATGCAAGGTTGCCGGATTCTTCTTTACGGTTCCAGCAAATGGGGCTCGCTAGAATTTTCAGGTTGTGAAGGCGGGATAGTTTCAAAAGGCCTTGTGTATTAATAAAATTTTATTTGGGAGAGTACTGGTGATATTTTATGTGTGGTGATGGATTTCCAAATGGCTATCCACCCTGGTGCAGATATAGGGTTGGAAAAATGAGGTTTCCAGTATTGTATTTTGTTCTTCTTAGTCTTTGTGAATTTGGGTTGGATTAAGTGGTATAGCTAGAAACCAGGTGACCAAGTTTGTTGAGTTTTACAATGAGTGTTGTAAGGGCCGGATTCTTGTTTAGGTGTTTGGATTTGATGATAGCCATTTTTTTCTTGAGGATGTTGTAGAACTCCGAATGATCCAGCAGGTACTTCCATTGTAAGTTTGAGAAGGGTAGGTGAAAATACTGGAACCTAGCTGGCGAGGAAAGATGATTCCTTTGATGATCCAGGACCCTCAATAGAGTGTTTGTCTATTGCAAGTAATATCTGGTATCCTACGGAGGGAGGCTAGGGAAAAGCATTTCATCCGAGAGGGACGTTTGCTCTCTTTATTCAGTATAAGTGGGTCTACGTTGTTCTGAATAGCACTTTCCAACTCTAACTGTACAAGAGTATAGTTGTCCAGAGTCTGAAACCAGTAAGTGCCTTGTTTGGCTAGGAAAGCAGTCTGCTACTCATTGAAGTTGGTTAGGTTTACACCACCTAGGGAGGTAGGTAGACGGAGTTTTTAGTGTTATTCTTACTTTTTTGTTTTGACAAATGAACTGTGAAAGCGTTGTATCTAATTTGTGGTGGAAGTCGTCAGAAAGTAGTAAAAGGAGCATACTGGTCAAATATTTAATTATTGGTGTGATCATCATTTTAATGGTTTCTATGTGCCCCCACCATGTGATAAATTTAGGCGAATAACTACCAAGTAAGATTTTATTTTTTTCAAGAGTGAGTTTTTCGTTGTGTTGAATGGTATCTATTTGCTTTGAACCAAATTCTATTCCCAGATATTTAATGTATTGCGGCTGCCAGGAGAAGCCTGAATTCTCTAGTATGTCTTTGTGCCATGAGGGTTGAGGGATTTGACTTCTGATTTGTTCCTATTAGTTTATATCCCAAAACTAAAAATAGGTTGAGACGTTGGCTAGGATCTTTGCGTATATTTTACAGTCTAAATTAATCGAAGAGATGGGCCTGTAGTTTTTGGAAAGTGTTAGGTCTTTCCCTTCCTTATGGATTACTACAATGTTGACAGTGACACCTTTATTATCACCTGTATTTGCTTGCGATGTGGTTAAACAGTTTTAACATGGTTGGTGGGAGTGACTGGGAAAATATTTTGTAGAACTTTACCATGAAGCCAACCGGGGGGGCGGATGCTTTGTTTTCTTTTAGCATATCAATTGAATTGGAAATTTAGGTCAAGGTTATTGGTTTGCATAGATGTGTTTTATTATCCTCTGATAGTCGGGGTATTTGTAGTTTACTCAAGTACTTTTGTCATTGATCAGGGCTCAGAGGTTTGTTGTTTCCCTCCCTCCCACTCAAGCCTCCCCTAAGTGGGTCAGGAACACATCCAGAATCCCCGAGACAAGCTAGAAGAGGGACTCAGCTCACTCGTCCCGAACACGACGGAATCCCTTTCAACCTCGGAGCTCACCTCGCTCTATCACTCCAACCTGGAGCTCACCCTGGATCAACTGGCACCTCTGAAACTAAAAAACCCAGAAGCATTCCCTCGAGGTCGTGGTTCTCTAATGACATTTATGAAGAAAAAAAGACACCTCAGAACCCTGGAAAGAACTTGGAGGAACAACCCCTCCTCCATCCATCGGGATCAACTCAAGGCAGCACGCAAAATCTACTACTTTCATATCAAGAGCAAAAAGTCATCCTTCTTCCGTTCTAAGTTAGACAATGCCAAAAACCGCCCTAAAGAACTCTTCAACATCATTAAGAACCAAACTTCCATCCCAGTGTCCAAAACCCATTGCGACAACTTTGCCAGCATTTTCAATGAACAAATCGCCAAAATTGATCGCTCATTCAGCTCCAAGCCCTCCTCATGCTCAGAAACCCGGAGTCCTAAAACTAACCACAACCCACCAGTAACCTCGTCCATCCGTTGGTCATCCTTCCGGCCTGTTCAGGATGAAATGATAAGCAATCTTATCGCCTCCGCTAAACCCTCATCTCACTCCCTCGATCAACTTCCTGCGAGACTGACCAAGGAGCTGAAGCTCACTCTAGCTCCATCGTGGGGCAAGACGATCAACAGCTCCTTGAGAGAGGGCTACATTCTGGACTGCCTTAAACTTGGACAAGTCACAACACTTCTAAAAAAAACGGGCCTTGACCCCATGGACATGAACATCTTCAGATCGGTCTCGAACCTTCCGCACCTATCCAAAATTCTGGAAAGATGTGTGCTCGCACAATTAGCCCAACATCTAGAGAACACTATTCTACTTGACCCACACCAATCAGGGTTCAGAAAGGGCTGCAGCACTGAAACCGCAATCCTAAATGTCCTCGATGATCTGCACATTCCGCTCGACTCCGACCAATGTAGCCTCCTCATCCTCCTTGACCTATCGGCTGCGTTCGACACAGTGGATCACACCCTGCTATTCAATGTCCTGCAGGAGAGAGCGGACATTGAAAAGTGGGTCTTAAAATGGTTCTCCTCTTTTCTCAACAACCGCACTCAAAGAATAAAGATCAACAGCTTTGAATCAGACCCCCACCCCATCACCAGAGGAGTTCCTCAAAGGTCAGTACTCTCCCCGCAACTCTTTAACATCTACATGGAACCCCTCACCTCACTTCTAAGGAACTCCAACATTCCCTTCCACCTCTACGCGGATGACACAACTTTATTTGGAAACCACATCGATCACAGACATTCACAGGCTAAACGGCACACTCATGGAGGTCCAACACTGGCTCTTAGCCAACCACCTCAAACATAATAAAGAGAAAACGGAAGTACTCCTCATCTCGAATAAAGAGGAAAACCCTCAAATAGTGGAAAGGCTCAAAGCCCTAAATGCCCTCAATGTCTCTCTAGCGCCAACAGACTCCGCAAAATCCCTAGGGATCACTCTGGATCCCAAACTGGACATGAAAAAACACATCTCAACAAATGCAAAAAGCGCATTCCTGGCCTTGAAACTTCTCCACAAAATCAAACCCTTCCTCCCCCCTAAAGACCTGAAATAGGCCACTCAGGCACTGGTGCTCTCCAGAATTGACTATGGCATCGCAGTGCTGACTGGAACAGCCAAATCGCACCTGGGACCTCTCACCTCCACCCTAAACGTAGCAGCCAGAATGGTCACAGGAACAAAGAAATATGAGCACATCTCTCCGTCACTCAAGGAACTGAAGTGGCTCCCGATAGACCAACGAGCCAGCTTCCGCACAGCTTGCCTCACACATAAAGCCCTGCATACAGGCAAACCAGAATACCTGGCCTCCAAACACAAAAAGGCTGGTCAATCCAGGAACCTCAGAAGCTCCAACACACTCCTACTCATCCCTCTGAAATCACAGAAACACAAACCCGCGAATAAATCCTTTGCGGGTAATGCCCCCAGGTTCTGGAACTCCATCCCCCATATCAGAATTACCGCCTCCTTCCCACAATTCAAGTTGCTACTCAAAGCCCTCTTCCTTGAACGCTCCGGTCCGTAACATGAACCCCAAGCCTGACTGTGAAAGACCGCTTTCTCTTTTAACCCAGAGCCGGATGATTCGCTCCTGATCTCTGTCCCATATTACGCTCAAGATGTTGTTGTATTGTCTTTATTTTCCTGCTCGTGCTCCTGGTCTTGTTCTGTTCCCTATTTTCCTTGTTGCATATTGGTATTTGTTGTGAAGCGCTCTGATACCCTCGGGTCCAGCCAGCACTATACAAAACTTCAATAAATAAATAAATACATTTAGATTTATTCCTCGAATTGTCTAAAAGTGTTTAGAATTTTTCCAGGGTAGTAAGTAAGTTATTCCTATTGTCTCTAATCACTGTAATCTTTTTTTGATGTTGTTTGTGCTTGAGGTATGAGGCCAGCAGTTTTCCTGCTTTGTTATTGTAACAGAGTTCTAATACCCTTAAATTTGTTTATCCACGCACTATCTTTTTCGCTTAGGATTTTGTTATATTCATATTCATATTTTTTGTGGGTGAGGTGGGAGAGAGTGTCATTTCCTAGGGGTTTGATATGTGAGAGTTCTAGTTGTTTAATTTCTTCCTCTCATTTTAGAAGTGCAATATTTTTATCTTTGTTAATCTTGGCTTTTATGTCAATGAGGATACCTCTCAGCGTTGCTTTAAGAGCGTCCATATTGTTTGCATATTTGTATTTGGTTTATCGTTGTCAATAAGGTAGTTTGATATTGTTTACTTAATTTTCTATATGTTGTCAGGGTTGGTTGCACCATCATTGTTTAATCGCCATATTTTGCTTTTGCGTTTGGGATTATTTCCTCGAGGAGTGGCCTGAAAGAATTTTAGGAGGTATATTTGTATCATCAATCAGGTGTGTGTATGAACCTGAAATAAAAATGTAGTCAATTCTTGTGTAGAAAATGTATGGTGCCTAATAAAAGGCATACTCTCTGGGTTTGAGATGCTGTAGACGCCAGGCATTTTTTAGATTGAATTTGGAGAATCATTTTTTGAGTATTTTAAGGAGGACGACACTTACAGGTGGGTTGGCGATCTAGAATTGTATCCATTGGTAAGTTGAAGTGGCACCCATAATGATAAGGTGGTTGCAGGGTAAGTAAACTATCTTATCTGATACTTTGTACCAGCAGGCAGTGTAGTCAATATTCGGACCATAGATATTGGGAACATGGATAAGGGATGCCCCTCTGCGTAGGGTGGTAACTATTATTCTGCCTTCTTTGTGTATAGAATAAGATTCAAGTGTAATATAGGACTGTTTAGAGATTAGAATAAGGAGAGCAGAGGGCCTTCAATATCTAGTTGTTTTTCAGTGACGTATTTTATTAGTCGGTAAACTCAGTTTCCTGAAGGAGAATAATGTCTCCTTTGGTTTTATAAATATATGCCATTATTTTACATCATTTTACAGGATGGTTTAATCCCTTGACATTTAATGAGACGATATTGAGGTTGTCTGTTAAAGTTTGTGTGGTCATGATACTAGGGTGGGTGGTATTGAGCCTGCTTGGGTGTGTATTAAGGGAGGGTCTGCAGAGAGTGTTAGGAGGTTGTGGTTACTGCCTAAGGGTATATTAGGAGAGTGTCTATGGAGTTCATGACAATTCTGCTTCCTGGTAAGGAACATATCACCTAGGGCTATTTTGAATATTGGTCGGATAGGTCATTTTTTTAAATAAAAGTAGGTAGCTGAGTATGTGATGAATAAGGTGTCAAAACTTGAGTGGGTGCTGAGATTGATATATTTGTGTTTCTTCATTGTGGGATAAGGATGTGGCAGCTTAGGCATTATTTAAATTGGAATCATAGAAACAGAACTTGTCATGTTCTTTAAGAAACATTGGATCAAAAGGAAAAAGGAGAAACATAGGCAAAACAAGTACATAAAAGTATAGGAACAAAAGCAACATCCAAACCACCCTGTCCCTCCCCCCTCCCTCCTCTAGCTCCCTCTGAGCTATTGAGCTCAGAGGGAGCTACGACAGAGCGTCCATCCTCTGGCACAGTGCAGAACAATGTAAAACCCAACTACGAACCATTGCAACATAGAATGGGATGTATATGGGCATGTAAGATTAATACAGGTAAATTACCTTTGTGTAGCATACTTATAAGATAATGCCTGCAACAGTATTGAGTTCTATCTCTGGGAGCATATTGTAGGCCTTAAGATGTGTGTGGAGGGATGTATGACGTTACAACGCAGGCTATTACAACGCCTGCCTTTACAACGCGGTTTTTACATCGCATACCTTTACAAAGCATAGCGTTTAGAGGTGCTGGATAGTGAAAAGTTTAATTTTCTATTCCAACTCCAGTCCCCGTGGACACTAGGAAAGGTGTTGGATAGAAAATTAAACTTATTCCCTATCCTAGAGCGCCCCCCAGCGCAATGCGTTGTAATGGTTTGCGTTGTAATGACTGCGTTGTAATGGTAGTGCGTTGTAAAAGTTTCGTTGTAAAGCTTGTTCACCGTGTGGAGTCTTCAACATGAGTGTCGGTACAACATATTGTATTAGCATTACCATGGTGGGATCACAAGGTTAACTTGTATTTCTAAGTTAATTGTTTGGTGTCTCTGCTTGGTAAAACTCACGAAGCTAAGAGCAAAATGTTTGTTATTTTTTAACCTTCATTTCTCAAAAACAACAGATTTATACCAAATCACAAAAAGAACAATCTGCGGACAAAGATCTAGCTTACTGTCAAATTTGGTGTCATTGCGTTCAGTTGTTTTTGCTGTAGCCCTTCTTAAAGAAGTCTATGGAAAATGCATTGGGATTTTGTGTTTAGGACCACCTTTTTTTCTCCCCCCCCGCTTCACTTGAAGGATCATCCCAAAACCTTTCATGCACAATTCGGTCAAATAGTGGCACCTTTTTTGAAAGTTTTGTAAAAATTCATCAAACGGTGCCAAAGTTATTAGCAACACAACAAAAGCTTTTCCTATTGAACAGCTGATCTAACAATAACTAACAAGTTGCGACTGCCACTAGGTAATATGCATGTCTGTATGTATGTATATATGAATGTATACAAATATGCATATACATTTATTAACTTAAATATACATTTATTAAATGACAAAACCCAAAGCTTAAAGAACAGTTAAAGGTAGGGAAACTTTATTTATTCTTTCTATGCAAACTAAACATAAACTACACGAACATTAGACATTTTAAAGTTATAGTTATACCTTACATTTATAATTTACACACCACCTTCAAATTACTATTACTATATTACAAATTACAATTACTCATATAGTCGTAGAGTGGAGTGGCGTAGATTTGAATTGCATGTCCTAGAGAGGATTGATCTGCGGTACAGTGGAGTGGCGTGTCACAGATTGGACTGGCATGTTGTCGAGTGGAGTGGAATCTGGTAGGCCTTAGTGGAGCATCGTAAACTGGAGTGTTGTGTCATAGAGTGGAGTGATGTGTCTTAGAGTGGAGCGTATTGTGCAGTAGAGTATTGGTTAAACAGACGTATCATGAAATTGGCTGAACAGGTTTAGTTGAAATGTATCAGAAATATAGATATGGGGTTTAAAGGATCCTTTCCAGTAGAAGATCTGAATTGCATCAGTAGTTTTAAAGTTATAAGGTCTGTTTCACAAAGGTAAACTTACATATTTATATAAGTTAACAATTGCTTGCTATTCACAAAGGTTTTTTAAGAATAATATGTTTAGTAGGGGTGGGCAGAGCTCACAGAGTTTCCCTCTGCAGAATTCCACGGAGTTCCATAAAAACTCTACAAGATTAATCTGAGTTCCTCAAGCATGCAGAATCAGCACATCATGCTGATTTTTAGCACCAGGAGCTTGTCCAGCGCTGTGATATCAGAGTGAATGGCACCATGCAGGCTGTCAGAGGGCACTGCAGTTTGACTAGACTTTCTACTCGAGCAGCAGCTTTCTCAGCAGGACTGGCTGTACCTGCCTACGACCGCTCATGGCGAGAAAATCTTGCCGGGTACCATCTTAGCATCCGGAATGTCAATTCCCCTAGGCTTGGAGAGGCCTTTGTGTTTTTAAATTAGAACATTCTGCCCTCATGGGGTGGAATGTTCTAATGACTTCATAGACCGCCGTAGCTGGGCTATACAGCCCATTAAAGGCTGACTCCGCTGTTAAAAGCCTTCGCCTTTGGCTCAGACCTTAATGCTGGAGTGAGCGGTTAATGGCCGGCATAGCCTGCTATGGCGGCCTATAAAGCTTAATTTTGCCCTTCCAAAATTTAAAATACGGATTATAGTTTAGACTTTACTTAGTCTTAGTTCTGGGTTTTAAGGGGAAATATTATGTAGCAGTGTTTTTTACATTGTTTACATATTAGATCAGCTATTAAGTACACTGTACTACACTATATTTCCACTTAAAAACCAGAAGGCAGACTAAGTGTAAAATACAATTAAAAAATAAGATTTTTTTAAAGCACTCTAGCACACTATATTTCCCCTTAAACATAATGTAGCATCGATTTTAACTGCTTTACATATTTAATTAAACAAAACAGTTTAAGTACTGCAGTACTTCTTAAGTCATACTGCAGTACTCTGTTACCTTTTTAAAAAATATGTAGAAAAATATAAATCATTTCCCCTACCTATTGCCACTCTAATACAGTGTTTAAAGATAGGGCTCAGCAATAAAGCCTCCTACTTACCTACATAAAAGGCCATTACCAAGAATTCTTGTAAAGGCAGTCGTTAGCCAATCAAATACTGTCTAGTCATTAGAAAGTACTGCGGTACACTGGGAAATTACCATGGTATACCGCTGCCTGAGAATGATGTCACTAAATTTCTGTGCCTTATAACTGCTGGATGGATTTTAATGCACCAGCAAAAAGGATCTTTTCCAGACATTAGTCTATATTCCTGTGAAATTTCAGGATATATATATCCACCAATTTAGTCAAGTCATAGTGCACACTCTCTCACAGCTGGTGCCAGCGTTGGGGGTAGACCAACCCCAGACAAAATCAGCCAGCAAGTTTTCAAAATGCTACACTCCAGCAGAGTTTTTATATAGTTCCATTCATTGCAAGTACAAATATCGCCACATACACCACCACCGAAGCGCTTCAGCCAACAGGTCTTGCTCACAGTTTCGTGAGTCCACTGTTATTTTCAACTTTAGATGCAGACTTCAACTGTACACATTATGAAGCATTGTGGAATTTGTAGTTAACATAATACTCAACAATAAAAGCAACATTTAAAACAAATAAATCTTGCATCTACAAGTCTGAGTTGACCCTTGGATTGTGCTCACAAATGCGTTGATGCATTTTGATGGATTTGTTTATATAAATAATATATAAATAAATAAACAATAAATAAATAAATATAAACAAAGCCATTGAAACGCGTCAACACATTTGTGAGCACAATCCAAGGGTTAACTCAGACTTGTAGATACAAGATTTATTATTGTATCCAAGCTGTGTTCTGAATTAATTTCCCATATGATATGCTAATGTATATGTCAAAGTGTACTATCTAACTTTTGTGTCTGTCTCGGTGTCATGCTGGTTCATAACATCAAGTGGAATTTATTTTGATCATTTTTATGAATTGTATTAATTTTTTCAATAATTTGTGTAAGAATATAATTGTGACATTTAATGTGCTATAGAAAAGTTTGCTTTTGTTTTTAATATCATTGGAAAGATATATTTTTAATAAAATAGGTTTTAATATGTCAAATAAGTGTCTCAGTATACAATCAGGTATATGATTGGTTGTGGTTGTGTTTAAGATTGTAAAAAAAGGGGCAGTGGGGGAGCAACTGCTGATTACCATGCTATACATTTTCTCCAAGGGATAACTTAATCTACTTGAATCTAATTTTGACAGCCTGTATCCTGTAGCAGATTTTGCTATTGCATCATTGTCATGACTCAGTTTTGCAAACTTCATGGCTGCTGTATAATGTATATATATCTGTCTTAAGTACCTGACCAAATGTTATCAGGCTTCTTTATATATATACATGCCAGGCATGGGAGGTCAAGTGCACCCTGATGAAATTGTGGCCGGTGGTTAATACAGATGAAGTCTTGGTACGAAATTTCGGTTATAATCTGCAAGTTAATTTCAGAAGATGTACATCCCTCAAAAACACTTTAAGTCATAGCTTAGTCAAACCAGGGGATTGTCCTAGTAACATACAAGGCTTTTTTTACATGTGATACATGTAAAGCCTGTAAATACAGTGCCAATTAAAGACAGTATAATTGCCAAAGGACAATCTGCCGTACAGGATAACGAAACATTTCACATATAATTTGGATTCTTTTGTTTGTTTATGCATTGTGCAGCCCATATGATAAATATTACATTGCCCAGTACGAGCCATCGGGTGAAAAACAAGAGCGCTGGAGCACACTGGACCGATTACCGATGAAGACAAGAAATACCCCATTGCAAGACACTTCAAAAACAGGAAGATGATCATAATAGCAGTCACCTAAAACTCTGTGTTGGATAGAATTCCAATTCAGGAGAGAGGGGGTAACAGAGTACAAGAATTAAGGCGACTTGAGTCAAAACTGATTATTAGATAGGGGACTTTGAGTCCTGGGGGCGTAAACATGGATGAAGAACTGGCAGTCCACCTGGATTGACCCTGAGTATACCCCTAGTGATGTAAATACTTCACTCAATGGAATAATTTGTAGCTTTTAAGGGTTCATTTTTGATATTTCTTAAAAAAAATTATGTTGACCGTCCCTTTCATTCTCTTAACTGTGAGGTTTGCTTGGTTTAAAAAGAAGTGTAAAATTAGGTTTTCATTGTACTTTTGTTTTTTATTTCGTAGGAGTTCACGGGTTGAAACTCGGAGAAGAAATAGAAGAGTGCTAATTATATCTATCCAAGTGGGGTTCCCTCCTTTTTTTCTTCTTGGTATGATACAGTATTGTACAGATGTTGCAGTGGTTTTCAGGAGAGAATGAAACATTTGCCTACTTGGGCACAATCGGATTTACAATGCGAATGTTTGGAATTCGATTTTGAATTGTGTTTATCACAGGAAAAGGGGGACATCAGAAAGGATACAGCCCAGTTGTGCTCAATCATTGATTATTATTGTAAGAATTGGAAACTGTACAAGCAGAGCAGTCGAGTACACAGGCAAATCTGTGGGCAGGCATATTTTGCAGTATCTTTCTCCTACTGCAATAGCGCATAGA
The DNA here is from genome assembly GCF_964263255.1 of Lissotriton vulgaris. Taxonomy (NCBI): domain Eukaryota; kingdom Metazoa; phylum Chordata; class Amphibia; order Caudata; family Salamandridae; genus Lissotriton; species Lissotriton vulgaris. Next base: position 1,201,048,336 of record NC_141687.1, read on the forward strand.
GCAGCAGTACAAGTTGAAGGATTGCACCAGAACACTCAAATGATTTAATGATAACAACCCCTATGTGATTTAGAATACTTCCCCAAATAAAACACAGAACAGGCTAGATGCATGTTGAAAGTAAAAATTGTATTTAGTAAATCTGTACAGGATGATTATAAGAGAATTTAGTCATGCGCAGTTATGCCCATGACATTTGTATAAATGTTTCAAAATGGACTATGCATTAGATGGGAAGTGGAGGACATATGAAATTCCTACTTTTATATTTGGAATCAAATGTATCATGTGGTGTATTTATGAGTGGGTAATACCAGCAAAGTGACCTGACCAGTGAAATGACAAACTAACTGTAACATATCTGACACCTGTGGTATTTTCAGTGAATTTGTAAGGTTTTTTAAATTCCAATTTCTAACTATAATGTCCCTGAAACCTGTGTTTTTTTCAGTGAATTTCTAAGTTTTTTTAAATGCTAATTTCTAACTATAACGTCCTTGAAACCTGTGTTTTTTAGTGTCTTTCTAAAGTTTTTTTAAATGCTAATTTCTAACTATAACGTCCCTAAAGCCTGTGTTTTTTTCAGTGAATTTCACAGATTCTTTAAGTGCTAATTTCTCACTGTAATGTCCCTGAAACCTATGGTTTTGTTCAGTAAATTTCTAAGGTTATATAAAGGCAAATTTCTAACTATGCCTACAGAAGTAGGATATGTGCAGAAAAAGTAAGAAAGGTGCAGAAAGAAGCAAGAGAAATGCAGTAAGAGGCAACATAAGTCCTGAAAGACGAAGAAAAGTGCCGAAAGAAGCAAGAGATATACAGCAAGAATCAACAGCGCTGCAGAAAGAGCCTTGTTTCAAGGTCATCCTGTGCCCCCAGCTTTTTGTTGTCTGGTACTGGTGGTAACTGACTCTGATTGACCAGGCCCGGAGCCAGTGCTATGCTGAATGACACTTAGAATACAGTGAAAACACCTACATACACTAGGGTACACTATGGGTTGGGGTACCCCTGTAATTAGCATGACCTCCCCTGTTAGGCCCAAGTACATAATAGGGCTTGGGGATTAAAACTCCTCTAAGTCAGAGGTGCAGAAGGAGGCAAGAGAAGTGCAGAAATAAGCATAAGAGGGGCTGAAAGAGGCAAGAGATGTACAGAAAGAAGCAAGTGAAGCGCAGAAAGAATTAATAGCAGTGCAGAAAGAACCAACAGAGGTGCAACAAAAGAAAAGAGGGGTGCAGAAAGAGGTACGAGAGGATCACAAAGAGGCAAGAGAGGTACAGAAAGAGGCAGGAGGGGTGCAGAAAAAAGAAGATAAGTGCAGAAAGAAGCAACAGAGGTGCTGAAAGAGGTACGAAGGGTGCAGAAAGAGCAAGAGAAGTGCAGAAAGAAGCAATAGAGGTACAGAAAAAGGCAAGAGTGGTCTAAAAAGAAGCAAATGAAGAACAGAAAGAAGCAACAGAGGTACTGAAAGAGGCAAGAGAGGTGCGTAAATTAGTAAGTGAAGTGCAGAAAGAAGCAAGATCAGTGCAGAAATAAAGAACAGAAGTGCAAAAAGAGGCAAGAGGGGTCCAGAAAAAGGTAGGAGAGGTACGCAAAGAGGCAAGAGAGGTACAGAAAGAGGCAGGAGGGGTGCAGAAAGAAAGAAGAGAAGTGTAGAAAGAAGCAACAGAGGTGCTGAAAGAGGCACAAAGGGTGCAGAAATAGCCAAAGAAGTGCAGAAAGAAGCAACAGAGGTGCTGAAAGAGGGAACAGTGGTGCAGAAAGAAGGAAGAGAAGTACAGAAAGAGACAAGAGAATTGCTAAAAGAAGCAACATAGGTGTAGAAAGAAGCAAGAAAAGTGCAGAAATACGCAAGTGAGGTGCAAAAAAAGCAAGAGCGGTGCAGAAAGAACCAACAGAGGTGCAGAAAGAGCCTTTTGCAAAGTCATCCTGTGACCCCAGCTTTTTGTTGTCTGGTACTGGTGGTAACTGACTCTGATTGACCAGGCCCGGAGCCAGTGCTATGCTGAATGACACTTAGAATACAGTGAAAACACCTACATACACTAGGGTACACTATGAGTTGGGGTACCCCTGTATTTTGGCATGACCTCCCCTGTTAGGCCCTAGTACATATTAGGGCTGGGGGATTAAAACTACCTCTAAGTCAGAAATGCAGAAGGAGGCAAGAGAAGTGCAGAAATAAGCATAAGAGGGGCTGAAAGAGGCAAGAGATGTACAGAAAGAAGCAAGTGAAGTGCAGAAAGAATAAATAGCAGTGCAGAAAGAACCAACAGAGGTGCAACAAAAGAAAAGAGGGGTGCAGAAAGAGGTACGAGAGGATCACAAAGAGGCAAGAGAAGTACAGAAAGAGGCAGGAGGGGTGCAGAAAAAAGAAGATAAGTGCAGAAAGAAGCAACAGAGGTGCTGAAAGAGGTACGAAGGGTGCAGAAAGAGCAAGAGAAGTGCAGAAAGAAGCAATAGAGGTACAGAAAAAGGCAAGAGCGGTCTAAAAAGAAGCAGATGAAGAACAGAAAGAAGCAACAGAGGTACTGAAAGAGGCAAGAGAGGTGCGGAAAGAAGTAAGTGAAGTGCAGAAAGAAGCAAGATCAGTGCAGAAATAAAGAACAGAAGTGCAAAAAGAGGCAAGAGGGGTCCAGAAAAAGGTAGGAGAGGTACGCAAAGAGGCAAGAGAGGTACAGAAAGAGGCAGGAGGGGTGCAGAAAGAAAGAAGAGAAGTGTAGAAAGAAGCAACAGAGGTGCTGAAAGAGGCACAAAGGGTGCAGAATGAGCAAAAGAAGTGCAGAAAGAAGCAACACAGGTAAAGGATGAGGGAACAGTGGTGCAGAAAGAAGGAAGAGAAGTACAGAAAGAGACAAGAGAATTGCTAAAAGAAGCAACATAGGTGTAGAAAGAAGCAAGAAAAGTGCAGAAAGACGCAAGTGAGGTGCAAAAAAAGCAAGAGCGGTGCAGAAAGAACCAACAGAGGTGCAGAAAGAGCCTTGTTGCAAAGTCATCCTGTGCCCCCAGCTTTTTGTTGTCTGGTACTGGTGGTAACTGACTCTGATTGACCAGGCCCGGAGCCAGTGCTATGCTGAATGACACTTAGAATACAGTGAAAACACCTACGTACACTAGGGTACACTATGAGTTGGGGTACCCCTGTAATTGGCACGACCTCCCCTGTTAGGCCCTAGTACATAATAGGGCTGGGGGGTTAAAACTACCTCTAAGTCAGAGATGCAGAAGGAGGCAAGAGAAGTACAGAAATAAGCATCAGAGGGGCTGAAAGAGGTAAGAGATGTACATAAATAAGCAAGTGAAGTGCAGAAAGAATAAATAGTAGTGCAGAAAGAACCAACAGAGGTGCAACAAAAGAAAAGAAGGGTGCATAAAGAAGTACGAGAGGTGCATAAAGAGGCAAGAGAGGTACAGAAAGAGGCAGGAGGGCTGAAGAAAAAAGAGAAGTGCAGAAAGAAGCAACAGAGGTGCTGAAAGAGGTACGAAGGGTGCAGAAAGAGCAAGAGAATTGCAGAAAGAAGCAGTAGAGGTACAGAAAAAGGCAAGAGCGGTCTAGAAAGAAGCAAATGAAGTACAGAAAGAAGCAACAGAGGTACCGAAAGAGGCAAGAGAGGTGTGGAAAGAAGCAAGTGAAGTGCAGAAAGAAGCAAGAGCGGTGCAGAAAGAACCAACAGAAGTGCAAAAAGAGGCAAGAGGGGTGCAGAAAAAGGTAGGAGAGGTACATAAAGAGGCAAGAGAGGTACAGAAAGAGGCAGGAGGGGTGCAGACACAAAGAAGAGAAGTGTAGAAAGAAGCAACAGGGGTGCTGAAAGAGGCATGAAGGGTGGAGAAAGAGCAAGAGAAGTGCAGAAAGAAGCAACACAGGTAAAGAAAGAGGGAACAGTGGTGCAGAAAGAAGGAAGAGAAGTACAAAAAGAGACAAGAGAATTGCTAAAAGAAGCAACATAGGTGTAGAAAGAAGCAGGAAAAGTGCAGACAGACGCTAGTGAGGTGCAGAAAAAAGCAAGAGCAGTGCAGAAAGAACCAACAGAGGTACAAAAAGAGGCAAGAGGGGTACAGAAAAAGGTAGGAGAGGCGCACAAAGAGGCAAGACAGGTACAGAAAGAGGCAGGAGGGGGTGCCAAAAGGAAGAAGAGAAGTACAGAAAGAAGCAAAAAAGGTGCTGAAAGAGGCACAAAGAGTACAGAAAGAGCAAGAGAAATGCAGAAAGAAGCAACAGAGGTACAGAAAGCGGTAAGAGCGGTGCAGAAAGAAGCAAGTGAAGTGCAGAAAGAAGCAACAGAGGTGCCGAAAGCGGGAAATAGAGGTGCAGAAAGAAGTAATATTATCTGTTGGTGCACAGCCCTTGAGGGTCTTGTAATGTCTTAACTGAAGTTTAGGTGCTTCACTGGTGACATCTCCCCGGTCCTGTGACGTTTAGTATCATGTGCGAATAATGTGTTTCCAATTGGCAATTGGTCACATCCCCTTTGGCACACTTTTGCGGTTCCTGATAAGGATTTCACAAATGGTTGAAAGTAATTTGAAACAAATATTTATTCTCATAGATTCCTGCTTGCATTTAAGAAATTTGCGTCATTTCAAATTTAATTCCATCAAAAGTTACATTTCATTTCATCAAGAGCTCAGATTGCTCCAATGCATTTCGGTCCTGCCGCCCTTCATCTGGGAGCATTTCTGCAATATGAAACACCATAGCATGACTTTAGTCTAGATCAACACCATATGAGCAGTAAAACATTATAATCTGATTGTGCCAACAACTGTAGTGTGAGATAAACGTGTGAGCATGTTTCCTGGTGAAACACTATGTGTAATGGTGACTTGTGGATATACGGTGTTGAGTGAAAGTGCGACGCGAAGTGAAAAAAAACGAAAAAGAAAAACTTACATTGAACTCTTTGAAGCGGTAGGCTTGAAACCTAAAACAGAACGGGATGAACAAAGGAATAATGAACTTTGGGCAAATACAACTGTGAGCATAGAGTTCACCTCACATGTTCGGCAAATGATAATGGACATTGATCTGCCTCACTTACTAGTGTTCAAGAGTAAGGTAAACTGGCCTTCTCGATCCGTAATTCGCTAGTCTGACGTACGTCGGCACTTCCTTATGGACTATGTTGATAATTGGGTAGAAATATGTCACGTGCCTGGGGCTCCTCAGACGTGAGTAATGGAGATAGAAAACAGACTATTTTTACGGCCTGACTACCGATATACTAAAAGTAAAAAAGGCTGTGAAGACAGAAGCTAGAAACGGTTGCTAGGGAATCGAACTCGTGCAAAAATAATGGGAGGAACCGACCCAAAATGTCGATCCATAAACGATACATGTCTGGCAAATGTAGAAACTGCAAAATGGTTAATTGGGATCTCAAAAAATGGAAAAAATCAAAAAAATCGAAGCCATCGAGATGATTAAAAAAATGAGTAAAAAAAGTGAGTGAAGTGATAAGACCCGGGGGCTGGACTCCCTGGAGTGTGTGGAAAACAGTATGAGTCTGCTTAGCATGATGTGTTATGCATGGTGTGTTGTGTAGATACTCATACCAGCAATCAAGTATAGGATACAGAACAACGTGCCACGGTGGCAGTGTATGTTAACCCCTTCGATGCTTATGACGGAACCATTCCGTCATCAGTCACGGTTGAGCTGTGCTGATGATGGAATGGTTCCGTCACGACCACACCCAGTTATGGAATGTCCAGCACCGGAGGGAAATCGGGGCAGCACGCAAGGTGTTAATACAAAATATAATCAGAGGTAACATGCCAATTCAATCTGGTCATTTAACCCGTGTGGTTTCGCTGAGTTCAGCTTACTGATCCAAAAGTTCTCGCGACATAACAGGAATTTGTTATTGTCACTTCCTTCATTCTTTTCAACAACCTCTAAAATCATGAATTTGAGTTGGGAAATATTGTGATTCTGTTCCAGAAAGTGCGTAGCCACTGAGGACTTTATGTTTTGAGTCCTTATGTTAGATTTGTGTTCCTTTAGACGCACTTTAATCTATTGTACAGAGATGTGCAGTGATACAGAAAGAGGCAAGAGAGGTACATAAACAGGCAGGAAAGGTGCAGAAAGAAGCAACAGAGATGCAGAAAGGGGAAGAGGGTGGAGAAAGAGATCAGAGGGGAGCAGAAAGAAGCAAGAGGGCTGCAGAAATAAATTTAAAAAGTGCAGACCAAGGAACAGAGGTGCAGAAAAAGTCAACAGGGGTGCCGAGAGAGAAAAGGGGTGCAGAAAGAAGCAGGAAAAGTTCAGAAAGAAGCATCAGAAATGCAGAAAGAGGGAAGATGGGTACAAAAAGAGGCAAGAGAGGTACAGAAAGAAGCAACAGAGACGCAGAAAGGGAGAAAAGGGGTGGAGAAAGAGTCAAGAAGGAAGCAGACAAATGCAAGAGAGGTGTAGAAAGAAACAAAAGAAGAACAGAAAGAAGGAACAGAGGTGCAGAAAGAGGCAAGAGGAATGCAGAAAGAGAGATGAGGGGTACAGAAAGAGGCACAAGGGGTACAGAAAGAAGCAAGAGAGGTGCGGAAAGAAGCAAGATAAGTACAGAAAGAAGAGAACTGCAGAAAGAGGGTTGAGGGGTAGAGAAAGAAGCAAGAGAAGTGCAGAAAGAAGCAACAGACATGTAGAAAGGGAGAAGAGGGGTGGGGAAAGAGGCAAGAGGGGTGCGGAAAGAAGCAAGAGAGGTGCAGAAAGAAACAAAGTGCAGAAAGAAGGAACAGAGGTGCAGAAAGAGGCAAAAGGTTTTTTTAATTATTAACAGGGAAGGAGGGCCGTGTGGCCCCACTTCCCTGGGATGGGCACCCTGGAACATTGCAGGAGCCGGCTCTGGCGGTCCCCAGGGTTATCTAGGGCTCCCCGGGGGTCCCCGGGGCTTGGGGGGCCCATGAGGCCCCCCTCATTAATAACGGAAGCCCCAGGGAGGTGGTGGTCCCCAGGGATTGGGGGGTCCTGATGCCCCCCTAATTAGTGAAAGAGGCCCCGGGGAGATGGTAGTCCCTGGGGTGCCCCCCCACATTAATCAAGGAAGCCCAGGGGAGGTGGTGGTCCCAGGGGCTTGGGATTGCCCACGAGGACCCCTGCCTCAATTATAATAAAGCCCCATGGGGTGGGGGTCCCTGGGGCAGCATGGGGTGTTGGAACCCCCATGCATTTATTGTTGAAGCCCCAGGGAGGTGGTGGTCCCAGGGGCTGCGGGGGCCACGTGCATCCTGCATACAATTAACTAAGCCCCAGGTGGTGGTCCCCGGGGCTGCGGGGGAACCCACAGGCCACCGTTATTTAATTAGGCATTGCCCCCTGGACCTGGAAGCACCGGAGGCACCACTGTTGTGTAATTATGGTTAGGTCAGAGATTCCATTGGGAGATCGTTTCTTGTTTCACCAATAACTTTGGCTGGGTAAACTGAATCTTCCAAAACATTCGAAAAATGGTTCATGTACATTCCTTTAAAGTTTTGCAGTGACCCGTAAAGGGGTGGGGGGTCCCTAAACATTATTTCCTATGGTATTTCCCATGGGAACATTTTAAAGCTGCTACGGAAAGCACTGCTGAACAGAATTACCCCCAAATCAACAAGTAATTTAGGAGTTTGCTTAGAAACCGTGTTTTTCATTATTTGATGTAAATCTATTCAGCGGTTTATGCGAAATTTGTGTTGAAGAGGTGCTCTGGGTGGATGAAGGTGTTAAGAGATATATATCTGGACGATTGTTGCTGCTGGCCTTCTGTAGTACCTTAAATTAAAAAATATGTTTCCTGTACTGAGGGACTGGTACTTGTCCTGCAGTACCAAGAGATTTGATGAGCTGGCTGCAACTTGGAGGGAAATGTTGCAGTCACCATTCAATAACTCTGATAATCAGTTCCTGTGTCCGAAAATAAAAAAGAAGGTATCATGAGGTAAAGTAAGGGTACCATAACCCTTAAACACTTATGAGAGTGGTCCACCAGAGCCCTCAAGGAAGAAAAATAAATAAAATCAATGCAATGGGTACAGCAGTATTTACGCAGAACCCAGGGCAACCCTTACGTGGGATACTGCTATACTTCCTCTGTACCTCCGCTTAAGCTTCACCTCAATGGTACTGAGGGAGCAGTTAAGCTTCATTTCGTGAAGCTTGCATGGTCCCACAGTTCCATGGAAGAGAAGCTAAAGTGGCAATATTGTGAGCACCACAGTGCTGAAATTTGTTTTAAATGTGCTGTGCGGGTCTGTCGGGCGATTTATGTCTGTAGGGGGATGGGTATAGGGCCTGGCCACATGTAGCCAACCCCAAGTTGTTCTTGGTGAAATGGGCATGCACAACAGGGGTTTTGCCACCCATTTGAGTAGGGTGCAAGGCCTGGCAAGAGGTCCTGAGCAGCTTGGAGTTGGTTGTGCTCCGGCCCTGATTCCAACACTCTACTGCTACAGAGAGCCAAACAACATTCTCAGCAGAAGAGTTGGCTGAATATTAAAAAAATGAAATTCCCAGAAAAAGCAAAGGATACAGATATGTTATATTTAAATATTGTATTAATCTTAGGTTATGTTATGTAATAAAATCTTAGCTTATGTTTAGAAAACCCTTTAAATTCACTGAAAAAAGAAAGATTATAGTGACATTATAGTCAGGTGTTGAAATAACACAATAACAAATGTTTAAAAATTGTAGTTCACCAGTTGTACTTTACTGAACGAACTATAACTCATGCCCCCACCACGCACTGCTCATGACCCCACATATCACATCACTGATGACATGTTAACTGAAATCACTGATGACATCGCAAATGAGATCATTGATGACACCACTGTGATGTATTTTGATGAATATCTGCAATCTCTGATCATTGTAGCATAAGACTTGACTAACAACTGGGGAGAGTATGCCTAGGTCCACTTGCTCGTCAGTCTTCCATGGACCGTCTTAGGCAACATCTTGGGGGTGTATGGCTGAGAATCAATTCCTAGGTCATGTGCCCAGAAGAAATGAACTGCATACCTGGGTTTTTCAATCAAGGTCAATCTCCTGTACTATTTCCTTTGTCATGCTTTAGTTGCCTTTATTTTCTTTAGTCCACAGACCATCATCCAACTGTGGATGACAACCGACAGCGATGTGTTGGGTTCGCGTTCGGAGCTTAGTCACTCAATGGTCTATAGTGGCATCCCTCAAATACTTCTTTATTTTTATTTATTTCATTTTTGTGTTAGGCGCAGGGCCAAGTCGGACTTTAAAAAAACTATTAGATTAGTCCATGATTCTTAGAAATAGGGATAGTATCACTTTTTTACAAATATTTTCATTCGTTTTTTATAACCAACAGGTAAGCATTCAACACGAGACCGTAGTCTCCACAGAACACCCCCCTTCCATCCTCCCCAGGTCCGCAGCATAAAACAGCTATAAACATCAAGAACATCCAGTCACTCTAATGTCACTAAGGAGTCGTACCCCATCATGCGTCCCCTGAGGTTTTTCCTTGCCCATTCTTCCTGCTCAACTGGAGCCCAGTCAGTCAATCTAACAGTCGTTTGCCCCAGTATCAACCCTAGATCCAGCCATCCAGCTCCTATTCACCTGCTTTGTCCATAAGTTACCTCCAACGACCCCATACCTTCCTGCATTGTTTAGGTATGCCTCATGAATGATAGACCAGCTTTTCCTGTTTCATGCACCGTTTTAAGTTTTATCTCTAAGCCTTCTTTGAGGGAGGTGCAGCCGTTCCGCAGCTGCGGATTATGTCTCACTTAGCCACTACCGATGCCACATTACAAGACAATCTTGCATACTTGTCTAGTGATTGCTCGGCCCATTTTCCCTTCATCACCAAGGCCGGAGTAAGGCTCGGGGAGAGGCCCAGCCCTTTCGATAATGATTGGCACTCGTGTCCCAGTATGTTTCTCCACCAGTGATTCCCAAACTGTGGTCAGCGGACCCCCAGGGATCCCTGCCACATTCCCAGGGGGTCCGCAGCCAGCCGTTTTAAAAGCACTGCAAAGTATCTTGTATAGTTAGCAGTTTTCAAAGAACAATAAAAGTGTCAAAATAACACCAGTGATTAATGTCCCTGCTGGAGAGAGATGAGAGTTTTGTCTTAGTGGCAGCTTTGACATATCTAATGTAGCACAGCGGGTTAATATGCCTACTGCAAAGAACATGTTCATGCATTCTAAAAAACAATATTTTATATGCATAAGTCAGTGGTTTACTGCTTTTGTCACAGAGATTCTTTTGCTACTGTGCAGTTCTTAAGTGACAATCGTAATCCAGCACAGTGACCCATAAACTGTCATCAAACAGCTGCTTGCAAACTACAAGGTACAAGTTAGTGACTTACGTTTTTTCTCAGGCTTTCATTATCCTGATGCTGCTAAAAAGGTTTATTTGGGTGGAAATACATTTTTATTGTTAAAGTCAATGCTAACCACTGTGTGATGTTCTGAATCCCGAGTGTGTGCTTCTCCAGACCAAGCACTCTTTAAAAATGCCTACCAGTATAAATGACATGTGAATTCTACACCTTGTAGTCCCCTTTGCCTTATGTAACATTTTCTATACACTGATTTACACGTATGATTCACTGTCTCTATATGTGTGTGATGTAAAGTGCTCTGACATCCTACTATGGTTTGAGAGATGCTATAAAAATGAAATACACATGACAGAGGGGCTATGGAGAGATGAGAAGCACTTTTGGGGGGTGATAGTGGGGGAATCATTGAAGAACCCCCCCAGAAAGATTGTCGTATTCTGGTGCATAGTCAGGTCTTCATTTACTATTCTTTAAAAGCTAATACAATTTAATATATAATGATCAATGTGTTGTAGACTGCACCATTGTTTCCTAAATTTTATGAGGGGAGAGCCTCCCAAAGCCCCCTTTGTAGTGGTCAGGCTCACTCATTGCACTTGGTGTGCACCGTATGGGGACTGGTCTGAAATCATTTGCGGGGGCTGCTTTGGGTTTCCAGTCTGGCCCATGCAGGAGCAGGAGCCTCGTACTGTGGAATAAAACCAACCATTGAAAAGTTAGTCACGGAGATGCAGCACCAACGTTCCCATTAATTTTTTTCATTTTCTTGCAAATTCTTTCTATTTGAAATACAACAGAAGTGGCGGAGAGTGTCGTTAGCCTCCTTGGCTTCACAACACACTCCGCCACTTCATTTACAAGAATATGGTGCAGCCCTGCATTTCCCCTGCGCTGGCACTACACTTAATAGGGAAAGATTATTTATGCACAGGAAGGTCCCCCTTCCGGCACATAAACAATCTTGAAATGTCATTTTGTCACTACTATGTGTGCTGCTTAATGCAGCACACATGGACATTATTAATTGTCATTGTTTTTTAAAGATTGTTGATGTGCAGGAAGGGTCACCTTCCTGAACATAAACAATCCATGTTGTTTTGCAAAAACGAGGAGAAATAAGCATTTCTCCTTGTTTCACCAAGTTAAGCCCAGGTTTTCCCTGGTCTTAATTTTGGTGCTGCCTCCCATTTATGCTGCCCTTGTAAATAGGGGGCAGCGTCAAAATCAATGGGTGTTGCAGGGGAAAAGCCCACCGCAACACCCACTTCCCACCCCTTTCACGCTAAGCATTGGGTGAAAGGGGGTCTTATTTACAAGGCACTGTTAAGCCACGCTAAGTGGCTTAACGCTGCCTTGTAAATAAGGCAAAGCCCATATCGCCACGGGAACTTCACAAAAAGTGATGCTCCCATGGCGATAGGGGCTTGTAAATTTGCCCCTAAAATCCTTAGTAATTTGAGTATTTGTTTTGTGTGCACACGTTTTAATTATTTTCGAATTACTCTTTTAGGGCCCGATGTAGGTAAATCTACATTTACCACTTCATAAATACCGAATCATACCGAATCGGTATTTATGAAGTGTTAAATTAGAGGGAGGGAGATGTAGGTATTTCAGATTCGGTAAATACCGAATCTTTAAGATTCGGTATTTACCGATTCTGTAAATACCGATTCGGTATCCCCCATTGCTTCCTATGGGCCTTGAAGCCCATAGGAATCAATGAGCATTACCGAATCGGTAATTACCGATTCGGTAATTACCGATTTGTGCAAGGGTGCAGGGGGTGTCACTTTGACACCCTCTAGCACCCCCAAAACAGGCATGTGAGCCATGTGGCACACAGACATGCCCTAAGGGCATGTCTGTATGTCACATGGCATAGGTGTGCATGCACACATGTGCATGCACACCTGGATTCGGTATTTTAACACCCAATTGGATTGGGTGTTAAAATACCGAATCTGAAGAGCCTGTGGGACAGAAAGTAGTCCCACCTACATCCCAAATTTAAAAATCGATAAAATTACCGATTCGGTATTTTTGCGATTCGGTAATTTTACCGAATCGGTAAAATACCGAATCGGACAAAAAAAGGTCCCCTACATCTCAGTAGGCCAAATACCGGTCGGAAACGGCCGAAATCGGCCGTTTCCGACCGATATTTGATACCTACATCGGGCCCTAAATGTTTAAAATTTAAATCCTACAAATTGCTTGGGGGTCCCCGGCTTCCAGTGGTGACTCAATGGGGGTCCCCAGGAGTCAAAAGTTTGGGAACCACTGTTCTACACATGGGCAGTCCCACAAGCTGTGCATAAGTGTATCCCATTGTCTGCAACCTCTGAGAAATCTATCACTGTCTGTCTTGCCCATTGCCAACAACTATGTTCTAGTATAGTACCCCCTGTGGAATACCTTTAGTTGTATCAGCCTAAATTCCATCCAGATATCCACTTCCTCAGGGTAACTACATGATTCTGCTTAAGCAGCATTGTTGAGTCTCCCCAGGTCTCCCTCCTAGCTATCCCTGAGTGTCGTGATAGGTAGTAGACTATTATTAAGCAGTGTAACATAGATCTGGGACACCACATGTTTGTACAGGGAAGCCCCCAGAACTTTTACTTCTATCAGTGTTTCATCCTCCATCACTTCCAGGTTGCAGAGATGGGCCCTCATCATATGACTCATCTGCATGTAACGGAAGATCTAGCAACCTGACAGCTCATATTGCGTCTGGAGGTCCTGGAATGGTATCATCTCTCCATTCTTCCAGATGTCCCCTATTTTCGAGGTACCCACCTGGTTCCACCTCTAGTATCCTTCTATGTGCAGTAGGTCTATAAGTACATCAGCCTCCCAGAGGGATGTCTCCATTGTAAACTTTCCTTCCAACCACATGGTGACTGTTGCTTTTCTCCATAAGCGGACCACTGTTGGCCTTTGGATACAGCCACCTGGGCTCCCCATAAATATATTTCAGATACCCCTCTAGGTCAATTGCTCTACTGCCTGCCATCAGAGTGGGGGCCGTTGGCTTGCATAAAACCAATCATTAGCCATCAACAGCTGTGATGCCCAGTAGTATAATTTTAGGCTCCGAAGAGTAGTTCCCACATCATGGGGTTCCCTGGTCAGGACCAAGAGGGCCATCCTAGGGCTCTCCCCCACAGGAGTTTCCTCATCACTGTGTCCACTTTCCTAAACACCAAATCAGGGACCTCAAATAGAGTGCTTGGCAGGATGTATTGGAATTTTGTTAGTTTGATCATCTTATAGAGGACTATTCTGCCATCAGTTTTAGGAGGAGACATCACCAGTGCTTGACATATTTTGAAAGGACCTTTCCCAAATTGTGGGAGAATACAACCTACTGTGACATGTTGTCATGTAGATCCGCAGATATCTATATACCCCGGGTTCCCATCTCAGCAGGGAGCCCCAATCACCTCCCGGTTCCTATGGTGTCGAGGGGAAATTACTAACTTTTCCAGTTTATGCAGATTCCAGTACATGTCCGAACACCTCCACAATCTTCAGAACCCATCCTATCAAGTGCTCAGAGACTGCAAAGCAGAGGAGCATGTCATCCGCATAGAGCGAGATAACATTCTCCCAATCGGGGTCCTACTTCAGGCCCACAGTAGGACTTTTGTTTGGATCAAAAGAGCTAACAGCTTGATTGCCACTGCAAAGACCAGGAGGGACAGCAGGCAATCCTGCTGGGTGTCCCTGCCAAAGTGGAATTTTGAGAAGTCTCCCAATTGACTCAGACCTTGCTATCAGCTCTCTTTACAGGAGCTTTATCCATGCCGCATAGGATTGGTCTAAGCCCATTTTGTGTAGGACCTCCCAAATATGGCCATTTCATGGAGTTAATAGCCTTTGTGGCATCCAAGGTTAGGAGCATGGTCAGATATCTCACACATTTTAGGCACGCCAGACAGCCAAAGAGTCTCTTTAACCCCTTTGATGCTCATGACGAGCTCAGCTCGTCATGAGGCACGGTGCTCGTGTGCTCATGACGAGCTGAGCTCATCATGACCACACCCATTAATATTATGGTCCAGCACAGGAGGGGAAGATCTCAAGCAGTTATGTGGTTAAGAAAAAATGGTGGATAGAGGAAAGGGAAAGATCCAGATACATGTAACAATAGGCAAAGGAGAGCCCTTGTGTCAATTGACGTGGGTGTTTGTATGGAAACCATAGGTTTTCCTTAGATAACTCTCACCCACCAGGGTTTCCCCATGTTGGCATGCTTCATCAATGGGTTCTTCCCGTTCCACTTTGGAACAGCCCATGCTGCCACCTATGTGTTCCGTGACAGCACAGTTTACTCACAGGTGACCATCAGCTGTGTACCACAATGGTGAGAGGTCACCTCCAGTCAGTGTTTCAGGCACCCTAGAGGTGTCAAGCACAGTCCAACATGTCCCGTCGCTCATGGGAGGGGATTCTGGGCAGATTAAGTGCTCCTTCCTAAGGCCATAGCTGTTAGCAATGCCCCAGGCATTCGCGGGGAGCAACACCCTCAGCTTGAAGAAAGAGAACCACCCATCATCATGCCTATGCCCATGGAGTCCAGCTACGGGGGAACAGTTTGATGCAGAACTGGCTGGGGTGCTTCAAAAGCATTCCATAATCCTCTATCTGTGACCCATGCCACACTCCCCTCTCCAGTGCATCCAGCGCATCAGTATCTCAATGGCCCCTCTACTGGCAGTTCCAAAGTGCCCAATTAATTCCAAACTGGTCTTTATGACAACTGTAATGGTTTTTAAATCACTTTCCCCACTCACAGGCCCCCACTTAGTTTAGAAGTGCATCCCCGTCGTCAGGTGTATGCCTGCCTTCTATCAAACTGAGAGTTGCGAGGGCGAGGACAGCTTATGAAGAAGCATGACACCAGGTGGTGTGTGACGCCAGTCCTACACTTTTTGTGAGATGCCCCCACTTCACTAGCATCTCTAAAAGACCTTTAGAAAACCCGACTAGAGGCAGCCCGATTAGTGTTGGAGGCTGGCTAGCCCCTAGACCCTGTGCCTCTAGTTCCCATCCCTGGCTAAATACCAGGGCTAGTGTGTTCGATTTTGGGAGTTCCAAGGGGCTCACATCCCTTGACTATTTCGTGGGGGGCAGGCCCCACCGACTTACTCATGGATATGCAGTCTCCCTGCAGGCAGGGAAAGATTTTAATTACCCTGGTGGGTCCTGTTCTGTTTCCTGTCTCATGCCCAGCAGGTGCCTAATATCAAGGGCCCAGCTGGGCCTCTGGCACTCCCTCCCTTGCTCTTGCCACCATGCTCTCGCTCACTGTGCTCCACCAGTGCCAGTGCTGAAAGCAGCCCTCCTCAGTTCACCCATCTGCATTTTACGCAGGCCAGACACGCCATCTTATTTCTTTTGGCCGGGGTCCGCAACCGTAAGCTTGGCCAGCTATGCACTGTTGGAGGAGACCCACATGGTCGCCGCCCAGTTCCCTGTCCACCCCATGACAAAGGGCACTAAGTGGTATGCTCAGGGCCCCGAGGTGCAGGATAATGCATCCATGGGCCCGGGAAGCCAGAACTCTGGTTTTAGACAGCCAACTCCTTGCAGTCATGGCCATGTACAGTATCATTTTTGACAGATAAGAGTGCCTAATAAAAATCCAAAGTGAAGAATGCATTTCATATTAGTAAAGAACATTAGGGAGGCAGCAAAACAAGGGGGTAGGTTAAGAGGCTGACAGCAGGTCTAGTGATAGGGGCTTTCGTGTCAGAAGGAACTTTGGCAATTTAAAGTCCATCAAATCCTTAGGACCAGTGTTCTGCTACCAACATTCGACAAAGTGAACAGTCAGTTTTGAAACAACTGATCCTTGCCATACTCCTTTGTGACAGTTGATATGCCTCTCTTTTATTACTTGAGCATAATGTAAGGGAAAGCTGCCATGAGACTCACAATAAAGGTTATCAGGTGACTCTATGTCAAGGCAATCCTCCAATTATTACTTTCATTTGGTAGTCCAGTGCATTCTGGAAGTTGTGGTCATGGTTAAAGTCAGGTGAAATAATTGCATTACATTTCTAAATGACAATATCTGTAAATAAAAATCTGTATGGAATGTGGTGCTCATAAATACGTGGATATATTTAGCCAACCTGATGAGAAGATGTGACAGATCTTGGTTTCCAAGTAGATGAATTCCTGTAAATACTGAAATAAATGTACTTTTGCTTCCGAAAGTTTTCCGGGCAGGGTCAAATCATGTCTCCTCTTTTGAACAAAAGCACCAAATCCAGGAAGCTGGCAAGACATAAGCATGCAGATTGACGCAGTTGCAAATGTTAACTGGGAAGCGTGGAAGACAGAGAACTGTAAGTGTGAAGGAAATGTAAATTTCGCCCACAAAACTTGGAAATATTAAAAAACGTTGCACTTTAAAATGCCTTTCAAGCTTCAAAATCTACAAACACGTTTTGCTACACAGTAAATATTACTGCAATTTACTGATTTCAATCAAAATCATTTTTCTCTCTAGAGATTTCTCCCACTGAAATTTCAGTTTTTGCTGAGATTTTTCCCACAAAACCTTTGTGCCATTTTTTTCTCAAAATTGAAACTCATAGAAAAACTTCATGATGTTTGCAAAAGAAAATTGTTGCAAACTATCACACCCCTGAAGAATGTTATGTTGGGAGTATTTGGAAAGCGCACTGTCACCCGTGAGCATCTCCTGGCGCTGAGGAAGTGTGTGTATCTATGTTATGTTGCTTAATTGAAAAGCCAGGTCTTCAGTTTCTTGCAGAGTTCAAGAAGAAAGGAGTAAGCTCTGATGTAGATTGGGAGGTCGTTCCATACTTTAGGAAGTGGCGGCTCCTCAGCAATGGCGGAACAGCATCGCGCCACTGCCTGGCTCGGAGCCAGCAAATGTAAAATAAAACAATGTTCTTGCGTCATTTTATTTTGCATTTATGGCTCTTAGCCAGTGCTGTTGGGAGGGGTGGGGCCTAAGCATGGGAGGGGTAGTAGGGGTGCTACATGCACTCCACTAACTGAGTGCGCATATCTGTGTTGGTCGGGCGTCTCGGGACGACCAAAACACACATGAACACTAAGGTTTTCTCCAGCTCAGCTGCATTGAGCAGCAGGGCTGGAGAAACCCCACAGAATCCCTGGTCTGAGCAGGGCATCTTTCCTACCCATTAGACCAATCCCTGCGCTGCTCTGCAGATGGGGATTGGATGGGAGTCTGTCCCAGGGGGGTGCTGGGATGCAGGAAGAGGAGAGGCGGTAAATGACATGTGACACTGAAGGCGACTAAAGGTACGTTTTTTAAAATATATCATTTATAACCCCTCCCCGCCGCCACTGACTTTAGGAGGGATGTAAGAGAGTGCCCGTCCTTCCGATCGTGTTCTGTTTATGCGTGAGATGTCCTTTGGAGCGGAGGTGTCTTGGTGGCTGGTGCAAGGAGATGCAACTGTTCGGGTAGGTGGGGCCTGAGTTGTGTAGTGCCTTGAGTGTGTGTGTGAGGAGTTTGAATTAAACATATTTGTGTATCGGAAGTCAGTGTATTTCTCCGAGATATGGTATGATGTTAGTTCTGTGTGGGAGGTTGGGGACAAGTCTGGCTGCTGAGCTCTGGGTGGTTTGTAGTCTCCTAGTGAGTTGCACACCGATTCCAGCAAAGAGAATATTTCCATAGTCCAAATTGCTGGTGGCTAGGGAATAAGTGACATAGAGTTAAATATCAACATGGATCATGCAGACCACAGACCAAATACACATGCCCTAGCTCATCTGGCATACACACACTCATACAAACACCTGATTCCACACACCTTGCCAGCACCCTACATTTTACACCTCATACACGCACTCTCTCCATGCATTCAAACAAATGCGCATGCACCAACTTTTATAGATTTGGAAAGTGAAGGTGCTTGTGACATCAATAATGTGTTTACAGCAGGAAAGTATGAAGGAATAGAGGAATCAAAATTGCAAAACGAATTAAAGGGAGAGGGATGGAGCAGGAGATGCTTGGAGAGGGGAAAGAACGAGCAAGAGAGAAACAAAACAATGTCTGCCTCACTGGGATTAATCAGCAGATAGTAATGCTGCCATCCAGGCCCAAACTGTGGAGAGACAAGATTATATTTATCCTCTGTTTATTTTGTCACTCCTGGCAGCAGCATAAATCACACCAACACCGATGTGTCAGCGTCCATGACAAATGATCATGGACACTATTTGGGTGTCATCGTAAATACAACAGAGTGGAGTGGAGATGACAGATTAAAGAGGAATGATATGCATGGAGAACAGGAAATGATCTTGTGGAATGCGAGAGGGAGATGTAAGAAAAGAGAAAGAGGTTCTGTTGTCCAAACAGAGCTGTGAGAGGTGAAAATCAACTGAAATGAAATGA
This sequence comes from Lissotriton vulgaris, assembly GCF_964263255.1. Taxonomy (NCBI): domain Eukaryota; kingdom Metazoa; phylum Chordata; class Amphibia; order Caudata; family Salamandridae; genus Lissotriton; species Lissotriton vulgaris. The sequence continues at coordinate 1,201,067,077 of NC_141687.1, forward strand.
GGACAGTCAGGGCACCAAGAGGAGGCTGGATCAGTGAAGAAGGGGAGGCTTCTTGATAGGCCCGGTGATTGCCAGCATCACTTGTATTTATGAGGTGAACTTTATAATGATGATTATTAAGCATAACACTAACGCCCTTGTTGTCACTACACTGTACCAAACAATAGAGGCCATGCAGTTTCAAAGTGTTAGGGAAATTTGCATCTAACTGCCTTCAGTGCTAGCGTTGTTGCTCTATCAGTTCTCTGTCAACAATCCCTGGGTTCTGTACTCATGCCTTTTCCTTTTCTTTTTCCTTTCCCTTTTCCTTTTCCTACCATCCCTCTTGCCACTTTTCTTCTTGCCATGTGTGGGCTGCTGTGAAATGACCCAGCAATGCCTCTCTTATCACAGCCTATCTTAGTCTGTGGTCTCCATGTGCTCTGCAGAAGAGGGACCTTTGACGTCCTGAAATTTGTCAAACTGTAGTGGGTGACACAATAGATGCTACAATCCTCCAGTGACCTTTCAACATAAAGGCCTGGGTACATTTTGGACCATATACTAGAGACATACAGGTAAGTTAAATACACCAATTAGGAAGATGTTTATTCAACCATGTTTAAAGGGAGAGCAAAGGCACTTTACCCCTGGTTAGCAGGGTTAAAGTGCACTAAGATCTAAAAATAAAGGGGTCCACCAAAGGCAAAAAATACAGGGTGGCCAGGCAGAAAAGGCAGATTTCCTACGTAGCCATCTCCAGAAAGGGAGCTAGGGTGGATTAACCAATCCCCTGATGGTTTTCCCTGTTGAGACAATCGAACATGGACATCTCACTGCATCTACAGTGGCATTTATCTCTTCAATGCCCCTCTGAACCTACCTGCACCCCTCTATCAACATGTTTGTCAGTCACTAACCTTCTCTATTGGGAATCCTTCTCCTCATTCACAGCTACCACCTGTGACGTGACTAACCTTAGCTTGTTCACATGTGCATCCCAGTAGGCGGACAGTATCACAATGGCCAACAAAGTGATGTGTCTCATTCTGCTTCCAGGGCAGACTTCAGTCATCAACCCAGGGTAAGATTAGCCTAAAAGGATGACAACCAAAAATGCCACTGACAGCTACTGGGGTCAGAAACCAGGCCCCTGCCAGTGTGAGGCTCCAATATGAAACCTTAGGTAGGCCTTTTTTCCAGCTGTGGGGCGGACAAGGAGTCCCCCACTTTCTCCCTTGCAGCTAAGGTCTCTCTGGCCTCTTTCTTACATAATCGCACAGGTCACACTCTGTAGATGGCTTTTCAGTTCATTGTCTGTACTCTGTAACTGAAGAGGGGTCTGTTAGTTGAGTGTTTCCTGGAAACAGGACACACCATCCCGCTCAATTGTTACACACTCGGTCTGTGTTATGTAGGAGCCTGCCTGGTGCAGATCTCCTGTCCTCTGTCTCTGTGATAGAGCAGGCAGCATCTCAAGGTCAGAAATGGCCTCACTGAGTTCAGTATTCTCTGACCCTCGGGGTATCTCACAGTAGATAGTATCCACCTCCTACCCCTTACTCTTGACAGTATCCTCTGTTTAGAGACAGGATCCCTAGAAATCTGTGTTTTAGAAGTGCCCTGGGTAACTGACCTTTCCAGCTTGGTTCTCGCAAGTGTGACCTCATTGCCAATAATACATTTACACAATTACCTCGGTATAAACAAATACCCCATCCCTTTCTAAGGATACCATGGCCATAGGGTGGAAAAGGTCCACTCCAAGGACCTGGGTCACACTAGAGACCTGTCATGGCACGTGATGATCTGGGGGAACCAGCCTTGCTACCACAATGGTCTGACTGACACAGGTATCCTGTAGAACAATGACAGGGAGCACATTCACTGTAACCTCCTGGACGTGATGGCTTCTACCATGCTGGATCACCAGCTTATCTTCTGGGTCCAACTTTCAACTAAGGGATACTAGGGTATGCTCTACCAGCTCCTTCTGGGAATTACCTCCCCACAAGGGTCACATTGGCCAGCCCTGTGGAAATCATAACAGCAGGGTGGGTGAAAGGGTGCCCTCATCTCCCGCCCATCCAAACCTCTTCTCCTTTGCTCTAAAGGGGAATGGCAAACTCTTTCTGGGTCCTTTGAGGAACTTCTATTACCCCAACCTTCACTTCCCTCTGTGTTGGGGAACCTGAACCACCCTTCCTGTGGTTACTCCCAGGTACCTTCTTGTACACCCTTTGCTGATCTAGAGGTCAGCTTCATTCCCTAGCTCTTTGGAAACAGTAAGTTTGGTTCCCCCCATCAGATGCTGGCTTGACTCTGTAAAGCAAAGACCCCTTACCAAATAGTAGAGCCCACCATAATCATTTAATTTTCTGACTCTCATCCAACCATACAGTGCCTTGCTACAATAATCCACAAAATCCACCCATGACTGTTGTGACTGCATTTGGCTATTCCTGAACTTCAGGTAATACTTCTCAGGAGTCAGAACAAACTTAGGGATAAGGGCTTTCTTCATGACTGCCTAATCCTCCTCTGGGACTCTATGCATATGTAGAGTCATCTACTATGCTGCAAAACTCTTATCTATGTCACCCCCACTACCTAACTCGGTACTCGGTCTTTGGGAATGTGGGCTCTTTTACCTCTCTTATGCACTTTATTGTTACTGCCATCGTCCTCACTGGGCTCAGATGCCCTCTGGAACCTTAGGTTCATCTTGCACTGGCTCCTTTCATAATCCAGCAGGGCCTTGTTGTATCCAATTGCAATGTTACCTTCTTGTCCTCCAGTGCCAAATACATTGCTGTTGCTGCCTTTTTTCCGCTCAGTAATCAAAGCTGCCTTTTTGCCTTCAGACGTCAGAGCAATTTTTTCTCCTCAAGGACACGGTTAACCAGCTTAAATTTCAAGGCACTCTCTGCCTGCCATTCAGCTCTGATGGGCACAAATGGTGGGAGGACACACTGCTCTCTACTCTGGACAAGGCAGGTGACACTGCTTCTGGAGGAACACACTTCTCTGGTACCCAGGCCTCCTCAATGCCTTCCTCATTTCCCTCGTAAACTTCATCCTCATTCTCCTTTGAGGTGCACTGCTGCTGACTATTCCTCCCAGGCGCTGATTGCAATGTGATCATCCTCTTTCATGGACTGCATGTTCAGCTTCAGTCCCCTTTGCTTGCACATGCTCCTCAGTTTTGCTATTCTAAGGCTCTCCATGTTAGCCAGATACAAATCTACATTCACAAAAACGTAAGGTTCAATTATTGTGAGCAAGGTTGAATTCATGAAAAACATCACAAATTACCCAATCAAGACCAAATGGTTATTTAAAAATACAGAAAGTCAATCTTTGCTGTAAATTTAGAGGGGGGAGTTAGTTTAAACTTCAATCATTGTGTAGTACTGCAGAACACAAGTCATTAATCCCTCCACTGAACACCAATGTTACAACTTAGAGTATTATTTAGGGTGGGTAACTTCCCAACTGAAGAAAAAAATCACAAACATGTCCAGGGTGAACCCTTGAGATCACTAAATTGACCTGAGCTGTACCCCCTGGTAGCTAGGACGTGGAACAAAACCCTTCATTCAGGGCAATGTGCAAAGAATTCATGCAAAACCAAGCAGTAAAGAAATAAAAACAAAAATGATATAAATCCCAAACCAAATAAGAAAAATACTGTAAAATTTGCATAACAAAATGTAAAAAAATCCAATAAATGGAATCAAAGACATGAATTTCGTAGGAAATTGGGTTTGTCTTGGCCCTCCTGATTTATCTGTGCCAAGACTGTCCCTATGCAATGCTCTGAAGTGTCCGTCTGCACAATAAACTCCTTGGAGACATCAGGAGCCTTGAGTAGAGGTGCTGTGCTCATGGCCTCCTTGAGAGTGTCAAAGGTTTTTTGACAGGCCTCTAGCCAGATCACCTTTTTGAGCTGCTTTCTTGAAGTCAGCTTAGTTAAGGGGGAACAAGGGTGCAATAACCCTTAACCCCTTCCCTGCTCATGACGAGCTCAGCTCGTCATGCAGTACACTGCTCCTGTGCTCACGACGAGCTGAGCTCGTCATGAACAATGGGAAATAAGGAGGTCCAGCACAGGAGGAAAATCTCCCTAGCAGCAATAAGGTTAACAAACCTCCTGTAATATAGTTTAAACACCCTCAGTCTATGTTTTAGGGGATTGCCAGGCCAAGTCAGTCTCTATCTTGACTTAGAGCCCCTCCTTCTTGAGTGGTGGGGTGAGTATCAGTCTTAGTGACCAAATTGGGTACCCAGCAGTCCACACAGAACCTAAGTTCTGTGGCTGTAACCGGAAGCTTAGGGTATCAGCACAGCTGGGCTGCACCAGGAACTGTTGGAGGGCTCAATCATTCTTAATGCCAGCATCTTGTACACTCCCACCTTGATACTCGCCCTCACCTTATCCGTCAACATGTACATTTTGTTTTTGATAGGCATACTATCCCCAGTATCAATGTCATGGGTACATAAGTGTGTGAGTCCAGGGGTGAGGAAGAACAGGGAATAAAACTGCACAAGTAAATGGTGACAGTCTCTCTGCTGTTCAAGGCTTGAGTGGAGAAGAGATTCACACCCTCTACTGGCCCTTCATGCTTCTGGTTAGATAGTAGGTCAGGGAGAGGTTCACTTCCCTTTTCCACTCTGTCATTTGTCACCAAGAGCATGCTGATTTCAGACCTCTCAAGATGAGTTTTGAGATGGTTTATGTGGAGCACGTTTAGGGGGCCCCTAAGGGTCTTGAGATCTACCAGGTAGGTGGTCTCCCCCATTTGATCCTTCATCTCACATGGACCCATCCAACGGTCTTAGGGAGCTCTGGGCGCCATTGGGTCCATGACTCACACCTTCTGGCCAGGTTGAAACTCTACCAGAGTCACCCCTGGTCGTACCTGAGTTTATTTATTTCTTGACTGGCCTTAAGCTTGTCTTTCACCTTTTTCTGGAAGTGCTGCATCTGGTTACGGAGAGCCACCACACAGCTGACTTCATCTTGAGGAGGCTTCCTGTGAGCTTGCTCCCACTTCTCTCTCACAAGGCTCAGAGGTCCCCTAACAGTGTTTCTATAGAAGAGCTCTAGTGTGCTGAACCCAACCTCCTTCTGTGGCACCTCCCTGTAGGCGAACAGTAAGTATGGCAAAATAACACCCCACTTCCGCCTCATGCCATTCAGGGTCTTTTTGAATCTCTCAACAAGCCTGTTAGTTTGAGTGTGCAGGATATGGAAAACTTGTAGGTTACCCACATTCATTCGACCTTGACATCATGTATACAAACATAAAGTTAGTGCCTCTGTCAGGTACCACTTCCTTGGGAATCCCCACACGGGTAAAAACCCCCATTAAGGTGCTGGCCACCACTGGTGCATTCACTGACTGCAGAGGGATGGTCTCTTTGATCGTGTGGTGTGGTCCTACAAGACCAGGAGGAACTTGTTGCCTAAGGCTGTCTTGGAGTTCTAGAGCCTAACATTGTCAAAGCCAACCCTTTCAAACGGAATGCCAATGACAGGCAAGGAACCTGAGGAGAGTTCAGATATTCCCTGCTTTCACACTGGCCTGGCAAGTGGGATAGGACCTGCAGAACATGGAATTGGAGAAGAAGTCTGGCAAAGGTCTTGTCCTACCCCAGATGTCCTGCCTTGGGTATGTCATGAGCCAACCCCAGGAAGAAGGCCATGTAACACTGTGGAACCACCAGCACTTGGGCTGCCACAGGAAACTTAAGCTCACTGCAGATGAGGTAATTCTCCCAGTTGATAAGGTGATCTTCAGAGGTATCACCTGTTGCCTGAGCCTCGGTTAGCCGCCTCAAATTATCTAGAGTGGGCACTCTTTTTCCACCTTCCATAATTCCTTCATTGTGGGCCCACCCTCAAATTGCCACCCAGAAAGCTCAGGCAAGTCTCCCAGAGTGGCAGTGTTTTTCCCTGGTAGTTTCACGGGTGGCTTCATCAGGTACAACTTTAACCTGGACTGTGGGAACTTTATGGGTTGGTTTCCTGTGCCCCCTGAACCCACCCCTTCTTGGCAGCTTGAGCAGGGTCATTCTTCATTGACTCTCCTTCTCTGCAGCCATGGACATTGTGATCATACAGACCCACACCGGCAGATGAACGTCTCTAGATGGGACCTAAGCTTAACTTCCTTTCAGATAGTGTGCTCTAGATCATTGTCCAAAAGACAATCTACAGGCATTTCGGGGCATCTAGCTACTTTTAGAGAACTTGAGATTCTCCCTTCTCTCATACACGAAGGGAATCAGAGCCACTATGTACTGGATCTCACGGCTGTCCGTGACTATGACTTGGTGGAATGTATTAATGAGGACTTGCTCTAAAGATACCAGATGGCACCTCATAGAAGTCATGCTGGCTCCTGGGTATCTCAGAGCCTCCACCCTATGCCCATTGATGGGGACCCAATGCTTACTCTTGGAGATATCGGAAGGCATATGCTCTTTTAGCACCATCTCTCTATCCCCTAAGGACACTAATGCAACCTCTGCTCTTTCCCCCATGGTAACTGGGACACTTCCTCACCACACACTACGCTGACCAACCCAAGAGTATGCCAACTGATAGGGGCTGTGCCCTAATGGGACATTTGTTTTTCCCTTGGAGTGACCATACTTGTAACACTCAGCACACTGGGGGTAAACTTCCCTGTCTTTTTGTCATCTAACCCCTTTCTTTTAGACTCAGACTGGGAATGGTTATTATTATTCCCTTCTGAATTATTTTGGAGGCCTTTAGATAATTCCTTATTTTTAGTTCTTCTTTCCCCTGTTTCTTCTGGTAGGGTCCCTGACCACTCTTCTGGTTGTCCGCCCCCAAAATACCTTTTTAGACACTGGTGCTGACCAAGAAGTCTGCCTCCTTAGCTAGTTGTCTGAAATCAGTGAGCTTACTATTAACTAGGTGCTGGCGCAACTCTGTAAAACAGATATTGAGCATGTGCTCTCTCAGTATCAAATTAAAAAACCTTGTAAAGTCATCAACTTTGCTCCTCTGCACCCAACCACTCATTACCTTGCTGTCGTAATCAAGAATATCCACCCAAGACTAAGTCAGCATATTTTGACCATCCCTGGACCTGATGCCGTACTCTTCTTGGGTGAGTCCAAACTTGGTAACAAGGATGCTTTTCATTTAAATGTACTGCATTTGGTGCTGCACCTCTAGTGTAAACAAGGTATCCCTCCCAACTGTGAGCATATGTTTCGAGAGTGATGCCTCCCAAAATTCTTCTGGAACCCTGTGCATCTTAAGGGCCATCTCATAGGCAGGAAACTGCTTGTCCATGTCATCTCCTACCACATAGCTGGCCACCAGACCGTTGGGTATGTGGACATTCTCATATCCTTCAGATACTGCGGGCATGATGCCACCAAAACTGCTGAAATCATCTTGCCTCACCTTGAGTTCAAACTCCTCTTGTGAGCAAATTGCTCTAGCTGCAATTTCTCCTCCGTTTTAAGCTTTGCCATCTGCAGCTGAAACTACCTGTCTCCCTTCCTGTCTGCCAGCCCTCTGGAGTCTGGCCTTGTGAAGATGCACTCTCTACTATGGCAGGGGGGGGCAGTTCAGGGTGTTGTAGATGAATCTAGGACCCTAGTGTAATTTTCCCAATTCATGCCCTTATATAGGTATATAATACCCGATCCTATATAGGCATAGAAATCATTACCATATTTAGACCAAGCCTATGCAGTCCAAATATGGCAGGGCTATTTCCACTAAGTTCGGAGAATCAACAAAGATTTCTTATAGAAACCCGCCTTCAGCAGCTAGGGACATCCCCTTGCCTGAATACTAACTTATCTAGGAAATCAGTGAGTTTTCGAAGAACTGAGTCTTCAATTATGTTATTAAGTCCAATCATACGTCAAACTCAGCACCTTCAAAGTATAAATATGCCTACATTTGCCCAGACAAACACACAGTGGTTTGGAGCACATCGACTATCTACTTGCCCGACGCCCTGCAGCAGCAAGTGCCGAAGGAAGCCAACCCTCCAGCAGACGCACTGAGAGACTCTGTCTTTTCTCCTGCCGAGAAATCCAGCTCCAGTGTTTACAAGCTACCCTTGCGGGTTGCTGGGAAATCGAGTCCTAGGAGAGAGATACAAGACCTCCTTCATTCTAAAACCAAGGTATGGAGCTGATTGGACCCTTAGAGAATTCTTGGAATAGATTCTTGGCAGAGAAATACTAAACTTAAGCTACTCCTCACTTACTTCTTCCCTTGTACTAGACTTAGGTTAGGTACACCGGGGTAGGCATATTTTAGAAGCACCAGTTGAGTACTTTTAGTCATTATTTTATTACTGTATGTATTTTATATGTTTTAAGGAAATGTATGGCTTAGAAACCATATCATGCTTTTACAGTACTACTTTACAATACTTTTCGTATTATATACCTTGTACTTTATAACCAGTATTACGATTGTAGCAGTACATTTCTTATGCTTGAGAAAGAAGACTGTTCAATAAATCCTTTTTATTGAAAAAACACCCGTCTTTCTATTTTCTCAGCACCTCTGGTGAAAAGAAGCATGCACAATTGACTCAGTAAAATAGCTATCTATTGTTTCCGCGACTATGGAGATTAATTTCTTATTCTTGGAAAAAAAAGTTGTCATGTTTATGCGGTTGTCAGAAACGAATCCCTTCTTGTGAATTCGAGAAAGTTTCTAGTGACCTCTGAGCTAGTTGGCACTCACTATTAAGTCTAATATATACGATAGAGACCTAGTCGACCTCAGTCCTACATCTAAACTATAGTATATGTTATTCCAATGCGCAGAGCCTATTGGGAATATAGGAAATACACTACAAGGGGACAAGATGCCTTCCTCTCCTGAGTGCTGTATCTCAGGGTTTGAATCCAGGCCCAGCTCCTCCATATCATCCCACTCATCCCCATTCTCTGTTGCTGTCAGCAACTGGTGAGTCTCCGCTCAGGCCTTCAGAGCTTTATTAAACTCCAAATTCTTGGTGCCCTTCCTGGTTGGAAGTCCCCTTTCCTTACAGAACTGCTTGAGCTCAACCACACTGTAGCTTTCTAAGTTGATGAGCTCGAAATCCATTAATGCAGATACAGTCAGATACAAAGAGAGTGGATTTGGAAAAAACAAAAGACTCAATCAAGGAGAATAAAAAAAAAATTAAACTTGAATTGGTATCAAAACAACAGAAATCCAATCTGTAAAACAGGAGATATGCAATGTTAAAGGTTTAAGTGAAAATAGTGTCTGAAAGCACAAATCACCAACTGTGGGTATCTGGACACGCCAGACCAGGACAACGTCACAAGTTCAGGCTGGCCATGATGAAGCGAGAACCGGATATGGTGACTGATGCAGCGCAAAGCTAACCAGATTTTCCCTTTCATTAAAAATAGTTTTTTAAATCAACAAGCCCATTTTATCCTATTTCATGAACACACAATATTTTCAATTATCAGCCAGATTACCACAAACCATAGTCCTCCAATGGATCTTTTTGTTGAGCTAACAAGGACTAAGATACATAGAGAATGAGTAACAATTATTCTACGAGGACCTGGAATAAAATGATTGTTATCTACCAAGCTATTTCATAGCTTTTGTCAGCCATTGATACAAACATCCTAAGACGAGAAATATGACTAACATAATGCAATAGAATCGATAAAGATATATCATGAAAAACATTTATCTAATGCCTCATTATGGCTGGACGGATCGAGAAATTGTATTTTGAGTCAGATTTAATGACAAAACCATTAGTACAAGTAGCCTCACAATGCAGTACAGAGCATTAATGCAAATGTCATTAGATTCATTATGTTCAATTGTATTACTCTTCTGTCACTTCCATCCGTTCCCAAGCGCCATTCCCTGGGTTTGCAATAATATTGTTAAATTTGTATCGAATATGTTTCTTAACAAGAAGTGAGTCTCAGGCCTGGGTGTAGTTTGCGGAGTTTTGCTACGTGGAACTCCACAAAGTTTAAAAAAAACTCAGTGGAGTTCCACAAGTGGCAGAGTGAAGTGCGAACTGCCACTCGAGCTGGTCTTCCTGCCGCTCAGGTAGAAATTCTACCCGAGCAGTATCTCGCGAACTTACCATTCGTGATCGAGAACGGGGAAAAAACTTTGCTGCACTATGTGAAGCAAAGTTTTCTGCACTCCGCAAGCTCCGCGGGTGAGGAGTGCAGAAAACTCCATGAACGGAGTGGAGTTCACCGCCCAGGCCAATTGTTAACCAATACAGAAAAGAAGTTCACAGAAAGTTCTCACAGTGGCTAAAGTGGCTGCTTCGTATGATTTTACATTTGCACAGGACAGGAAACGCATTTGAGGCCTGCTTGAAAATTAGCTGAATCACTAACATTCACTATTATTATCAAACACACATTTCACAATGGCATGTCGATTTTATGCATTATTTCAGTTATTAGTTTTCTTTAAGAGCTATGCATCAGTATTAAGTACTGTTAAAAAAATAAAAATCATTATAAGCATCCCTTACACGTTGCCATTTTCAAAACAAATCACTAACGTGTCACTCTGACGTTTATATATTTTTGTATAGATGTAACAAAAACTCACATTTACACTATGTCAATTCTTTCTAAATGAGCAACTTTTATTACAATACTTTCATGGTGCAAGTATATATTTTCATATTTTAAATCACATATAAATGTTATTATCACAATACTCTCTATGTTAACATATATTTTATTTTCTCTCACCACGTATATGCGGTTATATGTAGTTCTCATTGTTTTTCTCATTGTTTACATTTTCGCATCTTCGTGCTTGAACACTATGCATGCTTTTATGATGCACCATGTACTTCTCAATTTTTTTCGACATAACCGGTTAACATGTCTTCATCAAAAATGTATTGTCATAATGATTTTTTACTAGTGAGAATTGATAAGGAAGCTGTCAGACAACATTTATGCTCCTTCAGGACCAACATAGTCCCGCTGAACAAAGTACCTTTAATCCTGGTTGCAGAGCTTTGCGAGACGTCGCATATATGATACGTCGCTCAGCAGCAGTTCCAAACAAGCTGCGGGGCTGCAATGTGAAATCCTCCAGCGTCGCTGAGAAGGCTGTTGATGAGGGGCTTGTGATGTGAAGTCCTGTGTTGACAATGTATCACAGAGCGGCGGTTCCAAGAAAGCTGCGAGGCTGTGATTCAAATTTCTGCATCATTGTAGTGGATGCCATTGACAAGGGGCTTGCGATGCAAAGGCCTGCATTGAGGATGCATCACCCACCGGCGGTTCTGAGGAAGCTACATGGTGCAATGGCATTGTCCTTATGCTGGGTTGAGGGTGGTTGGAGCCTTTTCAAGTCCTGAGGCTCTGATCAGGAGACCATTCAACTAGCCCTTAGAGTCACTCTAGTGGCCCTGGGTTCAAGATGCAGGTCAAGTCCTTTTCAATCAGGTAGCAGGGCAACTGGGTAGCAGGGCAGTAGAGTAGTCCTTCTGAGTCTTCCACAGGCCCAGACATATACTGTTGGGTCTGAGGGTCTAACATTTGTACTTGGTATCCACTCTGAAGTAGGAGATGGTTCTGTAAGTTTGCACCCAAACTGATACTTGGAATTTCCAATCTCTCTGCTCTGACCCCAGCTTGTCTGGGGTCACAAAAAACTACTGGTATTACACCCCTTTGTGAGTGTGCTGGGCAGAGCCCTTGTGATGTACAAGTGTGGTAGGTGATACCTATTCTCCTTTTGTCTCACAGTCTGGGAGAATACACAAAGACCAACTGGCAGTTACATTTTGTTATGTGAAACAGAATACAGGCCTCATGCACCAAATGTTTGGGACAAAACAATTGCAAACTTTTTAAAAGAGGTATTTTCAGAATTGTGAGTTAAAATTCGACTTTTCTATAAAAATGGGTTTTAAATTAAATAACAATACGTTAGACACTACCCTAGACAATCCTACTTTCTCCCACTTGAAAGTTAAATCACTTATTAAATGTAATAGGGTAACCCGCTGTTATCCTATGGGAGGGGTAGGCTGTGCAGGAGTGAAAAACAAATGTAGGAGTTTTCACTACCAGGACATATAAACTTTAAAAGTAGAAATCCAACATTTTCAAATACACAGTGCTCTGACCTTTGAGCTGTTTAGAGCCTACCCTGGGGGTGACATATTTGTATTAAAAAGGACGGTTCCTGCCTGGGGCAGTTTAAAATGAACACATAGGCTGCAATGGCAGGCAAGAGACATGCTTAAAATGCTACTTAAGTGGGTGGCACATTCAGTGCTGCAGGCTCACTAGTAACATTAACTTCACAGGTCCTGGATACATGTAGTACCACTTTACTAGAGACTAACAAGTAACTCAAATTGGGCGTAAGCCAATGTAACTATGTTTCAGAGAGTGAGCACATTCACTTTAGCACCGGTGAGCAGTAGGAAAGTGCACAGAGTCTTACGGCCAACAAAAGCAAGAAAAGCCAAAATGGTCTAACAAATGTTTAAACATTAAAGTAGAAAAAGTGGCAAAAGACCTAAGTGCCAATTTTAGTCAATGGTTGCAGTAGACAGGGACGTGGATGCAATTTGAGGATGGTCATGATGGAGTACAGGTCAATCACACCAACCAGTTGGATACTGGTCAAATATTTTATCTTCTGAGTTAGTCCTTTAAGTCCCAATCCAACAAAGGTGTACACTTCTAAAGCCCCTCTCACAACCCCAAGGGAGCCACTTAGAGAATAACAGGATGTCAGGCAGAGGCCAACAGCAAAGTCCAGTTCGGGTCAAGTTATCACTGGGCAGCTGGACAACAGCAGGTATGCCCTCTTGTAGCTGTTATATCCCTTTGGTTTGACCAGGAGGTCAGCCTTATGACCCTTGGACTCCACTTTTCTTCCCTGGCTACAAAAAGGAGCAGGTCCAGTGTTTCTGGGCTCCTCTCAGGTCACAGACAGCAGGTCCAGTCCTCTTCTGATTTTCAGCAGGTCCAGGAAGTGTTCCGAAGTGGGTGTGTGGATGTGCCACCTTTCTACCTGGAATGAGCTAGTGGGTGAGAATAAATCCTAGGCACACCCTGCCAATGAGGTAAAAGATGCTGGGGCCAACCCTACCAACTTTGGCATTTTCAAGATGGCAAAAGCCTTCAGCTAGACTCAATTTGGGCCACAAACCTCAATGTGTGTGTGTGTGTGAGCAGATTGTACTATGTTAATCCTAGTGTCCTCCCTCATTTCACACCAACATTGCCACTGTACCTCCAATAAACACAGAAACATAATTCTGATAGGGCAAAACAGGGTTCATCAGCACACCTAATAAATATCCTGGAGCGCAATGTGATCATTGTCCTTTTCCACTGAAATGCTCCAATGTATTCAGCTCAGAATGAGCAATGTGAGTGGGGACTATTATCTCATGATAATTGTCTCTGGAACACTAGTCAATGCTATAATGAAGTCCTATTTTAGCCAGTAGATGATAAAAGCCTATCTATTTTCAGGGGAAAAATAGGCAAGTTGTCTACCTACGGAATACCCTAAATATTTGACTACTTCTGTTAAAATTACAACATTGTCACAAAAGCACATCAGATATGAATCTGCATAACATGTGGCCAGTGTCTAGATAATTTCTTTTTTATTTTGCCACAGCAAGGAGTAGTGCCCATCTGCTTTTTTTACATGACAGAACAGTTTATTCTGATTTCTCACTTTGGGGTTGATTCTGATGTCGTTCGGATAGCATTCCTACCGAATCGGTTCCGGAATGCTTTCCGGACGACTCGGATGGGGGTAGTCCAACTTAGCAATTTGGATGTATGCAGATGCTTCTGGATACGATTCAGCCGGACTCCCATTGACTACAATGGGAGCCTGTGTGCCGAATGAGAACACAGGCTCCCATTGAAGAAAGGGGTGGCTGGGGAAAACCTTGCACCCCGTGGTGCCTGCCACAGTGTGCATGGTTGGAAACGGGGGGTCCCTTGGGTACCTCCACGAGTCCGATTCGGAGGGTCCCGGGTCCCCAAAGACAGATTGTCGCAGCCGATTTGTTCCAGAGAAACCAAAGCGGAACAGCTGTCTGAACCGGTCATCATACTCGCTTGCTCGGAAACCGAGTCTATAGAGCTGAACGATTCAGCTCCTAAAGAAGCGGCCTGTCCAAATGCTTTTCGGAACCGATTCGGACAGGCCTACCGGTTTTCAGGCATCGGTTGTTGGGAAGTGTGTAAGAACCAGTCAGCAACAAGGGATCCGGTTCGACCCCTTTGTCTTTTATTTCTTAAGTTTATATATTTTTTTTATATCAATACTGTTATTGCAGCTTTTGATGTATCTTGCAAACTGAACAAACATATCGGGATGATTATGCTAGACACAGAGAAGGCTTTTGATAGAGTAGCCTGGATAACACTCTGGTCTACTATGTCAGCATTTGGACTTGGTACTTTGGTACAGAAACCTTACAAGAACCGGGTAGGTACAGTTAAACTGAATGGCTTGTCATCAACAAACATCTCTTTTTAAGGGGTACACAGCTGGGCTGCCCATTCTGCCTCTTATGGTTTGCCCTCGAAATAAAGCCTTTTATAAGACACCTGTTGCAGAATGCGGGGATCCCTCCAGTATGTCTATATGGTACAGAACTTAAATTCAATGCATATGCAGATGATTTTGCTGTCTTTTCAGCCAATTCCATTGAAGCTGTAGCCTGTATAACAGAAGAGGCAGAGCTTTTTGGCTCCTTTTCCGGATACAAGCTAAACCTGGCTAAAACACAGACATTTCTAAGTAACCAACCTGATATCTTACCAATATCCCTGGGGCTACAGATATGGCTACATATTTAGGTATCTGTCTTACTAGTCAGATAGAGGATATTATTACTTTGAATCATGAGGCACCTTTTAAATTAGTCATGGCTAAACTTTGTAGCTTGCATCGGCTCCCCCTTCGCATTCTCGTAAGGTGCAATGCAATTAAAATGAGCATTCTGCCCAAGTTTTTATATGCATATCACTCAAACCCCCTGCTGGTCTCACGGTCTCTCTTTAAGCGCTTGGAAAGGGCCATAGTTAGTTTCATCTGGGGGTATAGATTCGCTAGAAGGGCACTCAGCTCTATCAAACTGTCTTATAACCAAGGGGGCTTAAAGCTCCTAGACTTCAAGTTGTATTACTGGGCTGCATTCGCCAGACAGATCCAGATTCTGCTAAATGGGCTTGAAGCTGGTCTGTCCTCAATTGCATATCAATTAGCTTGTGGACCATCTATTGGGTTTACTTTGTACAAGACCTCTTACCCTAACTATTACAAATGGGTTAGATTCAAGGTAGTTAAGGATATTACTAAAATCTGGCAAGAGATTTGTAAGGAATACTCTCTGCCTTCATATTATGTTGGCCCAGTCTGACAATGTAAGGACATTAACAGATTAGGTCAATTGTACGATGGTCAAGGGGTTTGCTCTTTTGCTGCATTAAAATATGAGTTTGGACTCCCGCATAGTTCCTTTTTCAAATATTTAATGTGAGGGATTATTTTCTAGATGAACTGAAGCTCTCAGATGCACCATACTCTTCTGAAATACTGTTGGGAATATATGTGAATTCTGGTAAAGGCGCCATTAGCACAATTTATCATAAATGTATCACATCAGCTTATGATGACAGCCTGCAGATTTCCGCAAAACGAAACCTTCTCCTTAAAACTCATATATCAGCAGAGGAATTACAGGAAGCATTGGATACTTTAGATTGAACAGTAGCCCCAGTCAATTTGAAGCTGCAGGAACACAGGACAATCTTCATGCTGTACTACAAGCCCAAACGTATCTCTAATTGGGCAACATTTCGATCCTCTGCCAAATCGAACTGCACAAAATGTAAGCTTTTTGCCACAGACTTAAAGCACATGTTCATAGACTGTCCGATACTGAACTCATTTTGAAAAAAAGTATCCTTAGTACTTACAAGGCATCTCTGCCGTCAGTTCCAACTCACTGAAAATAAATTATCCTTGGGTTTGAGGCTAGTAGCTATGAGAGTTCACTAACCACTATTATCATTGTATGTTGTGAAGCCTATGTTTTGCAAGAGCCTGGATAAACCCTATCAGCCCAAATGCTAACGAAGTCTGAGCACTGCTCAGACAGGTGTTTTTGTTTGAAACAGCTTTTGCTAGGGTCAGAGTCCCTCGCTCCTGGCCATGATTCAAAAGGATCGTGTCCAGTCTCCTATGGGTTTGATTCGGCATCATTATCTTACTCTCTGTATTATGTCTTGCAAAATGATTGTACACTCTTTTTCCTCTTCTGTGTTTCTTCCCCAAAATCTCTGATCACTTTTCTATTTGTTTGCAATGGGCCGTAGTTAATATGTGTATCAGCTAATCACTATGTGTACCAACCTTAGCATCCGTGTAAATGCATTTTTCTTTTTGTTCTTTTTCTATCTTATTGTCTTGTATTCTGTCATACTTATGGTTAAAAAAAGTTTTTTTAATATTTCAATTTGTGCTTTTTTTATTTGTTTTTCTCTGCCTTTTCATTTTTCTCTTTCCATTTCGCTTGCAATTCTCTTTGAGGAGCTATTTCTCACACATATCTTTTCGTAGACACCCGGAATAAAGTAAGAAACATATGCAAATACGTACATTACATTTTTTTCATCTTTTTGTCCTTTCTTGTCTGACTTTGTACAACATCTATTTCTCCCTCTTTATCATCAACTCATTCTCACTTCTCTTCATGCGGTGATGTCCAATATCAACATATTGCCAAACAGTTTGTATGCAGCTCCAATTCCACCTCTGCACTTCGGGAGAAAGGGATTCTAAACTAATTCTCTCGTTGGAATAGAATTTACACCAACGGGCCTGGTTCACAAAGGTAAACTTACAGTTCTTTCCAAGTTTACAATTGTTTGCTAATTACAAAAGGATTTACGAGTAGAAAATATACGTGTGCCGATTCTGTGTGGAGACTTCACACTGGTGAAGGCACTACTTGTAAATCCCTTTGTGAATAGCAAGTAATCGCAAAGTTACACAAAAGTGTATGTTTACTTTTGTCACTCAGGCCCATGTTCTTTGACCCACTGGAAAGTTCTTTGGGGTGGAGAAGAGGAAATGCTTGTCCTACCAGGATTATTTAATGAGGGGAAGCCCTCTCGAAACAATGGTATTTAATTAGTTTCTTCCTGACTGTTAATAAGGTGCGGATAGCTCTATGCGTCAGGTCTAAAGAGTTCCACATGCTGTAGCTTTGTACCAATGTTAGTGCCTTTTGAAAACATTGCTTAGGGTAGATCTGGTGCCGCTGACTCATACAGAGTGATTGGGAATGCAGTGTGAGTCAGGTTTCCATATATTTTCTGCTTTATGTATAAGGTCAACTTTGTTAAAAGAGGATGCCTTGGCAATGCCTATACCTCATTTATTTAATCATACACTAGGAAGCATGTGTCCAGAAGCATAAACAACTGAGGGGGTAGTGTTCTAGCAACCACCCTTGGGCCCTGGGAAGGATGTTTTGAACCTCTAATTCAAATAATTATCTATATAACGGTTTCATGTGGTGCTACAGCGACTAAAAATATTAGTGTGTTTTAAAATCAACTGAAAAGCAAAAACCATACAGATAACAACAGTAAAAATGAGAACAGCTTATGTAAATCTAGAGCTTAGTGGGAACTGCAAATAATCCTCCATGACACCTGTTGATGGAATACGTCTGGGGTCTCTAAAAGGAGTGTGACCTATATAATTAAGGTGACACCTAACGCTCTAGTTACCTGGCTGTTGTTGGAGGAGGTTTCATCGTGCAGGCTGCCCTCTATCCCTCTCCTGAGGGATACCACCGCTACACCGCTACACGCTACAACTCGCAGCACCCGCTTCGCGGGTGCCGCTTCGCGGCTAGCGGTGAGGGGCTGACGCTGCTTGGACCTCAGTGCTGCTGTGCGTGAAGAAGTTTCCAGGAGGCTTAGAGGTGGTGCGTGAGTAGGGACTCTGTAGACCAGGAGTCCCTGCGCTGACCAGGTGCTCTTGGCCGCGCCCCCTGAGAGACACGCCCCCGCTCGCAACGCCCCCTACGTAACGGTTAGTACAACGCTTAGCGGGACGCGAGCGGGACGCCGAGCGAAGCCCAAGCGAAGCCCGAGCGAAGCCCGGGCAAAGGGCGGGCAGTCTGTGGCAGTCAGGGGCTGTCAGAGGCTGGGCTGGGCCACCCATCTTTCATCTACGCCTGCGGACCTTGAAGGTACTTCTCCACCGGAGGAGGGTGCAGCAATTATCATGTCTACTTGGTCGGGGAAAAGTCTTAGGGGTGGGGGGAAGGAGCTGCTGGGTGTGCAGTGATAGGAACAATGGACACATTTATAACCAGAGTAGCCGCTGTTATAGAGAAGGAGATAGCGATGACAGAAAGCCGCCTATCTCAGGACTACTTACCGGCCAGACGTTCCTCTCTTGGTTCTACGGCACAGGTTTTGTCTCCCACCACTGTGCCGGACCCTTCCCCTCTCCTCTTTGATAAGTCCGGAGGCCACGGATGTCTGCTATAAGAGCAAGCATCGATAGGCTGGAAAGCTTGGTAGTACAAAAGCCATCTCCTGGAAATAGTCCTGTGCTTTTAGGCCCTTGTGCCCCTGATCCCCCTTGCCCTATAATTGGTCAGGTTTCGAGCCCATTACTTCAAGATCTTCCCGAGGCTCTGCCATTATTAAGTAGGGCCCAAGATTCTTCAAACCGGAAAAAAAGGAAATGGGCTGTCAGCATGCGGAAAGGCAGCCACACCACACTGTACAAGCACCCGAGGAAGCAAGTAGCAGGGGGTCTGGGCACTAAATCAGGCAACGGCTCAGCTTTAACGAACCCCAACAGGGTAGGAGCAAATTTAGCTCTAGGATCGACATCTGAGGCCGTGCAGGCTGCCTCTAATTTCCCTGACAAATCAGCAGCCTCACAGGCCTCTGTTCCCCTTAAACAACTCGAGGACTTGATTAAAACCTTATTAGTCCCGCTTATTGACCAAGTGAAGGGCCTGGGGGATAGGTTAGATAGATTTGAACAGTCCACCCTTGACAACTTCTTTTCCCTTAAAACGCTCATTAAACTTCAGTGCAGAGCCAGTGAGGATAACATGGGTGGGACTGGGGGAAATCGGGCACCCGCAGATGGAGTACAGGCCCCATCATTACCAACGTCAGTACCCACTGCTGTAGCAAGTAAGGACCTGACTGTTACTCCTAAGGTTCCTCTTACGGCTAAACCAGGACCCACCATTCATACTGCTCAGGTCCACGTAAGATCCCCCAAAATCTCCAAAGCTCCGAATAAGAAACCAGGCAATGCTAAGCCACCAGCGGGTGGGGACTCGGCTACGCCTAAGCGACCGGCTCAGGGAATAGATCATGGCAAGGGAGTTGGGCCGGCTCCCTTAGGTAAACCTTCTACGAGCCATCTAGGAGCCGGTCCTCCAGTAAACATAACTCCAAAAGCTATTCATAAGAGTCCCCCAGTAAATCTCCCCCTGGAGTGCCACCCATATGTTGCTGTTCTTGTCAATGTCCCTCCCCTAAAGGATGCACTGTTTGAATCCCACCAGACCCTAAAAAACAAAACTCTGCACTGGTTAAAAACAAACAAACAGTTACCCAGGGGTATGGACAGGTTGATTCTTGGAGTGCGCAGGGTAGGATGGGTAGGACAGGGAAACGACTGGAAGGAGATTGTGTGGTTGTCAATTTTAAAGACAACAGAGTAGCACACACAATCTGTAACCAGAATCATTATGTGGGTGGTCCTGGCATTGGCGTGGTGGACTTGACCTATTTTTACCCGCGGTCATCCACGAATCACATTGGTCCAATATTTGGGGAAACACGCTACAGCACTAGTGATTGTCCATGGTATCCGGCAGCACCACAGTTTTACCCTCAGGCAGTTTGGCCAGGATCGAACTGGGGCAAAATGGGGTATTGACTTGAAGATGCCTGTGGGTTGGTTCCGGGGGTCTTCAAACTGGAAGGGGGTGCCTATTCTACCGAAAGGCTGACCAACTTGCCCTCCCCATTAGGAAACTCTATAGTACCAATTGCCAGCCGGGAACTTGAGGGAGGACAGGATAATAGCGGAGTGAGTAGCAGTCTTTTCGTCCCGCTAGGGGTTGTTGTCGACTGTGAAGCTGAGTCCAGTCGCGTCCCAGCTGTAATGGATCCAGTTTTTAGGGTTTTCAGCTGGAACGTGGCTGGAATAGCCAGGAAGCTGGCCATACCCGATTGGAATGCTCTTGTGGAAGAGTATTCCATCTGTATTTTTCAGGAGACGTGGAGTAGGGAGCCTACCCATAAGGCAGGATACTCTTCTTACTCCATTCCAGCTGTATATTCAGAAGCAGGGAGGGGACGCCCTTCGAGTGGCCTCCTCGTCTGGGTAGCTACTTCCTTAAACTGTAGGGTAGAGGTCCACCAGACCAACAGTCCTGATCTCCTCAATATCAGCCTAAAAGATGCCCGGGGACGCGTTATCCTGAATATTTACAACATCTATGCACGGGGCACAAAGGGTGGTAGACAGTCGCCCACAATCGCTCTCTTGGAGGGCCTGTTAAGGACATCCCCATATAAGTCACGCACCCTGGTTGCAGGCAATCTAAATTGTACGTTCGAGCCTTTGGGCTCGGACGACATTCTGGATTTGGAGGAGGAGGATCAAAGAAGGGGGATTCCGGCCTTAGAGCTAACCCCTATTAAGAGTTGGACTGAAGTGGCACTTCAGATCAACACCCTTAATGTGGAGTTTGATCTGAGGGCACTCAATGGGAGGTCAAGCTCGGATAAGGCGGGTGCCCACACTTATAATAGGCCCAATCACACCTCAAGAATTGATTATATCTTGCTTGACGTGTGTCTATGGAGCTCGGTGAGGGACATGGAAATTATTCCGTCCGTTGAGAGCGATCACAACCTGCTGTCTCTTACTCTGACTCCTTGGTGGTCAGACAGTATATGGGGCCCGTCATTTTGTATCACTGCTAACCCTGGGAATACATCTGTTTCGCATTGTGGCAGGCGGTTGAAGTGGCCAAAGCTTAAGCTCTCTTTAGAGAAGGTTGAGGCAATAACGCTACTCGTGGTTGCAGCCCAACGTAATCTGGCCACTTCCGAGGGCTGCCCAGTGGAGGTGTCCGAGAAGTTCTGTGACTTGATCGCAGCCATGAATAATTTGTTACTGCTCCAACTAGGCAAAAGGGGGCTAAGACAAGGCCATTCAGAAGACAGGGCTGGTATACTCAAAATTGTAGAGTAAGGAAGAAAATGTTGGTGGAGGCAGTAAAGTCAAAATCCCAAAATAGGATTAGGGAAGCCAGGACGCTTTACTCCCAGAGTTTACAAATAGTTAAAAAAGAATGGGAGGAAAAGTTCTGGGCGGATCTTTTGGCTGCCAGCCAAGGGAAGGATGCCAGGGGTTTCTGGAACCTGATGGGTTCTAGGAACCGACCCGATGACACACTGAGGACCTGTACCATCCCGTCCCAGACCTGGTTCAATCATTTCAGGGCCCTATACTCTCCGGTAGAAGGGCCCCTAAATGAGCCAGTCTCACCCCCCATCTTGGCAAGGGACAGTGTCCTTGATTCTTTCACCGTCCGGGAGGTAGTTAATGCAATTAAGTCTGTGGTACCCCTGAAAGCAGCCGGCCCTGACAGACTTCCAGGGGATTTACTCCGAGCCTATCCGACTGAATGGGGCACTTTGATTTCCGCCCTTCTGAATGCCATCATGGAGGGTGGACCTGTCCTAGAATCTAGGAGGGGGGCGAGGTTGTCCCCATATTCAAAAAGGGATGGCGGGACAATCCAGGGAATTACAGGCCGATAAGCCTGATTGACTCGACACAAAAAGTGGTGGGGAAGGTGATTTTAGGAAGGATCCTTCATTGGGCGGATGAAAACCATATCCTATCCGATTTCCAGGCAGGATTCCGCTCAGGAACGGGTACTATTGAACAAGTTTTTAGACTAATGCTTCTGCACTGGAAGGTGGTGGAACTGGGAAATGGCAGTCTTTACTTGGCCTTCATTGACCTGAAGACTGCCTTCGACCTGGTTCCCAGGGAGGAACTTTGGAGGGTGTTGCAGGGTCTTGGGCTGCCCCCCCTATATCCTGTCGCTCCTCATTAAACTCCATACTGACAACTATGCCCAGGTGCGGTGGGGACAGAATGGGGAAACGACTGATAGGATCCCAGTCTGTAGGGGCGTCCGACAGGGTTGTGTGTTAGCTCCCACCCTATTTTCCCTGTATGTAAATGGTGTGGTAGAGCACCTGCTTCAAGAACCAGCGGACGCACCCTCCCTGGGGGGCGTACGGATCCCTACACTGTTGTTTGCAGACGACACCCTCCTCATTGCCAAGACTCCCCAGGGTCTCCAGAAGCTTTTGACCCGATTCCAGGATTTCTGTTCGGCAAGGGGATTGGTGATTAACGTGGACAAAACAAAATATTTGATTATGCATCCACCCCGGAAACCAGGACGCCCTCCAGTCTTGAACTCGGTCCCTCTTGAGAAAGTTTCCGAGTTTGATTACTTGGGAATACGCCTGTGTGACACTATGAGCTGGACGTCACATATCAACAAGATGGTCCTCAGCCATAAAAGGGTAGGGGGTGCGCTGTTAAGGGAGCACCACGCCTCATCCAAACAGGTTGTTGCACCCGTAATTGATATTTACAAAGCAAGAGGAGTCACTTCAGCACTCTACAGGGCGGAGTTATGGGGCCATTGCAACTTGGAGTCCCTATCCAAGTCGGAGAGCAAATTCTTGAAAGACCTACTTGCTCTCCCCTTGAGCACCCCCACAGTCCCGGTATGCTTGGATGCGGGCTGCAAGACGATTAAGGACCAGGCTCGTCTCCGGCCTCTGTTTTATGGGCTCGTTTGTGGAGGGTTCCAGAGTTAAAATCATATGCTGATGGGCTGTCTGAGGTGATGGAAATGGGGGGCTGGCACAAGATCAAGTGGCTAAGGGATATTAAAAACCTTTTGGGGGAGCTGGGTTTGAGAGACTCTTGGGTTACAAAATCTGCCCCACCCAAGGCTATCCTGAAAAAACTGTATTGGGACTGGGTATCTTCTCAACTTATCGGTAATCCACGCCACTGCAACTCGACCGCAGCATTTCTAAGAATTAAGGACGTGGTGGCCTATGAACCCTATCTGGACCTGATCATCCATGCCAGTTGATAGGGCTCTCTACATTAAGTTTAGAGTAGGTACTCTTCCGACAGGGGAACTTTTATCCCGATGGAAAACGCCGGCGCAGTCATCACCCTTTTGTGCCCTTTGCTCTACAAGGCCGAGATGGTGGCGCATATCCTCTTTGGGTGCCCTGACTACATTCGTCCAAGGAGGTGCTGGCTTAAACCCCTATTTAACGCTTGGGGACACGCCAACACTTGGTGGCGCTACGTATTTTGCTAACTGATACCCCCCCCCATAGTTTGTGGTGTCTCCAAATTTTTTAAATGGTCATGGTTGATTCGCAAAAATAGACTGTCTATCTCAATTTAATCTAGTTTTAGTTAATTTATTGCATGCATAAATGGCATTTTTACTTGTTCTTAACTTTTTAGACATTTGTATTCTCGATATGCAGTTTTTACATGTATGTAATGCTTTCAAGATATAATTGCATATCGAAATAAAGCTTTCAACCAACCAACAATAATTAAGGATGTTCCTTAAACATGTAAACCCAAATTCTGTAAATCCCATAGGTTGCCACTTAACGAGTATTTTGGTGCCATTCTGAACTTACTCTTATTTGTCCAGATATTTAATACAGCTGACACACACCTAAAACCAGCCAGGACTATTCCTTGCCACTAATGTTCAGCTTTTTAATGTAAATGAGTAACAACAGTGATTTTGTTGCAAATAAATAATACAAAAAATGTTTCAATTCTGAAATAATGAGACTGTGAATTAAAGATTACTGACACCTGGGGAAGGATAAGTGGTCTTCAGAGTATCTGCATCGCTCCTGTTAGGTTCACTCCATGTCTAACATGTACACTGTTTTTCTATCTACTTTGTCTCCATGTGAGTATCTTACATACCATCTCTTTCCTCTTCAGCACACTCTTTTCACCCTCTCCTGAATGCATTCCCTCGCATCTCTTTCCCTGAACCGCCCCATAATCGCACAACACATCCACTCACATGTCAATGTTATTGCAGCTACACAAATACACCGTGTTCACACACATTTGCACAGAATCACAAATGCAACTGGAGGATATGAACATTGCTCTTTGAGCTCTGCAGAGAAACCAAGGATTTGGCGACCATGTATTATGTACAGCTTTCTCACCTACCGATAAACACAGAGAACAATTTGTACTGCCTAGTACCCGGTTATAAACACTTGGAGGTGACTCAAGTATGAAATATACAAGACTAATAAACTACACTGAAAAAAATACAAAAACAAAACTTCATTAAAATAGCTAACATTTTCAAGGAAATGCAAGATTAAGTAAAACATGTGAAACCTAAACAACAACTAAATCACTGACATTTATTACCTTAAATTTTTATTTTCATTGTTCAGAAATCGATCAGTGTTTTTACAAGTAAAGTTAAAGACAATGGTCTAGGGCCCGATACGCACCAGTTTCAATGTCCATTTTGAATAACTACTGGGACTAACAGCCAGATTCATGAAGCTGAATTGCGCTCGCAAAGGGCCAGATTCTCAGAATCTGGCCCTTTGCGAGTGCAATTATTGCATTTGGGATTCATCAGCCCAAATGCAAAAATCGGTAATAGCGATTTCGCTATTTTGCGAGGATTTACATTTAAGGAATCTCTATTTGAGATTCCTTAAATGCAATTCATCATTCATTTTAAAATTGCGACTTCGCAATTTCGGCCCGCTATTTACCGCGAGGTCAAACCTCGTGGTAAATAGCGAAAACTTAGAAAAATGCTTTTAAAAACATTTTTCTAAGTTGCATGTTGCACACACACATGTCCTTTGGACATGTGTGTGCGCAACACCTGTTTAAATTTGCATTTAAGGGGTGCTACAGGGTGTCCTTTGGACACCCCTGGCACCCTTTGAATCGCTATCTTATTTGCGATTAGCAAATTGCTAATCGCAAATAAGGAATACTCCCCATTTATTCTTATGGGCCTTTTGGCCCGTAGGAATGAATGGGGAGTTATTCCTTATTTGCGATTAGCAATTTGCTAATCGCAAATAAGGAATACTCCCCATTCATTCTTATGGGCCTTTTGGCCCATAGGAATGAATGGGGAGTTATTCCTTATTTGCGATTAGCAATTTGCTAATCGCAAATAAGGAATGTGTAGGAATCGCATTTTTTTTTGCGATTCCTACATGAATCCCGTTTTGCGAGTCTGTAATAGCGATTCCTTATGAATCACTATTACAGACTCGCAAAACGGGTCTTTGATGAATCAGGCTGTAAGACCCGAAGGGACTCGGCTCTCTTAAAGCCATGATGTCACCACCAGTGCTAGACTCAGCTGACAAGAATTTATAGATGTTTCTTAGACTGCAATAAAGAATCAATTGAGTTGCCTCGAAGAAAGTAGTTGAAATGGTTTTGAGCTGAAGAGTTGGAATCTTTATGACAAGTATATTTAAACATGTACCACTCTCGTTTTCAGTCAGCTCCTTTAAATTGAAAGAATGTCTACACTGGCAGACTACAGCCTGATTCAGCAAAGACCCGTTTTGTGAGTCTTTAATAGCGATTCATAAGGAATCGCTATTACAGGCTTGCAAAACGAGATTCATGTAGGAATCGCAAAATAAAATGCGATTCCTACATATTCCTTATTTGCGATTAGCAAATTGCTAATCGCAAATAAGGAATAACTCCCCATTCATTCCTATGGGCCAAAAGGCCCATAGGAATGAATGGAGAGTATTCCTTATTAGCGATTAGCAATTAGCTAATCGCAAATAAGATAGCGATTTAAAGGGTGCCAGGGGTGTCCAAAGGACACCCTGTAGCACCTCTTAAATGCAAATTTAAACAGGTGTTGCGCACACACATGTCCAAAGGACATGTGTGTGTGCAACATGCAACTTAGAAAAATGCTTTTAAAAGCATTTTTCTAAGTTTTCGCTATTTACTACGAGGTTTGACCTCGCGGTAAATAGCGGCCCGAAATAGCGAATTCGCAATTTGAAAATGGATGATGAATTGCATTTAAGGAATCTCAAATAGAGATCCCTTAAATGTAATTCCTCGCAAATTTGCGAATTCGCTATTACCGATTTTGCATTTGGGATGATGAATCCCAAATGCAAAAATTGCGCTCGCAAAGGGCCAGATTCTGAGAATCTGGCCCTTTGCGAGCGCTATTCACCTTCATGAATCTGGCTGTAAGTCTATTGGACTCTAGCCAAATGAAATTGGGCCAGTCCTTAAATTCCAGCAACATGCCCCAAATGTTACACCCAAATGACAGGTGACCTGCATATGTTTACTGAATGCTACTTTCGGTGGGTTCCCTTTACTTCGTGGTATGTATGAGAAAAAAAAGGTCACGACAGGACATTGCCTGTAAGCGGTAGATAAATGTGTAAGATATTTTTTTCTTACTAAGGGAAACGTGAGGCTTGCTTCCATGTCCTATGTGAGGGGGTTTTCAAGACGGCGGAATTTAAATTAGACGTGTCTTGATATAAGGAGCTTTGCTCTTGGGACCTCTTTGACCATATGATTTGTTTAGAAAGTCCATCGGGTAAAGTCTGTTTAGCCAGCCGACTCTATAACGCCTCTGCCTTAATCTTGAATAATGAATTGGGAGTAAAGTAAAACTTCTGAGAAATAATTTGTCTCCCTGTGACAAAATTGTGCAAATGTGTGACATCTTGAAAAGAAATGTACAGTATACGATGCAGTAGTGTCTCTTTTTTAACGTTTGTATATATTTTATTGGTTATGCATAGAAACAACATTCAAGTAGCATATATCAAAAGTACCGTTTTTCCCCATGTGGCAGTTATTAGGTATTCAATAAACCCAGAAGTTAACATCGCCTATGTGCGTGAGACAATTGATTGCAGTCACTTGTATATCACTTGGCTTATCTTGTACCTCACAGAGTGCCGGACGCATCCGCGTGGGCCGCAGTATGACAGAAAGGGCATAAAGTGCCTGAATTATACTGCTAATGACCCAATGCTGGGTAATGGTTCGCCGGGTGTGGACATATTATATTAGACAGGCCAGTGGGCCCGTGAGCATGGCAGAGGTGGACATGGGTCATAGCTGCCAAGGTATGGGATTGCTTGCTTATTTGTGATATTTTCATAATTTCAGTGTAGTTATGAGTGAAATTCAACGACTATGAGTGTGGGAAGTTGGCCTGGTATATGATGATCACTAATTCTAGTGAGCACCTTGCACCAGTCCAAACGAACCTTATGGTGATTGGTTGTAAGTCAAACTTATAGACCAGCTATCCTAGTGGTAGCATGGACAAAAGCAGTCTTAGCCTAAACTCAAGAGGGCATGTGAAGCCAGCTGTTTTACCATATGCAATCCTTTAAATACCAAATGAAAGGACACCACACAAGTTATATATTACAAAATATATGTATTTATTTCTAGAATAATCCCCTATACTCTTTATGAGCACAGAAGCACAAGCGTTAAACAAAGAACTCAATATAACATACAATAAGCTGCACAATTATGGATAGGCCGGGTGACCACTCAAACCATATATTAAAAAAGTGGTATAAGTACCACGTCATGAACAATGGTAAGGCCTAGGGCATTGGGAATCGCTGGGCCTACACTGGACTAACGAAGGTTAGGATATAGGAGGCCCACAGGATGCGGGTGCAGTGTCTATAGGCAACCGCGTTTACCAGACAAGTCAATGGTGCGTAAAAATCAGTAAAGTTATAGGTTTAGGAGACTTCCGTCTGGACTAGAACTTAGCCACTTGAAACTAGGACACTAAGGATGTAAATCACTACAGGGGCACCAGAGTACCATCGTTACTTCACCCACAGGAAGCGGGTGCACAGGTGCCAAAGTGCGTCGGGTTTCTTCTTGGAGTTCAATGGAGCCTGGAGGAAAAGATGCTGCAGGCGAACAGGAGAGAAGAGTCCGGTTGGATCCAAGGGTGGATCGAAGATGTAGAGTACCTGAAAGCAGAGGGGACAGAGTCTAGGTCACTAGCCAGTGAACAGGATGGAACCAGGAAGGAACCAGGCAATGTCGGGTTGGGATCAGGTGCTGTTGAGAAGTTTGTCTCCGCTCCCATGTGGACAGGAAGGATAGAGGATGACCAGCTGGTGGACACGAGCTGTCCCACAAAGGTTCTTGCTGTCGGCGGTGTCGTTTCTCGAATTGGAGTCATCAAGCCTTGACAAATGCAACCCAGGCAGGACTCAAAGATGGCTTTTGGATCGGACCGGGAAGGTCAGATCGGTGGCTCCTTTTCAGGGAAGCTAGGGCCAGTCTGGAGCAACCAGACCAACAGTTCAAAATAGAAGGATTGTCGTCACAGAGGCAACTAGCCAACGGGCAAGTGAAAGGACAACGCGTTGAGCAGGAAAAGTACCAAAGGGCCCCACGCAGCACTCGGTGAGTATGGAGAGGTGGTCTTCGGTGCACAAGCTGCTCGGGGCTGGGGCTTCTCAATCCCCAATGCACAGCTTCGAGGGTGCCTCAGGAGCTGCACAGGAAGCACTTTGCTGGCTTTCAAAGATGGCCGGTCCAACATTTCACGTCACCTCCACGGGTCTCAGCTTTGCTAGGACTGTGGATCGGGCTGTTGGAAGTCTGGGAGTTTAGGTCTTGTTGGTCTTTGTCGAGCTCCGGTAGGAGCAATGGCAAAGAAAACATTTGAGCGCTGATGGTGCCTGCCTGCACAGGGTGGCCACTTCTTGACCACAAGGGAGATTCTTCGGTCTTCTACGTTGAGTAGGATGTGGAAGGGTCCAGAGTTTTGTTTCAAAGTTTCAGTCAGGATGATCTGATGTGCTATGGCACAGGTCCTACCTTTATTCCAAATCAAGGGGCTGGATCACCTGCTAGGTCCCTCCTATGGGTGGGACCCAGGACGGGGGTGGTTACACCCCTTTCCCTTTGTCCAGTTTTGCACCAGAGCTGGGGCGGGAGTGCCCCAGCACCGGTTTGAACTGGACTTTGCATGGGACACCTTGTGTGCCCCAGGCAGTGTCTAGTTTCATTCAGCCCTCCCTGCCCCAATCCACAATCTCCTGTCTGGGGTGGTGTAACAGCTCCCTGTGACAGGAAACCTATTGTCCAGGCCTCCCCTGCCGGAGTTTTGGTCAGCAGCAGGAGGCCAGACTTGTGTCTTGGCAGCAGCGTCCATTTTGTGATGAAGGGGCTTTAGTTAGATTTAACTGCGTTTAGTTAAAGTAACATGTGTTCTCCCTCTAGAAGGGTGAAATGCTACCCCCGTTGCCAGGACTGGCGAGAGGGTAGTATTCCAAATAGTATGATACTTTACGCAACATGTTTTGATAAAGCCAAACCAAAGTTAGCAAGTAACCGCGAGGATTATAATGCACTTAAGAGTATATGGTATCGCAATATCCCAAAACAGCTAAGGGACATGGTTCCGAAAGCTGCAGACAGGCTTGGCGCATGCTAGAGCACCATCTCACATAAAACCAAGCACTATGCCTCCAGGATTGTTAAGGCCTGCCGTAGGAGTGACTTATAGGTGTATATGTGCCCAGATATAGGTTTATACATAGGTATACAATATCTAAGCAAGGGGTGATTACACCACCTTGCCCCAGCTGAGTGATCAGCCAGTTGTGTCAGATTGGATGGCCAGCCAGGGGTGGCAAACGATATGCTGCAGCCCCTGGTAGGCCTTGGATGCACCTATGCCCTGGGTACCTATAGTACACTGTACAGGGGCTGATAAGGTGACCCAATACCCAATTGGTAATGTACCTAAAGTACATGGTTGTGAATTTAGAGAAAGAACAGCAGGCTGTGGGTCTGATTAGCAGGCCCACAGCCACATTGAGTCGAGAACCAGTGAAGCAAAAAGCAAACAAATGGGGTGACCATAGGAAAGCAGACCCTACTCTCCTACATTCGCCCCCCCCCCCCCAACGCAAGGACATTAAACTTAACCTTGACCAGATAAGTCTTCATGTTCTAAGTGGAAATACCTGGAGAGACCATCTGCATTGCCATGGTAGGTCCCTGGTCGGTGCTCCACTGTAAAGTCCATCCCCTGTAGGGAAATGGACCACCTGAGCAGTTTGGGATTTTCACCCTTCATCTGATTAAGCCACAATAGGGGCTTATGGTCTGGGTCTGAATTCTGAAGTGAATGCCAAACAAGTATGGTCTCAACTTCTTCAGGGCCCAAACCACAGAAAAGGCCTCCCTCTCAATGGCTGACCAACGTTTGTCTCTAGGGGTCAGCCTTCTGCTAATAAAAGCAATGGGCTGATCTTGACCATCTACATTAAGTTGTGAAAGCACAGCTCCCACCCCCAACTCAGAAGCATCTGTTTGGACAATGAACTTTTTGGAGTAGTCAGGACTCTTTAGGATAGGTGCAGAGCACATGGCCTTCTTCGGGTCATCAAATGCCTTTTGACAGCTAACTGTCCACTGAAACTTTTTTGGCATCTATTTGGATGTCAGATCATTTAAGGGTGTCACAATGGACCCATAATTCTTTACAAATTTTCTGTAGTACCCAGTCAGGCCCAAGAAAGCTCTGACCTGTGTCTGGGTGGTTGGAGGAGCCCAGTCCTGTATGGTCTGGATCTTACTCTCCAGTGGTTGAACCTGACCCCCACCTACAAGGTGGCCCAGGTACACAACCTTACTCTGCCCTATCTGGCACTTTGTTGCCTTGATAGTTAGGCCTGCCTTTTGCAGGGCCTCCAAAACCTTCTTCATGTGGATCAGGTGATCCTCCCAGGTGGAGCTGAAGACAGCAATATCATCCAGATAAGCTGCGCAAAAGTCATCCATCCCAGAAAGGACTTGGTTCACCAACCTTTGGAAAGTGGCAGGTGCATTCTTCAATCCAAAGGGCATTACCACAAATTGATAATGACCTCCAGGGGTTGAGAATGCTGTTTTGGCCCTGGACTCCTCAGCTAACCTGATTTGCCAATAACCAGCTGTGAAATCAAATGTGCTCAGAAACTTGGCAGAAGCCAATCTATCAATGAGCTAATCTGCTCTTGGAATGGGGTGAGCATCTGTCCTAGTGACAGCATTGAGACCTCTATAGTCCACACAAAACCTAATTTCTCTCTTACCATCTTGGGTGTGAGGTTTTGGCACACGGACTACTGGGCTGGCCCAGGGGCTCTCTGATGGCTCAATTACTCCAAGCTCAAGCATTGACTGCACCTCAGTCTTTATACAATCCCTGACATGGTCAGGTTGCCTGTAGATCTTACCCTTCACAGGCAGACTGTCACCAGTGTCCACCTCATGGGTGCACCAGTTAGTCTGACTAGGTGTCAAAGAAAACATATGTCTGTAGGACTGTAGAACCTGTCTGCAGTTCTGCTGCTGCTGGTCAGTGAGGCTGCCAGCTAAGGCCACACCATCAACTGAGCCATCATCAGGGTTATGGGATAACATGTCTGGGAGAGGGTCACTCTCTTCCTCCTGCTCCCCATCTGTAGCCATGAGCAAGCCCATGTCTGCCCTGTTCACATATGCTTTTAGTCTGTTTACATGGAGCACTCTGTGGGGGCTCCTAGGGGTGCCAAGGTCCACCAAGTAGGTGACCTCTCCCTTTTTCTCAATTATGGTGTGTGGTCCAGACCATTTGTCTTGGAGAGCTGCTGGGGCCACTGGCTCCAACACCTACACCTTCTGCCCTAGCCGGTACTCAGTCAGCACAGCCTTTTGGCCATGCCAAGCTTTTTCGAGTTCTTGGCTGGCCTCAAGGTTTTTGGAAGCTTTCTCCATGTATTCAGCCATCCTGGAGCTGAGACCAAGTACATAGTTCACTATGTCAAGTTTGGGCTTTTTGAGAGGTAACTCCCATCCTTCCTTCACAAGACACAAGGGACCCCTTACAGGATGCCCAAACAAAAGCTCAAAAGGGCTGTAGCGAACCTCCTTTTGTGGGACCTCTCTGTAAGCAAAGAGAAGGCAGGGTAAAAGGATGTCCCATCTTCGCCTAAGCTTTTGAGGTAACCCTTTTATCATCCCTTTTAGGGCCTTGTTAAATCTTTCAACAAGCCCATTGCACTGCGGATGGTAGGGTGTAATGAACTTATAGTTAACACCACACTCTTTCCACATTGCTTTTAGATATCCAGACATGAAGTTGGTACCTCTGTCTGAAAGTACCTCCTTTGGAAAGCCCACTCTGGAGAAGACTCCAAGTAGGGCCCTTGCCACAACAGAAGCTGCTGTGGTCCTCAGGGGAATTGCCTTTGGATACCTGGTGGCATGATCCACTACCTCCAGTATAAATCTGTGCCCAGATGCTGTTGGGGGGTCCATTGGTCCAACAATGTCTATCCCCAAACTCTGAAAGGGTACCCCCACCACAGGTAGTGGTATGAGGGGGACCTTAGTGGTGCCACCTGATTTGCCACTGGCTTGGCAAGTAGCACAGGAGCGACAAAACTCCTTTGTATCTTCTGACATGTGAGGCCAGTGAAAGTGAGGGACAAGACTGTCCCAAGTTTTGTTCTGGCCTAAGTGTCCTGCTAGAGGAATATCATGGGCCAAGGTTAGAAGGAAGCCCCTGAATTGCAGAGGTATGACCAACCTCCTGGAAGCACCAGGGTTGGGCTCTCTAGCCTCTGAATAAAGAAGCCGATCATCCCAATACACTTTATGAGTACCTTGAGCATTCTCAGCAGCCTCAGCAGCAGCCTGCTGTCTGAGGGATTCAAGAGAAGGACAAGTTAACTGAGCCTGCCCCAGATCTGCCCTTGAGGGTCCCGCTGTCCCCAGAAACTCAACCTGATCAGGTTCAAGCTCGTCCAGGACAGTCTCCTCTTGGATCACAGAATCAGCCTCCTGTGAGGGCTGATCCTCAACCTGGGGCAAGTGGGAAGGCACTGCCTTAACCCTCTTGCTCTTTCTCTTGGGTTGTGCTTGGTCTATAGTTTCAAGATCCAGCACAGGTTCAGGTAAGCACTCTTTGGCCTGTGACCTGGTCACAGCAAGGACATGTGCTGAAATACCTAGCATCTCTACATGAGTCCGGTATTCCACTTCTGAACATATGAAGCCCTCTAGATCATTGCCAAAAAGACAGTCAACTGGGAGGTCTGCACTTACCACAACTCTCTTGCGGCCAGTTACCCCTCCCCAGGAGAAGTTAACAATTGCCACACTATGGGGAGTAGTGACATTGCTAGCATTGGTCACCAGGTAATTATCACCCAGTACAAGTTGTCTAGGGTCCACAAAGTTAGGTGTCACCAGAGTGACACTGGCACATGTGTCCCTGTAAGCCTGAGCCACTTTACCATTAATCAAAGGCGTCTGCCTGTACTTGCCCAGAGAACTGGGACTCATAGTAGTGGACATATCCATGTCCCCATCACAGATCAAGACTTCCTGAGTAGGAATCCTGACTAGGCCAGACTCCACCTCAGTACCCATGGTTAACCCCACTAACCCTTTAGGCTGGGGACTGCCACTGCTGACTGTACCAGGGGGTGCAGTTGCCTTAGGGGCTGCAGTGGCAGGGGCTCCACCTTTCTTAGTGCACTCACTAAACCAGTGAGAAACTGACTTACAGTAATTACACCAAGGTTTCTTTGGGCCATCATTCTTCTTCTTTTTCTTTCCAGTTTCCCCCCCCTCATTAGTAGTATTTTGGGAGCCTGAAGAAGACTTCTGGTCTTTTTGTTTCTGATCTCCACCCATCTGGTCTGCCTTCTTCTGATCACCATCTTGGTTCTGGGGTTTCTGGTTAACCCTGTTTCTGACCCATTTGTCTGCCTTCTTTCCCAATTATTGGGGAGATTCCAGATCTGAGTCAATCAGGCGTTGGTGCAACAACTAGTTCTGACAGTTATTAAGGATTTGTTCTCTCATGATCAAATTATACAATCCTGTATAGTCCTTAACTTTACTACCAAGCAACCAACCTTCCAGAGCCTTAGTGGCACAATCAACAAAATCAGTCCAGTCCTGAGTCTGAGCTTTTTGGGTGTCTCTGAACAACAACCTGTATTGTTCAGTGGTTAGGCCAAAACCCTTAATAAGAGCACTCTCCAGGACAGTGTAGTTTTTAGCATCCTCAGCTCTAACAGTGAGGAGCTTGTCTCTCCTTTTTTTCTGAAAAGGAGAGCCACAAGATTGCTGCCCACTGATCTTGAAGAACCTGCTGTACCATGCAGGCCCTCTCAAGAGCAGTTATCCATTTGTGGATGTCATCCCCATCTCTGTAGGGGGGCACAATCTTACTCAGGTTTCTATCATAGGACCTGTCTTTATCCTTAGGATACTGCTGCCACCAGTGGAATCTAATCCACTTAATCTTTGCTCCCTTGCTAAAGCAAGTTTAGCTTGGGCCAGGGCTATCTCTTCTTTCTCAATCTGAAGTTGGACAGCTCTCATCCTAGCCTCATGTTCTCTTCTCTGGGGGTAGACATTCCCCTTTGAGATCCCCTGGAGGCATTAGACTGGTTAGACTCCCTGGAAGGAGATCTATCCCTTCTATTGCCAGGGTTAAGTCTACTATTAGGTCTGGGAAGGTGTGCCACCCCTCCATCCCCATGTAGGCTTACATTGGCCCTGCTAAGTCTTCTGACCTGAACTTGACCATTCTCCTGATAATCTGACTCATCCCCATCTACCTCCTCATCCTCTGGAGTGATGGTGTCATCTTCTCTGGAGACCCCTTCTCCTGTATTAACTGGGAGGACTTCCTCAGCCTTCCCAATATCAGCTCTCTCTAGGATGGCTATTAGGATAGGGATGGTGGGGTTATGACCCCTTGTCAGCCCCCTTGCAGTGCACAAGGGACTCAAGTCCCTGAAGCTGAGATTTTTATAGCTGGATGGTGCCTTGGGAGGGTCACCCACAGGTAGAGAACTGAATGGTTCACAGGTGCCAGGCATGAATAGTGAGGTGTAGGTCGTGCACTTACTTACACTATGTGTTTACCTACTTGAACCTCTCTAGAGGTTGTAGTCAGGGTGTGCTAAGCCCTTTGGTCTACAACCACTAAGTTCAGTAGAACTTAAGTATGTAAAGCTT
Organism: Lissotriton vulgaris; assembly: GCF_964263255.1. Taxonomy (NCBI): domain Eukaryota; kingdom Metazoa; phylum Chordata; class Amphibia; order Caudata; family Salamandridae; genus Lissotriton; species Lissotriton vulgaris. Next base: position 1,201,102,352 of record NC_141687.1, read on the forward strand.
TGTTTATATGTACCTAAGGTACTTGATGTGATCTTTTAAATTATATTGTCAAAGATTACAACTAAGCATGGGCGGAAAATCCGTTTCGCTCGCGGATTTTGCGGATTTTCGGTAAATTCGCAATCCGCGAGATTCGCGAATCTCCCGCAAAATCCGCAAATCCGCGAGCAGCGGATTTTGCTCGCACTGTTCGTGTGAGTTCGCGGCTTCCCAGTACAACTTCGCGCCCCGCGAATAAGTGCAAAATTGCAGAAATACGAGCAAAACTGAAACTACTTACCAGGTTCAAAAGTTCAGGCTCATCATTAGTAGCCATTTCCTGTAGTGCTTCCTGAGGGGCCCCTCCAGAGTTCAGTTGCCAGTTGCAACTATTATGTGACCCTGCTCTGAACCTCAGAATAGTTACACATATGCCACAAAGGTCCTGAATTACAGCTAAGGGAGACAAGCAGGAGCCAGGCTGGAAGTTCAAATCCATTAATCAGCCCCTAATTCATTATTGTCAGTTGGGGCAGGGCAGGTGTTGTAACTAATTTTGCTACAATGAAAGCACTTAGCAAGTGCAAAAGATCACTAATCAGGAAGCACTAAGGAAGCAGGTGCCAGCTAAAAAAATATTCTGTGACACATTAATCAGCCCCAAATTAATTCAGGTCACTTGAGGCAGGGAAGGTGTGCTTGCATTGCCACAATAATGTACACTGACTGGACAACCAGAGGGTGCTGTGATGAAACAGAGGGTGGCATGAGTAGTCAGAGAGTGGCAGTGGTGACAGAGAGTGGCAGTGATGAAGAAGAGTGTCCCAAACAGGCTGGACACGTAGAAACAACAAGTTCGCGAAACTTGCGACCCGACAGGTAAGTTCGCAATTTGCGACATTGTACAAAACCCTCGCAAACTGGCAGAAACCCGCGCAAACACACAAAAAAAAATCCGCAAATTCGCAAGAATTCGCGGATTTTGCGGATTGCGAGTTCGCAAATCCGCAAAATTCGCGAACGCGAGATTCGCAAAATTCGCCCATGCTTAATTACAATTGGTAAAACAAACAGCAAGCTCAAATCCCAACAGCTGCACACCAATGTGAGAGTTGGCCTGGTATATGATGATCACTAATTAAAGTGAGCACCTTGCACCAGTCCAAACGACCCTTATGGTGATTGGTTGTAAGTCAACCTTATAGACCAGCTATCCTAGTGGTAGCATGGACAAAAGCAGTCTTAGGCTAAACTCAAGAGGGCATGTGAAGCCAGCTGTGTTACCATATGCAATCCTTTAAATACCAAATGAAAGGTAACCACACAAGTTATATATTACAAAATTTATGTATTTATTTCTAGAATAATCTCCTATAATTGTTATGAGCACAGAAGCACAAGCGTTAAACAAAGAACTCAATATAACATACAATAAGCTGCACAATTATGGATAGGCCGGGTGGCCACTCAAACCGTATATTAAAAAAGTGGTATAAGTACCACGTCATGAACAATGGTAAGGCCTAGGGCCTTGGGAATCACTGGGCCTACACTGGACTAACAAAGGTTAGGACATAGAGGGCCCACAGGATGCGGGTGCAGTGTCTATAGGCAACCGCGTTTACCATACAAGTCAATGGTGCGTAAAAATCAGAAAGTTATAGGTTTAGGAGTCTTCCGTCTGGACTAGAACTTAGCCACTTGAAACTAGGACACTAGGGATGTAAATCACTACAGGGGCACCGGAGTACCCTTGTTACCTCACCCACAGGAACGGGTGCACAGGTGCCAAAGTGCGTCGGGTTTCTTCGTGGAGTTCTATGGAGCCTGGAGGAAAAGATGCTGCAGGCGACCAGGAGAGAAGAGTCCGGTTGGATCCAAGGGTGGATCAAAGATGTAGAGTACCTGAAAGCAGAGGGGACAGAGACTAGGTGACTAGCCAGTGACCAGGATGGAACCAGGAAGGAACCAAGCAATGTGGGGTTGCGATCAGGTGCTGTAGAGTAGTTTGTCTCCACTGCCACGTGGACCAGGAAGGATCGAGGATAACCAGCTGGTGGACACGAGCTGTCCCACAAAGGCTCTTGCTGTCAGCCGTGTCGGTTCTCAAATCAGAGTCACCAAGCCTTGGCAAATGCAACCCAGGCAGGACTCGAAATGGCTTCTGTATCAGACCGGGAAGGTCAGATCAGTGGCTCCTTTTCAGGGGAGCTAGGGCCAGTCTGGAGCAACCAGACCAGCAGTTCAAAATTGAAGGATCCTTGTCACAGAGGCCACTAGCGAATGGGCAAGTGACCGGACAATGCGTTAAGCAGGAAAAGTGCAAAAGGGCCCCACGCAGCACTCGGTGAGTGTGGAGAGGTGGTCTTCGGTGCACAGGCTGCTCGGGGCAGGAAGTTCTCAATCTCCAATGCACAGCTTCGAGGGTGCCTTAGGAGCTGCAGAGGAAGCACTTTGCTGGCTTTCCAAGGTGCCCGGACCCACGTCTCACGTCACCTCCATGGGTCTCAGCTTTGCTAGGACTGTGGATCGGGCTGTTGTAAGTCTGGGAGTCCAGGTCTTGTTGGTCTCTGTTGTTCGAGCTCCAGCGGGAGCAATGGCAAAGAAAACCTTTGAGCGCTGATGGTGCCTGCTTGCACAGGGTGGCCACTCCTTGACCACAAGGGAGATTCTTCAGTCTTCTATGTTGAGTAGGATGTCGGAGGGTCCAGAGTTTCATTTCAAAGTTTCAGTCAGGATGATCTGATGTACTATGGCACAGCTCCTACCTTTATTCCAAATGAAGGGGCTGGATCACCTGCTATTTAAATTTAAATTTAAATTTAAATTTAAAAAAACATTTGTAAAGCGCAGCGTTCACCCTACGGTTTCTTGGCGCTATATAGAAGAGTCCAGCAACTCCAGGCAGGACAACCTGGTGCAAAGAAGGTGGGGATAGGATTACAGTGAAAAAGCCTGCTTAAACAAAAAAGTTTTTAGGTCTTTGCGGAAGGAAGAATAGTGGGTAGCAAATCGTAGATGGTCGGGTAGTGAGTTCCAGAAGGTGGGAGCCAGAGTTGAGAAGTTGGCTCCTCCCCACTTTTTCCGCTTGTAACGTGGGATTTGCAAAAGGGATTTGGAAGAAGAGCGGAGCTCTCTGACCGGAACATATTCGTTGATCAGAGAGGAGATGAAGGCGGGGGCAGTGCCCTGGCGAGCCTGGAAAACCATACAGCCGGTTTTAAAAAGAGAGCGTTCCTTGATAGGGAGCCAATGAAGCTCTTTAAGGAGAGGTGTGGAGTGATGAAAGCGTGGGGGACCGTACACCAATCGAGCCGCTTGGTTCTGAACCATCTGGAGTTTCCGCAGGCTGTATGCAGGAATGCCGTTGTATAGGGCATTGGCATAATCTAGCCGCGAAATCACCAGTGCGGACATGATCAGTTTAAGTGCTTGGGGGGAAAAGAAACGTGAAATAGTGCGAATAGTACGGAGAGTGAGGAAACAAGAGGAAACGACAGAACTAATTTGTGAGTGCAAAGTGAGCTGGTTATTCAATTTAACACCCAAAGTTTTAACTGTGGAGGAGGGAGTGGGGGGGACCAAGAGAAGGGGGCCAGAAGAAAGAGTTCCAGGGACTGGACGAACCACCTGTGAGGACAAACTCGGTTTTATCCGGGTTCAGCTTAAGATGGTTGTGGTTCATCCAGTCCCTGATGAAAATCATAGTAGAATGAAACCTTGAGACAGAGAGAGGAGAGGAGGAGAGGTTAAAGATGAGCTGGAGGTCATCCGCATAGTTATATACGGTGACCTCCAGCTGCTGGAGTGCAAAGATTAAAGGAAAGATGTAAAGATTGAACAGTAAGGGAGAAAGAGAGGAGCCCTGGGGGACACCACAATTGACTTGGAGTGGGGTAGTTGTGAAATCCCCCAACCGAACCGCCTGGGTGCGGTCCCTCAGGAAAGAGGATAACCAGACCAGGGCTGAGCCCTCGATTCCCGCCGCCCTGACACGTGAAAGCAAGATGGTATGGTCCACCGTGTCAAAGGCGGCTGAGAGGTCGAGGAGCACCAGAGCCTGATGTTTGTTGTAATCCATGCCCTCTCTGAGGTTGTCCAGGACCGACACCACTACAGATTCGGTAGAATGCCTGGGACGGAAGCCGGCCTGACGAGCTGCCAGACCCCCATTCGCTTCTACATGGGTGCTGAGTACCGAGGTGACATGGCGCTCAAGCACCTTACCCAAATAGGGCAGCAGAGAGATGGGGAGGTAGTTGGCTGAGATGGATGGGTCAGCGCCGGACTTCTTTAAGATGGGCACTATTGTGGCTGATTTGAGAGCAGGGATCACCACTCCTTGTGCGAGGGAACTATTGAGAAAGGTGATAGGGGGCTGAGGGCAGGTAGAATAGATATGTTGAAGGATTCGAGGTGGGCAGATGTCTGCCGGGGAACCGGACTTGACCTTGGGAAGTATCTCCAGGAATACTTCCTCAGTGAGGGGAGGGATTGAGGTAAGATGACACTGGACAGTGGGGGGGGGGAGGGACAACAAAAATAGAGGAGGGAGGGGGGATGTTAGCCTTGATGGTTGCAATCTTGTCCAGAAAATAAGAGTTTAGTTGGTCACACAAGGACTGGGTCGGAGGGATTTGAGGTGAGGCCCTATCAGAATAAGCAAGGTTGTTAACTATACCGAAAATCTCCCTGGATTTGTTTTCTGCTGTCAGAATTTTAGTGGAGAAATAGATGGTTTTGGCAGCTAGGATGGCTTCTTTATACTCAGTTAATAATGCTGAGTAGTGAATTTTTAATAAGGGGCAGTAGTTTCTTCTCCACTGCCTCTCTGCTTGCCGTACGGCTAGTTTATGCTTCTTTAGGTCGTCGTTGAACCACCTATTGGAATCTTTAGGTCGTCGAGTGGAGATTCGACGTAGTGGAGCAACCGAATCGCAATCTCCAGCCAGCCAGGTGTTAATCGCAAAGGCTTGTGTGTTGGATGATAGACCGGTAAGGGTCGGAGATGAATTCTGAAGCAGGGAAGTCAGAGAAGGAAGATCAACTCGATTCCAGTTCCGCGCCCAGGTATTTTTGGCAAGCGGAGCCTTGGAGACAGAGTTGAGAATGATGGAAAAAGAAATAAGGGCATGGTCAGACCAGGGACAAGGGGAAACAGACACCGGGGAAACAGAAAGGTTGAGGGACCAAACCTGGTCAAGTATATGACCATGAGCATGGGTGGGGACAGATATGTGAGGGACAAAGTTCAGGGAAAGGAGGGATTCAGTAAATTGTTTGGAGGAGGTGCACTCTAAAGGGTCCGAGGGCGAGTAATTAAAGTCACCTAGCACCAGGACGAGGCATAGTTAACTGCCAAGGTGGCCAGTAGGTCTTGAAATGCTGGCAAGAACGACGATGAAGGGTGGGGTGGGCGGTACATTAAAAGACACGTGATTGGAGGGGAAAAGGAAAGGGAGCGGACTACAAGGAATTCGGTAGGGGGAATGGAAGGGAAGGAAAGGAGTTGAAAGTTAAATTCAGACCGAGCAATTAAAGCTACTCCACCACCCATCCTACCCGCAGGGCGGTCGGCGCGTAAAGCGACGTAGGAAGGGGGGAGGGCTGCTAAAAGAGCAGGTAAAGAAGAGTCACAAAACCAGGTTTCGGTCAAGAGCAGTAAGTCGGGCTTCTCGGAATCAAGCAGGACAAACAGCTCATGATGGTGTTTGACCGCTGACCTGGTGTTGAGCAGGAGGACGGATAATGAAGAAGTGGGAAGGGGGGGGGTCAGGCAAGGAGGAGGACAACGGCGACCGCATCGGCGGGAGGGCCGATGCTGGCGAGGATGAAGGGGCGAGCCCTAATAAAGCAATGTGGCGGCGGACTGACTCTGAGAGTGGCCAATGGCCCTGAAGAGTAATAAGCTCCTCAGCGGAGTATGACGTCAATTTTGTATGGAGACGTGCCCCTAGCCCCGTCCGGCCGCGGACAGGCGCAGACGGGCTTGCCTTAGGCGCGCCTTCGGCGCGCAAACAGCGCTCCCGCTGCGCTCGTCCGCTGCGCTTCCGGTGGCAGCACATAATATGGGTGGAGTAGAGGGGCGTGGCCTGAGAGGTGGGCGTGGCCAATGATCTCGCCGGAATGGCGTCCAAGGAATCGTTGCAGCCGGCGTTAAGAACGCTGTCAGCTGTTTGTGTGTGGCCCAGATAACACAGGTATGCAATTTTAACAGAGAAAACAAAGTCGTTTTTAAAAATATGGCATAAAATGCTCCCGGTGTCTGCCTGCGGAGTTTAGGTCAATTCTGAAGAGGCGCTCGATTTCAGCGCTTATATATGATGCCTGCGGGGGCGTGGCCCAAGAGGTGGGCGTGGCCAATGATCTCGCCGGAATGGCGTCCAAGGAATCGTTGCAGCCGGCGTTAAGAACGCTGTCAGCTGTTTGTGTGTGGCCCAGATAACACAGGTATGCAATTTTAACAGAGAAAACAAAGTCGTTTTTAAAAATATGGCATAAAATGCTCCCGGCGTCTGCCTGCGGAGTTTAGGTCAATTCTGAAGAGGCGCTCGATTTCAGCGCTTATATATGATGCCTGCGGGGGGCGTGGCCTAAGAGGTGGGCGTGGCCAATGATCTTGCCGGAATGGCGTCCAAGGAATCGTTGCAGCCGGCGTTAAGAACGCTGTCAGCTGTTTGTGTGTTGCCCAGATAACACAGGTATGCAATTTTAACAGAGAAAACAAAGTCGTTTTTAAAAATATGGCATAAAATGCTCCCGGCGTCTGCCTGCGGAGTTTAGGTCAATTCTGAAGAGGCGCTCGATTTCAGCGCTTATATATGATGCCTGCGGGGGGCGTGGCCAATGATCTCGCCGGAATGGCGTCCAAGGAATCGTTGCAGCCGGCGTTAAGAACGCTGTCAGCTGTTTGTGTGTGGTCCAGATAACACAGGTATGCAATTTTAACAGAGAAAACAAAGTCGTTTTTAAAAATATGGCATAAAATGCTCCCGGCGTCTGCCTGCGGAGTTTAGGTCAATTCTGAAGAGGCGCTCGATTTCAGCGCTTATATATGATGCCTGCGGGGGGCGTGGCCGATGATCTCGCCGGAATGGCGTCCAAGGAATCGTTGCAGCCGGCGATAAGAACGCTGTCAGCTGTTTGTGTGTGGCCCAGATAACACAGGTATGCAATTTTAACAGAGAAAACAAAGTCGTTTTTAAAAATATGGCATAAAATGCTCCCGGCGTCTGCCTGCGGAGTTTAGGTCAATTCTAGGTCCCTCTTATGGGTGGGACCCAGGAAGGGGGTGGTTACACCCCTTTCCCTTTGTCCAGTTTCGTGCCAGTTTCGTGCCAGTTTGTCCAGTTTCGTGCCAGAGCTGGGGCTGGAGTGCCCCAGCACCGGTTTGAACTGGACTTTGCATGGGACACCTTGTGTGCCCCAGGCAGTGTCTAGTTTCATTTAGCCCTTCCTGCCCCAATCCACTATCTCCTGTCTGGGGTGGTGTAACACCTCCCTGTGACAGGAAACCTATTGTCCTGGCCTCCCCTGCCGGAGTTTTGGTCAGCAGCAGGAGGCCAGACTCGTGTCTGTGGCAGCAGCATCCATTTTGTGATGCTGAGGCTCTGGTTAGATTTAACTGCGTTTAAGGAAAGTAACATGTCTTCTCCCTATAGAAGGATGGAATGCTACCCCCGTCGCCAGGACTGGCGAGGGGGTAGTATTCCAAACCGTATGACACCTTCCACGACATGTTTTGATAAAGCCAAACCAAAGTTAGTAAGTAACTGCGAGGATTATAATGCACTTAAGAGTATATGGAATGGCAATATCCCAGAACAGCTAAGGGACATGGTTCCGAAAGCTGCAGACAGGCTCAGCTCATGCTAGAGCACCATCTCACATAAAACCAAGCACTCTACCTCCAGGATTGTTAAGGCCTGCCATAGGAGTGACTTATAGGTGCATATGTGTCCAGATATAGGTTTAGACATAGGCATGGTATATCTAAGCAAGGGGTGATTACGCCACCTTGCCCCAGCTGAGTGATCAGCCAGTTGTGTCAGATTGGATGGCCAGCCAGGGGTGGCAAAAGATATGCTGAAGCCCCTGGTAGGCCTTGGATGCACCTATGCCCTGGGTACCTATAGTACACTGTATAGGGGCTGATACGGTGACCCAATACCCAATTGGTAATGTACCTAAAGTACATGGTTGTGAATTTAGAGAGAGAACAGCAGGCTGTGGGTCTGATTAGCAGGCCCACAGCCACATTAAGTCGAAAACCAGTGAAGCAAAAAGCAAAAAAATGGGGTGACCATAGAAAAGCTGACTCTACTTTCCTACAATGAGTGACACTTTCTCACCAGCAAAACGAGGGAAACATAAATATCGGAAATAACACCCATTTGAGCAACAAAAAACTCTTAAGAAGATCAAAACTGCTGCAGAGCACCAGAAATGGAAGGGTACTATTCTAGTGCCCAGTTTACTTAGGCTAAAAGTAAATTAAATAAGGATTGGAGACTGTATGAGTGATAGTTACGAGCCAGTCCGTGGCTTGGTCTCCCCTTGCATAGGCTGCGGGCAGCGCCTGTGGTCGAGGACTCGACAACTCGCACTGTGACATTCTAGTGGCTGCTGGCCTGAAGAGCAGTTGCCTGATGAGACACCGCATTACACTGGCCTCGGTCCAGTGGGGTCGGGTGGTGACAGGTTATCAATTAACAGCCGTGTGGCGCAACAGCAGTGCGGAGTGCAAGCAGCGGCCGACGGACTGTGCACTGGCAAACATAAACTGTCTGCTGCACCTCCCACTGCGCCTGCTTATGTGTGTCTATGTGTGTCATGTGACAACGAACTAGTGACTGAATGTCTCATTGGGGAAATCATCACTGACTCAAATAGTGATGGAAGTGAATCTTATGCCGTGGGTGAATGGATGTTGTTACAAACATTGCTTGTGCCTAAGCCAGCCCAGATCGAGCTGAACTAGCCCTCAAGCCTGCCGCAAGGAGTGCAGACCACACGCTGCAGCCAGCCAGCTTTCTGTCCGTAGTGCTAATAGCGCTCCAGTTTGGCACCTGAGGAGACACGAGTATAGGTGACTTTGTATTTCAGTGCAGTGATGCGGACCACCACTCTGAAATGCATTAGTCTAATGCAGCCGTGGTTCATGCAGGTAACAGTGGTGGGGCGGTGGGGCAGTGTAATGGGGGATTTCGAGGGATGAGGCAGAGGGAAAATTAAATAAATAAAACATTAATAAATGATTAATTTTCCCTCTGCATCGTCCCTCGAAATACCCCCCTTACACCGCCACACCGGTGTGACCTGCACAGACTGCGTCTGGTCTAATGCCTGATGCGTGGTTCTTGGCAGGGCTGAGTCATCCCATGGAACATTGGGATGTCTGGCGTAGGAAGAGTCCCCAAACACCATCATACCTTTATAATTGGTTGTTCAGCTTGAGGATTGCCTGTTCATGAGAGTGTATATCTTGTATAGTCTGCGACCATTTCTTTAGCACCGGAAACTGTGGTTGTTTCCAATGGCATAGTGTGCATAATGAGGCCAAACACAGTGATGTCGCATGCGACTTATGATTGATAATACTGTCCATATCCAGGGTATCATGCAGTAGTGCTAACTCAACAGATCAGTTGATGTGGGGACTGTGGTGTCTTGCATTGTGTTTCAGAGAGATTCCTAGTATGATTGGATTGCTTGGTAGGACGAAGTATATGGACAAGTTTCCCCCGGTGTGGCCACATCTCCATCAGTGAGCAAGTGGGGATAGTTTTGCCTGATGCAATTTATATTGAGTCCAAGGCCAGTTCAATCTCAGCTCTGAGTCTCTTGTCATCGGTGGATTTGACCTCCTGCAAGGCTGCTCTATGGAAAGATCCTTGAAGGTGGGGCTTCCAGTATCACATTAGGGGTATCTAGGTTGGTTTAGAGTACAGACCATCTACCATAAAGTCACAGAGTCCAGAAATTAGTTTCCTACACATCCCCCATTTTGCCAGGTAGTCATGGGACATGGAGTGGTGCAACTCAGCTGTGCGACTGCCCAGTTTTCAGAGCAAAGCATGTTTCACTTGTTGATACTAGAGGTATTGTCCACTGCCCCAGTGAAATTCAGTTTGTGGGCTTTCAAATGTTTTGAAGGCTCCCTCATGGATGATCTGTCCCACTAAAAGTATACCTTTGTGGATCTAGGAGGACTATTTTTTTGGTTGTTGAGTAACCCTGATTTTTTAGTTGTTCAGTAGAGGTGCAGCATCATGAAGGTAGCCATTCTGAGTCACAGACTTATGGCTGGATTTCCAAACTAACATTACACTGACCATTATCAGGAGTTGGTGTACCACCTCAAAGATATATTTCCTGTAAATGAGTGACATACCTGTGAGCCTCACTGTAGGTGCCATTCCAGAGCTACCTAGTCAAGGCTTCCAGGAGATATGAAAATGGTATGCTAGATGCGAGAGGTGAGTGACTCCATGATATAACCCTAGGATAGGGAGTGGCAGCCCTCTCGCCATTGTTGCAGCATACATCATCATTTTGGACAGACAAGGCATTTCCCCTTGACAGCTATATTGTCTGACCCAATTATCAAGCTGTTGTAGTTTATTGACAGCAATTAGCAGAGGCAGCATGCGGAAAATGTAATGAAAGCTTTGGGTCACCATCATTTTGAGTGCCTGAATCCTCCCCAATAAGAAGATCTGTATCCACTTCCATTTCATAGTCACTCAAAAGTTGTTTCTTCAAAAGGGTGACATTTTTTAGCACCATAGCTTGCCATTTGGTCTTGAGCAGAATTCCAAGGTATTTATTTTTTGTCAGCAACCACCTGAGTGGAAGGTCATGTAAAGAGTGAGCCTTTGTTAAAAGAAGGACATGGGTATCACTTCAACTTTAGCCCAATTGATCTAATAGTCTGTAAAAGTTCAAAAGTGAGCAATAAGGTCCATCAGTACCAGTATTTAGGTGCTAGGGAATGTTAGTATCATTAGAATGTCATCCGCATAAAGCACCAGGTTCATAATCTCAGCGGGCATTGGAATACCCCAAATTGTGAGTGATGTATGTATGGTTATGGCCAGTGGTTCCAGAGCGAGTAGAAAGAGCAAAGGGAACAGAGGGCAACTCAGCCCAGTTCCCTTCTGATGTTAATTAGTGTCAATAGCAACCCATTGCAGTTGACCACTACCTTCGGATGGTGGTATTGCCAGCTTGTCAACTGTAGGAAACCTGGACCTATTCCCATTTGTTCCATTGTACAGAACAAGTAATCCCATTCCCCTCGGTCGAACTCCTTCTCAGAGTCTAAAGAGAGGGCCACCTGTTCCTCATCCCTCCTCCGGGCTGTCCATAGCAAATGTGATAGCGTTCAGAGGGGATTGCGAGAAAAAGAGATTTAGCATAGCTATTTTCCTGGTGAGAAATGGATTGGAAGATACGATTTTTTTAAATATGTTCCCCAATAGTGGAACTGTATAATCTACTGTTAGTCTGTAAAATTCTGTGGGGTAGTCGGCCATGCCAGGGGCCTTGCCGACAGTAGGTTCTTGATTGTCATCACTTTCATCAACAGTGATGCCGCTAACGTGTTCAGCTCTGCTTTCTGACATGAGGCATTAGATTACAAAACTCTCACAGAAAACCAGTTATGCCATCATGCTCTGATTTATAGAGGGCTGAGAAGAAGGAAGCAAATTGTAATGAAGGAAGAGTTCAATTTTAAAAGCAAATTCCTTTATTGCTCTGAGGAGCACAGATGAACACATCCAACCAGTGTCCAGCAAGTAAACGGTCTCACAATAGAACATACACTTGAGCAAATACATTCCAGGAATGCATACACAAGCAAACCTGGTTGCCAAGCAGCACAACACTTCCCCCTCCTTACCAATAAAACAAAAACAAAACAAAAGGAGATAACCCTAAGGAAAACAAACCTAACAGCAGTAAGGAAGAGGAAGAAAATACTGAATTACGCATTTTTCACCACATAATTCTTAAGCCATGCAGGGGCCTTCCTTTCCCTAGGCAATCTCTGTTTGAGGCCTGAAGAATCACAAGAAGTGACATCAGAGCTCTCCTCCAAAGAAGACCTGGAAGGAACAACCCCATCCCCCTCTTTACGAACAGGAGATTCAACATTAGAATCAGTAGTGGATGCAACAGGGGAAGCTGACGGGTGAGAATTGGATTCAACAACAATATCATCCTCCATCCACTCTGAATTGTCATTGCGTGAATTAGCTCCTTTCACATTTCTAGGTCTTTCCATTGCCACTCTTTTGAGATTCCAGACCTCACCATTCTTAAGTCTGACAACATTCTGCAAAACTTCAATAACTTCTTCAGCATCAAAAAGGCACTCTCACCCTTACTCACAAAATCAGGTTTCTTGACCCGTACCCAATCACCAACTTCAATATTGACGGGTTTTGTACAATGCTTAGCATCAAAGTAACCTTTGCTTCTCTCATGAACACTTTCCATTCTGTTGCATACATCCTCCTTGGACCAATGGACCACACCAGATGAGCATAACCAACCAGGATTAAATTTAGATCTTGGTTTGCGACCACGCATTAGTACAAAGGGGGGTAACCCAGTGGCCTCAGTGGAGGTTACTCGATAAGCCCAAATGGTCTTACCGACTTGAGTGACCCAAACTTCAGAACCACTGGTAGCCAGTTGAACTATGCCCTTCAAATCCTTGAACCTTTCCACCATTCCATTTCCACTAGGATTATATAAGGAGGTGGTTCTATGCCTGATTCCTAACCTTTAAAAATAATTCCTCGCCTTATTTGACACAAATTGGACCCCATTGTCACTAATCAAGGACGCAAGAATGCCTTCAGAAGAGAATACTTTGTCCAAGAATTCCAGAACAGCAAGGGCATCTGCCTTGTCCACTACTTTAACAGCCGCCAACAAGAGAATAAATCCATGAGAACAATAGTATATTTTTGTGAATCGCCACATTGATCTCTTATAGGCCTAAACATATCAATAGCAATGGTATGCCAGCGTTCCTTAGACATCATACTGTCACACATAGGGGTTCTGAAAGTCTTTAATGATTTGTCAGCATTACAGCATGCAGGACAGACACTCTCTTACTATTCTCTCTATTTCAATATCCAACCCAGGCTGCCAAAACAATTCCTTTAACAGAGACTTGGTTCTGGTGATTTGTGCGAAAAAACAGCAGCGGACCTTAAAAAGTGCCGCACATAACCTCCAGTGCCAATAAGTCTATAATCAAGTCAATTTGATATTGTGCTGCCAACCCCGACACCAGCTGCTGTTTGGCGTCGCTGTGCTCTCCAGATCAGTTAAACAGTTTAGATACTCATGGGGGCGCACCAAAATGAGAGTCCAAAAAAATAAGTAGAGAAATGTTCTTTATTTATCTTTGTTCAGCAAAGAAAGGGCACATCAATAAAATATATGGTGAAATCAGCCAACGCGTTTCACTCCCTACCAAGGAGTTTCTTCAGGGCGCTGTGAATATTTTCAGTAAGTTGTCCTTAGTAGGATCCCTCTCTGACCACACTGATATTTTCTCGGTCGGTATTCCGGCCATGCCGAGACGCCGAAACTGACGACGGTCTTTACAGCACTCTACCCACCTAGAACAAACACAACCAGGGACGGGTTACCCTTTGAAGTACCAGAACTACTTTTTTGGACAAGACCTACAAAGTCCACTACAACAAGGAAAGAGAAGGGAAGATAGATACTCCAAAAGGTTTTTTTAAAGAAATAGGCTGGAATACCGACCGAGAAAATACCACTTTGTCCCCTTCAAACAACTTACCATCTTGCTAATTTTAGGCAGAGGAAATCTATCAACCACAATGTTGTTGTTCAAGTGGCAAAGGTCCACACAGAGTCTGAATTTTCCGTTGAACCACCAGGCGATGACAACCGGAGAAATCCACTCTGAGGCCTCTATTGGTTCAATTACCCTGGCAGCCACCAGCTTTTCAAGCTCCTTGAAAACATCATCTTTACTAAAAAGGGGCACACTACGACAACAGTGAACCTTGGGGATGGCATCATCTTTAAGGTGGATTAAATGTTCAAACCCCTGTAGTTTGCCCAACTTTCCACTAAAAACAGAAGGAAATTGTTTGATCATCTTTTCTCCTAAAGATGTACCTTCATCAATAACCAACACCTGTTCTTTGCTGTTCAGGTCCAGAATATTATGTAGCATTTTCTGGTCAAACCAACCCAAAACAGTTGGGCCCATTTTTGCCACGGCTACTCCTGTTTTTAAATTCAAAAACAATTCATCTATAGCCAAGTAGGTCATTTTTTTTGCCACTGTAACCTTCCGGATGCACATCCGCTTCCAGTAAATGTTCCCCTACCTTCCCAACAAATTTTGCCTTCCATAAATTCTCATTAATTATTATGTAGGGAGACCCTCAGTCAGCAAATGTTTCTAAATTGACATCACCAATCAGCATTTTACAAACAGGTTTGTTACAGCAAACAGCCTAATTAATGTTGAGAAGTAGGTTACTTTTTGTTGTATTTTCTCCTTTAAATGCAGCATTCTGTGTTAGGAATGCTGGGTTAGTCCTGGGGGAATGTTGTGGTTCAAGTGGGGAGTTGGGACCTGGACCTGTTGGACTGGCGGCTGGAAGACTTGCCTCCCTGGTGGGATCAACAATAAAGCTTGCTTGTACTACTTATTTGGATCAGCGTGCTTACATTACTGGCGAAGATCGACCCACCAGGAATTTTTGGACCCAGCGTGAAAATGTATGTGAATGTGCTTATTTGGCGGAGTAGAAGGTATTGCCTATTTTTTGGGGGGGATTGGAGCGTCGTGAGAAGTGAGGAGGCATACAGAGACTTCCGCGCTATTTCTCGCGCAATTATTTTCTAGTTTGGCGTGGTCCAGAAGTATATTTTGGAGACTGTGTGTATTGCATTTTTTTAAGACATTCAAATGTTTGCTTACCGCTCGAGCCACCGGAATCCTTGAGGCTGCTGCTGCGTTATTTCTTTAGAGCGTTCTCTTTCTTCGGCTGTGCTGAGGAGCGGCATTTCCGTGCAGTGTGTGTCGTCATCACGCGAGTATGCGTGGAAGACACGGAAGCCGAGCAGGATCATGAACCAGACACGGAAGCCGGGCGAGATTGTAAACGAGTAACGGAAGCCAAGCAGGATTGTGAACCATTGCTCATGATCTATGGATTTTAAAGGAAAAGGTGTTTTGGATTGCATTGTGGAAGTTGCTCAGTTGTTCTTATATGTTCAATGAGATCGAATGAAGAGGCAAGTCTGAATATTTGTTACAGAAGAGAATTGAATTTTCAAAGACGTTGACTAAGGTGAAGTTATTGGTTATGAAAAAGGGACATTTACAATTCTGGAAGTTTTTTAGGATTGTTTGTTTATTTTTTTTCTCGATTTCCTCATTTTTTTATCTTGTTATTTTAATTACTTATTTTAGATTGTTGTTTTTGGCTTGTTTTAGTTGTATTTTCTACAGGATGTCAGCAGAAAGTGGGATGAACCAACCACCTCAATTTTTGAGTGAGCAGGGTGAACCAATGTTACCGTGGAAAAAATGGAAACCGATTTTTGACTCTTATTTACTAGAAATTGGCGGTGAGAAGTTTTCAGCTGTCAGAAAACAGGCAGTATTATTGAATAATGTGGGTATCGAAGGAAGGAACATTTATGACAGGTTAGACCCTATACCCATAGGAAGAGGGGCAGGTGAACCCAGTGATGTTTATGAAATGAGTGTCATGCTTTTAAAGAATCATTTTGATGCACGCATTAATGTCATCATGGAAAGACATGCATTTTTCATGCGTGTACAAGGAAAAGCTGAGCGAGTTGGAAACTATATAGCTGCACTTAAGTCCCTTGCACAAACTTGTGATTTTGAGCAATGAACTGATTCTCTCATCCGTGATCAGCTTGTGCGGTGCACGAATGATCAGAACATTCAAAAGAAATTGTTATCTAAAAACCCTAGTTTGAAAGAGGCTATACTGATTGTTGAAAGCGAAGAACATACTTCTACTTGGGTGAAAGAAATAAGGAAGGTCCCTAATCAAACTGATCTGGTTTCATGTATTAATGATGATAATAAGGATATTTTTCAACCTGAAATAAATGTGGCTGCTGTTAGTAAAGTTCCATCAAAACAGGTAAAACATATTTTTAAGAGTGATAAACAAAATCAGAGTTTTAGCTTTAACAGGAACAGTAGATTCAGGTGCAACAGATGTGGAAGTGAGAGACATGGTCCGAATTATCCAAATTGTTTTGCAAGGTCTACCACCTGTAGAAATTGTGGCAAGAAGAGTCATTATGCAAGGATGTGCCAGAAAGCCAAAGTCAATTTTATAGATGGAGAAGAAACGTGTACTCAGAATGCAATTCATTGTATCACTAACTTATCCACAGTTAATGATGTTAAGACAGTAGATTCTGATGTTGTAACCATGCCAACTTGTAACATTTATGTTGCAAATAAGGTTGTACCAGCTCTAGCCGATTCTGGTTCTTTGTTTACCTTAATAAGTGACGAATTTTGGTTTTCGACTTTTGGAATGGACAAAATTGAACTTTTGCCTCCTGATATCAATCCAGTTGGCTATGGCCGTAAAAAGATGGATTTAATTGGCTACCCTATTCAAACTATTGTTTTTAATAATAGAGAAACAGTTGGGAAAGTTTATGTTGCAAAAAGAGGGGACAATCTTCTGGGATGGCGTCACCAAAGGGACCTGGGCATCACTTTGGACCCGAATGCTCCTGAACAGGTTATGTTAGTTTCTCAAGGTGGTGATGCACTTGATATTTTTGAGAAGTTTCCAGTAGTTTTCAGTGGAAAACATGGACTATTAAAAGGTTTTAAACATAAAATAATACTAAAGAACAAAGCAAAAGCTGTGGTGCACAAAGTGAGGAAGGTTCCTAACCTCATGTTGAAGCCACTTCAGGAAGAGATTGAGAGATTGTTAAAATTAGAGGTGATAGAAGGAATAGAATCTTCAGAATGGCTCGCACCAATTGTTTTGGTGCCCAAGGACAAAGGAAGCAAAATTAGGATGTGTGTGGACCTGAGAAGTCTTAATATTTTGATATGGGTTGATAGGCAACCTCTGCCCAATATCAATGAGATTCTGACAAAAGTGGGTGGTGCTAATGTGTTTAGTGTCATGGATTTATCTGCTGCATATCATCAGATAATGCTTCACGAGGATTGTAGGCACCTTACATCATTTGTTACTCCGATAGATGCTTATAGATTCATCAGAATGCCCTTTGGTTTAGCAAGCGCTGCTGCTTGTTTCCAGAGGGGTATCAAAAATGTTTTATCTGGTATTGATTCTGTTCTCTTTTTTCAGGATGATATTTTAGTATATGGTAAAGATTGGAGCAAGCATGATGAAATTATATTCAGAGTGTTATCGAAATTAGATGAATGTGGTTTAACCCTGAGTCGTGAAAAGTGCAAGTTTAGACTCATCTCCGTGTCATATCTTGGTCATTCAATTTCAGGGGAGGGTATTAGTCCTAAAGTTGATTTGGCTAAAGCTATTATGCAAGCTCCAACTCCTTGTAATAAAGACCAGGTAAGAATTTTCAATAGATTGGCTGAATACTACTCCAAATTTATTTGTAATTTTGCGAGTGGTATGCAACCTATTAGACTTCTTTTGAAAAAGGGTGTCATCTTTAAATGGGACAGTGAGTGTGCTAAGGCATTTGGGTTTGTCAAATCAGAAATTAGGACATTTTGATGTTTGTAAGAAGACAATTTTGACTACTGATGCAAGTTTGCGGGGATTGGGTGCTGTGCTTTCCCAAATTGTTGATGGCAATGAAAAAGTAATAGGTTTTGCTTCTTGGTCACTTAAGGGGGCTGAAGAGCGTTACTCAGTGATAGAGAGAGAGGCTCTTGCTTGTTTTTGGACCATTAAACACTTTAGGTTTTATTTATGGGGCTTACCATTTATTGTAAGGTCTGATCATAAGCCTCTTGCACAATTGTTTGCTTGCCGGAATGTTGAGTGCACAACTCCCAGGATCAAGAGGTGGGTTGGGACTTATGGAATACAATTTTTGTGTGGAGTACTTACCAGGTCTTAGGAATATACCTGCTGATTTTCTTTCAAGGTTACCTTTGCAAAAGATCATAGTGCATGATTAAGATTTGGTGCAGCATAGTGTTTCATGGGTGAAAGAATCAGCGTTAAATGAAGAAAAGTGGAAGAATTGTTTTTCTAATGATTTAGCTAGAGTGGAAGTCACGTATTTTACTATAAATGGTTGGCCGATGTTAAAATATGTTAGTGACGTCACGTGACAAGAGGTTATTAGAATGTTAGGGACGAGTTGCACATTACACAAGGTGAGTTGTTTCGTGGTGATAGATTGGTTCCTCCTTTGTTAATGAGAGAGAAGATAATAAATATGACCCATGAGGGACATCTTGGACCCAGCCTTACCAAAGCTAGAGTTAGAGTGTCATATTGGTGACCTGAATTAGATTGTAATAATAGTCTTTATTTAGATATAAAACAATATCTTTAAAAGTTTTTCCCAAATCACATTGTGTACAGTTTTATGAGGGAAATAGTTTAAAAGAGAAACCCATACAGACATAAAAATATAAAAAATAAGAATTTAAACTATTTTGTTAAACATGACCTAGCGTGTCTCAAACATCTCCTGTCGTATTCAATTATAAAATCAAACCATAAAGGGTACATGCTACAGATTTTCAATTAGTGTTGCGACCCTCCTGGTCGTTGGGGCTTCTGTTACAGTGCATTATGTAATCTAAAAAGTCAGTGGCAGGGCCGTGGCAGTTTTCTTTATATTAAGGCAGCGATACGCTTGTTGAATAAATGTAGCAAATTTTATGTTTAAAACAGTATTGTTCATGGACAAAGCGGCTATGATGGCATGCCTACAAGTCCGAACCCCCAACCTGTTCCATTCTGACCTAATTAGATTGTGAAGTTGAGACTATTGTCAAGGATTGCAACATTTGTGCAGGAAATGATACGTCAATGAAAGTGAGAGTCACTCCACTTTCTCCTGTTGCAATTCCAGAACGTCCTTGGTCGAAATTAGCGGTAGACATTGTTGGTCCTTTTGATAATTTAGAGCCTTCTGAGAGATTTGTTGTGGTTTTAGTGGACTATACGTCCAAATGGTTATCTGCATATTGTATGAGTTCTGTTCTGAACAAAAATGTTATTGAGTTTTTGAAAGATGCTTTTACATGTGAAGGGGTTCCCGATGTTCTAGTGTCTGACAATGGGATACAATTTACATCGCAGGAGATGACCAATTTTTTGAAAGATGTGTCCATTACTCATCACAAGACTGCACTTTATGCTCCCCAGGCCAATGGTCTGGTTGAGAGCATGAATAGATTGATAAGAGCTTGTACCCAGAATGCTTTTGAATTGAAGGTTGCCCTCAAACCTATTCTTAGGGAAAAACTTTGGGCGCAAAGGAACACTCATAACAGTGTGACGGGCATATCACCTTTTAAAAGTTTAAAGGGGAGGTTGGGTGGTTCAAAATTGAATCCCTTTATGGTTGAGTGTGAAAGACAGAGGATGTGTTGTAAATAATTGGAGAGTAAAAAATTACCAAAACAATTACAAAAGGAGATTTGATTTTAAAAAAGGAGTTAAGAAAGTTTCTTGGAAGGTTGGTGATTCTGTTGTTATAAAGAAAGCGGTATGGTCACCAAAGGGTGAATCAAAATATTTTGGACCGGGGGGCGTGGCTTCGAGGGCGAAGATGGCGGACGCGGCTCTGTAGAGCTCCTACCGGCCCGATCACTATCCGCTAATTTATCCTTGCCCTGAACCCTCTTCCTTCACCTACTGCTGTTGAGGTGCTTGCTGGTGGCCGGTGGAGCACGGTGGTGTGGCCGTTGGAGCTCCGGACCTCCATTGGCGCGTCAGTTGGAGGGTGAGCCTGCTGGGCCTACTTGCCGCGTGGTGAGCCGGGACCTAAATTTTTGTCCCACCCGCCGGCTGGCCTTGGACGCCGGGCAGGCGGCGAGCATCTGGGCCCGCGAGGTTGGGGCGGAGTCACCGGAGGTGGAGGGACGACGCGCCCTGCTGCTGCGTCCGGCGGAGTGGTGTCCCGACGAGGCGACAGTGCGGATCCAACAATCGCCCCGTTCATACTGCTCTACGGCGTCGAGGGGCTTGCTGAGCCGACTGGAGCGGATAGACTGGCGGCGCCATTCGGCGGCCCCGCTCTGGGCTTGTGATTGGCGACTAATGCGCCTTGGAGGAGTGACATTGCCTGGGTCCCGGCCTGTGCTTTGGCAGACTGGTGGCGTGTGGATACCGAGTGGCTTGGTGTGCTCCGGATGCCCCGGCCTAGGCCTAAGTGGTAGACATTCGCGCGGGGCGACCCTGCTACAGGCGCGTGTTGCCTGGCTGTCTCTGCTGCCGCCATGACTAGAGGCGGGGGTGGCACAGCCGCCACTAAGACGGGACCTATTGATAAATTCACTGGCTCTGGAGGAGGTGCCGGGGTGGCCGGTGGGGGCCAGAATGCTGGACCGGACAACGCGGCGCTGCTGACGGCCATTACACAGTCCCGTGACATGCTGGATGCGAAGATCGGCGCGGTGGGTGCCGATGTGATGCTGCTGCGTCAGAACCTTCGCAATGCGGTCGCCCGCATCACTGAAACGGAGACCAGGGTCACGGCGGTGGAAGGAGACGTTGGCGCCCTCAAGAAGAAGGTTGCCGACCTGGAGCAGACTCAGCGGGGCCTAGCACTTCGTGTGGAAGACGCCGAGGGGCGGGCGCGGCGGAACAACCTGCGCTTTGTTGGCTTTCCGGAGGACTGTGAGAAGGGGCCTATGGACGCTTTCCTATCCCGGTGGCTGGAGAGCTGGCTACCTCCGGACACCCTGTCGCGCTGTTTCGTGGTGGAGCGCGCGCACCGCGCCTTGTCGCAGAAGCCGCCGGCCGGGGAGCGGCCTCGCCAGATCATCGCCCGGATCCTCAACTTCCATGACAGGGACGTCATTCTCCGTGAGGCGCGGCTTAAGGACACTCTGCTCTATGATAATCATAAGATCATGATTTTCCCGGACTATACCAGGCTGGTCCAGCAGCAGAGGCATTCCTTCCTGGCAGCCAAGGCCAAGCTGCGAGGCCTGAAAATTCAATACTCGCTGCTCTACCCGGCCCGCCTCCGGGTGATCTTCAACTCTAAGACCCATTTTTTCGATACTCCGGAGGCCGTCTTCAGATGGACCGACGAGGCGGTCAGACTTCAACCACACGTCCAACCGGGGTTGCACTCCGGGTCATCGTGCAGCTCATCTCAGGACCGGAGCGATCAGCCGAACAAAGGGAAACGGCATTGCAAGTCTCGCTCAAGACGGAGGTCCTTGTCCCGAGACCCCCTCCTGGGGGACACGCAGCCTGATACCGATCACTCTGGCAAGGACCCCTGATCATCGTCCGCTGACTGCCTACTCCTTGCCTTTCATCTGTGGCCGTACACTGCGGGGGCTGCATTTTGGTCGGTGGAACAGACATTGGCTGGTGCAGTATTACCTTGTTCTTTGGCGAATGCTTGGGACCCTTGCGGACTAATGGTTTTTTTTGTGATGCATTGCTTCTGACCTTGATGTATGCTTGAGGGGGGGTTTGGGGCACGTTCTATGGGCTGCCTCCTCCTGTTGGGGCTGGGGGGTGGTTTTGGGAGTGTGTCTGGTTGGTTGCAGGGGGGCTAGTTGGGATCCATTGGCATGGCTGGCTTTCGGCACTATGTTCTGGGCCTGAAGTACCGTATGCCGCGACAGATACTTCATTGTTTCTTGAGGTATAGGGGTGGGGGTGGGGGGTATTGGGATGTTGGGTTGCTTATGGGGTGGGTCTGGTTGCGAGGGGTTGTGGGGTTCGGGGTTGTGTTCTGTGGGGTGCACATGCTTTTTGTGATCTTTGCAACTGGGGTGTTGGAGGCCTGGGTCGGGAGCTGGGGATTGCGGGAATTGGCTCATCGTGACAATGGCTGATGTTCCACGGCTAGCGTCTCCTGGCGCTTCCATGCGTATTCTGAGCTGGAATGTTCGGGGGCTCCTGGACAAGATTAAGCGGGGGCTGTGCTTCGCTGGGCGAAGAGGGACCTGGCGGATGTGCTCCTTCTTCAAGAAACTCACATGTTGGGCACTAAGGCATTGAGTCTGCAGCGGTTTGGCTTTCACCAGGTGTTCCATGCCGGGTTTACTAGGGGCTCGAGGGGGGTGGCCATTCTTATCCACAGACGGTTGGCTTACACTCATGAGTGTCAGTGGCTCGATCCTCAGGGCTGCTTTGTGTTTGCACAGGGGAAGATTGGTGTAGAGCCTGTGGTGTTTGGTAGTGTGTATGCCCCTCCCCCGCTGCAGTGGACCCTTGCGGAGCGGTTGTTTGCCCTATGGACTGAGCTCCCCCGTTCCCTGGCTGTGATTGGTGGCGACTGGAATGATGTGGTGGACATGGCGTTGGACAGGCAGAGGGGACAGGGGGTTGCGACTGTGGCCTCCACTACACGGTTGGGTGCCATGATTGATGGTCTTGGATGGGTGGATGCTTGGCGGCACCTGCATGCGTCTCGGCTGTGCATGGCTCCCTCTTGCGCCTTGATTGTGTGTTTGTACCGGGGGCCTTCCTCGACAGAGTGAAAGGGGCGGCGATCCGGCCTTGCGGGCTGTCTGACCACTCCCCCGTGGCGGTCCAAATTGATCTTTGTAAGGCGCGCTAAGCGTTCCGGTGGCGGATGTCTACATGGCACCAGCAGCGTCCGGATTACTCCCAGCATCTGCGCGGTGCGATTGCCCGCTATTGGAAGGACAACCTTACGGGGGGGTGGACGCGGTGACGGTCTGGGAGGCTATGAAGCCCACTTTGAGGAGTATAGATATCGCCTGGTGCGCTTCTGCTCGTCGGACTCGACAGGAAAGCATTGTTACCGCTGCGGCGCGGGTGGAGGAGCTAGAGGCGCAACACAGGGAAGTGGCTGATGATATAACGCTGCGGCTTCTTCTACAGGCGCAGCAGTCTTACTCCTCGGTCTTATTGGATGAGGCTCGCCAGGCGTGGTTGGCTACGCGTAGTAGGCTGTACCAGTGGGGTGACAAGTCTTGCACCATGCTCCACAGGCTTTGTCAGCAGACTTTGCAACCAATTACTCTGCCGGGGCTTGTTGACGACGCCGGGGTGGCGATAACGGACCCTGCGATCCTTGCGGCGAGCTTTGCGCGCTATTATGGGTGTCAGTATGCCTCTCGGGAGAGCCTTTCCCCCGACAGCCTCGAGGGATACCTTGCGGCAGTCCCTCCGCTGGCTGTCTCCGATGAGGTGCGTGATGCTTCAGATCTCCCCCTGACGGCTGAGGAGTTGGGCGACGCACTGGGTCAACTCAATGTGGGTAAGGCACCTGGGCCGAGCGGGTTCCCCAGCGAATTCTATAGGAAATTTCATCTGCAGCTCGGGCCACATTACAGGCGGGCGTTAGAGCAGGCGCGGGAGCGTGGCAGCCTCCCCCCGGACTGGCGTCATGCCGAAATCGTGGTATTTCAGAAGCCAGGCAGGCCTCCTGATCGCCACGAGTCTTATCGTCCCACATCCCTCATTAATTTTGAAGCCAAGCTCCTGGCCAAAGCGCTCGCGAACCGCCTGCTTCCACACATTTCGGCCCTCGTCCACCCGGATCAGGCGGGCTTTATGCCGCGCCGGGCGACGAGACACAACATTCGGCGGGCGCAGGCCGCGGTCGACGCGATTGGGTCTTCCGGGGATCAGGCGGCGCTTCTGCTGGCAGATATTGACAGTGCCTTTGATTCGGTCAGCTGGACCTATCTCTTTGCTCTTCTGCCGCTACTGAACTTGGGCCCGGTCTTTGTCTCCTATGTAAAGTTGCTTTATACGGATGTCACCGCCTCAGTGCGTGTTTCTGGGGCGATATCCGCTCGGTTTCCTGTGACTAGGGGCACTCATCAGGGGTGTCCCCTCTCCCCGTACCTATTCGCGCTAGCTATGGAGCCGCTGGCCGCCCGGGTGCGCCGGGACGCGCTTTATCGAGGCTTTGTGTGGGGGGCAGATCACTCGGACCGCATAGCCTTGTATGCCGATGACGTGCTCTTCTTCATGACTGATTTGCAGCGTACGGGCCCCCGTATCCTTGAGTTAATGCAAGAGTTTGGTCAGGCGTCGGGGCTCTTTCTTAATCCGCGCAAGTCGACCCTATGGGTGTTGGGGGGTGACACAGTGTGCTGCCCATGGGCTGCGTCCCTTCAGGTAGCTGTCGATGGCGTGAAGTACTTGGGCGTTTTTCTCTCTGCCTCGGCCTCGGTGGCGTGGGAACGGAACGTTCAGCCGGTGTGGGATTGGGTCCAGATGGACGTCAAGACGTGGACGCGTATGCCCCTTAATGTTTATGGCCGGTCGGCCATCTTCAAGATGGTGGCCCTGCCTCAGCTTCTCTACCAGCTGCAGAACCATCCATTTAAGATCGGCCCGCAGAGGTTCCGAAGTGTTAACTCTGTGCTGGGCCGGTTTCTGTGGGCCGGGGGTGCCTCCAGGGTTGGGCTGCGCACGTGCTTTCTTTCTACATACTGCGGTGGCTTGGCGTCCGCGGATTTGTTGTCTTATTATCAGGCCTCCCACCTCCTAGTGCTTAACGAGTGGTGGTATGGGGACCGTAGTGATCCGGCCTATGCTCTGGAGCATTCTCTGATGGGTGGTGCCTCCCTCCACACCTTACTGTACTCGGCCAGGCGGAGGAGCCTGCTGCCGAAGGTCACCCAGGTGGTCTTCGCGGTCTGGCGACAAGCCCTGCACCGTATGGGTTGGTGGGGTAGACTGACGGCCGAGACTCCGTTATGGCGTAATGGCTTGCTCCCGGCGCTGGCGTCTCTGTCCGGGTTTGGCGGCTGGGACGCGATCGGGATTTCGTCCATCGGCCATGTCCTCGCTGGCACTACGCTTAAGTCCTTTCAGGACCTTAGTTCTGAATTTAACATGCCCAGGTCCCAATTCTTCCGGTACCTTCAGTTCCGCCACGCCCTTGCCCCTAGCCTGGTGGGCTTAGAGCAACTCCCCGACTTTAGTCCCATTGAGGCAAAACTTTTTATGGGAGACCTGGGCGACAAGAAGGTCTCTCAGATATACCGTTCCCTGGTTACGCACTGCTCCCCTTCCCTCTCGACATTGAAGGCCTCCTGGGAGAATGATGTTGGCCCCTTGGATGAAGATGATTGGCGTGAGGCCCTTGAATCTCCCCGTGGTGCCGCTATAGCCACCCGCCTTCGCTTTATCCAATTCAAATACCTTCACAGGGCATATTATACTAGGGACCATCTGTGGTGAGCGGGTCTTATAGCCACTCCGGAGTGTCTGAGGTGTGGTACTGAAAGGGGGACGCTTTTCCATACCGTGTGGTCCTGTGAGCGACTGACTAGATTCTGGGCTGGGGTTTGGGACTGCCTGTCGGAGGTGTTGGGGTGGGATCTGCCCCATACCCCTAGGCTGGGCCTTCTTCATGTCCTTGAAAACGTCGGGGGTAACATCTACAAACGTTTCCTGTTGCTGCTGGGACTGGTGGAGGCCAAGCGGGATCTGGCACAGGCCTGGAAGAGTGAACGTGCCCCCCCCGCTTAGTGCATGGAAGGCAGGATTGGACTTTCTCATGGGCCTGGAGCAGCCTGTATTTGAAGCCCGGGGGTGTCCCCGCAAACATTACAAAATCTGGAAACGGTGGGCGGACTACAGGGGCCTGGCCCTTGACCCTCCGATAGACATTGACGATGTACTGCCTCCAGATGTGGATCCTGTACCCTAGGCTGCTGGCCGACACCGCCTTTGCTTTTCATCTCATGTTGCTAAGCTGTGATCACGTGCACTGGGTTAGGGTGGGATAAGGGGTGGGTAGTTTGGGTACGGGGTTGGAGGGCGTTATTGGGGATGGGTGGGATGGGGGAGGTTTGGGGTATGTCATTCTAAAACTCTGGGTTCAATGCTGTGCCTTTACGTATGTGTCATTGACAGTCTCCTCCTGACTGTGGAGGGCTGTACCAAATCTTGCTTGAACTCTTAATAAAAACGGTTTTGAAAAAAAAAATATTTTGGACCGAAAAGAATTGTGGAAGTCATGAAAAATGTTGTTAGGCTTGAGGGGGGTGATGTATGGAGCATGTCTTGTTTATCGCATTGTGCTAAGGAGGATGGTAAGGGTGTTTGTTCTGATGATTTTATGAAAAGGAAATGTTTTAACAATTTGCCGCAGAACATATCTTCCCGCAGCATTAGAATCAGAAGACCTCCTTTGTATTTACAAGATTATCGTGCTAAATGATTTATTGTTTAGTATTCTTACCTGTGTTAAATGATTCAATCGTGCTAAATTATTCATTGTTTAGCATTCACATCTGTGCCAATGTTTGTTGTTAAATATTTATATATTGTTTCTCTTACATTACTTTGCAGTTCATTGTTAGCTATTTTTGTTTTCATTTTTTCTGATTTGCTTTATTTGTGTTTATTATAATAAGGGAGATGTGTTGTATTTTCTACTTTAAATGCAGCATTCTGTGTTAGGAATGCTGGGTAAGTCATGGGGGAATGTTGTGGTTCAAGTGGGGAGTTGGGACCTGGACTTGCCGGACTGGCTGCTGGAAGACTTGCCTCCCTGGTGGGATCAACAATAAAGCTTATTTGTACTACTTATTTGGATCAGCGTGCTTACTTTACTTTTAAAATTCATGGTTAAGTCATTTACAGGAGTATCCATGTTTTGTTCAACATAAGTATTATCATTACTCTAAACAGAATTGCCAATATCTCCTACACATTTAACTCTAGAATTATTTCTCCTACAGACTTTTGAGTAATGGCCAAGTAAACCACAATTACTGCACTTCTGTTTGATGGCAGGACAATTCCTGCTGTATGTTAACTGATCGAGGCTTCCGCATCTATAGCATTTAGAATGATCCCTATTGGAAGACCTATCTTTGCTAAATTTAGAGGGACCTTGTTTATCAGTGGCAATATTGATCTTACTAACCAATGCTGCCTCCTGTGTGTCACTTTTTAAAACAACAGCACATCTGCTGGAATTTTCTGCTTTCCACACAATTGCAAGCACATCCGCTAATAGTGCGTCTCCATTTACCCACAGTCTGCCCTGGATGACAGGATTGGAAGTATGCATGACCAATTGGTCTCTAAGAAGGTCGTCATGCCAGATGACAAATTTACAATCTAGGGCCAACCTTCTTAACTAAGAGACGTAGTTATCAACAGACTCAGACTTAGCTTGTTTTCTCTGAAAGAATCGATATCTAGTCACGCCTATGCATAATTTTGGAGCAAAATAATTGTCTATTTGTAATAATGCCAGTTCATAAACATTAGCATCCCCAGAAATTACAACTTTAGTCATTTGATCGAACACCTTTAACCCAATGGGACCCGAAAAGTGTAAGAGTAATCTTTTCGTCTGGTTCGCAGCTATCTTCTTAGCTTCATCCACTGCATCAATATAGTTATTAAAATAAGGCTTCCACTCCAGCCACTTGAGAGAATGTTCAGTTCAAGTGACCCAAAAAGGTCGAGGAGGTGAAATATTAAAGCTTTGTCTACACAGGTTTGCTGGACTTGTTGAGTGCTCACGAAGAAGGAGCAAAATTGTGGACAGTCTCGACCTAAAAGTACACTACAATTAAAGGAAGCAGTAATGTAGAGTGCAAGGGTTCCCTTTGAAATTCTTCAAATCAAAGAAAAGGTGTAGAAGATAATAATAATAATAAAAATTAAAAAAACAAGCTAAAGTCTGTAAATACCTATTTTGCGGTTGAGAGACTGCACGTCAAGTTGCGATGCTCCCTTGAGTTTGGTTATCTAGCAACTCTGTAATAAGCTGAATGGAAATCAAAAATGGCTGCTTGCGAGGTCACGCAATGTTACCTCGCATGATGACGTAGCTCCGGCGTATGCGAAGGTTGGAATCGGAATGAAGAAGTGTTCGCAGGGGAATCAAAAATTTGCTAACATTCGTGCCAAGAATTTTCAATTCTATTAAGGACACGGAGGCGAGGATTATGCTTCTCATTCTTTTACTGTAAACTCACAGCAGCCAATGAAAATACGTATTTTTCATTACAAAACAGTAAACAAACTACATATCCCATCATGACATGTACTTAGGCACGCCCCCTTAGTCCATAAGAGCTCCTTGCGTGCAGCCATCTTCCTCTTTCTTTGAGGCGAACAAGTCCATGACAACTTGAAAACTTCACAACTCCTCCAACGTGGAAGAAATAACAAAACGTCTCAGGATGCATTTCCTGGCAATCTTCTACGCTCAGTCTGCTTTTTTGTCTGAACCTGAAATAAAGGAAATTTGACCGTAACCACCGTAAACAACTGGGTGGGCAAGCAGGTATACACATAACCTTGCCGGGTGGGATAATCCTCGCCTCCGTGTCCTTAATAGAATTGAAAATTCTTGGCACGAATGTTAGCACATTTTTGATTCTATTACAGGACCGGAGGCTTCAGATTATGCTAGTTTAACGCTTATTGAAAACAACAGAGGTAATATCCCCCACCGGCTTATAATAATATGTCCTAAAAGTGGACTCTGAGGACCAATCTGCACTATGCATAATGTCCTGGATGCTGGAACCCAACATGTATGACTTTGAGGCCATAGCGCCTCGAACAGAATGAGCACCAAATATGGTAATGTCAATGCCTGCTTCTTTCATGATACAACGAAGCCATCTGGCAATGGTGGCAGCCGCCACAGCTCGAAAAGGTTTTTGCAAAGCAATTAACAATTGTGAACAGCCCTGAGGCCTAATGGCCTTTGTGCATCCCTCATACGTCTTTAAACATTGAACTACACACAACTTCTCATTATCATGAAATGCATTGTAATTAATATGACGTGACATTGTCTTTGTGCGTCCTGTAATTGTAAAGGAAACTCCTTCCGGAGTAAATACTCTACCTGTTACGTCGAGAGCTCGTACGTCCGACGAACGCCTACATGCTGGGAGGCAAAGTAACATGGCCAACTTGGCCGATAGTTGCTTCCTGGTTAACAGTGAATTGACTGGCCATCTGTTGAATAGGGCCAGAACTAACGACACGTCCCACAAACCTGTGTACTTGGGTTTTGGGGGATTGGACACTCTAATTCCTTTGAGCAACTTGCAAACTACCGGATGCATGCCAACCAGTTTCCCGTCTACTTGTGCATGCCCCGCTGATATGGCGGACCGGAAGTTATTTACCGATCTATAGGCCAAACCGTCCGCTGCCTTATCCGATAAAAAGTTCAACACAAGGGGAAGTTCTGCCCCCATGGGATCCAGGTGTCGTTCCATGCACCAATCCACCCAGTTCTTCCAGGCTGAGGAGTACCGTTTCCTTGTGGATGGTGCCCAAGCCTGCCTGATAAATTCGGAAGTCCTGCTCGAAACACCTGGCAACTGCCACTGCTCCCTGAAAGCCTCCAGGCCATCAGCTGCAGTCTGCCTTCCATTATCAATGGATGTCGCTCCTGATGAGGGAGCTGCAATAGCAGGTCTGACTCTGGCAGAAGTCTGGGAAGATCGCAACTCCATTGTAACAACTTGGGAAACCACGACTGGGACGTCCACCACGGCGTCACCATGACTATCTCCGCCCGTTGTCTGATCACCTTTGACATTACTCTGGGGATCAACATGAAGGGGGGAAAGGCATACTGAATTTCCTTCGATCAGTCCTGGAGAAATGCATCGGTCGCCTTTGCCAAAGGGTCCGGCCTCCAACTGAAGAACTGAGGTATTTGAAAGGTCAGTCTGGAGGCAAAGAGATCTGTCTGGAATGGACCCCAAATCTTCTGTAGCCATTGAAAGACCTCCGGGAGCAACTTCCAGTCGCTGTAGTCCCTGAGGAATCTCGAATTCCAATCTGCCACTTGATTGGACTGGCCCGGCAGATATTCCGCTATTATGGATATTTGATTCGCCAGGCAATAGTGCCAAAAATCTTTGGCTATCTGTACAAGCAGTGACAACCTCGTGCCGCCCAACTTGTTGATGTACCTCACCGCTGACACATTGTCCATGCGAAGGAGGATACAACAAGAGGTCTGCCTCGGGGACAATGTCCGCACGGCGAACGACCCTGCGAGTAGCTCCAAGCAATTTATATGTAGCACAAGCTCCTGTGGAGACCATCTTCCGCCTGTGGAAATGTCTCCGCAGCGCGCCCCCCAGCCCCAACGGCTGGCGTCGGACTCGATTATGACCTCCGGCTGTGAGCCGAATATTGCCCGGCCATTCCAGGCGTCTACATGGCCTAGCCACCATTGTAGTTTGGTCCTTACCTCCTGCAAGAGAGGGACGACGTATGAATATGACAGTCCCTTCTGCAGGTGCCTGATCTTTAGCTGTTGCAGGGCCCTGTAGTGCAGAGGGCCCGGGAATATCGCTTGGACCGATGAGGCCAAAATTCCCACTACTCTGGCAATTGCTCTGAGAGTGACCGTCTGATTGCTCAGTAACTTCCGGATCTCCTTCTTTAGATCCTTTAGTTTCTCCTTTGGAAGGCACAGCTGTGCCGCCATTGAATCTATCATGAACCCCAGAAAATCTATTACCTGGGAGGAGACCATCACAGATTTCTTCGAATTGATGACATACCCTAAGTTTTGAAGCAGCGTCGTCATCTGTTCGAGGTGCTGCTGAAGGATCCTCTGATCCTGTGCCATGATCAGGATGTCGTCCAGGTATATTATGAGACGAATCCCCCTCTCTCTGAGATAAGCCACAACTGGCTTCATTATCTTGGTGAAACACCAAGGAGCTGAGGAGAGCCCGAAAGGCAGAGCCAAATATTCATACCATCGGCCCTTCCACCTGAACTGGAGGTACCTGCGATGTGGAGGGAAGATTGGGAAGAACAGATAGGCGTCTTTGAGGTCCAATCGGACCATCCAGTCATCTTCCTGCAGTAAGTCTGTCAAGAGATGGATGCCCTCCATCTTGAAATGATTGTAAGTGATAAACTGATTGAATTCCCTGAGATTCAGAACCAACATGTGTCTGCCTCCTTTCTTCTGGACAATGAATATATTGCTGCAAAAGCCGTGAGGCCCCTGATCGGCCTGTGCTATTGTGTGCTTTTGCAGCAATCCCTCGATCTCCTCTTCTATAAAACTGAGATCTAGTTGGGAAAAATGGAGACTTGCAGGGAAACCTGATTGAACAGGACGAGAATAAAACTCCAAATGAAAGCCCTGTACTGTCTGTAACACCCAGGCGTCCTGTGTAAGCTCTTGCCACTGTCGGAGGCAGTGTCGTGTCCGACCCCCAAAGGAAGAAGAGAAAGATCTGCAACTCTCACCTGTGCTCTGCTGGATTTTGAAGTTTCCTCTATTGTTGTTCGACTGGAAACGATTCCTGTTGAACCTCCTGCGCAAGGGATAGAAGGT
This sequence comes from Lissotriton vulgaris, assembly GCF_964263255.1. Classification (NCBI taxonomy): domain Eukaryota; kingdom Metazoa; phylum Chordata; class Amphibia; order Caudata; family Salamandridae; genus Lissotriton; species Lissotriton vulgaris. The sequence goes on from NC_141687.1 coordinate 1,201,133,855, forward strand.
CCCTCCTCTGGTTGAATCATAGTCGCTCCTGCCACGACCATAGTCGCCTCTCTGGGAGCCTTGGGGACCTCCACGGCCCGACGAGCGACCCCCGCCTCGTCCGGCCCTGTTAAAAACACCCTGGCTCAGGGCTCTTTTGATGCCTGACTGCGCCTTGTCCAGCGCCGTGAAAGTCCCGACGTATTTTGATACGTCCTTGACAAACTTATCCCTGAATAGCTGACCTGCTGCCAGAGGACCCGGTTCTGCGTCTGCCAACTCTGTCAGATTGCCGTCCATCTTGATTAAGAGGGATTTGCGCCGCTCTGACGAAATGGCGCAATTCGCATTGCCGATAAGGCATAAGGCCTGCTGGGTCCATCCTGCCAGTACGTCTGGGTCCACGGGTGTAGAGGATTCCTTGGCCGCTAGAGCCATTTCTAGGATCTTGGCCAAAGGGCCTACTGCATCCAAAATCTTGTCTTGGCAACACCTCCATGCCCGATCGAGACCACGCTTAGGGTCCTTCAAAAAAATTTTGAGAAAGGTGAAAAGACTAGCGTCTATCTCCGGCGTTTCCGCCACCTTATCCGGGAGATCTGGCCGAGGGCACTCGGACCTGAGGGGATTACGCACCTCCCTCGGGAAACTTTTGCGAATGTTCTCATGGAGATAAGCTGTGACCGCGGCTGCGGGCACCCAGTCCGAGGACCTGGGGTGCATGATATCCGACGGGTCGAAAGTGAACGGGGTATTTACAGGTGGCACCCCAGCAGGTTGTGACATCTTCGCTTTCTTTGGAGGAGGTTCCTCTGAGGTGTCTGTGTCCGTGTCCGTGTTAGTGGTGTTTGTGTCGGTATCCGTGTCCAGATAGGATTTGCTCTTTGATTTAGCCCTGCCTTCGGAGTAAGAATGATCCACTGCCCCTCCGGCGGGCAACGTGGATAAGGCTTGTGCATGTGGCCACTTAGCAGAGTCAGCTGCTGGCTGACTTGATGTAGAGGCCTCTACCTTCTTCTTTTGCAGCTTGTCGTAGCCGTGCCTCTTAGCGAAGCCCTCCAGTTGCTTCCTGATAGGGCGTAGGGCTGCAGCTAGGGCTTGCTGGACAGTTTGTGGGACCGTGGTCTCCATAGACCTATTTACAGAGGACTGGACGGAAGCATCCAAAGCATTTACTATATTGTCCTCCAAGACAGCCTCCTGCTGTCCGTCATATGTCTCCTCCTCAGCATACTCCTCATAGTAATGCTCTCCTTCTGACATCTTTATAGAGGTGGCTCACTTATCTCCACTCTAGGGAACTATAGCACACTGTCTTGACAGACCTTCTCACGCCACAAGAAGGGTGGGGGGGGTCAGCCCACTTTGCACACCAATGATCAACTTTGAAACCCCCTCAGCAAAGCTGTAGTCAGTAGGGCCAGAGACCCAGGCCAATGAAAGATCCCAAGAGTGTGTGCTCACTCCAAATGAAGGCCTCGATTTTACAACCTTTTGGGGCGATTTATAGAGACAGAGCGACCACCGATGCCAAACTATGCCCAGCACTCGATCAACTGTCAGTGGGAAATTCGCGCCGCAGCGCGCTGCCCAAACGCGACTGAAACCCTACTAGAAAGTAGCCCAAATTTCAGCGCGTTCGGGAGCGCGCTACTGCCGAGAGCCACCCGGTCTCTACAGCGTCACCGGGCGATTAGGGAAGCCATGCGCTTGTGCGATAGACGCGCCCACTCACATCAAGGGAAAATATGTTCCGGGGAATAACAAGGCTCCGTGAGGAGAAACAGTGCCGGTCTGCCCCCGATCAACGACCGGAATGTTTTAAACGCTCAGTCGAGCCTTCACCAGCCACAGGAATGCCAAAAAACGGGGAGAAAAAGGCGATGTAAGCACTCGCACTCCCACCAGTGCACCAAAATCTATCACTCTGCCCAACACACAATAGGAGGGTAAGTCTCAAGCATAGCAACGCTAAATAATCGTTATAAACGTTCAATATATACTCTCAACATTTAAATAACCAATATCATGCAACCATCCATGCCCACAGCAGAGGGAGGAAACAAAGTGCACTTATCTCTTGCTGTGAGCAGCAAAGAAAGAGGAAGATGGCTGCACGCAAGGAGCTCTTATGGACTAAGGGGGCGTGCCTAAGTACATGTCATGATGGGATATGTAGTTTGTTTACTGTTTTGTAATGAAAAATACGTATTTTCATTGGCTGCTGTGAGATTACAATAAAAGAATGAGAAGCATAATCTGAAGCCTCCGGTCCTGTAATAGAATCCGGTGGATTCAATGATCGAGAAGCTGCAGGACGCCCAGATGAAGTATGGAACCAGTAGAGAGGTTCTGATGATGTAGGTAAGACCAGTCATCCAACAGTCCAAATTATACAAGTCAGAATTTCAACGAGAAAAAGGTTGAAAGTAAAAGGTTTTTGAAGTCCCCAGAACATGCCCTAGGTCAGTGTTTCCTAAACTGTGGTCCGCGGACCCCCAGGAGTCCGTGGCACATTCCCAGGGGGTCCCCAGGCAGCTGTTTGAAAAGCACTGCAAAGTTCCTGGTAAAATTAGCAGTTTGAGCAACAATATAAGTGTCATGAAAATGCCAGTGATTAATGTATCTGCTGGAGAGAGTTGAGAGTTTTGTCCAGTGGCAGCTTTGACTTATCTTATGTAGCACAGAGGGTTAATATGCCTACTGCAAAGAACTGTACCATGCATTTTAAAACCCAGTATTTTATGTGCATAGGTCAGTGGGTTTCTGCTTTTGTCAGAGATTCTTTTGTCACTATGTAATTCATAAGGGGCAATCGTAATCTAGCACAGTGACCTATAAACTCTCATCAAAGAGCTGCTTGCAAACTGCATGGTACAAGTTAGTAACTAATGTTTTTTCCCCAGTCTATAATTATCCGGATGCTGTTAAAAAGGTTTATTTGGGTGGAAATAAATTTTTAATGTTAAAGTCAATGCTAACTTATGTGTTATGTTCTGAATCCTTAGTTTGTGCTTCACCAGACCAAACACTCTTTAAATATGCCTAGCAGTATGAATGATATGTGAATCCTACACCTTGCAGTCCCCTTTGCCTTATGTAACATTTTCTATACACTGATTTTCACGTTTGTTTCATGGTCTATATGTGTGTGATGTAAATTGCTTTGACATCCTACAACGGTATGAGAGATGCTATAAAACAAATGAAATACATGTGACAGAGGGGCTATGGAGAGATGAGAGGCCCTGTTGGGAGGGTGATAATAAGGGAATCATTGAAGAACCCCAACAAAGATTGTCGTATCCTGATGCACAGTTAGGTCTTCATTTACTATTCTTTAAAAGCTAATACAATTCATTATATAATTATAAATGTTGTTTAGACTGCACCATTGATTCCTTATTTTTTTTGGGGGGGCGAGCCTCTCAAAACCCTCTTTGTAGTGGTCGGGCTCAGTCACTGCACTTGGTGTGCACCACATAGGGACTGGTATCAGCATATTTGCCCAGGCTGCTTTGGGTTTCCAGTCTGGCCCTGGCGGGAGCCTCGTACTGCAAAATAAAAGCAACCATTCAAAAGTTAGTCTTGAAGATGCAGCACCAACCTCCCCATTACAATGTTTTATTTTTTTGCAATTTCTTTCAATATAAAATACTAAGGAGATATTTACAATAGAATTGGCGAAGCATGTCGTTAACCTCCTTGGCTTAGTGAAATGCTTCGCCACTTCAGAAAAGCAGGTCTGCACCATATTTACAAGAATATGGTGCAGCCTTGTGTTTCCCCCTTCACTGGTGCTACACTTAGCAGTTTAGTGCCGATGCAGCCACCCTTGCACCATAGTGCAAGGGTGTCTGCGTGCAGGGGAAGATTGTTTAAGTGCAAGAAGTTTCCACTTCCTGCACATGAACAATTTTGAAATGCCGTTTTGTCACTTCTATGTGTGCTGCCTAATGCAGCACACATGGAAGTTACAAAATGTATTTTTTTTAAAGATTGTTTATGTGCTGGAAGGGCCACCTTCCTGAACATAAACAATCGAAAGTGTTTTGATTTTTCCATTTGGAAGAGCAAAATCGAGGAGAAATTACGCATTTCTCAATGTTTCGCCAAGTTAAGACCAGGTTTTCCATGGTCTTAATCTTAGTGCTGCCTCCTATTTACGCTGGCCTTGTAAATAGAAGGCAGCGTCAAAATCAATGGGTGTTGGGGTGGAACACCCACCGCAACTCCCACTGCCCAGCCCTTTCACGCTAACCATTGTGTGAAAGTGAGGCTTAATTACAAGGCAGCGCTAAGCCACATTAAGTGGATTAAAGCTACAGTGTAAATATGTCGAAGCCCCTATCACCACGAGAACATCACAAAAATGGACCTTCCCATTGTGATAGGGGCTTGTAAATATGCCCCTAAAATCCTTAGTAATTAGAGTATTTGTTTTTTGTACAGACGTGTGTTTATTTTTTTTCCGAATTACTGTAAATGTTTGAAAATTAAATCCTACAATTGCTTGGGGGTCCCGGTCTTCCAGTGGTGACCAAATGGGGGTCCTCCTGAGTCAAAAGTTTGGGAACCACTGCCGTAGGTTGTGCGCAGGGTACAATCATAAAATTACGTGGACCAAGAGTACAGAGAATGAATCCTCAGGAATTCCCAAAAGTTCTGCATGCGTAGATTCGTAAGACTCCTCAGAAGTCGTCCTCGTTGCCAGTGTAATGAATTTTAAAAGCCAATTCCTTTATTGCTCTGAGGAGCGCAGACCGACACATCCAGCCAGTGTCCAGCAAGTAAACGGTCTCACATAGAACATACACTTGAGCGAATACATTGCAGGAATGCATACATGAGTAAACATGGTTGCCAAGCAACACAAATTCTGACGCTATGGCTTTGAACAGCTAAGGAGTGTACCATCCTTCATATAGAGGGCCGGTATGATGGATCTAGCTTGGCTTTGCCTGAGGTGAAAAGCTTTTTTTGCTATGTGTTTAGAGGTACCCTCTTATTCTTTTGTGGCATGAGTTGGTGTGCAATGAGTTGGTTCTGAGAAGTGTTTAGTTCACAACTCTTGGCTTTGAGGAGGTGATGGGAGTATTCAGAGGGTTCTGAGCGGTATCCGTTTTTAAGATCCAAGAGCTCAGTCTCCAGTGATTACCTAGGCACGGAGAGACAAGCTGATCAAGAAATAATCAATGTCAGTCTCCACATTGAGTGGGCAGCAGAAGAAGGTGTATTCTCTGTCCGCCGGGTGAATTAGTCACCAAGGCTCTGCTAGGGAGTGGTCTATCATTAGGTTGCTCGGCATGCCCCTGTCATTGTTGTGGTGTAGGTTCGGGCTGCCAGGTCAGCCCAAAATTGGGCCAGGAGTCAGGTTCCAGTCTCCCTCCACCACCAAGGAGCAGTTCCCAAATCCGGTTAGCACCCTATTTAGTTTGGAAAATACATATTTTTGGTGTCTGTGGGAGCATAAACTGAGCTGACCACACACACACATGGACCTGGCATGCCATTTGCACTTAACAAGCATTGGTAAATGCATTAGGTTTCGACAATGGTATTAATGATACTTTTTTGTTCTTGTAAGTTTTGTCTTGGTGAGCAGTTGTGCAATATAAGCCTTCTTGGCCGGGGGAGGGGAGTAAGTGCTCAAGTAAACCAAGAAAAGAACAGCCTGTGTCAATAGGAAGTCAAGACTAGCGAACAGAAATGTAGTAATACGAACATTGTAAAGCCAAGGCTTTTAGGGCCATATTATCAAGGACGGGCGATACATTATCACCGCTTTTATCGGCAGGAAACTGCCGATAAAGCGGTGATAATGGGCTTGATAATATGCTCTATGGAATTCCAATCGAAGCCCATGTTAGATGTGAAGACATCTAACATTGGCTTCGATTGGAATTCCGTAGAGCATATTATCAAGCCCATTATCGCCGCTTTATCGGCAGTTTCCTGCCGATAAAAGCGGCGATAATGTATCGCCCATTCTTGATAATATGCCCCTGAGTTTTTAAAAATATAAAGAAAGGCTGGTGAGCCCATGGGCGCAGAGAAAGCCCAGAGCCAAAAATGAGCATATGCCTGTCTGAGACAAGGCGAGGCTTCAGCACAGACTGAAAGGGCACTCACTGTCAATGTGAAGACGAGTCAGCCAGACAAAAATCAGAACAGGGCCAGGCAGTGCTAACGTGAGAGGAGACCGCTGAACTGAAATAAGGAGAGAACCAGGCAGTACCAGCGTGAGGGGAGACCATGGGACTGAAATGAGAGAGGTCCAGGCAGTGCCAGAGTGAGAAGAGACTGCAGCACAGAAATAAGGAGCACTGCCTGTGTAAGTAGGGTGCAGGGCGGACATAAGGAACAGTGCCAGCGTGAGAGACCTCAAGGCAGAATATGGAGCAGTGCCAGCATAAGAAGAGAGTCTGTGGGTCAAAAATGAGAGAGGGCCATTACATAGCAGCATGTCGGCAACAGTGTGCACTACCTTACTTAGAAGCAAGGCAGTGTGTGTCTACAGTCAGCAGAAAGCACTGTGATAATCAAGGATTTGGCCCCACCAGAGCAAATGCCTTTCAAACACAGATATAAACTTTGGAAGTGGATGTGGCATACCAGCCAGAGCTGCTGACTTTGTAACCCGGGAACCAGGTTTAAGTCTCGACATCGGCTTAACATCCTATGATCCTAGGTAAATCAATTAATCTCCCCGGGCCTACCAAAAAATGAATGTATTCTTGTGTAATGTAACTGGTGCGCATGTAGAGCTCTACAATACCTTTTAGTCGAGTTTGTGCTATATAGATCTGAACCCCAGAAAATGAGGGTCCCTTGAAGAATTAGGTGGTCCCCGAAAGATTTCTCTCTGCGCAGCAGTGGCCTGTATAATGCCCCTGCCCAATACGTTCCATTTGTTCCCACACACACTGCTGTTGGCCTAGGTTTTAGTGCAGTGCCCGTATATAGTTTTACCTTTTCGTGTATCACTCGTTGCCCTAAGCCCAATATTGATTGTGGTAACTTTGAGTACCTGTGTCACACACATTGCAGTTGACACAGTGGTGCCTGGGCTGTTGCCCATATGGGTCTCCTTGGTGGCCCTAAGCTTCAGTAATAACACTGCCATCTATGTAACACAGGCTGGGTGTGAGCAGATGGTGCATCGAGGTGCAGAGCAGGGGGTGTGCACCTCTGGCTACAAACTGCTTGTGGGCATGGAGCAGACATGAGCCTCGAGTGTATGAGAACCCCAAATGCGGGAGTTCCACTGCTAGGACATGGGGTACAGTGGTTAGGTATAAATGAAGGTCTTCATCGTTAGCCACAAGCCCACCCACTGAAGGAAGGAGAAACCCAGAAATCAAAACAAGCCCAATTCACATTAAAACAAGCACTGGCCTCCGCAGCAAAAGAGAGCAGTAGAATGGGGGCTTGTTTCGGCCCAAGAGGGACTGGTGAGTGTGCGTTGTCCGCGGGGGGGGGGGGGGGGGGGGGGCTGGTGAGTGCCATCGCAATTGTCTCAGTGAGAGGCACAACATCCAGTGTTTCTGTGCAAATCACTCAATTTCTCTGTGTCTGTGAAGCCCCACGATAACTTATTTGGGTTGTGTGCTATGTGTAAAGTAGCAAATCAATTAAAAAAGAAGTTCTGAAACGAAACGTGTGAACACAATACTTAGTCCTCAGGAGACTGATAAGAAAAGCACGTGAGGAAAACAACGGGAAATGGTGTGCTACAGCCAATAGAAAAGGAGGAAAAGTAAGTGATGAGTGATAAGCTTGGAATTAATGAAAAGCGAGGGCGGGATGCAAGCCACTTTTAAGATTTATATTAAAAATAAAAGATTTCACTGTGCAGGCAAAATCTAAAAAATGAATTTTCCCTGAGGGTACACCAAATCTATAGGATCATCACTGTGAGCCTTTTGTTGAAGATGAGGGGCACTCCCCCCTTTCGGTAGAAGGTCCTGGTGTTTTAGATGGTTTGGGTCTGAAGTTGCAATGACCCATTCCACCCAGTCCCCTTTTAGCCTCTCTCGTCCCCTGTGGACATTTGTGTTTCTTATAACAGGGCAATATCTGGGTGTTTGGAGCCGAGGAAGTACAGGACTTTTTTCGGGTGTACATAGTTTGTGACACTATTACCATTAAGAGACCGGACTGATAAATATTGCGTCAAGTGAGGCATCATAAATTAGGAAGCCTAGAATGAAAAAGAGGTATATACACAAAAGCATGGTAATAGCGGGGATAAGCCCTCATAGGGTGGCATTTAATAAAATCAATGAACACACAACCCAGGCGAGTCTGTAACATCGAAATAGAAAGGCTCTAATCCTTCTGCTGTATCTGCCCGATCAACAGCATACAACTGTGCTTTGCTTGTGAACCTTTATAAGGGTGGGCTGCCTCGGTTGTCCCCATGGTGTAGACTCTCATTAAGGAGGGTTTGTGCCTGAGCAGAGTCTCTAATTGTGAGGCAATTGCGAGCTGGTTAGAGTCTGTGTCTTGAAAGGAAGTCCGCACCATCGGTGTCTGATCCAGTGTTTCCAAGAAATATTCAGCTCCTGAGGATCATGAAATGCATGTGTCTTCCCATCAGTAGTCAGGAGGATTGTGGCCTGTTATAAGAGGACTTAGCTCATGCCCATTTTCTTTAGAGTGAGACGGAAGGAGAGGGTCTTTTTCGCAGGGGAAGAGTATGGACGGAGAAATCTGCTGTGAAGGCCAGTTTTTCCCCTTTATACAGAACATGCGTATATAACACAAAGAACTGTACTACATCATAGCTGTAGTTTGCTTCCAAAGAAGCATAACGGATCAAGTACTGGAAGCAGTAATGCAAGCATACAGAAGAGGTACAGGACAAGAAAAGCAGTAATATCTTCCTTACAAAAGACAATCAAGCAGTAGTGCCCACTTCCCTCATGCATAAACAGAACAGCTGCATTATTGTCAATAGCAATGTGAACTTCATTATCATAGAGGAAGTACAGCACAGTAAATTAAATCAGTTTTATAAGCTTTCTTTAAACATAAACAACAAGTAAAGGACTGCAGGCAGATAATCCTCCCACACACAAAATAATTGCAAAGCAGGAATTGTGATTTTGTGGCAAGATGAATGCCAAAGAAGTCACCCTATCCTCATTGACTTCTGTTGATCAGACCTGGGAATTTTCGGGATTTGGACTTGAGGCTGAGAAATTGTAGTTACATTTCAGAATCCAGGAACTTTTTATCCAATTGACACCAACTTGCCTTCATATTACATTAGATTTTATTAATTAACTGGTTATTATTATATGTTGGAAACTGTTTTAATTCAAATAACGTATTGTCTTAATGTAAAGGTAATGTAAATGCCATTTGTAAAGCGCACAGTTACCTCCAACGGAGGTGTCCCGGCGCTGTCCGTATACCGCTTAGGAACCCTTCCTGGTTTTTCCCTGTCGAATGTCCACTCCTGGGCACCCCCAAGGTGAAGCCAGGCATCCCAGCGCTGTTGGGTCGTTGTGGAGATTAAGCAAGCTATTGCCCAGAGTTGCAGAGTAGGACCCATGATTAGAATAGGCACCGAGGCGAGAATTATCAGGTCCGAGGAAATTGAGCCCAAGACCCGCCGAGGCGGGTATTGAACCCTGGTCCCGGACCAGACCTCTGCATCAGGCTCTGCCGCTCTAACCATTAAGATGTGCTGTGTAGTAGATCAACATTCTTGTTTGGTTTGTTGATCACTCCCATTGATAACCCAGACACAAAAAAAATAAGAACAAAATGTGATGGCCGGAAATGTTGAACGATCAATAACCATGGTAATTTCGCTCAACTAAATTCAATTTAGCTGTTCATTTCATTCTGTACCAGTCATAGTGGGACTAACCATATACAAATAAATTTTGGTTCTGCCCCAGAAGGAGCAGGCCTACCAAAAATGCTAGGTCATGCCTCCTCATAGTGTATCACTATATGGGCAGGGTAGGGAGTCTAGTGTATTTCCAGAGTGGATGAACAGTGTAAGGGTGCCATTTAAAAATGTGCGCCCATATTTATCAAGATTTTGCTTTGCACTTGCACCATGCAAGGGGGCTTAAAGGCGACACAAAACCTAAGAGAGAGTTATCAAGCCGCACAAGGCCACAGAGAGTGCGCACATGTGTGATTTACAATCTCTCATCTGATGGATCTTTTTAAGTTGACTGAGACGCCAAGGGAATTAGCAATAATAAAACAATTCAATCTTTATGAAGCCTATTTGGTCATACAATTAGACCAATGAATCTGTGATTGAAGTTTAGAAATTTGTTTCCAAATAATAGTCAGTCCAATACATATATGCATGTCAGGAGAATATTAAAAAGATACAGATTACAGCTGGCAAGCTGAGATATCTGGGAGGAATAGCAGGTGGGTGGGGATGACAGACAATGAAGAAAATATTTTTTTAAAGAAAAAAGGAACTTACCTGCCGCCGTCCGTCTTCTGCTCCAAGACCTCACTGCATCACAGGCTCCCAGACTGCCCTACAGCCAATCCTGATGCCGACTCTCATGCTTGAAAGCAGCATCAGGATTGGCTTGAGAGACCTGAATTTGCACTCCCAGAGAGACTGGGAGCCTGTGCTTGCTGCCTCCAACCTGGCAAAGCAGCTCGGGTTGGAGACAGCTCTGTTCGCATGGCTGTTTTGCTGTCCTGAGATGGCCGGCCAAACTGACATGTGCACTGATAGCAGTGCCCACCACTCCCTCTCATGGTTGCCCCTCCCCCAAGAATTGCCCTTAGAACCTGAAAAATAAAACAGTAATAAACCTGTTTTATTTTTGAAGTTTTGAGGCTGGCAGGGGGTGCGACGCTCCTCCGTCATAGTGGAGGAGCTTCCATTGAGGTGTGACATAGTGAAGGCTCCAGGAGAAGTCTTCCATATCGAAATCTGGGCAGAAAGACTGACCTGCTCTTTGCCCGAGGATGGGTTTGACTCCAATCGTTCCCGCACTGTGTTCTGGACTTTGATTTCCTCACAGGCTCGGCGCTGTTCTAAGGAGCTGGCCGGCCGGGCTTTGCTCCGCCGGTCAGCTAGGAAACTACAGCCCTCAGGACACGAGACCCGTCACCGCAGCGCGCCAGGAGGCGCATAAAGTCGCGACCGGTGCTGAGTCCCCTGTGCTCACTATCAAAATCTGGGCAGAAAGACTGACCTGCTCCCTGCCCGAGGACGGGCTTGACTCCAATCGTTCCCGCACTGTGTTCTGGGCTTTGATTTCCTCACAGGCTCGGCGCTGTTCTAAGGAGCTGACCGGCCGGGCTTTGCTCCGCCGGTCAGCTAGGAAACTACAGCCCCCCAGCAGCCCTCAGGACACGAGACCCGTCACGGCAGCGCACCAGGAGGCGCATAAAGACGCGACCAGTCCCTCGTCCCGCGAGGACCTGACCTGGACGCGCCGGGCGAAGCCCGGGCAAAGGGCGGGCCGTCTGTGGCCGTCAGGGGCTGCAGGAGGCTGGGCTGGGCCTGCCCTCTAACATCACGGCCAGGACCTTATCTTGATTTTCGGACTTCGACACATTAAGCAGTTCCCTGTCTGACTCTATTATTCATTATTGTCATATGACTATCACAGTTCCGGGACTTACTTTTTAGTAGATCACTTCTTGTTTATTCTGAAATTGCTACAGATCTTAGGTTCCAGTATGTCTACATGCACACCAAATGCCTTACCCTCTACTGTAGGGGCTTCTACACTTGGACCTTTAGATAAATATTTTGCCAGGGCTACTCGAGATACAGATAGAGATATCGCACTGGCTGAGAGACGTGCTGAAGGTCGGTTATCGATCGAACTTCTCAAACACAAGTCCTTATCTCTGGCTCAGAAGGACGTAGCCACTCCACAACAAAATAATAACACGTTAGCAAACGCAGACGCAGAGCTATTTAACACTGAAAGTATTCCTTTAATTTTTCAAGATAGATCCCCAACAACATCTATCAATGTGATAACTATTGCCACTAATACCAATGAGCCACCTCCTGTATCTAACTCCCTAATAGATCTAAACTCCCCAATAGAGTTAGAGGTAGCTTCACAGTCTAATATAAATGCCTCACCTCATTTATCTAACTCACTAGTATAGTTGGAAGTAGTTTCGGAGATGCATTCTCCATTAGCAGTTAGTGTACCAAAAGAAAAGACACAAACCAAAAAGCATCAGGGAGCTCAACGCTCACCACCAAAAAAAAGAAGGAAGAAGGGAGGGGATAAAAAAGGGGGTAAATGCCCAAAAATACCTTTACCATCTGCGGATTTAACGAAAAAGGTAGCAAATGGCTTAGTGAAGGACGTACCAACAGGGCTTACAGCAACAACAAGTTTGCTCCCAGAAGGATTGTCCTTAAAAGGGATAATGGAGGCTATGGAACGCCTCCTTAAATCTCTTTTGTTACCGCTTACAGAGAGAGTCAAAAGGCTGGGTGATCAAATGAATTGTATATTGGCAGCTTCCAATCCAAACGAAGTCCCAAAACAAACTAAACCTCAGGTAAATGGGTCATTAATCAAACATCCATCACAGAGAACAATCAGGCCCCAAGTGGACCACCCCATACCTAAATCAGTGACTCCCCAGACCATCCCTCCCAGACTGGTGGTGTCTCAAGATCCACACAGAGAGAAAGCTAATTTAGGTTCCTCGAAACTCCCTACTATTAAAAGTTTTCCTTCGTCTAAGGCACCAAAAACAAATACAACAAAACTTAGTAGCAGAAATGATGTGTATTTACCCCTAGAAGCATCTAACTACGTCATTATTCTGACTGGAGTTCCGCTTGTGCCAGAAGGAACTATAGAAACCTACACTAGTCTAAAAAAAAAGTCATTTATTGGCTACGTAATAACAGACCTCTCCCACCACACTTAAATGGAGATATAATATCTGTTAGACGGTGTAACTGGGTGGGTCCTCGACCTAAAGATATTGAGGGGGATGTTGTGATAGTTAACTTTAGGGATCATAGAGTTATAACGTACATCAGTGATTGGTTTCCAGGGAGAAGTGATGGGAGTGTTTCATCTCGTAATCTGAGCTATTTTTATCCTGAAGCTCTGATGACGCCTCTCACTTATCCAGCAACCCTGAGTCGTTACAATCTCCCGCAAATTCCCTATCGCAACTCTCATACCACAGTATTAAGAAATCGTGCAAACAGTTTTCCACCCTTTTTCCCACCCGAACGTTTTAACAGGTTCTTCCTTCCTTCTGGTAACAGATATCACCCCATAAATCCAAATGGGCATTGGAATATTCCACTTTATAATCCATTTGATCTCCTCTCTGGTTTAGATGAAAATGAATGACTCACTTTATCTGATCTTCAACTAGGATGTACGTATGAGTATTCGAGTAAATGTAAAACACCCAATGAACCTTCTGCTTTTACTCCCATTCCCATTAGTAGACCATCTGAGCCCCTACAAGTAACATCGGGGATTACTTTCTTTCGCAATCAGATCCGAATCTGAGCTTAGGGGCTCCCCCTGAGCTTTTGAATTCTACCAAAATGGGAAATACTGTGTTACATTCATCTCACTATGACGTGAAAAATGATTGCTCCGCAGGGCGTAATTTATTATACAACAGTCCTGTTAGCATGATTACAATTGGTGAGCTTATCTCCGGAAATTCTCCTACCCGTTTGCTCAGCAAATAGAAACTAATTTAATGGGGGATGTTGGGAACTATGATACTGTTTTATCTCCTAAACCATGTTCTACTACCTATGGATAAAAAAGGGGTTGTGTCTATGCATCCTACACAAATACCTGCTTCTTCCCCTAACCTGGTTCTTAACTGGAACGTGGCAGGCCTTGCAATTAAAACTGGTTTGCAACCATGGTTGGAATTAGTGAATACTTATACTATTCTATGTTTCCAGGAAACATGGGCATTAAATCCTGTCCACCTTCTTGGGTTTCAGACCTTCCTTTCACCAGCTCTAGTAAGTAACCTGGAAAAAAACAGGGGTGGTTTATGTGTCTATGGGCCCGATTCACAGAATGACCTTAAGACTAAATCCTAAACTTACTACTATTTGGTATTCACAGAATGCACTTGCTACTTTCGGGATTCACAGATTAAACTTACTACTTTCGGGATTCACAGAATGAACTTACTACTTTCGGTATTCACAGAATAGATTTAAGACTACTAACTTTACGTCCGCACTCGGGCCGTAAATTCCGGCCCGGAGGCGGAGTTTCTGGCTTGGGGGCGGAGCTTACGGACCGGAGGCGGAGCTTCCGGGCCGGAGGCGGAGCTTTCGGCTTGGAGGCGGAGCTTCCAGCTCGGAGGTGGGTATTTAGCCATGGCTGAAATCTCCACCTCTGGGCCGGAAGCTCCACCTCCAAACCGCAAGCTCCGCCTCCGGCCCGGAAGCTCCGCCTCTGGGCCGTAAGCTCCGCCCCCGAGCCGGAAACTCCGCCTCCGGGCCGGAATTTACGGCCCGAGTGCGGACGTAAAGTTAGTAGTCTTAAATCTATTCTGTGAATACCGAAAGTAGTAAGTTCATTCTGTGAATCCCGAAAGTAGTAAGTTTAATCTGTGAATCCCGAAAGTAGTAAGTGCATTCTGTGAATACCAAATAGTAGTAAGTTTAGGATTTAGTCTTAAATTCATTCTGTGAATCGGGCCCTATGTTAGTACCTCTAGTGGACTTACTGTGTTGAAACACATTCCTACTGAATTTTACCAGGTTGTCGTGATTAGATGGGGTAACTCACTTAATTTGATCCTAATACATTTTTATAATAATGTGGCCTCAGAAAATTTGTCACGGATTATAAATGAATTGAGTCACACAATTGTCACCCTAAAAGAATCTGAAGGCGGGGAGTGTGTCCTCGCTTGGCTGGGTGATTTCAATTGCAATATTTGCCAGTATGGCCCGAAGGGAATCTGTGGCCTTGGGTCCCCTTTGGATGACACTCCAAATCATTTTACTCACTCCAAAACAGGGGATATCTTAAATAATTTCTCCTTTTATTTTAATTTGTCTTGTATCAACGATTTATGCTCACCTTCCATGCCTTTTCAGCCTACTTTTCATGGGATAGGTTCTAATACTGTGATAGATTTCACGCTTTTTTCCAAAACACATGCTCATTTACTCTCATCATGGAAAATGTTAGATGATATTTATGGTGATCACTATGCAATAGCATTTACTATTAATAAACCCTCACAAAAACAAACACTTAGGGATAATCCTATTATCTATCACCAACCTATTTCTGTTGGGCGTACCAACGGTTACACCCTTAAATGGGATAAGGTTGATCCCGCGGGGCTCCTCGATAAATTATTCAGTGCAAGAAAGGAAGAGATTGATATTTGTTTATCTCCATCACAACACCCTTTAAAAATCTTGGATTCTTTTTCAAAGATCCAAGAGTCGTTAAAACACCTACTCTCCCGCCAGTTCAAGGCAGGACCTTATAAACCCAAAGGGTGGTTTGATAAGAACTGTACATCTGCACTAAAATCGCTAAAAAAGGCCTTACATGCCACGCCTAGATCCCCATGCGAGATCCGTCAGGCAAGACATCAGTGTCGCTGTCCAATTAAGACTAGGGAGAAAACCCTGAAACATGAGGCTTGGCAAGCATTAATATCTTCCTCTGAAAACAGGGATCCAACTGCCTTCCGGAAGGCTGTAAATGCCTCCTTTGCCCGGGACAAAAAACCTGAGATGATAGATTTAGCAATAAATGGGGATACTTGGGTGGCCCACTTTTAAAATCTGTACGGTAACTCAATCCCCTCCAATTCATTTCTCCCGGCTCCTACTTCATCTTGCGACAATACTAGATCCTGCCTGGGAACCCTCCCGTTGGATATTGTTTTTACCTGCGAGGAGGTCATTCTGGCCATAAGAGAGAGCTCTTCAGGCAAGGCACCGGGCCCGGATGCAATACCAATTGATGTTTTTAAAGCTGAAATCGATCTTTGGGCCCCTTTACTAACCATTGTGATGAATTGTGCAAACACCCATGGATTTATTGCAACGTGGTCAGAAGCGATAGTTGTTCCTATATTTAAAAAAGGGGACAGACACAATCCATCCTGCTATCGCCCAATTTCCCTCCTTGATGCCTTAATGAAGGTAGCTGGCCGTATCATCATAAAGCATGTGCAACAATGGACTGAGGATGCCAACATTCTATTGATTTTCCAGTATGGCTTTTGGCCTGGCATGGGAACGGTTGAGCAGAGCCTAAATTCATATTTTTTAATTTCTAAGTACACCAAAGCTAAGAAAGGGAACCTTATTATTACTTTTATTGATTTCAGTTCAGCCTTTGATTGTGTTGACCACAATCAGTTATGGTCCACACTTGAGGACCTGGGTTTGGACCTGTCAATCCTTAATTTTATCAAGGAACTATACAGGGATGCTGGGGCAAGGATGCGCTTTGGACAACGAGGGGAGTGCTCGTCAAGATTTTCCATCAAGAGGGGGGTGAGACAAGGGTGCATTTTAGCCCCCCTACTCTTCCCCCTCTATATAAACGCTATTGGCGACCACCTGAAGAGCTCTCAAAATGATTACCCCTCAGCCCAGGGCCATCCCGTCCCCATCCTTTTGTATGCGGACGACGCTGCCATTATGTCTCAAACCAGGCTTGGCCTACAAAGGGCTTTCTCAAAGTTTACACTTTTTATGAGCGAAAAGGGACTTAAGGTTAATATATCAAAAACCTTCTCCATGTCTTGCCGACAAGGAACAAAGAAAACACCTTCTCCCATTTTTACTGAGGGTAGAAAGATAGAGACTATAGATCAATTTCCCTATCTTGGGATTTCTTTTTACAGGAAGTGTTCCTGGCAATTAAAGCCAGAAAACTCGCGTTTTCTAGGGCGATCGGAGCTTTGCAGGATTTTGTGGCTAAAATTGGGGGTAGACCCGTTAAGGAGTTGATTGTAATATACAAGGCAAAATGTGTATCTACGGCCACCTATGGTGCTGGTATCTGGGGGATTGATACTTCAATTTCAATTCAACAAACCGAAAACTGCTTTCTCAGATACCTCCTGGGGGTTCCCAAATCTACAGCTAGCTATTTTGTACACATAGAACTGGGTCTCCCCTACATCTCCAATATAATAATGACTAAGCCCATCTTGTTATGGCATAAGTTGTGGCTAACCCCAGAGACAGTCTTTAATCGTAACATAATATCTGATTGCCTACACCTTTATGGTGTAAAGCAAATCAAATGGCTGTCTTTTGTGGAAAAAATGTTGACCGAGATTGGCCACCCTGAGTTTTTCAAGAATCCATCTAGTATGGAAATAATGCAGAGGAAAATGCTACGTAAATTGGCTATGGACCATCTAGCGAATAAAAGGTGGTCCATGGCAAAACTTAAAAAATCAGAGTTAGCTTATCAACAAATTACAACGGAACAAGGCTTGCAATTGTAACTTGCACGTGACATTAATTGCTACACTAGAATGCTTCTTGTAAGATTTAGAATGGGATCTTTTTATCGTTTAATTACTTTCCCAACCTGTAATGACTGGTCGAGAGAATTGCCGCCCTGCCCCTGTGATGATCTCGCTCCCCAAACTAATTTGCATTGTACTTTATTCTGTAAATTTTATCAAGTTCCAAGAAAGATCCTACTTAAACCAATTCTTAAGGAGTGGGGTCTCCGGTCCTTTAGAAATGCTTTCCTTAGACTACAACGGCTGGAAAATATGGAAGTGGTACACTCCCTAGCAACATTTTTGAAACTTTTGGTAAAGTTTAGGAACTCAATGTAATATATCAAATGTATTTACGTATCTTAGAAACTTTTTAAATGCATAATATTTTAAAGACCGTTTTTATTCTTAACTCTTGATTTTATAAAAATGCACTTGTCACTTTTTTTATAAACCCCTGTTCTTCCTAAAATGCTTGATCCTTCTAAAATGGAATCGCACTGGCATTTTGAGACTTATATTTGTTCTTAACAATGTATGTTTTTTAACAATGTATGCTTTTATGATATTACTCTGTATATCGAAATAAAGCTTTTTTGAATTTGAATTTGAATTTGAAGTCTTCCAAATTTGGAATAAGTGTTAAGCATGAAACCTCACACATGAAAGAATAAAGGAAGCAGGGCTTCTAAGAAAATCTGCTCTAACCCCGAACAGTGTGAACATTAATTTAAACTAACAGAAACGTCAGCAACATTCCTACCACTTCCTATCCCACCAGAAACCTATCATTTCACTTCTCATGGTGTACATTTGCAACATACTCTGAGTTTCCCATCCAACAGAACTTGGACAGTTACTGCAATCTTGAGCATACCCCATTACTGATACATGATGATTAAGATGTTTCATCTGCTCATTAGGTCTTCACGTTTCTTGTCAAGTTCCTCTTCTCAGACCTTGCTATCAATAAACTATTACATACAACAGTATTCCTTTCTCTAGCTAATGAAACCTTGAGAATGTATCTGCAAGAGAAAGAACATGTTGAACAAGTGAAGTACATTTCAAAATCAAAGGCCTTTATTCAGGCTAACTTTAACTAAACATGTAATGGCAAAACACACAATATGATGGATGGAATGTTTGTTGCACAATGGCAAAACATTGAATGGCAAACATGTAATTGTACGCTTCAAATATATGATTACACATGCACACAAATAACTTTCAGAATAAATGCAAACATGAAATAAAGAATGCAAGTTTCCTTCTGCAAATATAACTTGGACTATAAAATGTGAATAATGAATACATGTAAGCATTTTAAATAAACATTAGTGCACATGTTTATAAAGCTTCAGTTCTCAATAGTTACAATTCATTAAGGCGTTTACATTAGCACACATGTTAATATTTTTAAGGCACATGGAAAAAACAATGTCAAAATGTAAATGAGAAATAGAGCAATAATAAATTGCAAAGGATTGAGTCTAAATTGCGTTATTTAAACACCTTGGATAGCTAAGCAAGAGTTGTGATAAATCTAGAGTGAAGCAAGGCAGCGCAAAGTGCTGCCCTGCATTTCTCTGTGGCAGGGAGGCATTCCTTGGGTAGAGCTTAGGTGTCCCTACGCATCCACCAAAGGATTTTGGCGCATTCCCAGATTTGCCATTATTAGTAGACGAGAGAACGCGTCAAAATGCCACGCCTACCCAGGGGAGTTATAGCAAAGAAGACTATATATATATATATATCTTGTGTTGCATTCTGCAGGAGTCATAGAAAGCGGAAGATGTCTCTATGGATTGTTTGTGTTCAGGAGGTAATTCCCTTCCTGTACAAAACCAATCCTGCCTTCAATGCAGGCACCTTTGCAACATGACGCAAGGTTGCCTATGTTGATGCTAGGCAGCCAAAAGCGCACCAATGCTAGGAAGAACAGGAATGCACCATATAATGGTGAATAGTGCACATTCCTGTCCTTTCACGCAACTCAGCAAGGAAGTTGCCTGCGTTGTGAAAAAGAATGCTAAATCTTTCCTGTGATTTAAGCCCCCTCTCAGATCAACAATCTCATAACATGGAGAAGATGTAGGGAAAAGGAGGATCCAGGAGGAGGCGGTGATATGCAGCACAGACAAGGCAAGTAAAAATGTGATTTAACTTAGATCCTCAGACCCTACATTGCATTTACAAATGGAATTGTTTGCATACCGGCTGGTGTGAGACATGAGACACTGAATTGGGGTGGGGTACAAGTGACCAGCACCATGTTGGGGATGGGGTAGGATGGCACCCCAAATGGGAGAATCATTAGAGGACATGTGGAAATGTGTATCAGCCTCCTGCTACAGGTCCCACTCTTCTATTTCCAAATTCTAATGGAATTATGGGAGACAAGAGGGAGACATGAAGAAAGTGTGATGGTTAACTACATGACATGAGTCCATTGAGGAGGGATACACTCAGGATCAAGGAGGGAAAGGAGCAACCACTGTGACGGGGGGATAAAACACAAAGAGGAATTGTAAGTATGTTTGCAATATATGTATCACACAAATCTAGCCAAATTAATGCAAAGCACTCTAGAGGAAAGCAAACAGTCAAAGGTAATTAGAGTACAAGCTGGGTTCTGAGAACAGAGATGGAAAGTTGCTTGCTTAATTGTGGGCAATGTTCTTTAAATAGGTTTGTCTTCAACTTTTTTCTTAAAGTGAAGTAGGATTATGGTGTTCCTAATGGATTTCGTGATGTTGTTCCCAATCATGAGTGCATAAATAGACATGGTCTTCTGCCTTATTTTTCTTTATTTTTAGACTTTGTTATCTCTAGCCTGATAGTGTTATGTCTGTGGTTATGCCAGAATCATTGGAGATGGTAACCTTGTCATTCAGATAGTCAGGCAGCAGTAATGTGGGTTTGTAGATGATGCAGCTGGTATTGAGGATAGTGAAGGCTAACATAAGAAGCCAATAGCATTCTGTCAGGGTTAAAGGTGATGTGGTCATATTTTTGCAGTCCATTGATGTAGGTGGAGGCATGTCGGATGACCTTAAAGGGAGCCAGTGTGGATTCTGGGAAGGCCTGGTGCAGGTTATGGCAGCATCCGATGCAAGAGTATGAAATCTTTGACTGCAAATCTGAAGTTGCATCTGGAAAGAATGCATAAATGTCAATTCACCAAAATGCCTGGGGTAAAGGTAGTGACAACTCATGCCCTTTGACCTTCAGTTTCACTCACACATATGCTTACACATACATAAACATTCACACTTACACACACTCTCTCTCTCTTGTGTAAACACATAATCACCTGCAAACAGGCGCACACCATACATTTAAAAGCATTTTTACTTACTGCAGGAGCCAGGGAAATTGATATTCCAGCTTAGTGTGGTCCTTTTTTATCACGCTAATAGTGAATAATGAAATATTAGTCACTATTGGCGTACTAAAAAAAAAAAGAAAAGCAAACAAAGAAAATGGAGCCCCAACAGATGTCCGTAAGCACAAGCTGCCACTATGTTCCTGCCACTGTTTTTTGTTTTTGCAATCTTTAAGGCCATTGTGCAAAAGTAGTGTCAGGCTTCACAAGGAGCAAGCCAGAAAACACAACTGTGACCCCTGCCAAACCTTAAATGATGTCCAGGAAGGAATGGATTAACTTTCTTTACTGGAGAGGACTGGGATCAGTTCATCTAGATTTTCCTGGTGATGTGTTCTTGAGGATGAGGTTAGTCTCCAGGGTGTATCTGAGTGACTTGGAATTGGGTAAAAGTTGTGGTTTGAACCTTTTAGGTTTATATTATTTAGCCAGGTTTAGAATTCTTGTTTTTTGTAGTTTTTGGATAATAGTAGATATTCTGTCTTGGTGGAATTGAGCTTCATGTTGGTACTGGACATCACCTTTTGGGTGAGAGGCAGGCTGTTTTTGAGGCATATGTATCTGGGGGAGTGGTTACTTTCAAGTAATGTGTGTTGAAAGCGTTTGGGTGAATTTTGCTGCTGTAATAAATATGTAGTATACCAAAAACCTCCATTTAGAGGTTGGGGATAAAATTAAACCCCGAGAGGCTCTGCGGTGAGAAGAATCTTCTTTTTACATGTAATCAAACTGACATTGGTTGAATGGATAGAAGAAGAACCAGTGAAGGGCATGGCCGGTGAATCCCATACAAGACTTCAGGGTGTGGGCGAGTGTAGAATAATGATCAACATTTTCAAAGATGGCTGAGTGATCCAGGAAAATCAGGGATCTGGGGTCAAGTTTTTCTTTGGCCAGAAGGGCATTGTCTACTTTTAATGTAGCTGTCTGTGTACTGCAGTCTGAGCTGGGACCAAAAGGAAAGAGATAATTAGTGTTGATGTGATCTTGGAGCTGTACGCAGACTGCTTTTTCATTGCCCTTCTTAATGAATGATAGGTGATTTATGGATGACAGGTAGCTGTTGGGTTCATCAGGGTCTATTGTGGGCTCCGGAAGTAGTGAGAGGTTCTAGTCTGTATTGAGAAATTCTAGGAAGAAGATGGCTTGAGTGATGGAGGAACAGATGATGAGAATGATGATCAGGATAGTGACAGCTTCTCCATAGAGGTTTGGATGTCAGAGAAAGAGAAATCTTTGGGGTTTTAATGTAATTTCTGATAAATTGAGCTAGAGAAAAGCAGAAGATAAAAATAGAAAAAAGAATAATGTGTAGACATGTGGGGTGCCTTTCAAAAGGGAAAGGCCACATCAGTGAGCAGACCTGCAAAAGAATTTAGTAAGAAAAGAATGATACGCTCTTTGTGTTGCTGCACTACTTCTCTGCAGCCTGGGTGCCTGAGAACTGCTGTACTTGGAGGGGTCTTGCAGTTCCTGGACCTCAGAAGACCTGTACCTGCAGGCTGGGAGAGTCTCTCACATGGGCCTGTTTCAGCTCATGCTCATGGGTTCCTGTCTGCTGCTCCTTCTCTCTTCAACTCTAAAATGGCAATCTCCTGCTTGAGGGTTTGCTGCTGCCTTTTAAGGTGACTCCACTGCTAGTCCATTCAGGTTTCCCATCTCTCTTCATTTCCTTTTCCATCATGGCTGGTCCTCCCTTGGTTTCTTCCTGACATTCCCAATCCATTATGTTTCCTGTTGTTTGATGTATGATGTAATTTTCTTTTCCTGGTCTTTTAATATTTAAAGGCCTCAGTCTGGTTGATTGGTGAGTACCAACGAAGCTTTGTTTCTTTGCTCATTCTCTACCTTCCTAAACCTGCTGATCCTGACTCTTCACTCCTGAAGAATTCCACAATCGGGTTTCTCAAATACGCTGAAATATTTATCCAGCAAGTGTCTTTTTTTAAGCCTTGTCCTTTTCCTCCCGAGATGGTGGCAGCTTCTTAAAGGCACTTGACTACCGCTTATTCCAGTGTGTGGTGACATCATGGCTGTCAGACCATCACAACTCTTTCTTGACTTGCGGTGAGACCTTGCAGAGATGTAATGACCAAACTCCACTGCCCTCACGTTTTGCTCGTGAATGTGTAAAGCCGTTAGGAGGAGAAGGTTGGGGTGTGGAGGAAGAAGTCCAAGAAATGAAGGATTTGCCTGTGGTTGACGTGTATGGGATTTACCTAAGGGATACAACTACAGCATCAATTGGTAATCCTTGTAATGGCCTGCCTTCCCCATCGGTGTGGTAACTACCTGAAACAGGACGTCACGAGTGAAGCTCCATGGGTAAGAAACAACCAAGCGCTCCTGCGCGGTGCCCCAAGAGTTGAGAAACAAACCAGTGCTCCTGCACGGTGCCTCAAGGGTTAAGAAACAAACAAGCACTCCTGTGCAGTGCCCCAAGGGTTAAAAAACAAAAAAACACTCTTGGTGGTGCCCCAAAGAGTCATGAAAAAATAAGCGTTCCAGTGCTATGCATAAGCAAGAGAAGAATAGTTGTTCCTGAATCTGCGTTTCACGAGGTCAGGAACCTTGACAATAGTGCAGCATAACAGCGCTGTTAATCAGGACAGATGCACAAGCACCTTACCCAAGTGAGAACGTAATGGTGTTCTTGTGGCAGGCTTGTGCATCTTCAACACAATGTAGGCTGTACTCACTGGCCTGCGGAAAGGCTTCTCCAGATGGCCACTGTCCGACGTGGTGTCAAAACTCCATAGACTCGAGAAGCGGCAGCATCCGGCCCCACTAGCCGGATTTAAATATAGAGTAACAAGGAAGCGGAAATGAGTCCTGCCTCGTCTTGCCATGACCCAGAAGTGGTGGGCAGAGGTACTGGTCATGCCGATATCGGCAGTGTTACTTTTCTCCTGAAATGTGCCTACAGCGTTGTTTAAGGGTGGAGCAGTAGCAAGTGTCAGGTACCCAGGCCTGAGCCATGACAATGACTTCCAGAAACAATCACCCATACATTACACAGTGGAAGACCCAGACTGGATTACGGGTAAGTTTCCAGATCTGAACAGGTTGCTCCATTTACATTTCAAAGGGGCTGCCTACAGCATACTCACAAATAAAAGACAGCAGTCTATTTTCACCCTAGACCTCTTGCAGTTTGGGCAAGGGAGGAAAGAAAATGCCAGAACCGGATGTGGAGAAAGTCTAGAAGTTTCTCCCACTTCAAATCTTGGCACCAGGTATACATATTGGGCCCTCATGCCACTCTTCAACTCACTCTTTGACCTGCGGCGGACCCCAAGAAGGACTGCTTAGTACTTTAGAGAGCTGACTTGCTGCTTGAAGCCTGCTTTGTACCTCATGATGACTGCCTTGCTTCTACCAGAGGACTTTTGTGCTGCTTGAAGACTGCCTTGTACCCTCAGTGCACTGCCCTGCTTTGTGAAGCCTGCCTTGTACTCTCAAAACACTGCCTTGCTCGTTGAGGCCTGTCTCGCTGCTTGATTCCAGGACTACCAGAGTCACTCCAGGGGCTAGTTGGCTGGCCTTCTGGTCTCAGCTACAAGGACATATAAAGCTCCAACAACCTTTAGCAGGCACATGGACCACACCTGAAGTGAATCCTGCCTTCCACCAGTGCAGGACACGTGGAAGTGATGCTAAAGGTGCGCAAACAGAAACTTAGGACTTTTTCACCAAAAGGTGGCCCAAGAACCAACAGTAAACTAAGACCTCTCCGCTCACCGATCTGCCCAAGACACATCGCTGGTCGGCCCGACTTCACGGTAAATCCTGCTACATTCTTCTCCACAGCAGCTGGCCTCATTGAGCTCTTGTATGCTACAGCCTGCAGCTTTGCCCAGCGAGGTTTTTCAACTTCCAAATAAGCAACTCGCTGAAGACGACACCTCCTCCTCGGACACCGCCAGCTTCCTTACCCTGCTAAACTTTACCTTCTCAAACAATTTTTTTAAACTCTTCTAAGTCCATAGGCAAACCATGTATCCGAACTGTGTCCCATCACAGTGAATCATGACTTTTGATTTTTTCCCAATCTCACTCGACTAAATTTCCGTGGATGTCGCTTTGATATTTTAGGTGGTAGTTTTCACTAAAAGATTTAAAAATTAATTACTCCATTTCTACTGCTTGACATTAATTTCTTTGTTTTTTATTTATTCTTCTAAATTGGTGTGGGGTTTGTCTTGTGGTGTGTGTTCCCTTTATTACTGTTTGAGTTCTACATAAATACCTAACACAGTACCTCTGTGTTAAGCCTGACTGCTTTAGTGCCAAGCTACTAAAGGGTTAAGCACAGGTTAATTTAGTGACTTTTTGTGATTCACTCTGACAGGGATTGAGGTTGTTGCTTGAGAAGGGTTACCACCCCCTTGAACCAAAAAACCCCAATTTCCTACAGTGATCCATTCCAGGTCTAGCAACCTTCCTGCCATTTGTCATTCAACTTTTAAATATTCTTGAGAACCTTCAAGATGAGAGGAGTTTTTGGATGGCCTATTATTTTTCTTTTTGCTTTTCGACATGGACATTTTTCCTCTGACAGATTCAAAGTAGGGTATCAAACTGGTTCTTTGAATGGTGCAGCTCTAGCTAGGGATTAGCTGTCTTTGGAATATCCCTATTTTGAACAATTATGACAATTTATTGGGAAACTTCAAGCACATGATTCAGAGGCCCAGTAACCATGAAGCTTCCAAAAAGTTTGCCTAGTGAGGGATATTCAAGAGAAAGTTTGATGCACTGTACTATTGTAAACGACGTTGTGTGTTTTCTGCTGATACTACCTATGTGGAACACACTCAGATGACCTTATTCCAAAGATGGAGTAAACTTCTTATGGGGTAACCCAGTGTCCCTCAGAACCTGGACCGTCTGGATTCCCTCCATTACGGTCGCTCCCCCAGCACTCCACCCGCAAAACGGAAGCCTTCTCCTCGCTGCCTGCCTCGCCTACCCTGATACCTGCTACCTGCCGCCCTGTTACAGCGCTCATTCCTCAGCGCTTGGTATCGTTTTTTGCTCGCATTGATTTAATCTAATTAAATACATAGCGGATTAACGCTTAGCATCGTTTACTCTAATTAAATACATAGCTGATGAGCGCTTAGCATTGTCTTTGCTCGCATTGATTTATCTAATTAATTACACAGCTGTTGTGCGCTTAGCATCGTTTTTACTCGCATTTTACTCTAATTGTATACATAGCTGATGAGCGCTTAGTCTCCTCTTTGCTCACACTGCCTCATTGTGATTAACTGCATAGCGGCGGATGTAACTGTTAATGAAGCGTCTCTTTGTATACTTTGTATCAAGATTCATTGACTGAAGCTCCGGCTGTGCCCCAGTTTCGATTTCTCACCGGGCGGCCATTTCAGTTTGTTTTACTTTTAACGTGACTCCTCCCAGACCCCGCCTCCCAGCTGACCCTCCCACGCTCCGCCCCCTCCACTATCCATTTATGTCAGATGTCC
This sequence comes from Lissotriton vulgaris, assembly GCF_964263255.1. Lineage (NCBI taxonomy): Eukaryota > Metazoa > Chordata > Amphibia > Caudata > Salamandridae > Lissotriton > Lissotriton vulgaris. The sequence goes on from NC_141687.1 coordinate 1,201,160,189, forward strand.
CAACGTGCAGCGTCCACGTGCTACGGCCGCGCCGAAGGTGCGCCAAAGGTAAGCCCGTCTACGCCCGTCCGCGCCTGGACCGCGCCCAGCGCCAGACCCCCTGGTCCCCGTCCCTCCCACCCCTCCCGCTTTACGTACGATGCCACCACCCTCCTAGCCCTTAACCCTGGCCGCTCCCCCAACTGCGTCCAAGCCGCTCCTGGACACACCCATGGACCCTTCTCTTGCAACTCCTGCAAGTTTGACGGCACCAAGAACAACTCCTCATCCACGAACACACAACAGATATCCGACCCCAACCACCTACAATGTATCCTGCTCAACACCCGCTCGATCCACAGGCACGCCATCGACCTCTGGAATCTACTAGACACCATCTCTCCGGACGCCGCCTTCCTAACAGAAACATGGATGAACGCCACATCAGCCCCAGACATCACCATTGCCATCCCGGAAGGCTATAAGATCATTCGCAAGGACCGTACCGGCCAAACAGGAGGAGGCATCGCCGTCGTCCATAAGAAATCCATCCGCATCTCAACCAGCTCAGACGTCAATCTCGCCAACACTGAACACCTTCACTTCCAGATCCACATCGACCCCAAGACCACACTCAGAGGCACCCTCCTCTACAGGCCACCAGGACCCCGCGCACAATTTAGTGAAGACATCACGGACTTCATCACTCCACACGCGCTCCCCTCCGAGGATTACATCCTTTTGGGAGACCTCAACTTTCACCTTGAAAAGAACAACGACCGCAACACCACCACCCTTTTGGACAACCTCGCCAACCTCGGACTTAAACAACTTGTCACTACCCCCACCCACATCGCAGGTCACACACTCGACCCTATCTTCACCTCGAGCAAACATGTCTCCATCAGCCACACCACAGCTCTCCTTTGGACTGACCACAGCTGCGTTCACTTTACCTACAACAAGTCAACATCCAACAACCACCCCCAACCCACTCTGCGAAGAAACTGGAACAAAATCACCATCGACCAGATCTCCTCATCACTTCTTCAAAACCCCCCCGCCCACTCCTCAAACCCCGACCAGGCAGCCACTAACCTCACCCAATGGTTATCCAACAGCGCCGACATCCTAGCACCACTGAAAAAACGACATATCAAACTAGGCAACAAGAAGGCCTCCTGGTTCAACGATGATCTTAAGAAATCCAAGAAACTCTGTCGCTCCCTTGAGAAGGCCTGGAAAAAAGACACAAACACAAGCACAAAGGACGCCTTCAAAAACGCCACCCGCATACACCACCAACTGATCCGGAATGCCAAGAAAGCCGCTTTCAAGGACCGACTAGATAGCAACGCCCACAACAGCAAGAAATTATTCAACATCGTCAAGGAATTTACCAACCCCTCAGCCAACTCCAACGACATCATCCCCTCTCAAGCCCTCTGCGACTCCCTAGACTCATTCTTCCACAACAAAATTGCAGACATCCACAACAGCTTCGACAACCGACCCGAAGACCAACCCACCCAACCATCTGCAGGACCCCCACCCCCCTTGAACATCCTCAATGACTGGAACCCAATCTCCACTGAGGACACCATCCGTCTGATGAACTCTATCCACTCAGGATGTCCCACAGACCCATGCCCTCACCACATCTTCAACAAAGCAGACTCCATTATAGCACCGCACCTCCGAGACGTCATCAACTGCTCCCTCAACTCCGCAACCTTCCCGGAAAGTTGGAAACATGCCGAACTCAGCGCCCTCCTGAAGAAACCCACAGCTGACCCCACCGAACTCAAAAATTACCGCCCTATCTCGCTCCTTCCATTCCCGGCCAAAGTCATCGAGAAAGCGGTCAACAACCAGCTCGCCGCCTTCCTCGAAACCAACAAATCCCTTGACTCCTCACAGTCCGGCTTCCGAGCCCAACACAGCACTGAAACCGCCCTCATCGCAGCAACAGACGACATTCGAACTCTACTGGACAACGGAGACACAGTCGCCCTCATCCTCCTCGACCTCTCCGCAGCCTTCGACACAGTCTGTTATAGCACCCTTTTACAACGCCTCAGCAACGTCGGAATCCAAGGAAAAGCACTGGAATGGATCACCTCGTTCCTCACCGGAAGAACACAGAGAGTCCGCCTTCCACCATTCAAGTCAGAGGCCACTGAAGTCATCTGCGGCGTACCACAAGGATCTTCACTCAGCCCCACCCTCTTCAACGTATACATGAGCCCCCTCGCGGTCATCGCACGCCAACACAACCTCAACATCATCTCCTACGCCGATGACACTCAACTGATCCTATCACTCACCAGAGACCCTAACACTGCCAAAACCAACCTGCATGAAGGAATGAAAGAAGTAGCCGAATGGATGAAGCACAGCCGTCTGAAACTGAACTCAGACAAAACAGAAGTCCTCCTCCTAGGCACCTCCCCCTCCGCCTGGGATGACTCTTGGTGGCCAGAGGCCCTTGGAAAAGCACCCATCCCGACGGACCACGCACGGAACCTGGGCGTCATCCTGGATTCCTCACTCTCGATGAACAGACAAGTCAACGCCGTTTCTTCTTCTTGCTTCAACATTCTCCGCATGCTCAAAAAAACATTTCGCTGGATACCCACCGAAACTAGAAAAACGGTCACCCACGCACTGGTCACGAGCCGCCTAGACTACGGAAACACCCTATACGCCGGTACCACCGCAAAACCCCAGAAAAAACTCCAACGCATCCAGAACGCCTCAGCCAGGCTCATATTAGACATCCCGCGTAAAGAACACATCTCTGGTCACCTGAAAAACCTCCACTGGCTCCCCGTCAATAAGAGGATTAGTTTCCGCCTCCTAACCCACGCACACAAAGCACTTTACGAAATTGGACCCGAATGCCTCAACACACGACTGTCCTTCTACACCCCCTCCCGCCAGCTACGATCCTCCAACCAAGCCCTTGCCACTGTACTTCGCATCAACAAAACCACCATGGGAGATAGATCCTTCTCCTACCTGGCAGCCAAAACCTGGAACTCACTTCCCACTCACCTTCGCCTTACTCAGAACCACCTAGCATTCAGAAAGCAACTTAAAACGTGGATATTCGACAAGTAATTCCCCACCCTTCTTCAAGCGCCTTGAGACCCTCTGGGTATGTAGCGCGCTATATAAATCTCTTGACTTGACTTGACTTGAATGATAATATCAACAATGGTCCTGTCGGGTATGTACAAAATTGCTTCAAATACTGTGCGTATCTCAAAACATATTTACAGCATAATAGTGTTACTTATTATGACTCTAGATTAAATCATTAAGTGCAAACCAAACAAAGGAAGGGTCAGAGCATGTTTTTAATCAGTGAATTATTTCTCATTCATGATTTATCTTTTTGTTTTTAACTGACTCCTTAGATTATGCATTAAATTATTTATAAGTACGGCGCATCAATTCAAATCAGTGAAAATTGTGACATAGAGTGAAATATTGTGACTGAGTGACAAAACAATTAGTGACTTATATACGTGTGAATGGGGAGTATTGGGGGGGAAAGCAACTAGAAAGCCAATCTCTCATTCAATAATTCTCAAATCCAACACGCTAGATTAGTTAGCTATGTTACACCGGACTTGGATGATTGGTCCTTATGATATTTTGTTGACGTTTCGACCCTGTTGACGCCTAAGTTGTGGGTCTTTGGCGGGTCTTCTTCAGGACGGGGGCAGGGAAAGTGATATTGCGCCTGTAGGTTAATTTGAATAAAACCATCAGGTTTGGATTTTGCACAAGGTTTACATTAAAAAGATAAAAACTTTCATTTGGGATGGGAATCACAAATTACCGGTTACTTTAGCACCAGCCTGGGTCCCCTCTTGGGTTAGACACCATGGAGTGGTGCTAGTTAGGATCTCCTCTTCTGTGCTGTTTAATCTGTGTAACATGGTAAATTTGTAAGGGGTAAGTAAAATTGAACTCTTAGTGAAGCTCTTAGGCATTATGATTTAACCTAGGTGGTAGTATCAACTCACCAAATGAGATCAGACATCTGTCTCTCATACTGATTCAATCCTGTTGACATAGGCGTTCCTTTATTATATGTCAATCTGTCGACTATTTCTGACGATCTGCAATTTAAAGTTCGAATGGGTCAGGGACTCATACATTCTTTTGAGTTTACGATCGGTTTATGGCTGGTTATGGAAAACTGTGCTAGACTCACCATCAGATTGCCTCCGTAAGTCTTGGGAGGTGCCTCAATGTCTTAATCCTGATGCGATCTGTTTCTCCATTAAGTATTTATCGCAATCTGGAAATTCGGAAGGGCGAATAAGTGAGTACTCGCATATTGTAGCAATCCTTCAGTCTAGGCAAGATTGCTCGCCGTGCAGATTGTACTCACCATTGTATGGGTTCTCGTTCTGCTTACGGGAGTTAGAATCGGCCCCATCCGTTCTATTCTGATCGGGCTCCGAGTGCGGGGCCGCTGATATAATCATTTCCGCGTTCGCCTCGAGGACGTTGCCTCATTGCTAGGCAACCATACGTCACACGCATAACGCTGTGATGACATGGCGTTTGTTTGTTGCTAGGCGACCTGTCTTGGTGGTCATTGCGCAACTGCGAGATCAATGTGCAGTGTTTACATTCGGAGGTTTGTCTTCAAAGGCTGGGGAACTTGAGTATGATCGATATCACATCGCGTGAATCGCAGTGATAATATCGCGTTTGTGGGTGCTTTTTGGACATTATTGGGTGACCATTGCGCAACTGCCAGATCAATGTGCAGTGTTTACATTCTGGAGTTTGTATTCAAAGGCTGCGGAACTTAAGTATGATCGATATCACATTGCGCGAATCGTAGTGATAGTATCGCGTTGTGGGTGCTTTTTGGACATTAATGTATGACCTGTTTTGGCAACCATCTGCAATTAGTGTTGCATGTTATAGGTGGGGGCTTGTCCAGAGTATCTTAATAACCACACAGTTGGATCTATATTGAATCAAACCGACCAAGGAAAGCTCATTTGGCAGTATTAATGTTCATACATATAGCTGATACACATGCATTGACAAAGTTATTACATGCAGACATCTTCAGACATTATCCAGTGGCTCAATTTTGTACAATCTACTTCAGGGCAACACTCTGTGTCAACATTGTTAAAGTATACTATCGTTGAGGGACTGTATAGCCACTCTTCAAATGAATACAGTTTTTGCATTTATAGACAATGTTCAAACATTTCACGGGTGCGTAATACAACATAAAAAATGCATAATGGTTTCATCTAACCTATCCCACTATTCCGGTTACAGTTGTCCCATCTGCCTTGCTGTTTCCTCTCTCTCATTCAAACCCTGTTGCACACTATTTAGAAAGTGTATCCACCTGCATTCTTTGTAGGCCATAGCTTTTGTTAGAGAACCTCCCCTGGCACCTATGGTTACCTTTTCCAAAACTCTCCACACTAGTTCCTCTGGTTTGTGTTTGTGGGTAGTATAGTGCTCAACTAGTGGGGCCCCAATGGTATTGCATCTTAGTCTGCTCATATGTTGGAGTATCCTTGTTTTGACTTTTTGCATCGTTTGGCCCACATAGACCAAACCACAGGGGCAATTGATGGAATATATCACATGGGTGCTGGTGCAATTGGTGAAGTGGGACAATCTATATGTTTTTGAGTTATGGGTGAAGCTTGTTCCTTCCTGACACGAATCGCAGGCCTTGCAGCTACCACACTTGTGGTGGCCCACCACTGGTGGTAGATTCATCATGCTTCTCAGATCTGGTTGTTTGGGGGGGGGTCTAGAAATGCTCTGATCACTGTATCCTTGATGTTCCTTCCCCTTTTAAAAGCGAACAACGGTTGATCTTCCATTTGCAACTCCGTTGCCACCAGACTCCAATATCTTTTTATAGTCTTTTTAATGTCTGCACTCTTGGTGTTGTTTGTAGTGACGCACACTAAGTTCCTTGTTTCTTCTGCTCTCTCCCTGGGTTCAAGTAAATGCTCCCGTGGTTGGTAACATGCACGTTTCTTCGCTCGCTTGAGCAGGCCTGTTGGATATCCACGTTTCTTTAGGCACAATGTCAAATCATTGGCCGCCTGGAAGAAGTCATTTCTTCGATAACAGTTCCTTCTTATCCTCAGGTATTGCCCATAGGGCAAATTGTCCCTAAGGTTCCTCGGGTGGTGGGATCCATACATCAAAGGCGTATTCCTTTCCATCGGTTTACGGAATAAATCCGTATATAGGTGACCTTCTTCAGCTTTGAATGTAAGATCCAGGAAGTCGATGGAATCTGACCTATGTGCCATTGTAAACTGAATATCGTTGCTTCTGCTGTTCAACCAGGTGTGGAATTCTTTTAATTCGGTTTCCTCTCCAGACCAAATCATCAGCACGTCATTGATGTATCGTTTCCATACATCGATTTTGGCCAGGTACGGGTTGCTTAGATCATATAGGTGTTCCTCTTCATAATTGTCCATGAAGATATTCGCCAAGCTGGGGGCATATGTAGCGCCCATGGCGACTCCTTTACACTGAAAGTAGAATTGATTTCTGAATACAAAGAAATTATTTTTCATTGCTATTTCCAGGATGTTGATCAAGAAGTCAGTTGGTATCCAGTGTGGCCGTTCCCTCTTATCTAGTGTGGTTCTGATTACTTCCAGTGCGGTTACTTGAGGGATCGAAGTGTACAAAGATGACACATCTAGTGTCACCAGAATCTGTTTTTTGTCATGAAAGGGTTGGCCTTCGAGGAGTTGGATGATGTGCATGCTGTCCCGTACATATGATTTTGTACGTGCCACCCAGGGTTGTAAAAAGTGGTCAATAAATGTATTCAGAGGCTCTAGAATCGAGCCGCAGCCTGACACTATGGGCCTACCGGGAGGTTTCTCAAGTCTCTTGTGCACTTTAGGTAGTGCATATATTGTAGGAGTCCTGGGTTCCCGCTGATTCAGAAAACAAGTGTGGTAGCTGCAAGGCCTGCGATTCGTGTCAGGAAGGAACAAGCTTCACCCATAACTCAAAAACATATAGATTGTCCCACTTCACCAATTGCAACAGCACCCATGTGATATATTCCATCAATTGCCCCTGTGGTTTGGTCTATGTGGGCCAAACGATGCAAAAAGTCAAAACAAGGATACTCCAACATATGAGCAGACTAAGATGCAATACCATTGGGGCCCCACTAGTTGAGCACTATACTACCCACAAACACAAACCAGAGGAACTAGTGTGGAGAGTTTTGGAAAAGGTAACCATAGGTGCCAGGGGAGGTTCTCTAACAAAAGCTATGGCCTACAAAGAATGCAGGTAGATACACTTTCTAAATAGTGTGCAACAGGGTTTGAATGAGAGAGAGGAAACAGCAAGGCAGATGGGACAACTGTAACCGGAATAGTGGGATAGGTTAAATGAAACCATTATGCATTTTTTATGTTGTATTACGCACCCGTGAAATGTTTGAACATTGTCTATAAATGCAAAAACTGTATTCATTTGAAGAGTGGCTATACAGTCCCTCAACGATAGTATACTTTAACAATGTTGACACCGAGTGTTGCCCTGAAGTAGATAGTACAAAATTGAGTCACTGGATAATGTCTGAAGATGTCTGCATGTACTAACTTTGTCAATGCATGTGTATCAGCTATATGTATGAACATTAATACTGCCAAATGAGCTTTCCTTGGTCGGTTTGATTCAATATAGATCCAACCGTGTGGTTATTAAGATACTCTGGACAAGCCCCCACCTATAACATGCAACACTAATTGCACGATGGTTGCCAAAACAGGTCATACACTAATGTCCAAAAAGCACCCACAACGCGATACTATCACTGCGATTTGCGCAATGTGATATCGATCATACTTAAGTTCCCCAGCCTTTGAATACAAACTCCAGAATGTACACACTGCACATTGATCTTGCAGTTGCGCAATGGTCACCCAATAATGTCCAAAAAGCACCCACAAACGCGATATTATCACTGCGATTCGCGCAATGTGATATCGATCATACTCAAGTTCCCCAGCCTTTGAATACAAACTCCCGAATGTAAACACTGCACATTGATCTCGCAGTTGCGCAATGACCACCAAGACAGGTCGCCTAGCAACGAACAAACCGGGACTGCCATGTCGTCACCGCGTTATGCGTGTGACGTATGGTTGCCTAGCAACGAGGCAACGTCCTCGAGGCAAACGCGGAAATGATTATATCAGCGGCCCCGCACTCGGAGCCCGATCAGAATAGAACGGATGGGGGCTGATTCTAACTCCCGTAAGCAGAACGAGAACCCATACAATGGTGAGTACAATCTGCACGGCAAGCAATCTTGCCTAGATTGAAGGATTGCTACAATATGCGAGTACTCACTTATTCGCCCTTCCAAATTTCCAGATTGCGATAAATACTTAATGGAGAAACAGATCGCATCAGGATTAAGACATTGAGGCACCTCCCAAGACTTACGGAGGCAATCTGATGGTGAGTCTAGCACAGTTTTCCATAACCAGCCATAAACCGATCGTAAACTCAAAAGAATGTATGAGTCCCTAACCCATTCGAACTTTAAATTGCAGATCGTCAGAAATAGTCGACAGATTGACATATAATAAAGGAACGCCTATGTCAACAGGATTGAATCAGTATGAGAGACAGATGTCTGATCTCATTTGGTGAGTTGATACTACCACCTAGGTTAAATCATAATGCCTAAGAGCTTCACTAAGAGTTCAATTTTACTTACCCCTTACAAATTTACCATGTTACACAGATTAAACAGCACAGAAGAGGAGATCCTAACTAGCACCACTCCATGGTGTCTAACCCAAGAGGGGACCCAGGCTGGTGCCAAAGTAACCGGTAATTTGTGATTCCCATCCCAAATGAAAGTTTTTATCTTTTTAATGTAAACCTTGTGCAAAATCCAAACCTGATGGTTTTATTCTAATTAACCTACAGGCACGATATCACTTTCCCTGCCCCCGTCCTGAAGAAGACCCGCCAAAGACCCACAACTTAGGCGTCAACAGGGTCGAAACGTCGACAAAATATCATAAGGACCAATCATCCAAGTCCGGCGTAACATAGCTAACTAATATAGTGTGTTGGATTTGAGAATTATTGAATGAGAGATTGGCTTTCTAGTTGCTTTTCCCCCCAATACTCCTCATTCACATGTATATAAGTCACTAACTGTTTTGTCACTCAGTCACAATATTTCACTCTATGTCACAATTTTCACTGATTTGAATTGATGCGCCATACTTATAAATCATTTCTATGCATAATCTAAGGAGTCAGTTAAAAACAAAAAGATAAATCATGAATGAGAAATAATTCACTGATTAAAAACATGCTCTGACCCTTCCTTTGTTTGGTTTGCACTTAATGATTTAATCTAGAGTCATAATAAGTAACACTATTATGCTGTAAATATGTTTTGAGATACGCACAGTATTTGAAGCAATTTTGTACATACCCGACAGGACCATTGTTGATATTATCACTTATTCCAAAGATGGTTAATAAAGGAATTAAAGGATATATTTGCAAAAATTTCCAGTACTTCCTCATTTGGAGACCTCCAAGATCAAATTCTCTTGATTGGACACAGACTTAGTGTGTGTTGTGACTTAACCAGACTAAGATTGCGGTTTCTGCTTGGGCAGGATGCCTACCTCTGCCAACCAGCACCCCTTTTTCTAAAATACCTGAATCTTTTGTCAGATATCTCCTCCTCTACTTGTCATGGAAGTTGGAGAATTGGAAATGAGGTCAGTAAGATTTGTGACTCCTGAATTTTCAGAGGTCATTTGCAGTTCTTTGTTCACTGGAAAGGTTATCCTGCTAGTGAGTTTTCTTTGGTTCTTCCCTCTTCACTTCATGCCCCAAGATTGGTTTGTACATTTTTTCTAGACTTTCCTGACAAACCTGGGGCATCGGAGGGGTGTATCCTTTTGCGTCTGCAGCTTCTCAGCCTCCTGGGTTCCTGACAACCACCGTAATTTACTAGATCCCATGGATCCTGGGTCTCAGAAGAAGTACTATAAACCCAGAGCTGTGAGCTGGGAGAGTCCCTCCCCTGGGCCTGTTTCCTACCGTGCTCCTGGGGTCCTTACTGCTGCTCCTTCTCTTTTCAACTCCAAATTGGAAATCACCACCCATTGGAGTTTGCAGCTGCTTAATAAGGTGACTCCACAGCTAGTTCACTTCAGGTTTCTGTTGTCTTTTCTTCTCACTTTCCATCATAGATCTTCCTTCCTTGTTTCTAGTTAACCTTTCCAGTCCATTACGTTTCCTATCCTGTGACTTTTAACGTTTTTTCCTTTTCCTGTTCTTTTACTATTTAACAGCCTCATTCTGGTTGGCGGGCGTCCTGAAAAGCTCTGTTTTCTTGCTCCCTCCACTTGAAGATCCTGACTCCTGAAGAGTTCCACTATAGGATTCTGGAGTCCAGGTTTGTTTGCAGTCCCCTGAAGTCTTCATCTAGCTAGTGGATTTTTTTTACACCTTTGTTTCTTTCTCCTGAGGAGGTGGCAGCTTCTTGAGGACACTTGTCGGCTACATGTTCCAGTGTGTGGTGACATTGTGGCTTCTAGAAACAGACACCTGTACATCAGACAGCCTAAGGCTGAATTATGGGTAAGCTTCCAGACCTGTACACTTTGATTTAAACAGGAAGGTCAATGTATCATGCAAACACAAACCAGTGTGTCATGCGCTCATAAATGTGCACACCACAACACGTTGCCTAATAATTTCAGCATTTTTCCTTTTTTTGTAGAGAAAGGAATTGTGACATAACTTCTGGCCCTCTGCGGCTAATCTATATTAGGAATATGCAAAGTTGCAAAGCTTAAATATTGTGCTCCTTTGCATAATCATTGTTTTAAACTTTCGTAGCTTTGTGAAGTTTGAAGCTATCAATGTACTTATTACGAAAAGGGGAGCAAAACACTGAGCTTGTGTCACCAGTGGCAGCTGGCATTAATCACAGTAACAAGAAGCAGGCAGCCTCCCTCCCCTCCCATAAGCCAATCACAACGCTGTAATGGCAGCATTGTGATTGATCAGGATGCAGACTACTTAACACATAAGAGGGGAGAGGGCCAACCAATTGTACTCTACCACCCCGAGCCCCCACAGGATCTCAAGTACATACACAAGGGGGTGGAGAATAAAAGACAGAACTTATGACAAAACATACAAACTCATCAGTTTGAGAAAACTGCCCTCACTCACATACCGAAGTACGTGATATGCTTCGTCATAGGGCCTAGTTACAATATGCCCTGGTGTAGCCACCACAGGGCGGAGCATAAGGGAGGGGAAAAAAATAATAAATTCCACGCAACACAACGTACAACAGTAGAACTCAACAAATAAAGCACGTAACATATAATGTGTGAAGACAGTGCCAATCACCAAGAGGCTCCAAAGGATAGTGCGACAGAAAGGTGCAGGTAGTTGGAAGTGGTTAAAACTGGTTTGAGGGTACCAAACAAACCATTTTTATTTATTCTCAGGTTCCCCCACCAGGATTAAAATGAAAAAGGATGGGTAATGTCTTCGTGAGAAAATGAGGGTTCTCAAGACTTCCCTCCTATTACTGCTGTGGTCAACATGTTTCGACCGACTTACTGTGCCTCGAAAGTTCACCCCGGTCTTCTTCAGGACTGATGTCGCTTCCTGTACCACCTATGACCCCACCGTATTTTGGTTATTATGCCATGAAGTACGAGCCGGTCTGCCTAGATCCTAGCTCTTCTTGTCACGTGTAGAGAATGTCCCAATAGTCAGGGTGAACATTCACTAATAAGGAAAAAGAGAGATGGTATAGGCATGCTATACTCATAGATAATCTCTTCTCATCCCCTTATTTCAAAAGCATCTCAGATCATCTGTTAAAGTTCCATGTATTCCCAGGAGAAAATACACCCCTTTTAATCTTTATCCCGAGTCTCGTAACAGTCCCTCGGGTTTCAAAATGCCACATACTCTAGGAGTAGTATTGCTAAAATTTACATAAAAACGCTGTATGCATCCACATTCACCATAGGTCATCATGTTTATCCCAATTCACATAAACTTCCCAATCGTATCCTATCAAAAATGGGATGTGACAGCCCGTTCCCGCCTCCGTACTCCCCGAGTTTATGTTGTAGATAAACGCGAATTGGTGTCCGGCAGGAGGGGATCCCAGGAACACAACCTAAATACATCACATTGGTAGAAAAAGGAGGATATAGTAATGAACCCCCGTATCCAGAAGGTCGGACTTCTCGTCTAGTCGGTAGCGATGGACACACACCTGTATATTCCCATTGTTGATGGCCCTTAATGTCTCGTGTCGCTATCCATAACCCCCCTTCCCCCTATTTCTCTCTCTCTCTCTTTCCCCTTCTCCCCCTCCTTCTTTCCCAACTCCTTACTGTTCCGTAGGGGTGCCCTGCCAAGTCGGCCTGCTATCCGAAACGCAGTGAAGGAAGCGTTTGCGCGGTGTTCGCGAGTTTAAATGGTCTCATCACTTGCTCCATTACGTTCCCTGACGTCCCACGTGGGCAACGGCCCAACGTGTCATGACGTACTGGGCGGAACGGGAATAGGAATGACGGTAGATGTAGTTTCCCCGTATGGTCAATGAAGGGAAAATGAGTTCGCCAGTAAAAAATGATAATAATAATAAGTTTTTTTTTCAAGAACAGCTAAGGAACCCTGTTCACTCACAGGCAAAAACTGTTAGTCGATCTTAGATTTCATTTTAAATGATGCTTCAAAGATGAGATCGCCAGGTGGTAAATGGAGGGTTTAACATGCCGCTATTGCGGGATGCGGACTGCCCTGAGAACGAGATTGTATAAAGCAGAAGTATGTTACCACTAATAGGAGGTGCGGGATGCTATGGGAGCGAGTTCTTGGAAAAAAGGAGTGTAGGGGGCAAGTTGTAGTAAGAGGCAACATAAGGAGGCAGCAAGGGTCCCTCCTGTAGATGTTCAGTAGGAGTAGTGGAAAAGTAACTCATTACGCTTAGTGGCGGAGGGTAGGTGTATCCATCCACTAAAATAAGAGACAAAAGGGAAAGTTGGACAGATAATGAATCCAGTAGATGATGCCGACCAGCCAGGCGCCTATGGAGAGGCCATTTTCTCCATGTAGGCTGCATGCCACCTACATGGAGAAAAGGCTGAGTGTGCATGACTGGTTTGGTCGGCCAAACAGTCAGAACCCTCAGCAGTGGGCAAGCCACTCCTCCCTTGCCCTAGAGCAGACCCGCCCACCTCAACCATTCCCTTCTGCTTTCTCACAGTGCGAGAAGCAGAAACATAAAATGGTAGTTTTACCATTTTATGTTTCTGCTTCTCGCACCGCGAGAAAGCAGTGGGACGACGCTCCTCCGCCCTAATGGGGGAGCCCCCCTGTGTGACACTAAAAAGATGTAGCTGATGCTCAGAGCTGGGAGTACTTTGCCTCACAACCACAGCTGAACAGCTCCACGGTGCTAGTAAACTGCCCGGAAGTCCCAGAGCCTGACTTCCAGCATTGGGGAATCAAAAGTATGTGGCTTGTTATGTGGTGACATTTGTGATTTCCCACTGCCTCCCAGGGCTAAGAGCATCAATGAATTACAGTGAGGGAAACAACTACCTGCAATCATACGAACCAGGGGACTCATGATTGATGCAGATGAGCCACTTGTTAAACTTCCTAATAGAAATCTGGAAACTTCTTTACCAAAGTTGAAGTTTCTAGACTTAGCCCAAGTTTGTAGGCCAAAACTAACACAAATGATATTTTCAAAGTGCTCTGGTGGTCTTAGCACCCATGTAGGCTGGAAAATACAAGGCGTGGGCAAAGTTTTTATTTGGCTGGCTTGATATCCTTAATTATTGGTTGGTCAATGTATGCTTTTTAGGTCAAATTCTGCCGAACTGCGTCATTACGCTACCTGGAACAACGCAAATGAACAGAATGTGAGCAGCTCTTGTTCATCTCACTTGGGCATTATTTTTAGCAATTAGTACATCCTTGCATCACAATTCATGGGTGATTTGTGTTTCGTGAAAATTCAAATAATTTCACGATATTTCTCTAGCATTTCATGTAATTACGCAATAGAAAAGTGCGCACATTTTTAAACACCCCTAAATAATTCCCCTTTATGTGGAACTCTGTTGTTACAAGAGCTCGGGATTCCTTTTCTCTGAAAACGTGCAGGGATAACCAAGATGGACTTAGGTGTGTGGGGAACCTAAGAGAGTTCGATATGGCCTAGCCTCATGGGCCACTATAAGTGTTGACTTTCACCATGGCTGTGCACTCTGAGCAATCCGAGGTGGCGTAGTACACTCGCCAGGTCTATGTGTGGGAAGGATTCAATAAGTTATATGCCACCCAGAGCCAGCTGACATCCGATCGGTGCCAGTCCAAATGATGCAACAGCCCCCGTAACATCACTGCATGCCAATAACACTTCGGATGCAGGCTACTCAATTTATCCTTCTCCGGTTACCATAGCAACTCAAAACAAACAGGTCACCAGCAGGCGGTTCGGAAAGGGTGAGCTCTACTGTGGCCACTGCTCAATGCAAAGCCGTCCCTAGTGTGCACCAGGAGCCTGCTTCATATGCCATGGGAATTTATGCGGTGATAACTTCGCATCATTCAGCTGGAGATCAGGTCTCACCTGTCGGTTTATGCGGCTGGCAGATTCCGAGGACGCACCTGGGGCCTTCGGTGTGGGGGGTGGACTCCTCTGCATGTACTCACCGCAAGACCATCCCTCTGAGACACTGCTCGCCACCCCTTCTTCAACATCCCTTCAATGAATCCGCGAAATTATAAAGGGAAAGAAATACGAGTGAAGGAACATCGAAGCCATACTCAATGACAAGGGTTAACATGTTTTCCGCAAAAGCTTTACGCGCGTTCTTTGTGGACAAGAATAACAATCATATTAATAACAGCAAGACAAGAACTGGAGTGAGCAAAGTGTTTGTTAAGTGACTGAAGATTCATGAAGTTTCTGATTTTTTGACCTTCGACAACTTTTCAGTTTTCCTTCGCCTACACTTAGTTTTTGCTTCCTTTCAAGTGTTAGCTCGCTTTAAAACTACGTAGGGGCATATTTACAAGCCACTTTTGTCACTTTTCATATGAGAAAAAGTGATGGACCAGTGGCGCTATGGTATTGTAAATGAGCCTAATAGGTTTTTGTTTTCACCTTTCGATTTTGGAGTTAGATATGACCTCTTGGGGGATATTTACAAAAAATGCCGGAGCGCAGGGTTACTCCAAAATTGGTAACGCCACGTTCTGTATTTCCAAAAAATACCTTGCACCCCTGTGTTTACCCTAGCGCTGGCGCTTCAAAAGCTGCCTAGTGCCAGCGCAATCACTCTTGAGCCATTTTGCAAGGGCGCCTGCACTGCATGGGTGATTGTATATGTGCAGGAATGGACACCTTCCTGCACATAAACAATCTTTTAAGGCAATTTGCTGTTTCTATAAAATACACAGAGAAATGATTAACTTCTCCTCGTATTGCCAACCTAAGACCAGGTTTTACCTAGTCCTAGGGCCTCATTTATGAAGGCCTTGCGCCACCGGTGCGTCACTTTTTCCCATTTTAAAAGTGACGCACCGGTGGCGCAAGGCCTTCATAAATAAGGCCCCTAGTTTTTAGCACTGCCCCATCCTTGTAAATATGAGGCAGCGTCAAAAAGCAATTTGGTGTTGCAGTGGAACACTGGGTGTTGCAGTGGAACGCCCAAGTGGAGCATGAAAGGGGCCTCATTTACAAGACGGCGTTAAGCCACGCTTTGTACATAAGGAGAAGTTCTGGTGGTGATATCCCCTTGTAAATATGCCCCCTAGTTTTTAATAAAAATATATACTATACATACTTATGGGGATTTTTAATCAACTGTCTTCATCGAATGGTCTGCTGTAATAGCACTCACATTTTTCTTCTGTTCTGCACAGCATGGGCCACTGATACTGCAATCTTCAGCCGTTGGCTTACAGGACTCTAACTTAAGGCCATTCTGCCCTTGCACAATATAACTGACTGTAAAATAGGTAGTCCCCTTCAGAGCTAGGCAGTATAGATTTTTAAACAATGTTTGTTTGTATACAATGCACGCCTTCATACAAAAAATATTTGCGAATAAAATAGGCATTAGCAAGGGCAAAAGGTCATCAGCCAATGCTAGACCTATTGACCTTGCATGTGCAATGCTTGTTCAACCGCATGTATCTGAAGTGCCCTGAATGTAGGAATGCAACGCTGTGTGCAGTGTGTAAATGTGCTTCGGCATCTGTAGTAATAGATATGAAAATGTTCCTGTTGGATGGTATGATATATGATAAACTCCTCGTACTCATGTGTAACCACCCGTGTCTGTGGCATCGTGAATGCAGACTTGGATTGAGTTTACAGCAATCCTGACTTATTGGACTAAACTGAAAGCCTTAATATTAAAAAATATGTGGCCTTAACTTCTGTTCAGGAGAAGTTTGACCTTCAGGTGGCGGGTCCTCTTCAGAGATACAGCCGCTACTCTTTACTAACATCTGATGACATTTTAGAGAATTGGTGCATTGTATTTTTTATAAGTGTAATTTGATAGGAAAAGCAAGTTTTTTTAAAGACATAGGCTCCGGGTTTGTTATCACCTTCCAGATGGTGTTTCAAGTCATTCCATCTTTCATTCCCTCTGTCCTTGGAAGCATCTTTGGAGATCTTCCCCTTGTCCTATTTCTAATTGCAGGGACAATGGTGTTAATATTTTTGCGCCGCAATGGATGTTCCATATCAAGATCAAATGGAGCTGGCACTGTCCTGTTGTGCAGTGAGTGCATGGTGCATTGCTTTAGCGAACTTTGTTTCGAGATATGGATGAGCATTGGTTCTTGTCATTTCTGCTGGCATGGCTTCACTGTATGCAGCACGTGTTCTGCTGTCTCATGTGCACTTATGAGTGTGCTGCACTGGCGAAAATGGAGGGGGCATACCTGCATGGTACGAAGAGGGTCCCCCTCCAGGCTCAATCAGGAGTTCTCTGGCCAGAGTGCAGTGCCGAGGGGGCCCATGGAGCTTTGCCCCCCCCCCGCATCATGAGGGCCTGTGTTACACCCCTGGCGTGCGGTGGATTTGAGCTTGAGGTCGCAATTGGTTGACCCTTCAGACATACATGTACCGATGGACCCTTTAAAGGTCCATTTGTATAGCTGTCTCCCGTGGATTCCATTGCTCTTGGCTGCATCCTACAAGCCTTCTTGGGTTACTTCTGCACCTGGTGGATTGGATCTTGGCTCTAGCTTGATTGAAAGCCAACTGGCTTTTTTCACTTTCACAGCGGCTGCTGTGGGGGGGGTGGATGGGTACATATTTGCTCCATTAACTTGCTCGGAGGTATGCCTCTGGGATCATCATCTGTGGATGCTGGGAAAAGAAATGTTTCATTTACCATCGAAACACAAACATCTAGCTATTCCGTTTGGGGGAAACTTTTTATTCGTCTGATTTTAAAATACCAAATTTATTATAATTTCACCTCTTTTTCTCACATTTATATATATTTTTTAAATTGGCTCTCATTTGCTTTAGTCCTCAGAATAGCATAAGTTACTTTTTAAGAAGAGCATTTTTTAATAATTATTTTATAGCATTTTAGCATTGAATAACTTCTTAGTAGACTTATGTCCTAGGAGTGGGTCTCATGTGTCCCAGTTTGGCCGAGGAGGAACCTTTGTCATTTTACAGGAACACAGGCCTTTCCTTAAGTTGCCTTCGCCTTTTCAAATCAACTTTTGATATACATTTGCATTCGTCACACTTTGGGTTAGTTTCCTAGAAGCACTAACCTTGCTTACACGAGTCAACTTCACAAGAATAGTATCATATATGCTTGACACTGTTGCGTGCTTATCTAGGATCCTGATCGATACTGTGACCTTATGCCCCTATTTGGCTATAAATCCATTTATTCCCTATATTGGCATAACCGTTCAAGTGCAATATTCAGTAACTCATCTCTGGCCTCACACGAACAGAGCCACATTTCAGAATAGCTTTCTCTGCCACTTCCTTTGCAACCAATTAGTGCAATGACAGAGCAGAAGTCACTATCTGAGATTCCTAGATTAACACTCCGGGCTCTTCAACAAGATAAAACTCAGCAAACCTGGAAATCCCTGCTTGCTGTGTTTTGATTAGTAATAGAACTCTAAAGAGCAACTGATAGCGATCACTTCCTAGTGACATCTTTATTGACGTCTTATGTCCAGCAAATTTACGTCAAACAAGGCACCTTTCAGGTATAAATACTACCAACGTTGCCTTAAGCAATAGCTGTTCGCTGATGCTGCTGTCTCGTTGCTGTTGGTGAAGCTGATGCTGCCAGCTATCTCGCTGCTGCTGAAGAAGCTGTCATGCTGATGATACCATAGCTGCTATCGCTACTGCTATCGCTGCTAACTAGCAAACGATGGTGTGGTGAACTTAGGAGCTGAACAGCCGTCCCTCTGCAAGAGCCCAGCAGATGCAAGCTGCCCGCGGACGCTGTCCCCCCTCTTTCTCCTCCTCAACGCGCTGAAAAAGAGACGTTGTCTTTCTCCTGCCGAGAAATCCAGCTCCAGCGTTTCTGGTCTACCGTTGCGGGTGACTGGGATATCGAGCCCTGAGGGAGATACCAGACCTCCATCATTCTATTCCAGAGGTATGGTGTTGACTAAACCCTTGAGAGAGAATTCTTGAAAGCAAACCTTGGCAAAACCAACTTAAACTAAAGCTACTTACTTACTCCCCTCCCAAGTATTAGGCTTAGGTCAGGTACACTGGGGTAGGCGTAGTTAGAAGCACCAGTTGAGTATTTTAGCCTAATGTATATATGAATGTATATATGTTTTATTACTTTTAAACCATTGTATGGCTAAGAAACCATATCAATGCTTTTACAGTATTATTTTGCAATACTTATCTTACTGTACGTACTTTTTATAATAACAAGTCTTGCAATTGTGGCAATTCATTTCTCTTGTATGAGAAGAAAGACTGTTCAATAAATGTTAACCTTTTATTGACAAACGCCCGTCTCTCTATTCTCTACATATTGTGAAAGTAATCTGCATCAACCTGACTGAGTAAAATAACTGTCTATTGTTTCACACGACCCTAGAGATCGACTCTTGATCTGAGGAGCAAAGTTGTCATGTTGCACAGTTGTTGGAAAACTGAATCCCTTCTTGTCTGTGCCAGGGAAGCTGATCACTTCCTATTTCAGTCAAGAAAGTTTCCAGTGACCTCTGAGCTAGTTGGTAACAAACCCAATTAAGTTTAGCATAGTCAGTAGAGGCCTGGAAGATCCGCACTTCTACGTCGATACTACTGTTTATGTTATTCCAATGCGCAGGGCCTATTGGGAAAATAGGAACTACACTACATGGCGCCCAACGTTTGGTAAGGCGATAAACTAACGCAAGACGTTAGAGTAACTCAGTCGTGCATATTTCACACAGACCCCTTTCTCCCGTAAATACTCCAATAGACGTCTGGAGTGGGTGAAAGGTTAAAATCCGCCCGACCTCAGTAGGAAGAGATTCCTATGTAAAGCTCTGGTTTATTCAACGTTGAAGGATACAGTGTTCCAAAATATTGTGCACCTAATCTTTGTCTCCTTGGAGACCTACTCTGCAAAGCCTGCATTTATAAAATGTCAGACAGTGAAGAAGAAAGGGAAGCAGCTAGGCTGGCAGCCCAACTAATAGAGGAAGACTCGAGTCTCCTACAGACAGACCCGGATGCTATCGACATCCCGGTCCATTTAAGAAAATCTATAACTTTAAAACTTATAGAAAACGGACTGACACCACAAGGTGGTACAGTAATCTTCGTGATAGAGGCTCACGAATATCGGCAGACAGAGGTATTCTATTCATGGATAAACTTTCCAGCGGCAAACGCTAGAACAAAAGAGTTTCACTATTACAAAATAGAGAAACCTCCGGAAGAGTACGCTCCTTTCGAGGAGACTGAAATCCCACTATAATTCCAAGAGCACCTGCTCTGGTTTAATGGCGCCCTAAAACATAATGATCATATTACCAGGCTCGGTCCACTAGGTAGACCAGGAGCAACGTGGCCGGTTCTAGCCAGCTACACACCACATCCAGACATTGCAAAAATGTCAAAAGAAGAGCTGTTAGTACAGCTAAAAACATTAATTAAAATACATAGGCAATTAGTGCAATATGTAATGCGGACTGCAACAGTTCAGCCAGCTGTTAATGTACCACAGCTGACCCTTCATCAGGGGTACACTAATACATTTACACCACAGAACATACAATCATGTCTTGGTAAAACACCCGTAAAACGGGAACAAATTCCTTTCTGGTTAGCACAGAAAATCACTCAAATAGAGGCAGTATTCCCGGATACTACCCCTATAGAGAAACACAGAATCTTGACAATCTGCCTTCCTATGGGAATCGCACCACACGTGGAGGACTGCGACACTTGGGGTACAGTCTTTGCTTCCATTTACACAAAAACACACGGTGTTCCGTCTATGGCGGTAATACCAGAAGTGCTAAAACAGATTCAAAATGAATACGGTCCAGAGCCCGCTTTAAATCTTGGTATGAAATTACTGAAAGACTTCAAGCAGGTCTCGGCTATATTATTAGCCAATGTAAAAGGAGAAGCAGCATCTGTGGCGATCCGCCAGAAGTTGAGGGAAACAGATATAACAGATCAGCCAGTCGAGCTTGCCAGAATCATAGAGAAATGCTATGAAGAATTAGGTAGAGACTGCTTGGGTGGAAAACCAGTAAAGCCCCAACTGCTCGAAAATACTGAAAAATTATTTATTAAAAATAATTCAAACACTCCTAAAAAGAGCTGGGATGGAAATAAACAATCCACTCCCAAGGAAAAAGTTTTCCAGTCCAGAGGAAGGTCTCCTCGACGGAGGGAAAGAGCTCCGACTCGAGAACACCAGTCTCCCCAGAGGGAGCCCTCTAAGAAAAGATATAACCTTAGAAATAGGGATAATCTGAAAAAACCTGATAGATATCAAAGTATTGATACACGTCCCTCTCGATCTTTTACCCAGAAATCGGAAAGAAGAGGACGGTCAGACCCAGGAGAGCATACCAAGTCCAAAGACAAGGAACCTGCTTAGAGTAAAAAATCTCAATTTCCAAAAAAGAAGGTAGCCAGTATTAGAGTAATCAACCATGCCGAGAATACTGAGGACACAGTTGAGAAACGGGGAGTGGGCATTGACAATGTTGGACAGTGCAGCAGAAATCAGTATAGCGCGCAAGATCCTGATGAGTCATCTGGAGACAGTGGACACGAATGAATACATTCAGGTTGAAACTGCCGACACCAGACTTAGCGAGCCCCATAAAATATACGAAATAACATTGCGTATAGAGGGTGATAAGACTAGGAAAATAAAGGGTCTATTTTGGGATAAACTCTCAAAAGGCTATGATATTCTGTTAGCTGAAAAAGATTGGCCCCCAGAGTTTGTCAGGGAGTGCCCTCGTGGCGAAGAAATGATTATGCCTGCCTTCTCGAATCACATTCCGATTCACAAAAAATATACTTATGCAAGGAAATGAGCAGTAGCCCAGGCACCGGCATTATATAAAAATCATGTAGGATGGGATGAGGACTCTCCTCCTCACAAAATCCAATTAAAAAGTGAACCAACTGCCCAACATCAGTATCCCATTAAGCACGAAGCTAAAAAACAAGTCAGGGAGATCTTAGATCAACTTGAATACCAGGGGGTGATTGAAACATGCACCTCTCAAATGAACAATCCTTTGTTTCCTGTCTCCAAGCCAGACAATTCATATCGTCTAGTTTTGGACTACAGACACCTTAATGCATGTTGTAAAACATTTGCAGTACAAAACTCGCATAGTGCAGCCCTAATGAATAACATAGTTAGGAAAAAGTATAAAACGACATTAGACATATCTAATGGTTTCTTTTGTCAAAACATTGCACCAGAAAGCAGATATTTGACTGCTTTCTCAGCATTTGGGTCGCAGAAAAATTCTGTCGACTCCCACAGGGGTTCAAGAACAGCCCAGGACTATTCTCAGCTAGAGTAACAGAGTTACTACAAATATATGATGATGAGGCATTATCTTACGTAGATGATATCTATCTCACAGACAACGACTTGGATACTCACTTGAAAAGAGTGAACACCATTATACTTGGGTTTGCAGCAGAGGGTTACAAATTCAACTTTAAACAGTCTCGAATTGGCCATCTGACAGTACTATTCTTAGGGTACGAATTATCAAGTGAAGGGAAAAGCCTAGCGGACAACTTCTTAGAGAAGTGCGCTGTACTCCAAGCTCCAAAAACGCTGAAGAATCTACAATCCATTCTAGGTTTTCTGAATTTCGGAAGAACTTACATTCTAAATTACGCAGAGAGGGTTAAACCTCTCTACGAACTAATAAAACCTGATTTTAAACAAATCAATTGGACTCAAAAACACACAGAAATTTTGAGATCACTGCAAACAGACATGTTAGCTAAAACAAAATTAGATACACGTGACAACACACGCGATCTTTTAATCCGAGACATCCCAGGAAGATGCGGATTCACGTACCTAACCTCTAATGAGGGAGAAAAGGTACCAATTTCAATTAAATCTCACTTGTACACACAAGCAGAAAAAAGATTCAGTCTCACAGAAAGAACTGTGAAAGCAGTGCAAATTGCATTAGCAAATGAACGAGAACTAGCACACGGCAAACGGATTAATATCCTCACAGCGGAATCCGCCTTCGAGGCGCTATTCAGCCCAGTAAACCTGCCTACAGTGTCACTGGATCCGAAATGGATACAGTGTGTAGATTCTCTAGGAGCGGAAGATGTGAGATACTATTTCGCTCCGCAATTTGAAGAACTGAATGATTTAGAATATGAAGAAGAATATCCTCTGCCAATCGAACTTCTGCCTCTCCCACAGTACGCCTGTATAATCTATACAGATAGATTTGTACAGCATTTCAATGTAGAGAGCAAATCCTGCGATGCAGCCTGTGCGATTGTTAAAGGTCGTTGGCTGTGCGGTAAATTCAGACCGAAAGTAACAAAAACTGAATCATTGAGAAACTGTTCGGCTCGAAGAGCTGAAATCGGATGTTTAAAGATGGCGCTCGAAAATGCAGAACGTGAATTCCCCACACTTATCGTGTGCGATTCTCATTTTTGCGTCAACTCTTACAATAACAAATTGCAGAGGTGGATTGAAAACGACTACAAAGATGACACAGGTGCCACAATAAAGCATAAATTGCTCTGGAAACAGGTAGCTCTTTTATGGAAAGAACTACAAAAGACTCACGTGATACACTCACAGAGTCTTCAACGTGATGGCGTTCACGTTGCAGGGAATTCATTGGCTAATACAGCCACAGCTGAAGCAACTAAACCGGCTTCCGTAGCCACAAAAAAGCGTACAGAAAAATACATAGACGGGGAAACCATGCTGGCAGTAAAAACGACCGTAAAAGGCGACTGTGCAGCACAACCCGTGAACTATCCACTCAATTATGCATACGTAATCGATGCAAACTCCGTTCCTTTTGCTCGAATCCCTGGAGTGGGGGATAGGGTAATTCCAAACACAAACAGGAGAATATTTTTAATAGCAGACGCACACATGGGTGAAGGTCCAAGGCACATTCAGATGAGGGACTCTCTGAGAGAGTTGGAATCAGTATACTGGTGGCCGGGAATGAGCGTGCAACATCAGATATATGTAAAGAACTGTCCGGACTGGGACAGGGATCGCAGTAATGAACCGGTCCTGCCTGTTGCACAGTTACCATTTATAGAAAGGGTAATGATGTCCGCAAGCCATTCAGCGTCCTATTAATCAGTTAAGACTAAAACACACTTACAAAATGAGGCCCCCAGCGCTCGGCTGACGCTAGAACGGTTATAAAAGATCTGCGAGTCTTTATCAGCACATACGCAATTACCACGTTCCATTCTGACCAGGGTCCTGCTTTTAGCTCTTGAGCTTATAAGGAGGCCATGGCCAGCATGGGAATTGGGTTGCGGTATTCTTGTCCATCGCACCCCGAAGGGAATAGTGTGGTAGAAAGAAAAAAACAGGACATAAAGCGATCTATAACAGCAAAGGTATTAGGTTCAGGCGCTGGGTGGGTCAAACATCTAATAAGTGTCCAGTCCAGTCTTAACAATTTGCCAAGAAAATCTCTAAAAGGTTTCAGCCCATATGAACTATTGTTCGGAATTAGAATGAGAATTCAGGACTTAGATAGTCAGGTATCAGTGGTACAAGATAAAAAAACAGACTTTGACATCAAAGATCGTTTGGCTGTTTTATAGGAACTGAATGAAACAAGAAAATCCTTAAGCAACATAAAGTTAAAGCAACAGCCAGATACCACTGACGAGGCACCACAAGCAACAGCCCCAGCAAGGCCTGTCTGGATTCCAAAGATTGGGGATCTAGTCAGAGAAAAAATCGCGGTGAAGAAGGAATTTGGGCCTTCTTACAGAAAGCAGTACCTGTCTTGGCAGTCACCGGAAGAAGATCAGTAGTACTTCCGCCCCTTGCTGGTAAAAAGGAGAACAGAGTCGTGTCTATCGACCTGGTAAAACCACAACCAGGTGGCCTATAATCAACAGTAGGCCCAGTGGACTCCCAAGAAACAACAGAATACCCAAACTTGCAACAATCCAAGAGGTTCAAACTGAAAGACTAATCACATTCGATCAGCCTGCAGTGCACAGAGGACTATGCAATAATGCCATGGAACTTGTGCCTCTTGAGACACAGATTGAAACAGTTCGTCAGGAAACACCAGTCTACAATAATGTGGCATCAGAAAGTGCTACCGAGAGACAGATTGAAAGAACAATCCCAACAATTGACAGAACTGCCTCTGGTTATTTCATCGACTTCGACAACTTCTCTGAAGATCAAAACGACCCCGAAGTGATGCCAGAAACAAAAAAGTATTCTAAAGAAAAAACAACAGGACTCCTTCAACAAATCAAAGAATTATATCTGGATTCACCGTTGATTGAGCATTGGATTATTTCAGGGGTATTCATACTCCTACTATGCCTAATTTTAGTTTTAATTTTAGGAAAGTTTATTACAATTGAATGGACACAGCAAGTCAGAACATCAACCTAGTCCTGAAACCACACAGATCATCCCACGTGAAGAAAAGAGAACTGTCAACAGTAAATGTCCCAGCCATTCCAATACCTGGTGGGGTAGTATGGGAGAAAACTGACTATGAGATCTATGGTCCGGTCGAAATCCTGAAGTATCCTCATCAACTGAAGGTTTCCTTAAATGACTTTGTAAAACCTAGTACATTCTCTGATGATTGGGACTTTAACAGTATTAATGACATGATGTCTGATTTAGTAATGTCAGCTAGATTCACAGAACATGATTATTTACAAGGTTCATCTAGTTATGAGCAGACATTCTGCTACACACATTATGGCGATCATTATTTGCATAAATCTGCACAGCCTAGAAATGTTTTTAAGTATAATCAATGGGAACATTGTGCTACACCACCTAAAAGCAGTTCTAAAGCATTTTTTGAGAAATTCAAATACTTCTCAGGGTTTAACACCAGTGATGCAGAAACGTTTTATTACAAATTGTTAGATAAAACAGGAATGAAAACAATGCTGACAAATTCTAAATTGATATATTCAGAAGCATTTTATGACAAAATGATGACATTTGGTTTTGATTATTGGAAAAATAACATTGAAACAAAAACCATTTGGGGTACAAAAGATTGTCAGGTACAAGGCCTTGAAGCACTATTCAGAACCTGCATGATACCAGAACAAATGATGTTTTTAAATGACACAATTCACCAAACATCCTGTCTTGGCCTAGCTAAGATCAAAGACCTTAACAAACCGTCTATTCCAAAGCCAATACCTGAGAATACAACAACAGATATTGAGATAGACGTAACTAAAATTTTACATTTTAACAGAACACATCCTGATTGGAAAAAGTGGTTAATCTGGCCTACTGACACAAACAACTGTCAAGATAGATTCCTGAACAAAACACAGGGTTTAAAAATGACCAGACAAGACCCTAGATACTCCCAGAGACAACATCCAGGGATAGTAACAACATACAGTGTAGGGAAACTCTGCCTCGAATGGCTAGGAACATCCACACTGGCTGAAATTAAGCAACACTTATCTTTACTAAAAGATGGTGCTGATTTGCGCGATTTCATTCTTGGACCATGCAAACAGCGTCAAAAGCGTTTCATAGCGACCAGTATCTATGCTGCGTACAACGAGGCTTGGAAAGTCACACAAATTGAAACAGCAAAAAAAATACGAGAAATTGATCGTATTAATTTGGAAAAATCACTTTCTGTAGTGGACAATGGGTTAATGACTCTGTCCTCCAGAATATATTCGTTGGACAATATTGTATCTTCTGCCTTTGACATAATAGACAGAGACTTGCTAATGTTACAACATGGCCAGTCTCAATTACGTTCTATTGTACAATTGGGCTGGACGCTGCAAAATCTTCGTTCAGGCTATGTGCTGTGGCGTTTAATCAACACAACGTCATTATTTTCCATTTTTAATCTTACTGATAAACAAATCAGTTTGGCACAGAAAGGAGCAGACTATACAATCCTGAGCATCGAAAAACTTGAGAGATTACCATTGACAATGTCAGAGAGTCCTGTCATTGAATGGTTAATACACGGAATTATCACTATTCCGATAACAACTTTCCGATTTAAAAAGTGCCTTGAATACATACCTACTGGCCAGTATGAACGATTGGGTAAAGGTTATGTTAAATCAGAATGGAAATTACCATACACACATTCATGCTATAGTGACAGCGACAAAAATGTATTTCTTAGTGGTGAAAATTGTAAACATTCACTAAGCGGTATACTTTTGTGCCAGGGTATTAATTTACACAGAGCCTGTGAAGGTAATTCTAACAACCTTTCATGCCACCAGCTAGTCACACCTGCAACTCAGATAGAGCCCTTCTTTATGCAACTTGCTAACGGGAGTTACATTCTTAGAACGGATCACAGATGTTGTGGCCTTGTTCCAGGGAAAAGTTATCTAGTAAGCGTAACATCCATGGTCAAATGTTTATGCAGGCATTGTTCCCGAGCGGGCCTGCAGACACTGAGACTCCCATCTGGCCTCGTCTGAATCTCTATTCTATACGAATTGATACTTTAAGCAAAATGAAGTCTGTGCTTTTGCAGACAACAGTGCCCATAACGTCATCAAAAGAGACGTATGATCTTCTAGTTGCAAGGACAGCTACGGAGGTTCATGACCTTTTATCAACAAATTGCCCCGTGCATTTCGTAGAAATGCTTAGCCAACTCCTTAACATGTCTAGTGCCACAGGCATCCCAGGCATATTTAAGACGATTTTTACGGGACTGCTAACACCATTTCAAGCAATTCTGGGAATCGTTCCAAATTTTGTCCACTCTGTTTTTGGCGGCATACCCCTATTTTTGGGACTTGTAGCAGGGATTTTATTTTTGACCCTCCTGCTTCGTTATGGCAAGCCACAGCTCAGACATAGCTCCTATGGGAATGGAAGAGACAATCCTAGCAATGCGCTACCGGGACAGAATAACTAGAGTCCTTGGATTGGCCAGGCTGAGAGATCTAAACATGACCTGGTTCCTTTCATTCAGACCTATATGGCAGACTTGTATCTTACTGGTACTTCGATGTATGCTATGCGGAGATGAGTGCGTGTTGGACATCTGTCTTTCACTTCCATCAGCAGTACCAATGGACGTCGATACTTTGCTCAGTCCGATAACGGCTCACGCATTGTGTTGTCCCCAGCGGCTACCAATCCTGATGACGGCATTCGTTGAGACTCCTGTGCTACGACTAGGTGGTAACAGTGGAGCGAGTGACAAAAGCAACATCACCCAGGTACGACCATCTGTGAACATTGCTGATCCCGACTATTATGACAGCAATCATTCTCACACCTGCCAAGTTACAGCACTATCTAATTTGGTTGAACTGTCACCTGATTTTGTAGACCAATTCTTTGAGAGCCTGTCTGATATGATGTTCTCACCCGGACAGAAATAATAACTTTGGAGAAGCTTTCCGACACACAGCGTTCCCATGAACTCTGAATTCGGCCTTCAGTTTTGAACAACAAAAACTGCTAAAAGCGTTGGAACTCTATTTTCCCCGTTCAAGCAATAATTCTTTTGAATAGAACACTTTTTAATATTCACCCTTTTTGGCACACAAAATTCTTTGCTTAAGGTAAAAACTATTCTTAGAGAACAGAAGCTTCAAACTTCTATTTCTAAAATACATCTAGAGACATATTAACTTTACACCAGCCTCTAGCACATTTATTGCAATGCATTTATATGTGATGAAATTATCTCGCCCTTCTTCTGTTTCAGAGATATTTCATGTGTAATTCTTTTTGCATAATCGTTCATTGATTTCATATGCTATAATTTTTGAATGATTTCTATGCTTCAAAAACGTACAGTACCTAAATTTTCACGTATTTCAATATACGCCTATTTCAAATGCATTTATGTATTTTGGGGTGGGCAATGTTACACATGCATCTTATTGCTCTAGTTTTAGTAATTTGATGGACATGAATTCGTGGAGTGGGTGTTGCGTGCTTATCTAGGATCCTGATCGATACTGTGACCTTATGCCCCTATTCGGCTATAAATCCATTTATTCCCTATATTGGCATAACCGTTCAAGTGCAATATTCAGTAACTCATCTCTGGCCTCATACGAACAGAGCCACATTCCAGAATAGCTTTCTCTGCCTCTTCCTTTGCAACCAATTAGTGCAATGACAGAGCAGAAGTCACTATATGAGATTCCTAGATTAACACTCCGAGTTCTTCAACAAGATAAAACTCAGCAAACCTGGAAATCCCCGCTTGCTGTGTTTTGATTAGTAATAGAACTCTAATGAGCAACTGATAGCGATCACTTCCTAGTGACATCTTTATTGACGTCTTATGTCCAGCAAACTTACGTCAAACAAGGCACCTTTCAGGTATAAATACTACCAACGTTGCCTTAAGCAATAGCTGTTCGCTGATGCTGCTGTCTCGTTGCTGTTGGTGAAGCTGATGCTGCCAGCTATCTCGCTGCTGCTGAAGAAGCTGTCATGCTGATGATACCATAGCTGCTATCGCGACTGCTATCGCTGCTAACTAGCGAACGATGGTGTGGTGAACTTAGGAGCTGAACAGCCGTCCCTCTGCAAGAGCCCAGCAGATGCAAGCTGCCCGCGGACGCTGTCCCCCCTCCTTCTCCTCCTCGACGCGCTGAAGAAGAGACGCTGTCTTTCTCCTGCCGATAAATCCAACTCCAGCTTTTCTGGTCTACCCTTGCGGGTGACTGGGATATCGAGCCCTGAGGGTGATACCAGACCTCCATTATTCTATTCCAGAGGTATGGTGTTGACTAAACCCTTGAGAGAGAATTCTTGAAAGCAAACCTTGGCAAAACCAACTTAAACTAAAGCTACTTACTTACTCCCCTCCCAAGTATTAGGCTTAGGTCAGGTACACTGGGGTAGGCGTAGTTAGAAGCACCAGTTGAGTATTTTAGCCTAATGTATATATGAATGTATATATGTTTTATTACTTTTAAACCATTGTATGGCTAAGAAACCATATCAATGCTTTTACAGTATTATTTTGCAATACTTATCTTACTGTACGTACTTTTTATAATAACAAGTCTTGCAATTGTGGCAATTGATTTCTCTTGTATGAGAAGAAAGACTGTTCAATAAATGTTAACCTTTTATTGACAAACGCCTGTCTCTCTATTCTCTACATATTGTGAAAGTAATCTGCACCAACCTGACTGAGTAAAATAACTGTCTATTGTTTCACACGACCCTAGAGATCGACTCTTGATCTGAGGAGCAAAGTTGTCATGTTGCACGGTTGTTGGAAAACTGAATCCCTTCTTGTCTTTGCCAGGGAAGCTGATCACTTCCTATTTCAGTCAAGAAAGTTTCCAGTAACCTCTGAGCTAGTTGGTAACAAACCCAATTAAGTTTAGCATAGTCAGTAGAGGCCTGGAAGATCCGCACTTCTACGTCGATACTACTGTTTATGTTATTCCAATGCGCAGGGCCTATTGGGAAAATAGGAATTACACTACAACACTATGTTCAAGGCCTACATGTTTGTTGTGCAAATGTGCTTGTTTTTTTCCACCCATATGGCAACACAGCTATCTGTAGCACACAAACAATGGCAACCTGATCACAATCTCAGCCTGAAGCAAGGATATCTTTTGTTATAAATATACATTAATTTCTGGTTGTTGGGAAAGGAGCACTTCGGCTGTGGCCGAGAGGTCTCTACACACTGATGCTTTCGCCCAGCAGCTGACTGATATCTCAATAAGGGATGTCCAGCTTATGACACATTTTTCCATCAGGTGGTAGGGGTGGATCATCCAGTATGGGGATTCTTGGCAGAACATACATATACACCCTGGACAAGTAGGTTATGGTATGCTTAGTAGGAGTATGTCAGATTGTTAAACTGTTTTATATGCTTGCATACATACGTTGTTTCAGAAAGTTGGTGGAACTTTTTATTTTGTTCACTCTCATGATACTTCTCATAACATTCATCTGTTTCTGTCGCCTTCTCATTGGAGCACACATTCTATACAAGAATCACAATGGGTTGATAAACATTGAAAATATTCCTATGTGTATTCTTTGTATATTTCTCTGAGCAAAAGAGAGCAAGAGTGTCTGAGTGAACAGTTCTGGATCTGTCACCACAATTTCTGAGGGATCAGAGTTTTTATGTTCAGTGGTTGCCAGAAGTGTTTTCTCTCAGGCTAGGTTTAGGGGGGCTTATAATGGCACAGTGAGGTAGCTGGTCTATGGGTCAACATATCATGAGTGGGTGCACAGAAACAGTCTGGTACTCCCAACGTTGATGTCATCCACAAACGTGTAGTTTCTACTGATTAGTGGAAACTACACGAGAATGCAGTAACCCACCTCCTGTAGACATACACTCCATTTGGTAGCCAAGCCCCTACACCCTCCTTCACCATATGGATATGTTTGCATGGAGACTGCAGTTTCTCCAGTCACCCAAGCCACAATTGGTGCTCAAGCCCGACTCCACTCAGCTTTCACCCTGTGCACAACTCTTCACAGACTGCCTACTTCCTCCAGATACCCTGCCTCCTTAGGAGGTCAAACTCCTACTATGCACAGCCTCCACCCTTTTCACAACTCTTCCTGTATTATCCCATTCCCTCCAGATATTTAAAGCCCATTAGGTCATAAAGCTCTTACTAAACCTAGTAGTCACCCTGTGCACAACTTTTGATAGCGAGGCCACTGCCTCCAGACTCCCTAAACCTGTTAAGTGATCAAGCCTGTACTTCACACAACATGTGCGTGCCGTATAGGCAGCTCTTCATGGAGAACCCAATTCCTCAACACACTTCCGCCCTATTAGGAGGCCAAGCAAGTGTAAATATACATATAAATATATGTATTCTCAACGTGCTTTTATCTGACTTTGCTACCTGCAGTTAACTGTAGTATGTTTTTAATCACTAGTATTAGTACTAAATTCACTTTACAGACACTTTTTTGCTCTGCAGTAACTATAAGAGGATGTTCTAAAAAGTGCATGTCTTTATTTTGATTATTTTAACTTGTGCAATTGCTTTATTTATGCCCACTGGGGCATAATATCTTTTTATAAGTGAAGGCGTGTGCCATTATTAATGATAAATGAGGGTTCCTGAGACTATATGTGTTATATATACTGAATGAACTTTGTGTATATATATGAAGTATAATCATTGAATTTATTAATTATGGTTTAACAGTTTTTAACCATTTGTATATATATGAAATGAGACTTATTTATAGTTTAATCAAGATATATATTTTTGTAACCAGGTGTATATATATAGAATGAGATCTATTTATATATTTATACAAAATGTTATAACAATAGTGATTATACTCGACCATTGCGACTTTGCACATTGGAACCCCTTGGGCACTATGCCCTTTATCCACACTCAAATGAATGAAGTATGTCTTCACTATCTATGACTTTTGAAAAAATGCAATTTGCACAGGTGTAACTAATTATGTACTCGCACTTTAAAACCCTCGTTTGTGTTCATGACACTCTATGTGAGCAAGCCTCTCTCGAGGTGAAACGCGTCATGGCGGTGTTGCAGGCTTTAATTTTGGCACGAAATAAATCACTCTAAGAAACTGCACTTACCTTGTGGTCTCGCTTCCTTCGTTGTTCTGCAGAAGGCAGAGTATACTACGACGACCTTTGGACGTATTAGTAACTGGAAGCTTCCTGGTTACAAGCGGGACCCCTTTCCATCTGGGCGACGACACGGCAGGAAGCAGTGGTTCTGTGACCCGGAACCGTTCTCTGGCACTCCGGTAGGAGGAAGCTGTGTACGCCCCTGCAAGACAAGCACACGTCTGCCGAGGAAGAGTGGAGCCATCGACACCGGAGGAAAACCGTGGTGTTTGGCAGCCCGTTTCCGGGTAAGACAGCAGCAACGATTGCAGTGGAAAGTGTGCCGTGTGGAGTGCGCGTTGATTTTATACAGCGTGCCTCACTAGCTGTGTTTCTTAGTTTAAAGTGCCTGACATCGACTTGCCACATATTGCAATGTCCGCCGCGGTGTTGCGGAACAGGGAGCAGGCTGCGGAGTCAGTCTTTGAGAGCCCAGCAGGGGGAGACTCTTTAACATCTAATCAGCAACCAGAGGGAACGAAAACTAACCCCACTATTAGAGACACTTTCCGCAAGCTAGAAAAACTTTCGAAGAAGGAGCAGGCTAAGTGGTGGGAGAACAAATCCCTCACGAGATACCTGGAGGTTGGGCGGGTCCCCAGGGGTCTTCGAATTACACTAGCCCCGAGTTATGACAACCCGGACCCACACATGCTCGAGGAGTGGGCCACTGCCAACCTGGAATCATCGGCAAGGTTAATGAGAATCCTTGTCAAATATGCGGAAAGTGATAGACTGAAGCTTCAAACGGAAATTGAGGAAATAGAGGCGGAGCTGGCTAAAACTGAGGTCAATGATGAAATGAAAAAAATGAGGGAAGACATGGAAACCCGACTGGCAAAGGAAGAGGATATCATTAAAAAGCGTAAGGCTTTTAAATTCGAAAGAGATAGGCTTGATTATGTGAATGGGCATATCTTCACATTTGCACGCAAATTCGATGGGATTAAGGCTAAATTTGGCAATACAGGACGCAAGGCAAGGGAAACAACGTTCGTATCTATCTCCTCCACAGACCTGAGTTCAGCAGCTGAAAGTGAGGCAGAGGAAGGCACCTCTAGAAATCAGGCACAAGGATTGGGGTTTACAAAACTCACCCCAGCACAGGAGGTGAGCTGCCTGTGCGAGAACAGAAGGGACACTCTGCGCTCAAGCTCACAGCCGAAGGCCCCACAAGGAAACAGAGGGCAAACAGGAAACGGGCAGAACGCAGGAAATGCAATAAAACCAGGAGGAGAAAAGAAATCAAACAGGGGGAGGTGGAACAAGAAAAGAGGACAAACAACGGCGCCCCCTCAGTAATCAACCTTACTGACATAGCTTTAACCACCAAGGAAACCTCCATTCTGTCTTTGGGACTGTCATATTGTCCCCCCAGAGACTTCAATTATGTTGACACCCGTATGGATGTTTTCAGATATGTAAGAAAACTAAAGCTCAACAAATTCCATCGACAACACCCTTACAAAAAATCAAAAACGACATTGCCAACCAGCCCGTCAATACTAACGGCCGGTGAAGGCATGGAAATGCAAGAGATATGGGAATTACAATGTGAAAGTATTGGAGCTCCAGCAATTACTGATGAAACCGGCGGCAGGGGCGTCAGTACAACTCCATTCAAGCCAAAATCCACTTTCCTCCCAGTATCTATCCACGACAATCTGGATGTGTACCACGAGCTCGTCATTGGTGACCTGAAAAAACTTTACACTGCCTCCAATAACAAAGAGAGAGTCATCAATAGAAAAAATCAATGCTACTACAATTTGGTTAAAAAACTGAAAAATGACGACAAAGTCATAGTTAAGCCGGCCGACAAGGGCGGTAATATTGTCCTTTGGAAGCGTGAGGAGTATATCAAGGAGGCAGAACTCCAATTGGGCGATATTGACTGCTATAAAAAGAGCAACTTGTCCATTGTAAAAGCTGCATGGGCCGACCAGAACTCAAAGCTAATGGCATGGCGCAGCAGTGGGCTCATTTCATTTGATGAATTCAAATATTTGAAGAAGGATTATCCAGTCATCCCCAGCTTCTACCTCCTACCCAAGGTGCACAAGGATGCCCTTGTGCCCCCTGGCAGGCCAATAATATCGGCCATAGACAGCTCCACGGAATGTATTTCTCGCTATATAGACTACTTCCTCCAGGAGTGGGTAAAGAACTTGGGTTCTTATGTTAAGGATACAACTGACTTTTTGTGTAAACTGGCCTCAATTACCTGGGATGATGAACTATTGCTTATTACCATGGATGTAACTTCTCTGTATACATCAATTCGACATCGTGATGGTATTAAGGCTGTTGAATATTACCTTGGTAAACGCCCCATTGAATGCATACAGCATAACAAAATGATTGTTGGTATGTTAAAGATCTGTCTGGAACAACATTTTTTTGTTTTCAATAACCAAATATACCAACAAATGAGGGGCGTGGCCATGGGGGCTTGCTTCTCCACAAGCTTTGCTTGCCTCCATATGGGGCTATGGGAGGAGCAGGTCCTGATGGGTGAGCACATAGAAACTATGCGAAACAAGGTTATGCTCTACCTGAGGTACATTGATGACCTGTTTTTTATTTGGAGGGGAACACAGGATGAGGCTACTGAGTTTGTAAACCAACTGAATGTAAATAATTTGAACTTGGAATTCACATCACACATTGACAAGGAAAAGGTTACTTTCCTAGATGTGGAGGTATATGTCAGGGAAGGAACTCTGCAAACTAGGCTGCATAGAAAAATAACTGCTGGCAACACAGTCTTACATGCCAGCAGTCAGCATCCCCAACACCTGATCCGCAGCATCCCCTATGGGGAGATGCTAAGACTGCGGAGGATTTGCAGCTCCAATTTGGAATGTGATCTGGCACAACAAGCCAGTAAAGCGAGATTCCTGCAAAGAGGGTATAGCAGTACTCTAATAGAAGGAGCTAATGCCTAAAACAAAATCTAGTGCAGAAGAGAATAGCAATGAGCGTATTACATCCAGAGCCATTGTAACCTATAGTAACCAACATTCCCAGATCAGAAAGATTCTAAACAAAAACTGGAATCTGGTCAAAGGTGACCCTATCATAGGTGACCTGGTACCAGACAAACCTAGTATAACGTTTCGCAAATCTCCTAGCCTTGCCAGTGCCCTAGTTAGTAACATGTTAGAACCCACCAAGTCCTGGATGGATCACATCACTGGTTTCAAAAAGTGTCTTACCTGTAAGGCTTGTCGCCACGGGATTAACAAAACTCAAGTCCAGCGTCCCTTCTCAGATAAACCCTTCATTATCAACAAAAGATTAACATGCAAGACAGAATACGTTGTCTATGTCTTGCAATGCCCTTGTGGATTGCAATATGTCGGGAGCACGCGCCCACCTGCACACAAGCGCATCTTACAACACTTAAGGGCAATCTCTGGGAAGGATCAGGCCTACCCAGTGGCCAGACACTTTGAAACCATGCATGGAAGTGACCCCAGTAGCTTACAGTACTTCCTGGTCGACACAGTGCTGCCTCTGAAGAGAGGGGGTAACCGGGACGCAAAACTGCGCCTCCTGGAAACCAGATTCATTCTTGAATTCAACACTAAGAGCCCGGGGGGTCTCAACAATAGCGAGGACCTTTACACTTGCCTCTAGATGAACAATATATTTCCCCAAGAATTATTCTGGATGTAAAAAGAAAATCCCCCCTAACTGATTCTCAACGTGCTTTTATCTGACTTTGCTACCTGCAGTTAACTGTAGTATGTTTTTAATCACTAGTATTAGTACTAAATTCACTTTACAGACACTTTTTTGCTCTGCAGTAACTATAAGAGGATGTTCTAAAAAGTGCATGTCTTTATTTTGATTATTTTAACTTGTGCAATTGCTTTATATATGCCCACTGGGGCATAATATCTTTTTATAAGTGAAGGCGTGTGCCATTATTAATGATAAATGAGGGTTCCTGAGACTATATGTGTTATATATACTGAATGAACTTTGTGTATATATATGAAGAATAATCATTGAATTTATTAATTATGGTTTAACAGTTTTTAACCATTTGTATATATATGAAATGAGACTTATTTATAGTTTAATCAAGATATATATTTTTGTAACCAGGTGTATATATATAGAATGAGATCTATTTATATATTTATACAAAATGTTATAACAATAGTGATTATACTCGACCATTGCGGCTTTGCACATTGGAACCCCTTGGGCACTATGCCCTTTATCCACACTCAAATGAATGAAGTATGTCTTCACTATCTATGACTTTTGAAAAAATGCAATTTGCACAGGTGTAACTAATTATGTACTCGCACTTTAAAACCCTCGTTTGTGTTCATGACACTCTATGTGAGCAAGCCTCTCTCGAGGTGAAACGCGTCATGGCGGTGTTGAAGGCTTTAATTTTGGCACGAAATAAATCACTCTAAGAAACTGCACTTACCTTGTGGTCTCGCTTCCTTCGTTGTTCTGCAGAAGGCAGAGTATACTACGACGACCTTTGGACATAAATATATATATATATATATATATGCAAAACACAAGTTGTCCTTATTGAATGAAGCCGCACAGCCAAGGGTGAAAGTATAGCAGTTTAATGTAGATGAAAGCTGCAGCCTGCCAACTCGCACAATGTTCTCAAAAGGTAAAAGCCCAACGCGTTTCGTGCTTCCTCAGCACTTGATCACGGGCGGAGTTCCTGTATGCAGTCCCGGAGTCAATTACCAGCACTCGTGTTTATAATGACGCTCGCCTCGGGAGGCGTGACTGCAGGCTGTTGCCTGCTGGTATTTGAAGTGCTGGCCAGTGTTCCTCCAGTGAGATACTCTCGGGGTGTACTGATAAAAGACGATGAACACCCCAGTGGGTTTGAAACAAAGTCCTGAGTTGCACAGGTTGCACTGTGTCGCTCCATCCATGCTCCTTAGCTCTCAGAATGCTGTCGTCGTGAGGCGGCAGCTGAGATCCGCTCACGCGGCGGGGTTCCATTCGCGACCAGACAAGGCCGCTATTGATGCAAAACACAAGTTGTCCTTATTGAATGAAGCCGCACAGCCAAGGGTGAAAGTATAGCAGTTTAATGTAGATGAAAGCTGCAGCCTGCCAACTCGCACAATGTTCTCAAAAGGTAAAAGCCCAACGCGTTTCGTGCTTCCTCAGCACTTGATCACGGGCGGAGTTCCTGTATGCAGTCCCGGAGTCAATTACCAGCACTCGTGTTTATAATGACGCTCGCCTCGGGAGGCGTGACTGCAGGCTGTTGCCTGCTGGTATTTGAAGTGCTGGCCAGTGTTCCTCCAGTGAGATACTCTCGGGGTGCACTGATAAAAGACGATGAACACCCCAGTGGGTTTGAAACAAAGTCCTGAGTTGCACAGGTTGCACTGTGTCGCTCCATCCATGCTCCTTAGCTCTCAGAATGCTGTCGTCGTGAGGCGGCAGCTGAGATCCGCTCATACTTTCACCCTTGGCTGTGCGGCTTCATTCAATAAGGACAACTTGTGTTTTGCATCAATAGCGGCCTTGTCTGGTCGCGAATGGAACCCCGCCGCGTGAGCGGATCTCAGCTGCCGCCTCACGACGACAGCATTCTGAGAGCTAAGGAGCATGGATGGAGCGACACAGTGCAACCTGTGCAACTCAGGACTTTGTTTCAAACCCACTGGGGTGTTCATCGTCTTTTATCAGTGCACCCCGAGAGTATCTCACTGGAGGAACACTGGCCAGCACTTCAAATACCAGCAGGCAACAGCCTGCAGTCACGCCTCCCGAGGCGAGCGTCATTATAAACACGAGTGCAACCTGTGCAACTCAGGACTTTGTTTCAAACCCACTGGGGTGTTCATCGTCTTTTATCAGTGCACCCCGAGAGTATCTCACTGGAGGAACACTGGCCAGCACTTCAAATACCAGCAGGCAACAGCCTGCAGTCACGCCTCCCGAGGCGAGCGTCATTATAAACACGAGTGCTGGTAATTGACTCCGGGACTGCATACAGGAACTCCGCCCGTGATCAAGTGCTGAGGAAGCACGAAACGCGTTGGGCTTTTACCTTTTGAGAACATTGTGCGAGTTGGCAGGCTGCAGCTTTCATCTACATTAAACTGCTATACTTTCACCCTTGGCTGTGCGGCTTCATTCAATAAGGACAACTTGTGTTTTGCATCAATAGCGGCCTTGTCTGGTCGCGAATGGAACCCCGCCGCGTGAGCGGATCTCAGCTGCCGCCTCACGACGACAGCATTCTGAGAGCTAAGGAGCATGGATGGAGCGACACAGTGCAACCTGTGCAACTCAGGACTTTGTTTCAAACCCACTGGGGTGTTCATCGTCTTTTATCAGTGCACCCCGAGAGTATCTCACTGGAGGAACACTGGCCAGCACTTCAAATACCAGCAGGCAACAGCCTGCAGTCACGCCTCCCGAGGCGAGCGTCATTATAAACACGAGTGCTGGTAATTGACTCCGGGACTGCATACAGGAACTCCGCCCGTGATCAAGTGCTGAGGAAGCACGAAACGCGTTGGGCTTTTACCTTTTGAGAACATTGTGCGAGTTGGCAGGCTGCAGCTTTCATCTACATTAAACTGCTATACTTTCACCCTTGGCTGTGCGGCTTCATTCAATAAGGACAACTTGTGTTTTGCATCAATAGCGGCCTTGTCTGGTCGCGAATGGAACCCCGCCGCGTGAGCGGATCTCAGCTGCCGCCTCACGACGACAGCATTCTGAGAGCTAAGGAGCATGGATGGAGCGACACAGTGCAACCTGTGCAACTCAGGACTTTGTTTCAAACCCACTGGGGTGTTCATCGTCTTTTATCAGTGCACCCCGAGAGTATCTCACTGGAGGAACACTGGCCAGCACTTCAAATACCAGCAGGCAACAGCCTGCAGTCACGCCTCCCGAGGCGAGCGTCATTATAAACACGAGTGCTGGTAATTGACTCCGGGACTGCATACAGGAACTCCGCCCGTGATCAAGTGCTGAGGAAGCACGAAACGCGTTGGGCTTTTACCTTTTGAGAACATTGTGCGAGTTGGCAGGCTGCAGCTTTCATCTACATTAAACTGCTATACTTTCACCCTTGGCTGTGCGGCTTCATTCAATAAGGACAACTTGTGTTTTGCATATATATATATATATATATATATATATATATATATATATATATATATATATATATATATATATATATATATATATATATATATATATATATATATATATATATATATATATATATATATGTATATATA
Organism: Lissotriton vulgaris; assembly: GCF_964263255.1. NCBI lineage: Eukaryota > Metazoa > Chordata > Amphibia > Caudata > Salamandridae > Lissotriton > Lissotriton vulgaris. Next base: position 1,201,199,896 of record NC_141687.1, read on the forward strand.
TATATATATATATAGATATATGTGTGTGTGTGTGTATATATATATTCACTGAAAAAACATAGGTTTCAGAGATGTTATAGATAGTTGGACATTTGACTCATATAAAACCAGAGAAATTTGCCAGTTATAGTTAGTTGAGCTAACTATAACTCTCGCACCCGCAATGCACTGCTGATGATGTCACATATTACATGACTCATGACATGGTCAGTGACATCACTCATGACATCAGTGATTACATATCAAATGGCATCACTCATGACATCACTGATGACATCATCCACGTGGCAGTGTGACACACCTCCTCACACTCTAATATAACCTTTGATACACGCACTCTAAAATACAGACTACCATTTTTGAAACCATAGACACACCAATACCAGATACTAGATACTCATCCACTGATTCCTATCTATATATTGTGAGCCAGACATACACTGATACAGTCACTCATACATGCTGTCACTCATCATTACATCAGTATTATATCCACACATACACCTATACATACATTCACACAGTGCTACTGATCCACTGAGTTACTCACACACCTACTCAGTCATGCCAAAAATCAATCACACACCCATGTACTCACCTATGCAGATATATACACACCACCTGACGTATTTATACACACACGACTTCCCTTATCTATATAGATACTATCACATATTTACTCTCTTGTACAATCATAATACCATAATACCATAATACACTATACTTTATTCGGCATAAAACACAATACCATAAAAGTACAATTTATAAATGGACAAACATCACAATATAAAAGAAAACGTACCAAAATACATATAAAAACCATTCGCAGGTGGAGCCACTTCTCCTATATCATTCTTATGTAGGGTCATAGATAAATAGTCCTCGGTTTGAATAGGTCGAAATAAACTTAATAAGGGGTAACATATCAAATTGGCCACATAAGATGCACAAATAATTAATCCCTATATACTTAAAAATACCCCCCGCCCAATTCATTGCTAGGACCTTTAACAAGCCAATGCTGTAACCATATGTTTTCACCCCTCACCTCTTGTGTTTCTGAGTCTTATTGCAGACCTTTAAAAATTTACAGTACAGAAAAGTGTTAAAACCTCTGTGGACAGCTTCAGAAACAGTAAGGCCGCCTTTGTCTGCTTAAAACTAGAGTTCTTTAAAATACTTTTTAAAAATAGCTTCCTAGGGCGCGCATAGTTGGGACATAATAAAACAAATTGAAGGGTATCCTGCGGAGACCGGCGGTCGCAGCCGCACGGTCCCTTCAACTCTGTAGAAGTTGTGTAACCTTCCGGCACCGCTAGACTATGATGTATTAGGTTTAGCCTGAAGCGTGTCATTTAAAATCTGTCTTGGGTATTGTGAAAAAAAAGACAAGTAAGGCTCAATACCCAGACAAGATTTGGTCAAAAGATGTGCTCTAACGGAGGGTTTGATCAACTCCCTGTCTAGCCTATGGGATACCACATGCTTCTGGAATTCCACCTTATCATGCGCCTTATCCCGGGGTAATAATTTTGTAGGATGATTAAAATAATCTGCACAGCCCATGTCTGTTAGTGTGTCCCTCACGTACTTGAGCCATGGGATGTTCCAGCCCGGTCACGTGAGATACAATCCATTATGATCTGCATACTTAGTAAGGCCTCAGGGGTTGTCCAGATTTTAACCCAGTATGTAAGGGGTTTAAGTTCCAACCTGTCTCTAATGTGGCTTACACCCAGTTCTTTGTGAATAATATGGGACAAAGTGCTTTGCAGGACTTTCAAAAGCCGCCGTAAATATTTGTTCTCTTCAATTTGGAGATATTGCGAATCAATAAAACTCCAGACCTCACTACCATAAAGAGTTTTAGCACAGCACATAGAGTTATACAATCTTAAAATTTGTTCTGGTGACCAATGACCCAGCCTACGCACAAAATTCATAATTGCCCCGGAGCAGCTAGCTAGTGTGCGGCATTTCTCTTCTACCTAGGCTTTAAAACTAAGACAGGTGTTAAATAGTATCCCCAAATATGAGAACGTCTGCACCTTTTCTAAACGGTGAGAGCCCATCATGTAATTATATTTCCTTTTCAGTGTTTTCCCCACTTCCATGATATATGATTTTGAAAGATTGGGGGACAGATCTATACTCTCCATGAAACAGATAAAACCATCTATCAAACACTGTAGCTCGCGAGAAGCACCGCGTCGTCCGCGTAAAGCAGAACGGGGATTCCTCTCGTTCCTATCGTTGGTGAGCCCACCCCAAGAGCACCTAGTGCCTGGTCCAGGACGTTTATATACAAAGTAAATAAGAAAAGGGCCAGAATGCAGCCCTGTCTCACCCCCTTGAGCATGCAAAGGGACCGGTGGTACTCCCCTCCTCATTATACCTGACTTGGGCAAACGTGTTCCGGTGTAATGCTCTTAAAATGTTTATCAATCCCGGATCCACACCAAGAGCCCCCATGAGTTCCCACAATTTCCTACGGTTCACCCGATCAAAATCTGCTGTCAGGTCCATGAAGGCCAAGTACACAGTTTCTTGTCTGGAAATAGTGTACTTGGCTACCAATAGGTATAAATTAAGGCATTGGTCGGTGGTTGACCGTCCTGGCCTGAACCCATACTGCTTGTCAGTGATTATGTGGTGTTCAGCCGCCCTGTCCATTAACCGTTGAGGATAACCCTACCCATTACTTTCACTGTTACGTCAATAAGAGAGATAGGGCTGTCCTTATTTCCCTTTTTTTAAAAAAAAAATAGGGACAATTGTAGCTGTGGACCAAGATGCAGGCATACCTGATTGCACTGCTGCGTTAATGACTCTAGTCAATATGGGCGCCCAAAGTTCTACCTGACTCAAGAAAAGATCTGGGGGAATCCCATCGGGACCCGGGGCCTTGTTCCTTGTCAGACCCTCAATACCCGCCCTTATCTCGCCCAGTGAAAATATTGTCTGGGTGATTATTTCACCCCTCTCCTCTACTTCTGGCAGATCATCAGACCTACCGTGATTGTAGAGACCGTGGAAGTGCTCATACCAAGATTCTGGCAGGATATGATTTGCTATCTTTGATTTATTTGCGTCTTGGAAGCAAGGGTCATTTATAACTTTCCAAAAGGCAGTCGATTTCTTAAACTCGACCACTTCCCTCAAGTTCTCCCACGCTTGCTGTTGCAAGGAGGTTTTGCGACGTTTTACTGCCTGTTTATAGAGGGTCCTACATATGGACACCCTTGTCTTATCTTTTGGGACAGCTTTTAGAGCTGACTTCAGCTCCCTCATGGCAAAGGAGAATTGATGGTCAAACCACCTATGATCCTTCTTTCCGTGTTTATTAGTTCTACTCCTGAGTAGGCCATCAATATATTGGGCGACACCCTCAAAGGCTTTGACCAATTCTGCCCCATCCACTGTTAGGTTTAAGCACTTCCAAACCTGCTGTTCTTTTTTCAGCCATTAAGGCTCAATAAAAGGCTTCACCCTCAATCTGGGACCATCTGAGCCTCCTTACTTGATCAGTGGCAATTATCGTACCACTGTCCCCCATTCGTACACGGTGCTTAATTGGGTTTAGGTCCCTGAGTAACATGACCAAAGGATTGTGATCACTAAAAAGGCTTGCATGTATCTTGAACCTTAAAATCCACAGCTTTAGCGTGTTGGAAACGAAAATAAAATCAATAAAAGAATCACAGCCTCTACCTTTGAAAGTTGGATGGGCCACTCTATCCTCCCCAACTTTAATCAAATCCATAGTGTGTGTGAGGGCATGAGTGCCTAACACCTTACTTAACTCCCTTTCCTCCCTTGTGTGCTCCAGGTGCGGGCCCTCTTCCAGTGGGCAAGAAGACCAATCCCCTCCTGCTGGTCATCAAATTTGGGCACACCAAGGCCATTTCAACGCGTTTTTTTATAAAAAGCCGAAAATGCGGTGAAAATTATATCACCCTGTTTTCCAAGCGACAGTAAGATGCATTAACGCATGTTAGCAGCTGGTTTGGTAACGTCTCGCCTCGCATCTCCAAGGAGTTGCAATGTAGGCGTTCCCAGGGGCAAGGTATGTTTTCCTATGACAACAGAACATGAATGAGGGGAGTACGACAATAGCGTTGTATTTACAAGGTAACCCTGCAACTGAGGCGTGATAGCAAAACTCTCGCTAATTGCGGTTTATGCAAGATCCTAATATGTGCTCTGAAGTAGACTTAAGCATGTTTAATATGTGAGGTGGATTGATACTTGAAAACTTAACAACAATAAAAGTTTTTAAGCACTTATATGCCGGCAAACACATGTTGCACACACATGCTTCTCTCACAATTTTCCCAAATACACACTGACTCACACTGTGATTCTAGACAAATAACAGTATCCTTTGCACTTTACCAAAAAACATTTACTAGTCTGGAACAAGTGAGATGACAGCACACATTCCATGGGGCAGCTCTACAAGAAAGTGCCGCAGCACAGCACTGCAAAGCTTTTAGCTGCGCCACACTGCAGCACTTTCAGAGCACAGGAATGCGACATATCTACAATGATATTTCACATTCCTGTGCTCTCCCCTGCACTAGCGCAGAAACTGCTGCCATGCGCCGGAGCAGGCACCCTTGCACCATGGTGCAAGGATGCCTGCTCCATGGGGAGATTCCTTTTGTGAAGGAAGGAGCCACTTCCTGCACAAAAGCAATCACTGCAGGCATTTTCCTCTTTTAATGTGGGATGCAGAATACAGCACACATTGAAAGAGGAAAAATTAGGAAAAATGAAAACATTTCTCCTCGTTTCGCTTGCCTACGCCACCCCTATGGTGGCGCAGCAAACTGACGCATTTACAGGTTTACGATTTCTCGGAAATCTGGAAATGCTTCACTAGACGTGGGTGTTGCGTAGGAACACTCACAGCAACACCAATCTTCCACCCCTAACACGCAAAATGTAGTGTGAACAGGGGCAATATTTACAAGCACAGGTTAAGTCATTCAGGGTGATATTACCTGTGCTTGTAAATATCCCTTTGGCTGCGCCACGGATGCATCACGTAACGTGATGCACCGGCAGGGCAAGGGGCTTATAAATCTCACAATGTGATTCTAGACAAGCAACCCTACTCCCGGGACTTTACCAGGAGAAACACAATAATCATATTAAAAACAAAAACACCACATACAACTCCTCACAAATTAATTACTTACCTTTCAAATTGATTTGTAGATTAAGAAGTATCTCAGTAACTCACCACATTTTCTTATATAGAATATCTGTACTGCACTACTCAGCAAAACCAAAAAATTGCAAAGTGGCCCTCTCATTCTGCACACATATACATGTAAATATCAAATCACATTGCTTCACACATAAAGTTAAAAGCTAACACACATTTCTATTGGTTACACATTTCTAGCATTTCCAATTGACATAAGTTTGAACCCTACCCCCAATCTTCTTACTGCCTGTTACCATGGCAATAGTACATGGAACACTGAACTAAGCACACAGTTTTCATGCTCTACAGGTAGCATAAGTAAACGATAAGTACAAATATTAGGTAGGAATTTGGTAATTTGTTAGGCAAACGTTGTTTAACACCTTGGCTGCTAGAGGTTTCCCCCCCCCGGTGCTGGACTCACAGAGTTACCTTTATTCATGACGAGCTCAGCTCCTCATAAGCACAGCTCAACCGTGCCTCATGACGAGCTGAGCTCATCATGAGCAGCGAAGGGGTTAAAAGTCAATTGAGCCTCATTACAATAAGTTCACTACAGATATTCTCATATCTTCTTTTTCGACCTACCACACGCTTTTCAAATACAGGACATTAACCTAAATTGGAAGCATATGGTCTTCTTAACCTATTATACTCTTTTACACAGTTTTCATCTGCAGTAATCTTTGCCTCATCAAAATCAATCAAAAACAAACCAGATAAAGCTCAGACTTGGGACAAAGAAAAATATGCCATACCCTCTTTAAACATAGCACTTCCAATGTTCACCAAAGCACTGTCTACACTTAATCCTTGAGATTTGAGATTTATGAATAGTCACTGCACATGCCAGACAAAGTGGAAACAGTTTTCTATGGACATATAAATCTTTAACAAGCAAAAAACAAACTGAACAACAACCAATTTATTTTACTTCTTCAATTTGATCACATTTGATTTTTAAAAATTCAATTCCATCTCTATTTTGATAATTAACAAAATCCACAACTTTACCCATTGCTCCATTTACTAAACCTTTTTCTACATCCAAATTACGCCTTAAAATTACCCAACAGTTTACACATACATATAGATTCTTTTCTAAAGCAGCAGTTTTAGATATCAATTTTTCTAAAGAATCCAACTTTGTTTTCAATTTTTCCGTCAAAATAATAGTGATTCCTTCATGCTCTATTTTATCAATGGCTTCCATTTTTATTATTTCTTCATTTTCTAGGTTCAGAGTTGACATTAAGCAGATAATAGATTTATTTTCTGCAATTTTCATATATATTTTTCTCAGGAACTATATTTTCATTTGGAAACAAATTTGAAATTAGTCGACTTTGCAAAGCTTGTTTGCCATGTTCTGTCAGTACTCCAATTCTTATATCTTGAAGAATAGTTCCATAATCAACATCATTTGCCTGTCGCATATTTGTAATGAGTTCTTTATATTCAAAATATGACCAAATATTAACCTTTCTAACACTTCCCAAAGACTTTCTGGGTTCTTCATGCACATGTGTTTTAAAAACTGGTTGTCCTTTTAAGGGAGTAATTTGCAGTAGATAACCAAAACTATGACATGTTTTTCTCCAAATAAGACATCGTACTCTGTTTTAAGAATTTGCTGCATTCTGGGGGCGCTAGAGTGCGCACTGCGGAATGGCTGCCTGATCAGACAGCTCCGCCGGACGGACTCCGATTAACGTTCTTAAATGCGTTAGCAGCACCCGCTTGCATCAGCAAAAGGTGGAATTGGCCAGCGGACTATGTCTAGAACCCGATGAGAGTACACCCGACGCATGGATAGCGGGTGAGGAGACGGAATGAAACTTTAATCTCCTGGACACGATTTGCTTGGGATCGGACAAGATGGCACCAGCACTCTCAGACCCGCGGTAACACCAGGAGCGGGGACTCGTAGCTGACTGAGGCTGGAGGTATGTGCCAGGGCGCGTTGCAGAGCGGCCGCTTGCATAAATACATTACATAAGCACTCGCATACAAACACATGCATATTTGAACATGGACACAGGTGTCGTTAGCACACGGAAGGGCAACGGACAGCGTCTGTAAAGCGGAGCTAATGTTAAACCGCGGACATGCGAAATGGAGCTCACCAAAGACTGTGCTTGCCACGATAACGTCCGTACTGACGGTAATCAGAGAGCACTGTATTAAATACATGGCACAAACCGCATCATGTCATAGACAGCACAGGCGCGACCTTCCTGAACTGCGATTGTGATGCACGGGATGTACTACCCATGACATGAACTGTGCATATCTAACACACCTACAAACGTGGAAGCCGTTCACAAGTGCGCAAAAAGCTAATCGGCACATATTGAACTAGCTGCAATATGGTCATGAGAGATCCCGCATAGCTAGCCCAGTCAAAATGGTGCACCCCTGACACAAAATGGCGGGCGAATGAACAATCGACTCTCCCTGTACGTGATGAATACTTCCGGCAGTGTCTCCTACCCTAACAATTGAAACGCCTAGCTCAAACCGCTCATGATACTACAGTTCCACGGATTACATTGCACTAACCCTCAGGGCTCAACACACTGCAGCAGAGCATAGTGGACATTGCAGAGAACGCATGGGCAGGTGTACAGTACGCTTCAAGAAAGAGCCGCTTACATTGCTACAACCCGTCCGAGCGCTACGTAATCATTGATGTGAGACGACTGTGAGGAGCAGGGGATGCATGAGTAAGGGTGTTTGGATCTCTTTCCTACAAATACGAAGATTCTCACGATAGCACACACGCAACTTCCTGTGCACACCTCTTGTACACGGTACTCTGGTTCTGCGCACGGACACCACCTGAATGTGTGACGCCTGGCTCGAAAACGCTCATGTGTAAGTGTATGCGGTGACAACTATTGCCACAGACGGTACATCTCCGCATCACAGCTTTGCGTCCTTGGTGGAGACGTGCTGTGCTGCGCCCGGCTGCTGATCACAAACGGAATCTCTCACTGCACAATGGGGAAGCCAGACAGGCAACAACCAAAACTAAATTTTGAACAGTGCAGGACGACCCGGACACCTGCCTCGCACTCGGAAACAGAAACAGACGCAGAAGCAGGCGCGACGCGGGGTATGGAATCCATTTTGAAGGCCATCCAGTCCAGTCTTCAGGACATAAACGGGAAATTAGACCATCTCACCTGCCGGGTAGACAATATGGCGGCGAAGATGGACAAGCATGGTGAACAGCTGGATGAGGCGGAAACCAGAATATCGGCGGTGGAGGATGAAGCACGCGCAAGCACGTCTAAATGCACTGGCTTTGAAAAAATTCTGAAGGTCATCAAGTCTAAAGCAGAGGATTTGGAAGCCAGGTCGCACCGCAATAATGTACATATCGCAGGCATGCCGGAATCCACAAACACAGGCAAAATGGAGGCGTATGTGGAAGAGCTTTGCCTAACACTCTTTGGTAAGGACACACTGTCGCCGATATTTATTGTGGAGAGGGCTCACCGTACATTAGCACCACGTCCCCCACCAGGCACACCACCCAGACCGATAGTGGCTCGCATCTTAAATTAACGTGACTGTGACGCTATATTGAAGATGGCACGCGACCAGAAAGATCTCCAATACCACAACAATCGCCTGGATTTCTACCCTGATCACACAGTTGCTGTTCAACAAGCCCACAAGGAAATTACGGCAGCGAAGGCCAAGCTTCATCAAGATGATCACTGCTGCCCTGAGGGACAGGAGTGGCCAAGACCCAGATCAAGACGGGCAGTGATGGCTGGCGAGAAGTCGACCAACGCAGACTACGCTATCAATAGTAGGTGACGTCCAGATACCTGGTACTAACTACACTGTTTGACGTATCTACTGTATGGTATTGAGCAGTGAATCCCACTAGCAGTAAGTCCACTTTCTATGTTATTATGAAACACTACTGCATGAGACTATGCGGATGCAACGGGGTGCACGAGATATAAATGTTCCGATCGATGTTACATTGCCTGGAAGACATAACAGCTGAACATTATGCACTGCAATATGCTGTATTCTTGTCTTTGACTATTTGCGGAGGGGGCTAGTTTATGGCTTTGGGACTCAGGCAGCCATGGCGCACATGGGTGAGATCTAACCGTACTCAATGACGCAGCACTGGGCGATCTCTGGAAACACTTTGCTGTGCTACCGCGTCCCGTACACTGTTTAGACGAGCTACGTTCCACATAATCATAGAGCTTTACCATTTGAGGGCTCAATGTATACATATTGCTATACCTTATTCTTGCATGCTTTCTGCTTCAGTACTATGTAGGTGTATGTGACGCAGTACATCTCCACACCTTCCTGATCACTGGTGAAGTCAGGTACACCAGCATACACCCTTATGACTTGCGATGTGCCTATGCCCTTACTATGTGGGAGGGTGGGCATACAGAATGGCCGCGGGTGGGCGCCAGATCACGTTATCCTGCCCTAGATGGCATGGAAGGACAGCTTGCTGGGTGATGAAATGATGGACACAGTGACGGGTACGTTTGTGGCCCACTTGCATTGCACTGATATTAGCCAGTAATGACTGTTCTGTTGCACTGTTTAAGCTGCTTTTTGTTAACTTAGTCTGTCCACATCCGGTAGGTCGGATGGAGATGTGTTACCCAGGCGGAACCCCCATGGGTAATCCACGCAGAAGTTTTATGCACTTAGTTCTTGCAGTTCAAAGGGAAGCATGGCTTCGGCAAAATTGGGATGCTGGAGTGGGTGGGAAGGGGGTAAGTTGGGGTTTAATTACTATGAAAACGCCAGAACATTTAAGATGCATTGCTGATCTCTATGATGTGCTTAAGATACGGGGCTCAGAGTCAACTAATGTTACATTGGTACATAATGTGTCAAGAGAAGTCGTGATGAAATGTGCTATGTTGTATACTATGACGGAATATAGGTACGCCAGATAAGAATGGATTAAATCTTTTAACTTGGAATGTGCAGGGATTCACTCATCCCAAAAAGGTCTGACAAATATTTGCATGCCTAGACAGGCACCATATAGACATAGCGCTTTTACAAGAGACACATATTGACCCTAAGACGAGCAGAAATATCGGAGGAAAATGGGCGGAGTCCAGGCATACTGCAAACTATTCCTCCTATTCGAGGGGTGTGATGACATTAATCAGAAAAGGAACCAACTTTAAAATTGCTCGCACAATCCTAGATACGAATGGGAGCAGTGTGATAATCACTGGCATGCTTCGTGGGCAGTGTATAACTTTGGTGAATGTATATGGCCCAAACATAGACTCCCCTGATTTCTTCCAAGAACTGTGGAATCACCTACTTGAGTTAGTTGACACGACCATTATATGGGGGGGGGGGATTTTAATGTTACCCTGAATGCTCTTTAGATCGCTCTGCGACATCCTCAGAACCACATAGAAAGGCCAGGAGTAAAGTGTGCGATATTATGGAGGAGCTAAATCTTAAAGACATCTGGAGGGTTAAATATCCGACTGTGACCGGGGCAACGCACGTTAACATGGCACACAATAGCTGGTCGAGGTTAGATTTTTGGCTAGGATCGGACAATGCTATATTATGGACCAAAACAATGAAAACATTACCAAGGACTCTATCAGACGATAACCCGGTCCAATTGACACGACAAATACCGCACTACGCACCGCCTCCGTTCAGTTGGAAATTCAATGCACAAGCACTCTTAGATCCTTTATACACTACTACCATTACTACTGCCATTAAAGACTACTTTCATTTTAACATGGACACCGTTGACGACCCTGGCACACTTTGGGAGGCATTTAAAGCGACATTGAGGGGTGTGTGCATCAGCACAGCGACTGGGATACTGAGGGATTTTAGAGGGCAGCTTACCAGACTCGAAAGCCGTATGAAAGACCTAGAACTAGAGTATGAACGCACTCACAACACTGTGCTGTTAAGCGACGTCCGGCAGCTTTACACTGAACATCAAACATACGCAGAGGACGATCTGAAATTTGTCACTAAGCGACCACTAGCCAGACATTTTGGACAGGGTGGTAGACCCGGAAGAGTACTAGCCGGCAAAATCTGTGAGGACAGACGAGCACATACAATCACGCAAGTGCGAGACGGGGCGGGCATGATGCACACACAACTAGAAGGTATATTGCGCAGTTTTGTACAAAATTATAGAACATTATATGAATCCAAACATGCAACACCACCACAAGAAACATTCAGTTACCTACATGACATCGCAATTGCATGGTTATCAGATAACCAAAGGGAATATTTATCACAACCTATAACAGTGGAGGAAGTTACTGAAATTATCCGCTTGCTACCTAACCGGAAAGCACCAGGGCCTGACGGGCACACATGTGAATTCTATAAAACGTATGTGGACATATTAGCTCCACATCTGGTGGCAATGTATGGTGCAGCATTCGATCAGACTACACTACCACCTTCCTTGCGAGAAGCAGTGCTAATCACCCTCCTAAAACCGGATAAGAATCCGGAACTATGTGAATCATATAGGCCCTTGTCCTTGCTTAATGTAGATTCAAAGATATTAGCAAAAATCTTGGCCGTCCGACTGCAACCCCTGATGACAAATTTGATTTTACCGGATCAACCAGGGTTCATACCCAGTAGAGCCACATCTCATTACACGAGAACTCTATTTGCGCTATCCCATTATTTAGATCCAAACATTAAGGCAGTGGCAGTAATGCTGGATGCTGCCAAAGCTTTTGATTCCATCGAATGGTCTTACCTTTTAACAATATTACAACAAATGGGATTTCCTGCACGGTTCATAGCCTGGGTAACGCTGTTGTACACAAACCCAATAGTTAGAGTCTGGATAAATTGGTATATCTCAGAGCCATTCCGTATAACACAAGGCACCAGACAAGGCTGCCCACTTTCACCACTACTCTTCGCCCTTGCCCTTGAGCCACTAGCCTGCATCATCCGACAGAAACATAACCACTCAGCACTACATTTCCCAGGAAGGCCGTTACACATATCACTATACGCGGATGATATGCTCTTATATGTTCGCGATCCAGAACAAAACCTGAGCCCGCTTTTAAGAGAATACGTCAAATTTGGACACCACTCTGGTTTACAAATAAACTGGGACAAATCATTAATCATTCCCCTAACTGACTCTACACAACCGCATGTGCCAGACTTTCCATTAGACTGGCAGACCGACCCTACCAGATATTTAGGGATCTGGTATAGCAGGAACCCCGAAGAGGTTATTCGAACCAACTATGGCAGAGTAATCTCAGTGCTGGAAGAGAAGGTTGACAGATGGATTCAGCTTCCGCTGTCGTTAGCTGATCGTATTGCTATTGTGAAGATGAATGTTCTCCCCAAACTCTTATACTTATTTAATAACATACCGATAACACCACCAAAAACGACTTTTCAAAGTATAACATCTTTAGTACTAAAATTGATTTGGGCTGGGAAACAAGCACGCATTGACTTGCGTACTCTAACACTGCCTTATGAGAAGGGGGGATTCTGTGTACCAGACTTCTTCCTTTACTACTTATGTGCGTAGGCGCAATACGCCGCGTACTGGTATCATCCCACACCCTATTTAACACACACTGTTGTTGAAGAGGGAGACGCTGTACCAATACCACAAACGGCAATTATCACGCACAAACGCGCCCCTCTGCGTGTGGCAGACATCAACACTATTGACGCAACAACACATGTGTGGCGAACATTGGGTCGATTGGCTCATAAATTGCCCCTATATGCCCCAGCACTCCCATTGCATCATCACCCGCAACTATCGGTGACCGGAGAAAAGGTCGGTATGGATCTTCTGAAACAGGTGGGCATAGACACATTCGAAGACCTATATACTGATGGGACGTTTTGTCAACCAGACAGTTTGTTTTACATCTGCAACCAGACCACACTCTTCCGCTTCTCCTATTATAGGCTACAAAGGGCGATCCGAGACCTTTACCAAGACTATCCAACGGAGCCACCCAGCTTAAACACGCTACAACTAATTTTAACATCATCCAACACCACACACCTAGTATCACGATTGTACAGATCGGCTCAGAGTGAACTCCCTTATATCACCACCAAAGCGATGCAGAAATAGAGTGACATATTACCGGAACCGCTGTTGGAAAACGAATGGTCTACAACATGCGCACTCATTAAACTACTAACGCCAAATGGCAACTTGCGCATCGTACATCTCAAATACCTTCACCAAACGTACCACACACCACTGCGACTACCTAAATATGGGCTCTGGGAAAACTCTAGCTGCAAAAGATGTGGATGTCGGGAGGCGGGTTTTGCCCATCTGGCCTGGTACTGCATAAAAATATGTGACTATTGGGGGAACATAACTGAAACATTAGGACGCATGGTGGGTGTCGACATTGAGTGCTCCATGAAGGTCTGCCTGCTGGGTCTTCTCACAACGGTCAGGGCACAGAAACGTAAGTTCTGTGCAGTTGCTCTCCGGATGGCAAAGAGGCAAGTGTCCAAATGTTGGGGTAGTAAAGCGGTGCCGACCCTTAAACAATGGCTAAGAGAGATGGCCTACTGCAAAGATAGATTACTTACCTACGAAGAAGAATTGCCGGCTAAATCACGCCCAAGAGACTACTGGTGCTATCTCACTGACTTCTTGCAAAACACGAACACTGATACAGACTCGATCCCATAAGCTGTTTATATATGCATAACACACATGCATGGATAATGAATGCAGTAATGTACTGGCTTTATTAGTTTTTTTTCTTTTTTTCCGTTCTCTGAGCTTGTTTTATAATTGTTCTAGAAAATGAAGTTCTCTACCATTGCCTGACACACACAGCAATTGTTGGTGATTCATATACACATGGCTCTCCCAAAATTTGCCGCCGAGCCCCCGAAATGGCGGCATGAAGGCTGTGTTACTCTAAAACGACAGTCAATAATTACTCGCTGCTGGCCCCCGGGTTGTAAGCAACTGGCTGTGTTGGATATACTTGCTTCAATAAAGGTTTTTGAACTTCAAAAAAAAAAAGAATTTGCTGCATTCTTAAATGCACAAAAGCAAGCATTAAGTTTGAGAGCATTCTTACCTCATAAATAATCAGTAGTTTCATTTTCTTTAGCACTTTTGAAACATCATAACAAGCTTCTGGTCAATACTTTAATTAAGAACCTTTTTCCTGTTCTAGCTTGACCACTGACATACATTCGGATAGGTTAAAATAATGTCCATTTGCATTCTTTCTTTTCATGAAGAAAACCATGGTCAATCTGTTGTTTCACTTGCTGATATATTTCTTTTTGTTCAACATTTAGCTGTTCTTCCAAGTTTCCTAAGTCCATAATATCTTCTTGAGCTTGATGCATCGCTGTTTCCACTTCATTAATGGCAATTGCCACTTAATTTTTAAGAATTGGTAGTCCTAGTGGATCTTGACTCAGAGGAGCAGAACTTTGACTATCTTGAGAACTGACTCAAGCAATCTCAGCTGCAATAGTAGCTTCTTGATCAATTTCTTCATTCAACATTTTGGGATAATTTGCAAAAACTGTGCATTCAATGGTATCTTTACAAGCATTGAAGGAATCTTCATCGCTCTGAAAATCTTCAAGTAATTCCAATTCTGTACGCCACAGTTTGAATAGTTGCAAAAGTGCTAAATAGTAAAATTCCCTTTTATCAGGAGTGCCACAACTCAGTTTTCTGTGATTAATCAAATTTCCTTTCCTTTGTTTCACCAAACATCCTTCAGAACCAATCTCTCCATATTTTCCATCAATGAGGTTTTCTTTAGTATTCCGTTCAAAAGTGTAGTTTTGCAGCACTTCATAGAGACATATGTTCTCAAGATGATGACTTCTGTTTGGATAATATGTGTCCAACATGTTTTTCTTTTGACAATATCTGTACTTTCCGGATCTTTTTCTGCTAAATATTAAATTTCTTGTACAGATTTAAGTACTCAATTTCGCGATGCAGCAAGACCTAGACTCACTCTAATGATTCTTCTAGATTTTGAGTATAAACTTGCAGATGATAACCGATCTGAACATTTATATACTCCAATTTCTTGAAGGGATAACATCTTCAAACAAAATATACTATCGTGGGGCTGAGCCTTGCATTCACACAGTGTTAGGTTGACATGAGCTTATTTGAAGTTTAAATGCCATTTTTCCTTTCCGCTGCCTTTTGCACACGGCACACACTTTATTATTTGTTTAGAGTTTGGCAGAGTGTTTTGCTTCACACGAGAATAATGTGTTTTTCTACGTTAGTAGCCTTGCTTGGTAAGTTTAGTCTGAACAGTGAGTGCCGAGGCCTTCAAGGGTATTTCAACACTGTGGTTGTTGTTCGGACTTGTCAGTGCACGTTCTAGACAAAACACATATGCAGCTGTGGCCACCTCTGATATTGGCGTGTTTAATAATGCACTGCCTAGGCATGATCACACACACTTGGAGAACATTCGTATGATGAGAGCTTGTGCAGAATTTGATGTGATCCACTTCTGCTAATACCAGTGGTATGGGGCCGCCTATGTAATCCCCAGAGACCTTCTGTAGTTATAAAATAACCTACTTGCAAGGGAGGGTGAAATATAGGTATATTTTAAACCTGTTTCAATTTAGCATTATAACATGCTTTCTCCCTTTGTATTTTATGGAATAGTAACTATGCTGACAATCTTTTTTCTAATAATATATCTGCTTCTATTAGCTAAGGTGCTGCACATGAGAACATGGTGTTAGAAATAAATATTTCAAACTTGCTTGTGTCTCTTTTTACTCCCTGTTTTGGACTGGTATGAGAGTATAACGAAAGAATGTTCTTGTTTTCCACATTGCCTGAGGTAACCTAGGTCGCATGTTCTGGGTTGTCTAATCATTGGTATTTTTGCTATAGGACGAAGAGCCAATGTGACACTGATGCTAGTCTGGTAGGGGATTTTGGGTACTAAGGTGAGTTTTTGGCACACCCTAATTCACTGAGGTCCTGAATATCTGTGCACAGTTCTGTGTCTGAGCAGAATCCCTGCAACAATACCATGCGTGTTCAACTTAAATATGACAAAATCATTAAGTTAGAATGAAATAAATCCAAAAAACAGTAGAAACAAGACTAGTACCTCTGCAATTCTTGTCAAAATCAATTCACACTAAAGCAGATGCTCGACCAGCAGCAATCCACCTCTGGCTAGTGTACTTAATCCTGTATCCAAAGAGCAAATAACACCAACTAAATTATACACGCAAACTCTGGAAGAAAAATATAATTAATTTGAAAAAATCCCCATCTTTGTCAATGTGGCAACTCGCCAAACAAACTACCTTTTCTGCAGACAGGTCCAGCAATAAAATCTTGAAGTTTTGGATTTCAACAAATCTGATTACCAAATCCACCAATAATAAACCCAAAAATAATTCAATGAAAATCACAAATAAGGCAAATACATGAATATCATAGTAATCAAACCACCAACTGAACCAAGAATTAGCATTGTATAACCAAAAATATCACATGCAATATAACAGCTCATCACATAACACTATCCACAATACTTCAATAACACACCAGAATACTCTCAATCTGAAGAAACATTCCACCCTATTTAGACTTATAATATACTTTGCTCAGGAACAGTACTACAAGTCAGGAATTCAGCAAGAAATACACCAGGAAAATCCACTGCAGCAAATTTGCTAAAACTAAGGAAAAGCCAAAAATAGAATCTCTAAAGCAGAAAGTAGAGGCCCTAATCTTTCAACCATCCTCTGCTACCAAAATGTTGTGGGCACATGAAGCCCCTAAAATTGTGGACCCCATAATATTATGTTGACAAACCTCAATTTCATGAGGCAATGTGTCTCTGAAATAAGGCACCTTACAGCATATCAAAAATAAATTCTATTAAAAAAGGACAGACACAATACTTGAGTTCTAGGGCAGGAATTAAAATTTAAAGATCCATTACAGAAATTCATAGATGTGGTACTGAAAATATGAATGCAAATGCATGGAGATATTGACATAGCAACATCAGCAAATAGAACAATACAGAATATGGTATGAAATCTGAAGTACCAATTGAGCAGCAAGATCAATAAAAAAGCAGGCAGCACCTCTAGTAGCACTGTATATTCTTCAGGAAAGCTTGGCTCAATCCCCAAAATATTGGGTTTATATACAGTTTACTTGAATAGGAATCATCATTTTTTGCTAATCCATCATGGTGTGAACAAAGGAATTACAATCACAGCAAATGAGAGCATGATCTTTTAAACATCCTATTGCCCTACTATTTTAGCACTATCCTACTGCACAGTACTGGCTCTACCCACTCTATGCAGATGGCATCTGTAGATAGCAAAACAAACTAGTTACAAGAACAACAGCACATTATTTTGAATGAATACAGTACAGTGACTAGAAGAAGGGCCTTAGAGAAATGGAATTTCCTGGGTCCATGTTAAGATGTTTTTATTCTGAACAAGAAGAAGAATGTTACTGAAAATAAAAAACATGACTCTTCTTGATTGCATGCTGCAGTAATAATGAACACTGAACATGCAGGAGGGGCATCCATTAAGAAAAAGTTTACACTGAGGCCATACCGAGGCCCAGTTAGCATAATCAAGAAAATAAACACTGTAACACGACATATCAAATCTGTACTAAATGAAATATCATCATGTCAGTGTATAGATGTAAATTAAAAGGTGAACCCATGGTATGCATGGTATTAGTAATAAAAAACAAATATTAAATGAACAAACACATGATCAGGGTGTGAGCTATAGTTACTTCAAGGCACAAGTTATAGTTATTTAACTATAACACATACTGGGGGGTGCCAGACATCTGGCGAGCAAGATGGCCGCACATATGTGAGGCTCCTGCTGCCAGGGTCCATCACCCGCCATAATCCTACAACGGTGTCGGCACTGGCGGCTATAAAAATAACATATGCTGACCTAATACAGTCAAAGCGAAAAAGAACAGGAGTGAAACCCATAAACCAAAATGGGACTGGGTATACAGTATATATGAGGTACAATGTCCCAATAGGTATCAATAAATAAGGCAGTTTCAAAGGTGCATGCATCAAGCATTACAGGTAAAGAACAACAAGGAGTCTCAATACATTTGTGAAAGGCTTATTATTCACTGTCTTGTTTCAAATGGGAGATACAGTTAAAAAGCAGCACTGTACATGAAAGCATTCATGAAACAACCCAAATGGCACTTGGTGACAAGGTGATAACAAGGTGAAAGTGACGACGCAAGTGAACGTGGTGAACAGCGTGGTCGGCACAAAGTGACTAGAAATATTCAGTGAGGGCTCCACAATAAATACACATTATATCAATGTTTTAAGTTGAACACAGTTATGAGCCTAGAGATAATGCGCCAAAGAATTGCGCTGTAATTGTCGACGGCGTTTCGATCCTCAGTGATTTGGGATCCTCTTCAGGACTGGGTTGATGATGGATGGAGTGTTGCATGTGGATAAAATTGAATTCAGAGATCGGGCAAGGGTGTAGGGTAGCCTAACTTCAAGGGCGGGAGTGTGAGCCGGGTGGAAGGGCAATTCACATAAAGACGGAAGAGCCAAGTTATTAAAGAGCAGACCTATGAGTGGTGGTGGTGATGGGCCTCATGCAATTACTCCGCGCGTGAGTATGGAGGAGGGGGCCTACGGTGGAGGACAGGAAGTGGCAAGTAAGGGGCACAGGCATGTGACAGTGGCATACCTGAAGTAAAGGAACAATGACATTAGGTAGTTGTCAGTCGTGCAGGAGCTATGGATGCGGGCGATCCTGCCAGAAAGAAAAGCAATTATCAGGAGGGGTGGGGGTGGGGGAACATGGAAAGGGGGCGAGGGGTGGATGAAGAAGCACAACTTACAAGGAGTGAAGCAGTGATCCTTCCCGGGAGAGTTCAGGTCTCAATGATAGGAGCCAGTGCCGCGCCTGATTTAGAGCGGGCGGTAAATCACGGGCGGTATCAGTCTTAAAGAGCCTAGGATCGCTAGGATGATCGTTCGGCATACAGGGTCGTGGTTTACCTGATTGAATCTCGCGCTGGAGCAGAATGAATCCGTGCTGTGAGTTCCGAATCTCACGGAGGACAGAGGTTAATCGCGGCTGCTGGATCTAACCAGGAAGTAGCCGCGGAAGGGGGCGGATGACGTGTAGGGAAGGGGCGTGGGGGGAGGGATAGGAGGAGGGAAAGAGAGGAGGTGACTGCGCCTTGAGGCTATGTCTAACAACGTTGGCGTGTAGGGAGTGGGCGTGAAGGGAGGGAGGGAACAGGGAAAGGAAGGAGGTGACTGAGCCTGGAGGCTGAGTCTGACAACTAATTTGAATGTTATATCAAAATATGATTATTACAGCATTGAGTGGAATTGAGAAACCACAGTTATTTAAATAAACAATTAAAATCACAGTTAAATCAATAGATACTGCATGCATAATGTATATAAATATACATAGATCAGAGGTGAATGTGCAGAAATTGGAGCATAGCTAGAGTAATTGCTGGAAAACAACCCTGTGTGAATAGTAGTGGTATCAGTTGCATAGAGGGGGTTAGTGTCTACATTGGAACACATAGTCAAGCAAAGGGCTCATGTACCGTGAGGTAGGCATAGGTCATGTTCAGGTAGATAAGGGCAGGTTGAGGGTCCCGGAATAGAAATTCAAGTGATTACAGTACTATTCCACTCATCCAGAGTATTAAGGCCCCGGTTTACAGAGTCTGCCAATGAAATCCATTTGCATTCAGCTCGGTTTAGAAGCATGTTTATGTTGCCACCTCTAATCGGGAGTCTGAGATGTTCAATCACCTGCCACTGCAGGTCAATGTCTCGATGTCCTTTCTCAATGAAATGAGGTACAAGGGGTGCTGAAAGAACCTGGCAATTTATTCAGCTTTTATGTTGAATGATGCGCTGTTTCACCATTTGGGTGGTCTGGCCAATGTATAACAGATCGCAATGGACAGCGAATGGCGTAGATCACGTTCGTAGTTTTGCAGTTGGTATGGCAGTTTAGTACATGGCTTCTTCCATTGTATATAAACTCTTTGGTGTTGATGGTAAGTTCACATACACTACAACTCTGGCATTTGTAATGTCCTTGAATTGGTGCAAGGCCCCAAGCGGATGTGATTGTGTGTTTGTCTTTGGAAGTCTCTGGCCATGTGATGGCATGTACCAAATGATTTGCAATGTTGTTGCCACGTTGATATGAGAAAAGAGGAGGATCCTGGAATTGCTTTTCAGATCGTAGCACTCCCCAGTTCTTCTTGATGATGGCACTTATTTTGTTACTGTCTGGACCAAAGGTAGAGACGAACGGGATCCTTGTCATCGTTTTTTTGGTATTGGGAATCAGTAGATTTTCCCGGTGGTAGTACCAGGCACGTTTCTTTGCTCTGATGACCAATCTACGGGGGTAACCTCTGTGTATTAGTTTATTCACAAGAATGTCTGCTTCGCGGAAGTAGTCCTTCCTCCACTTACAATTACGTCTGATACGTAAAAATTGTCCAAATGGCAACCCATCTCTTAGGCCTCTCGGATGATGACTTGAAAAGTGCAGCAAGGTGTTGCGTTCTCTGGGTTTCCGATAAAGAATAGTTCCCAAGGTACCCTCCTCCGCATGTATGGTTACATCCAGGAAAGGTAGGTCATTCGTTTTACATTCACTCGTGAATCTGAGATGTTCTTGGGTGTTGTTGAGCCATTCAATAAAAGGAGTCAAATCATCAGTGGTGCCATGCCAGAGGAGGAGGATGTCATCAATATAACGTCGCCAAAGGCCCACATGATGGAGGTAGGGATTGGCGGAATTGAGAATAAGTGATTTTTCAAGGTTATGGACAAACAATATAGCGAAGTTAGGGGCAAAGCAAGTACCCATAGAAACACCTTTGATTTGCAGGTAGTATGTCTCACGATACAGGAAGTAATTATTCTGTAGGGCAATGCGGAGTAAGTCCATGATAAACTCCGTTGGGATTCTTGTGGGTTGTGGTCTTTTTAGTAACAAATCATAGATAACTTGTAGGCCTTCCTTGTGGGGTATATTGGTATATAGAGATTCTATATCCAAACTGACCATGAGTTGTGAAGTGGTGTCAAAGGCCTTATCCTCAATGGTGGTGATGAGGTCCATGGTGTCTCGTACATAGGTGTCAGTGAGAGGGACAAATTCCTTGATGATTGCGTCAATGAATTTACCCAGTGGTTCGAGAATCGAGCCGCAACCGGAAACAATTGGTCGACCCGGTGGATTGGTCGTATCCTTGTGGATTTTTGGCAGTACATATAGGACAGGTGTCCTAGGGTGAGGATTATTCAAGTAAGCATGCTCCTTTTTGGTTATGATGCCAAGGTCTCTTGCTGAGCTAGTGACTGTTAATATTTTGGATTTAATGTCCTGTAGGGGATCCTTGGTCAGTGGATGATAGTGTTCCATATTGCAAAGTTGGCGTTTGATTTCTGCGTCGTATTGGGTAATGTCCATTACGACGATTCCTCCGCCTTTGTCAGCAGGCTTGATGATAATTTCATTATTGTTTTTGAGTGAATGGAGAGCATTTTTTTCGGTCATGGGTAAATTGTAAGGTGTGAATCGTGTAGTAGTCTTGAGGTCCAAGACCTCCTTCATTACCAATTTTTCAAAGGTCAAAATTTCTGGTGACATTTGATTGGAGGGTTGGTTGAAAGTGGATGGCGGTCGGAATATAGAATGATTTTGGTAGTTTGATTCCGTTTTGTCAGCAAAGAAATGTTTGAGTCGTATCCTCCTGAAGAATTTAAGAAGGTCAGATTGAAGATCCAGGAAGTTGGTACGTTCCGTAGGTACAAAGGAGAGTCCTCTTGAAAGCAGATTAATTTCATCAGGGGTCAAGGTGTGTCTGGATAAGTTGAATATCGGAATGGTGAGGTCAGTGTCCTGGGTTTCACTGATATTGGTTATTGTGGTTGGCCCCATTGGTAAAAACGATTCTGCGTTTGTCGTTCGCCTGGGAGTTGTGGTTGGTATTGGCGGTTCCTGGTTTGGCGGTTCGGCGGGGGGGGGGTTGACCGCGTCCGCGGCCCCGGCCTAAAAAACCGGGTGGCAGAAGAGGTTGGGGTCTGTTGCTGGATGAAGAGGCCCCTGAGTCAGATTCTTCTGCGGAGGTATGCGAGGAGTCCGAGAAGGTGATTCTTTGATTGTTCCTGAATCGACCCCAGTTACGTGTCCTTGGGGGGTTGTATGGAGTGTTGAAAAACTCTTCGTTGAGGTAGGGATAAGTGTTCTCAACTTTGTAAAATGTAATGTCTTTTTGTATTTTATTAACTTTCTTGTTTGTTTCGAAGGTGTTGAAGGTTTCGATGGTATTATTAATTTTCTCAAGGAGACTCTTGGCATCTGTGAGTGAAGCGTCAGCCAGGATGAGTTTTTCCAACTCATCAATTTCTTGTAGTTCCAGGCGGCTATGTTCTATAGCGGTATCGATTCCTAGAACCATCCAATGACGTGAGCATGTGGTGGCAAGATGGCTAAAGCTGGTTCTGAATTTCGGGTCTTGGGTGAAGATGGCAGGGGTGTTCCTTATTTGTAGGCCTACCGGAATTACACCAGATCTCAAGTAATCTGTAAGCATACGTGCATGGAGATCAGTACGTATTTGTTTTTTCTTTAGTTTTTCAAGCTTTTCGAGTAAAATTTTGGAGGAATTGGGGGTGGGTGTGGTAGAGGTCGAGGTGGTAGGGCCTGAGAGAAGTGATGGCCCAGCCAACCTCAACTGAATGTATTCTTCCGAGTAAGTAAGAGACTCCTTGGACATAGTGTGTATGTAAAGACTATTACACAACTAGGTGCTCAATAAATGAGGCACAAATGGCACGTACCGTCTGGTACACACTCTCGCAGCTCAGCAGCTGCTCACTTCTAAGCGAAAAAGAACAGGAGTGAAACCCATAAACCAAAATGGGACTGGGTATACAGTATATATGAGGTACAATGTCCCAATAGGTATCAATAAATAAGGCAGTTTCAAAGGTGCATGCATCAAGCATTACAGGTAAAGAACAACAAGGAGTCTCAATACATTTGTCAAAGGCTTATTATTCACCGTCTTGTTTCAAACGGGAGATACAGTTAAAAAGCAGCACTGTACATGAAAGCATTCATGAAACAACCCAAATGGCACTTGGTGACAAGGTGATAACAAGGTGAAAGTGACAACGCAAGTGAACGTGGTGAACAGCGTGGTCGGCGCAAAGTGACTAGAAATATTCAGTGAGGGCTCCACAATAAATACACATTATTTCAATGTTTTAAAACAAAGAACAAAGGAATTACAATCACAGCAAATGAGAGCATGATCTTTTAAACATCCTATTGCCCTACTATTTTAGCACTATCCTACTGCACAGTACTGGCTCTACCCACTCTATGCAGATGGCATCTGTAGATAGCAAAACAAGCTAGTTACAAGAACAACAGCACGTTATTATGAATGAATACAGTACAGTGAGTTAGAAGAAGGGCCTTAGAAAAATGGAATTTCCTGGGTCCATGTTAAGATGTTTTTATTCTAAATAAGAAGGAGAACGTCACTGAAAATAAAAAAACATGACTCTTCTTGATTGCAAGCTGCAGTAATAATGAACACTGAACATGCAGGAGGGGCATCCATTAAGAAAAAGTTTACACTGAGGCCATACCGAGGCCCAGTTAGCATAATCAAGAAAATAAACACTGTAACAAGACATATCAAATCTGTACTAAATGAAATAGCATCATGTCAGTGTATAGATGTAAATTAAAAGGTGAACCCATGTTATGCATGGTATTAGTAATAAAAAACAAATATTAAATGAACAAAAACATGATCAGGGTGTGAGCTATAGTTACTTCAAGGCACAAGTTATAGTTATTTAACTATAACACATACTGGGGGGTGCCAGACATCTGGCGAGCAAGATGGCCGCACATATGTGAGGCTCCTGCTGCCAGGGTCCATCACCCGCCATAATCCTACAACGGTGTCGGCACTGGCGGCTATAAAAATAACATATGCTGACCTAATACAGTCAGCAACCGCTGCACGGAAGGTGGACCTGACCAGAAGACAGAAGATACATGTAAACTT
Organism: Lissotriton vulgaris; assembly: GCF_964263255.1. Classification (NCBI taxonomy): domain Eukaryota; kingdom Metazoa; phylum Chordata; class Amphibia; order Caudata; family Salamandridae; genus Lissotriton; species Lissotriton vulgaris. The sequence goes on from NC_141687.1 coordinate 1,201,224,306, forward strand.
ATTGCTGGGCCCTGCTGTGTGGCAAAATGGTGGACTTCTGCGACTGCGACTGACAGCGGAAGGTTGAGATAGTGCCTGTGAATTAACCTGGGAAACGTAAGGTGCTGCTGTCGCTCCACGGTATAACTTCGCCACCCCCTGCCCCTCTAATGGCACATTACGGGCCCCCAGTACTATCAAGGAGAGACATCTGCTCTATTAAGGAGGTGGGGCCTGCGGCTCCGCGGCGCCATCTCGTGCAGGCCTTAACCTGTATCACACTGGTCGACGGAGGGGGAGCGCCAACCAGAAACAAACACCTAGCTACAAGCCACTTATTGGAGACTAGCTCCGTTTCCTACACATGCTGCTCACGGAGTTCTAGACCTGCATCTGGCTCTGCAAATGACTCACAGTGAGTGGGAGCCACATAATTGAGGCACTTCCGGGGCTTATAAAAGGATGCCCAATAGGCGGACTCTGAGGAATAATCGCCAGTGCATGTGGGGACGAGAGCTGACACTTTATGGGCACCAACAGTTAAAATGGTGGAAGATACTCCAGTGAAACCTCAGCCGGCCATTTGTGCCATTGTGAGCCATCTGTACAACTGCCCCCTTGGATTAAAGCAAAGCGAACACATAAGGCCCATAACCACCACCACTAATACAACAACTCCACACACTATATACCAAAGTGAACCCTTTCACCACTGGGCCTGAGGAGGTAGTCTGTTCAGGAAAAAGCAAAATTGTTGAGACTGGTGCGGGATAGACATCGTCATCCAAACGGCATGGTACATTGAAGCGGCCCCTGCAAAAACTGCATGAAGTGGGGCTCCAACGTCCTGACTCCCGGACTACGACACCGACCATCAGGGCATGCTGAGGTATTACCCACCTGGTAGCACCCTCCTTGGCATAGTGCGCCCCTCAAGATTATGGGCACAACTGAAGGCAAACAGGCAAAGTTGCCCTTTGAACCCTGTAAATCAGCAAAAAACCCTGCTGGGAACCATGAAATGAAATTTGGCTGAAAGACACCAGGCAACAACGCACCCTGAGGATACTGATGTATGCTCCTTGTTGCTCACTATGCGACAAAGCCTCTCATCCATTGAGGACAAAATTTACTCTATGAATATGTGCATGGATTTCATCAAGCAGCGTTTGAAAAGCTTCAAGGGTGCATAAGCGAGACGGTGCAAAGATTTTCTACTCTTGAAGATTCGTCTTCAATGGAAAGAAAGTGAATGTGTTAGGGGTGGCGGATTTACAGACCCTCTGTATCATGTGTTCAGCACTGTGTTCCCTTTTACACCCAAAATGAATGTTTTTAGACGTTCCCTATAGAGCTCCTTGTGCCTGGTCATGTAATTCAGAGACAATCCCCAAGAAACAGAAAAGGACGTCTCTCACGTGAATCCCTGCTTGGCTTACTGATTGTGACGTGACCACGCCCCCTTGAACCATTGTTTGTCCTCCGTGCTTAATACAAGCTGTTGGAGCGTTGTTTCCTGGTTTTCATCCTGTTCGAGTTCCTGAACTTGCTTCTTGACCATTTGTGTGGGTTAGTTCTCGACATCTTGTCATCTGCCTTTCCATTCCCTCCCGTGTTTTTCTCACCCTCCCTCGAGGGGCGGGGTGTCTTGCTCCCGCCATCCCGCACTTCCGAAATCTGCCTTCTCATAGGTTTTTAGGTCTCGCTATTCGATGCGCATGCGCATCGAGCTTGCGAGGATATAGGGCTTTAACCAGAGTTAAACTAACTTGCAAGGAATCGTGGCGATTCCTTGCAGTGCCCGTGACTTTTAAGCTCAATGCGCATGCGCATTGAGCTTAAAAGCGCGTGCACATCAGTTCCCTCAGCAGCACTCCAGGCCCCTGCTGCTTTCACACCTCCCCGCTCCGCCCCCTCCCCTGCCCGCCGTGTCGCATTTCTCCTCCCCCCTCCCCTTATCTGCCTTCCCTCCGTCTGTTCCCTCTCCCCGCTCCGCCCCCTCCCCTGCCCCCTCCCCTTCTCTCTCTTCCCTCCGTCTTGCTTCTCCAGCACACCCGGCCTCACTTCTCCTCCCCCTAATTACACTTCTTTCACTGCCGCCAGGCTGCTGTCACTTAATCTCCCCACTGCCCCACCCCTATTAGTGTCCTAACTACACTTCCAAGTCTCGCTACCTCGCCGCCTCCTCTCTATCCCTCTCTCTCCGTTCTTTTCCCATCTCTCCGTCCTCCCCTCTCCTTTTCTCAATATTCTTCTTTTCATACTTGTTTTTGCAGTAATCTGGTACATCTTTTGATTTTCGGCACTATCTCGACTCGTGTAGCTCGTGTTCCTCTGCCCATTTGTGCTTCCAGTATATTCCGTCATAGCCTACTCTCCTGTTCGAGCTTACTTTAGGAAATTCCTGTCGCTTCCACACGGATCACAAGATGTTTTATCCAGGTTAGAGCTGTGCTGGAGACCTTCGCTCACAGCAGATTGCGGTTACCAGACCCTCGCCTCGACTGCAAGATGTCTCTGCAGAAGAGAAATGTAACTGCGAACACGAGTCTGTCTGTTGCAGACAGTCCTGCAAGATACCGCCAGGCTGGATTACTTGCCATCATAGTCCATTCCTAGGGACACAGTTACTCTGTTTACTAACTTCTCCCTTTTATTCCGCGATGTAAAGCTTTGAAACTCTCCATAGTTTCCTTCAATAGATAACTGTACACACAACTGTGGAAGCTATGGGTGTCGTCAGCTCTCAGTGCTCGCCAGAGTATCTCATTCCGGTATTTTCAGATAACAGAGCTTCCCCGTCGCTGGGCAGTCTGAGCAAGAAGCTCTCTGCGGTTCGGGCATGCAGATGTATATTGCCACATACATTGAGGTCCAATGCTGCCATGCTCCTTCTAGGTGTCTCTGGTACAGGATCCGCTCCTGACTGTGGGGATGCTTTTCAGTGCCTCAAAGTATACTTTGAACAGTGGCCTTCATGCAGGTTATTGTGCTCCGACTCCCCCTGGCTCCTATCCAGGCAGAGAAGCAGACAGGCCCACCTTCAGCCAATTCTACTACTTGGTGATAGCACGCACAGTGGCTTGCTGGCTTTGTTGCCCCTTATCTTGAAGTGTCCCTGTTGTCTTTGTACTGTTGCAGCAAAGAGTACACGCAACCAGAAGATGCAGTCTAACCCGCCCCCATAATCTCTGTCTCCTACTGCGAAAACTCTCTAAGTAAGAGGTTTTTTTCATTACCTTTTGCTTACATAAAAGCCTGTTTAGCTCAGACACTTCGTGCAGTTAATTACATCATCAGCACCGATGTCAATGTGTTCTGTCGGGATTCCTAATTTAAAAAAAGTTGAAATGACGCAGCGTCTTTCCTCAAAATTAATTTGGAGCTAGCACTTGCAGGTGGGGGTAAAATGTTAGCACTCCGCAGCTTACAATAAACAGTGCGTCCTGCTTCTCTGCTAAACTCCCTCACCCTCACTCACCCTCAACCCCTCACCCTCACTCACCCTCACTCACCCTCAACCCCTCACCCTCACTCACCCTCAACCCCTCACCCTCACTCACACTCACCCTCACCCTCACTCACCCTCACTCACCCTCACTCACCCTCACTCACCCTCACCCTCACTCACCCTCACCCACCCTCAACCCCTCATCCTCACTCACCCTCACCCTCACTCACCCTCAACCCCACTCACCCTCAACCCCTCACCCTCACCCTCAGTCACCCTCACCCTCACTCACCCTCAACCCCTCACCCTCAATCCCTCACCCTCACTCACCCTCAACCCCTCACTCACCCTCAACCCCTCACCCTCACTCACCCTCACCCTCACCCACCCTCACCCTCACTCACCCTCAACCCCTCACCCTCACTCACCCTCACTCACCCTCACTCGCCCTCACTCACCCTCACTCACCCTCACTCAACCTCACCCCTCAGCCTCACCCTCACTCACCCTCAATCACCCTCAACCCCTCACCCTCACTCACCCTCACTCACCCTCAACCCCTCACCCTCACTCACCCTCAACCCCTCACCCTCACTCACCCTCAACCCCTCACCCTCACTCACCCTCAACCCCTCACCCTCAACCCCTCACTCACCCTCACTCTCACTCACCCTCACTCACCCTCAACCCCTCAGCCTCACCCTCACTCACCCTCAATCACCCTCAACCCCTCACCCTCACTCACCCTCACTCACCCTCAACCCCTCACTCACCCTCAACCCCTCACCCTCCCTCACCCTCAACCCCTCACCCTCGACCCCTCCCCCTCAACCCCTCACCCTCACTCACCCTGACTCACCCTGACTCACCCTCAACCCCTCACCCTCAACCCCTCACCCTCACTCACCCTCAACCCCTCACCCTCACTCACCCTCAACCCCTCACCCTCAACCCCTCACCCTCACCCTCACTCACCCTCACAACACATATTGTGTTACAATAGGTGTCACATTTGCGAAAGATAAAACTATTGGCATTGTAAATAACAAAGCTATTAATTCGCTATTTTCAAAACAAGCACATAAATAAAAAATGTGTCCTTTACAATACCAATAGCTCAAACTTTCCTAATGCGAGACCTATTGCATTGCTGTGCTTCTCTCCCCTGCTGCACTCTCCTGCTCTCTAGAGATGTGGCCTAACGACCAGAGCTGCCATCTAAGTCACGTAAATACAAAACCCTCACTCACCCTCACCCTCACTCACCCTCAACCCCTCACCCTCAATCCCTCACCCTCACTCACCCTCACCCTCACCCTCAACCCCTCACCCTCACTCACCCTCAACCCCTCACCCTCACTCACCCTCACCCTCACCCACCCTCACCCTCACTCACCCTCACCCTCACTCACCCTCAACCCCTCACCCTCACTCACCCTCACTCACCCTCACTCACCCTCACTCGCCCTCACTCACCCTCACTCACTCACCCTCACTCACCCTCACTCACTCACCCTCACTCACCCTCACTCACCCTCACTCACCCTCACCCTCACTCACCCTCAACCCCTCACCCTCACTCACCCTCAACCCCTCACCCTCACTCACCCTCAACCCCTCACCCTCACTCACCCTCAACCCCTCACCCTCAACTCCTCACCCTCACCCTCACTCACCCTCACAACACATATTGTGTTACAATAGGTGTCACATTTGCGAAAGATAAAACTATTGGCATTGTAAATAACAAAGCTATTAATTCGCTATTTTCAAAACAAGCACATAAATAAAAAATGTGTCCTTTACAATACATATAGCTCAAACTTTCCTAATGCGAGACCTATTGCATTGCTGTGCTTCTCTCCCCTGCTGCACTCTCCTGCTCTCTAGAGATGTGGCCTAATGACCAGAGCTGCCATCTAAGTCACGTAAATACAAAACCCTCACTCACCCTCACCCTCACTCACCCTCAACCCCTCACCCTCAATCCCTCACCCTCACTCACCCTCACCCTCACCCTCACTCACCCTCAACCCCTCACCCTCACTCACCCTCAACCCCTCACCCTCACTCACCCTCACCCTCACCCACCCTCACCCTCACTCACCCTCACCCTCACTCACCCTCAACCCCTCACCCTCACTCACCCTCACTCACCCTCACTCACCCTCACTCACCCTCACTCACCTCACTCACTCACCCTCACTCACCCTCACTCACTCACCCTCACTCACCTTCACTCACCCTCACTCACCCTCACCCTCACTCACCCTCAACCCCTCACCCTCACTCACCCTCACCCTCACTCACCCTCACCCTCACTCACCCTCAACCCCTCACCCTCACTCACCCTCAACCCCTCACCCTCACCCTCACTCACCCTCAACCCCTCACCCTCAACCCCTCACTCACCCTCACTCTCACTCACCCTCACTCACCCTCAACCCCTCAGCCTCACCCTCACTCACCCTCACCCTCACTCACCCTCACCCTCACTCACCCTCAACCCCTCACCCTCACTCACCCTCACTCACCCTCAACCCCTCACCCTCAGTCACCCTCACCCTCACTCACCCTTAACCCCTCACCCTCAATCCCTCACCCTCACTCGCCCTCAACCCCTCACTCACCCTCAACCCCTCACCCTCACTCACCCTCACTCACCCTCACCCTCACCCTCACCCACCCTCACCCTCACTCACCCTCAACCCCTCACCCTCACTCACCCTCACTCACCCTCACTCACCCTCACTCGCCCTCACTCGCCCTCACTCGCCCCCACTCACCCTCACTCACCTCACTCACCCTCACTCACCCTCACTCACCCTCACCCTCACTCACCCTCACCCTCACTCACCCTCACCCTCACTCACCCTCACCCTCACTCACCCTCACCCTCACTCACCCTCAACCCCTCACCCTCACTCACCCTCAACCCCTCACCCTCACCCTCACTCACCCTCAACCCCTCACCCTCAACCCCTCGCTCACCCTCACTCTCACTCACCCTCACTCACCCTCAACCCCTCAGCCTCACCCTCACTCACCCTCAATCACCCTCAACCCCTCACCCTCACTCACCCTCACTCACCCTCAACCCCTCACCCTCCCTCACCCTCAACCCCTCACCCTCCCTCACCCTCAACCCCTCACCCTCGACCCCTCCCCCTCAACCCCTCACCCTCACTCACCCTCACTCGCCCTCACTCGCCCTCACTCACCCTCACTCACCCTCACCCCTCAGCCTCACCCTCACTCACCCTCAATCACCCTCAACCCCTCACCCTCACTCACCCTCACTCACCCTCAACCCCTCACCCTCACTCACCCTCAACCCCTCACCCTCACTCACCCTCAACCCCTCACCCTCACCCTCACTCACCCTCAACCCCTCACCCTCAACCCCTCGCTCACCCTCACTCTCACTCACCCTCACTCACCCTCAACCCCTCAGCCTCACCCTCACTCACCCTCAATCACCCTCAACCCCTCACCCTCACTCACCCTCACTCACCCTCACTCACCCTCAACCCCTCACTCACCCTCAACCCCTCACAATCCCTCACCCTCAACCCCTCACCCTCGACCCCTCCCCCTCAACCCCTCACCCTCACTCACCCTCACTCACCCTCACTCACCCTCAACCCCTCACCCTCACTCACCCTCAACCCCTCACCCTCACTCACCCTCAACCCCTCACCCTCACTCACCCTCAACCCCTCACCCTCAACCCCTCACCCTCACCCTCACTCACCCTCACAACACATATTGTGTTACAATAGGTGTCACATTTGCGAAAGATAAAACTATTGGCATTGTAAATAACAAAGCTATTAATTCGCTATTTTCAAAACAAGCACATAAATAAAAAATGTGTCCTTTACAATACCAATAGCTCAAACTTTCCTAATGCGAGACCTATTGCATTGCTGTGCTTCTCTCCCCTGCTGCACTCTCCTGCTCTCTAGAGATGTGGCCTAACGACCAGAGCTGCCATCTAAGTCACGTAAATACAAAACTCTCACTCACCCTCACCCTCACTCACCCTCAACCCCTCACCCTCAATCCCTCACCCTCACTCACCCTCACCCTCACTCACCCTCAACCCCTCACCCTCACTCACCCTCAACCCCTCACCCTCACTCAGCCTCACCCTCACCCACCCTCACCCTCACTCACCCTCACCCTCACTCACCCTTAACCCCTCACCCTCACTCACCCTCACTCACCCTCACTCACCCTCACTCACCCTCACTCGCCCTCACTCACCCTCACTCACTCACCCTCACTCACCCTCACTCACCCTCACTCACCCTCACCCTCACTCACCCTCAACACCTCACCCTCACTCACCCTCACCCTCACTCACCCTCACCCTCACTCACCCTCAACCCCTCACCCTCACCCTCACTCACCCTCAATCACCCTCAACCCCTCACCCTCACCCTCACTCACCCTCAACCCCTCACCCTCAACCCCTCACTCACCCTCACTCTCACTCACCCTCACTCACCCTCAACCCCTCAGCCTCACCCTCACTCACCCTCACCCTCACTCACCCTCGCCCTCACTCACCCTCAACCCCTCACCCTCACTCACCCTCAACCCCTCACCCTCACTCACCCTCGCCCTCACTCACCCTCAACCCCTCACCCTCACTCACCCTCAACCCCTCACCCTCACTCACCCTCGACCCCTCACCCTCGACCCCTCCCCCTCAACCCCTCACTCACCCTCACTCACCCTCACTCACCCTCAACCCCTCACCCTCACTCACCCTCAACCCCTCACCCTCACTCACCCTCAACCCCTCACCCTCAACCCCTCACCCTCACCCTCACTCACCCTCACAACACATATTGTGTTACAATAGGTGTCACATTTGCGAAAGATAAAACTATTGGCATTGTAAATAACAAAACTATTAATTCGCTATTTTCAAAACAAGCACATAAATAAATGTGTCCTTTACAATACCAATAGCTCAAACTTTCCTAATGCGAGACCTATTGCATTGCTGTGCTTCTCTCCCCTTCTGCACTCTCCTGCTCTCTAGAGATGTGGCCTAACGACCAGAGCTGCCATCTAAGTCACGTAAATACAAAACATGTTGCATTCCAAATGCTATAGGTGTCACATTCGCGAAAGTTATAACTATTGGCATTGTAAATGACAATGCCATCAATTTAGCAATTTTAAAAACCAACAAATAAATAAAATGTCATTTACAAGACCAATAACTCCAACTTTTCTAATGCGAGACCTATTGCATTTCCAATGCTTGTTATCCTCTGTCACCTTCACGTGAAACTGTCTAAACAGTGTTTATAACCGCAGTCTTTGTGTTTGTCAGTCCTGTGTAGTGTTCGTTCCGCTCCGTCTTTAGCTTACGAGCCGGACGACACTCCTACGTGTTTTATGTAAGTCCGTGTCATTCTGGACTGGTGAGAGCTCGTTCCACTCTGTCTTCAGTTTAAGGGTCGGGTGGGTCTTCTCATTTGTTTACGTGTTCTGTGTACACCCACTCCGCTCTGTCTTGAGCTTGGGAGTTGGACTGGTGTGTGTACTCTGTTCCATTTTGTCTTTAGCTTTATAAATGGAACAAAGTCATTTCTTTGTGTTTCTTGTAATCAGGTCTGCCCCGTCTTTAGTTAAGAGCAGGTCTGGTTGGCCTCTTTTGGCTATCGCAAGGTCTTATCTCCCTGGGTTTTGGGTATTACAGATAAAACTTCCCCTGGTAGTGAGAGTGTTGATCCCTTCTGTTGCAATTACCCGGGTGTCCCTCAATTCCTTATTGACACCTATACCCTTTGGAGTATTCCTGGTGTTTCTTCGATTAAGCCCAGACGCTCACTATACTGGGGTAAGTGGAACTTCTTGTTGAACACATGTATATAAATGTGAACGGTTATACTTGAAGTTTAGAGGCACTGTATATTTGTTAAAACCTTCTCCTGACTTCAAGACTGCAGCTACAACGTCTAGCTGGGGGGAAGTTGGTACACTCCTTGGGTTATTCCCCCCACACTTTTCAGGAACAGTCGGCATTGCGTGTGATACATTCCACTCTTGTCATTGTTGCTGGGAGGTGTGTGGGTCTTTCGTCTTCGCTTCTGTGGAAATTATCTCCTCCCCATCGGGGAGAACCCCGACAGAATGTTCAACATAGAGCGCCTCCTAAAAGTCATTGCAGCTAGAAACGAGGATGGGTAAGCACTTTCATGGAGGAAAAACATCAGAATCCTAGGGGTTCACAAATCCACAGCCACAGGACATATGGAGGACTATGTGGAGCGTATGCTGGTTGGTCTATTCGGGGCCCCATCCCTTTCCAAACTGCTGGTGGTAGAAAGAGCTCATGGTTTATTAACCTCTAGGCCCCATCCGTGTGCCACCCTCAAACCCATCATAGGCCATCTTTTAAATTATAAAGACTGCAATAAAGTCCTGCACCTAACTTGAGAAACATGTGACCAAGTTTATGAAGGGATCTCCATCTCAATATACCCTGATTTTACGCTGGCAATTGAGGAAGCACACAAGAAATTTGCCCCAGTGAAAAAGAAGCTGCAACAAGCCAACATCTCCCACGAAATGCTGTACCCGGCCAGATTCAGGAAAAATCACACATTTGCAACACTCCCCAACAGGCCAAAGACTTTCTAAAAAACTGCCACGTTGCACATCCCATACAGGATACAATGGTTGCAGATCCAGGTCTACCGCTCCGCTGCCAGATGGACACACCCAAATCCAATAGCAGCTCCACATATAAACATTTTGACATGGAACGTGTGCTGCCTACGCGACCCCAGTAACCGCAGGAACATATTAGGGTATTTAGATGTTTGCAACATCCAGCTAACAATGCTACAATAGACACACCTCAACCCCAAGTGCACACCCCCCCTTGTGGGGAAATGGGCAATTCACAGATATCTCGACTCATACTCAACATATGCCAGAGGAATGGCCACCCTGATTAAATCTACTGCTCAATACCACCCGGTTGTCTCCATCCAAGACCCGGAAGGCCATTATTTTATAATTCAGGGGCACATAGCTACGCACTCTATTACCTTAGTAAATTGGTATAGGCCTAACGTAGATGAAGTTACCTTTTTTGATAAGTTTTGGGGACACATTCTTGACATAGGATCACCACATGTCATGTGGGGTGGTGACTTTAATATTGCCATGACATCCCTGGTCCAAATACCAGGGCGGGTAAGCGTCTAGTAGATGTCATGAATGAGCATTAACTATTTAATGCCTGGAGAACCTTGCATCCAATTCTAAATGAGGTACCATGTTATTCTACTGTACATTCCAGCTGGTCCAGTAATGACTTCTGGCTGCTCTCAAAGGTACTGGGGACTGGGGCTGGGGACTTCGCTGGGGGGGAGCAGAACATTTTGTATGCACATACTCTGATCTTTTTCCTGGTGCTACTGAGCTATGCCTCCCAGGCATCACTTTCCCCTATCGATCTTGGTGGATTCAGCCCACAGCCTTACTAGGTGACTGGTTCCATGAATTGTTGAGGCAAGAATCGCTTGACTTCTTTTCCAGAAACTTAGATACTGTCCCAACACTGACCTGTCCATGGGAGGCTTTCATAGTTACCATACGTGGTCTGTGTATTACAAAAGATGGGGACATTCTACTAGATATCACTGAAAGTCTTAGGATGCTTGAAATAGATATCAAAACAACAGAGAACAACATTGCAGACTCCTCTGATGGGTTGGGGCATGCGCGACTCCGGAAACTGACAACAGAATACCAAACTGTGGCGGGACGAGAATAACTCTTCCGATTCAGGTATCTTTGGGACCGCAGGTTTGAAAATGGGGAACAATCGGGAAAAGCGTTAGCCGATATTACACGACTCCTTAGGTTCTCCAATTATATCCTACTGCATGCTTAAGCTTTTACAGGAAAACATGAATGCTGTAGTGTGCATAATCAAAATACTAGAGTCTGAAAACACCCTTGTCTACCAAGTGTTCAGCATAATTGGTGTAGATGTGAAAAATCTCCTTGAGAGCAGGCTGGGCTATACTTTTAGTTACTTTGGCGCTGCAACAAGCTCCATGTTAGAATTCCCGTCACCTGGTAAGCAAAGAAATGTTGAGGAGCAATTCAGGAAATTTTATTTTACAGTTGATGGAAAATGACTTGCAATGATGCATAGAAATGTACCTTCACCAACCATGTAATTTAAAGTTAATGAAGCATCACTGAGTTGCTCTTCACAAGTTTTAGACCTCTTCTGAATTTTATCCAGACTTTGAAAAGTACTGCTTCATTTTTGACAGCTTCAATAACTGAGAGCATATGCACTCAATTCAATAAATATGTTGCAGAACATGTCCTAGAGGATCACAATCTTCAGCCGAGGAAAGCATTAGCGGATATTACACGACTCCCTAGGTTCTCCAATTATATCCTGGGGTGCAAGACACAGAGGGTTCCTTACAAACAGACACTGCGAACATCCTCAGAACATTCTCAGAACACTTAGCCTCTCTCTTCTCTATGCATAGGACTCGTAACATAGATTTTTCATCCTATTTTGAACATATTGTCCAGGGCTGGCTCAGCGAACCTCATATAGAATTCTTATCTGCAGACATTGAGCAGGATGAGAGCCACGTGACCATAACGCAAGGGAATAGTGGTAAGGCTCCCGGACCCAGATGGGCTACCGGTGGACTTTTACAAGTGCTATTCCGAAACGCTAGTCCTAAATTTAAAAAAGTATATGAGGTGGCGAAACACTTAGGAACTCTCCTGACAACGATGCGCAAAGTGACGATTATCACCTTGATTAAACTGGGAAAAGACACCATCAAATGCGATGCCTATAGGCCCCTAAAATCTTAGCTACAATACTGGTGAACAGACTGAGCATGCTGATGACCGGACTAATATTGCCCAATTAAGTAGGTTTTATACCTGGGAGGGCCACCTCATATAACTTGCGCATCGTTTTTGCACTGCTGCAAGACATCGATCCTGAATTGGCTGCGGCTGTATTTTATTTTTTAGATGCCACTAAGGCCTTGGACTCGCTAGGGTTTACAGTCTGAAGTTAATGAAGCATCACTGAGGTACTCTTCTCAAGTTCTAGATCCGTTCAGAATTTTCTCCAGACTTTGAAAAGTACTGTTTCATTTTTGACCGCTTCAATAACTGAGGGCATATGCACCCAATTCAACGTATATGTTGCAGAACATATCCTTGAGAATCACCATCTTCAGATGCTTCAGCACTGGCATGGAAAGCTATGTCTTTGGCCAGAGTTAGTAAATTGTGTATTGGGTGTTTTGGTATTGCCTGTCTCAAGTGCCAAAGTTGATGGGGACTTTTCACTGATAAACGTTTACATAGGAAGGAGAGACCGAGCATGTATGATCAAAGACTCAATAAAGAAGTATTGTGTGGTGTACTAGAATAAGTTTGATCTGTAAAAATGTATTTGGGCCTCATATACCCCGTACACACACTGTCTAAACACATGCACTATCAGTGTAGAAAGCAAGTAATACTTTAAAACAAAACATTTCATAAACACCGGAAAAACACTGTTTCTGATGTTTTTAATGGTGCAAGTATGTATAACCACTTATAACCACTGTTTTTGAAGGTATTTAAAACACTGGAAAAAAACACCAGAATATATTAAAAATAGGAACTGAAAACAGGAAAGCCTACACATACTGGGTGCCGGCAGGAGCCGGCCATTATTTTGCAGTGGGTGCCCCAGTGCCTACTCTGGACACCCACAACATAGCCATCATTGCGGGCCTTGGGAAAGCCTCAATACCCATATGGCCTCTGCCTGCTCTCCAGTTACACCAACTCTATTTGAATCGGGAGCCAGCACTGTAACTTTGCTGTTTTTCTGCTCACACCGGGAGGGTGTAAAGAAGTGTTCCCTGCCTGGGAGAGTATGGGTGGGGAATAAAATGTGTATTTTCTGCTGATGGAGCGAGCTTATGAATAAAATTTTGTTCAAACTCGCAAAGTTAAACTTCCATAACAAATCTAATAGTATTAATAAGCATGTGTTGAAATATTAATCAACTTAGTTTAAAATTGCAAACATTACATGCGGGATTAACTTACATGCTTTATGTCGCAAATGGAAGTGTGTGGAAAATAATAAACTAACCTTGTCTATTGTCTTTGTCAGTATTAAATGCGGCTGTTTAATTAATGGCATGTGCTATTTTGTGTGCTTATGTTATGTTATGTCTTTTCTGTGGCAAAAGCTCGTGGGGAATCCTTATGGCCTAAAAGAAGAAGGTTAATATAAATGCTGTTCTGTGTGCTTAGCTAGGTAACATACATTAATGGGTTAACAATTAGCAAAGGGGGTGGGTAACAGATTGGGTCTCAATTCTCTAATTAAATACTGTTTTGTGTTTGTTTAAATATTAGTTTTCGAGTGGGCCTAAGAAGTGGCTGGCAGTGCTGGAAAATGTGAAAACTTGACCAGAGTGAAGCCTTCACTTACGTGCAGAAAAAAGAGCTTTTTGCTGAACAAATAAATGTTTAAATCAGAAGCAGTTTTTGGTCGAGTTGTACGTGTTCTTGGAGAAAGGTCCAAGGACATGAAGCCTGAAATGCCTGCCAAAAATTTGGAAGTAAAGTTTTGTGCTCGGGCGAATGTTTCATTTTTGAGGAATAGAAATGACACGAAAGCAAAGGACAATGGGGCTAAAGAAAAGCCCGTACCTGGTCTGGAGATGGTTATGACATGCTGGTGGACTGACACGGCTCAGCCAATGACAAGTTTGGATTTATGAAGAAGAATGCAAAATTTAGTTACTTTAGAAAGGTACAAAACCTGGCCCATGGAGAGGAGGAGTCGCTCCTTGCTTTCCGATTCCTGAAGGGCGTGACGTGCTGTTGGACTCTTTGGCGCTTGTAAGAACAGCAGTCTATAATGATTATTCTTTAGGTGAAGCAAGTTTTAGACAGAGAGATAGAATTCAGGGATGAAACTTTTAATTGCTTTAATTCATACTAAATGATTCGCTTTTGAAATGTCAGTCCAATAAGTTTTTTCCTTAAAATGATGCTTTCATTTTGCTAATAAAATAAAGATTCTTGATTAAAAATGCTCTTTCTTTGAATAATAAAGCTAATAATGATTTTGAAATGACAAGCTGGTCTTGTTTATTCATGGTCTAGTTATCATTAGTTGATCCATTTGCCTTAGTGACTTAATTAAATGTCATATGTTTAAATCCATGGTAATAAATGATAAAGTGCAGTTGTATATAAATTTGTAAATAGTTTATGAATAGTTCACATGATTCAGTCGCTCAAAAATGTTCTCGTTAGTTTATGGGCCTTGGTAGCGATTCATGATTAATGGTGAGTATTGTGGAGATAGGTAGCGTTGGTGAGACAGTTTTTCATTAGGAGCGCTGGATCAATTACTTGGTAGCAGAGTTACGGTTACTATGGTAACTGACATGCTACATGGTAAATACATAGGATATATGTCTAAAACATGTTAAGTTTGTTCAGTTGTTACATGTAGTTGAAAGGTTTTTTCCAGCAGTGTGAAAATTCCTAGTTGAGCCGGTGCATGAGTAGTGTAACAGGTGAAGTTACACAGTGCATTTGTGCTGTTTCAAAATAGTGGTATTGTCATATATCACTAGTGTTGTGGACGTAAAGCACAAGTTTAGGGATTTTAGGTATATTAGGTAAAATATATAGTGAGGATTGTCGATAAAATCGTAGCTTTGAGTATAGGGACTTGGTGCCTGTTTTAAAACTCATTGTGAAAAGAGTAGTAGAATTTATCCAAGCTTGAGTGAAGGGTAAGGAAGCGTTGTCTATTCTTACTGGCGAGTGAGGATTTTTTTTGCGGGTTAAAGTCCTACCAAAAAATTCATGTATGAATGGTTAGGGTTTCTTTCTGTATGATAGCATGTGTTAGAAGGGTAGAACAAAGGCTACTTGTTTTATCAATGAATTTAAATATTCTGTGAAAATAGCGTCGTCTATTTCACGCGAAAGAATAATTGAATGAGTAAGAAAAGCTACGTGGCAGTAGCTGTGTGACCGTTTGATTCCGGTTCCGGTTCCGGGTCGCAAGCAGCAGCGAGGAGCAAGCAGCAGCGAGGAGGAGCGGGGAGGAGACGCGCAGAGCGGTGGAGTGGCGGAGCCGTATTGAGAGAGGCACTGCAAGTTGCACGGCAAGCCCGTATGAAGAAGGGCGGTGGAGCAGCGTTCTGAAGAGGTGGGGCAGCAGAGCGGAGTGGTGCGGTGCGGAGCGGTAGAACAGCGCGGCGCGAACCGCAGCCGCAACTGAACACCAGAGGGAGCACAATATTTTTTGAGCCGCAATCTGAAGGAAAGCTGAAGGAGGCGAGGCAGTGCTACGGTTAAGCAGCTGGAGCGAAGCTAAGTTAAGATAAGAATAAAAGTGAAAGAGTGGGGAAGGGGGGGTTTCAACCAGTGCCATTTTAATCCTGGTCCCGAATTTCACGGCATTCCACAACCGGATGAGACTCAGTGAATCAGCAGGTACCAAGCGGTTTTAAGTATTTAGTATACCAAGCTGAGGAAAAATGCTGAGAAAACGCGGCATTGGAGCAGGGAGTGATTGAGGGGGAGCGGCAGATTGCGCTGTGAGCGCTGTGAGCACTGCAAGCAGAGGCGTGAGCCGTGAGCCATAGTCATAAAACTGATTTGACTAGTGCATTGAGCAGCATGCATTGACTTGTGCCGGCTCTGGTTTTATCTTGTAACAAGCTCCGCCAGCTCTGCCCAGCCCGCCCGCCTTTTTAGCTCTCCTTGGTTCCATTCATAAATAACATTACATCACGTCCCTTACATTCACTAAACCTCCTGATATTTCCAAAGAGTTTCTATTTCCGGAGGAGGAGAAGGTGGAGGAGCTAGCATGTGCGGCATGAGCTGCTGCTGTGTGTAGAGTATCCCATTCTGCCACAAACTTTTGCCATAATCCTTTTTCATCAATTCGCAGAGTCTACTATGGCGTCTATTACGGTTACTA
This sequence comes from Lissotriton vulgaris, assembly GCF_964263255.1. Lineage (NCBI taxonomy): Eukaryota > Metazoa > Chordata > Amphibia > Caudata > Salamandridae > Lissotriton > Lissotriton vulgaris. The sequence goes on from NC_141687.1 coordinate 1,201,240,784, forward strand.
CGGTTACTACATTTATCACGCCACCGCATCCCCAGTGCCAGACGGGGTCAGAGTGTGGATCTGATTGGTTTCTGATTGGGCCACTGCTGAATCGCCCAGGGCTGGGGCAAGGTGGTTTGTGAATAGTAGTGAGTAGTAGTGAGGTATCTATGAGGCAATTGAGGAATTTTTGAGCCGGTCGACTCTGCAATCTTTTTCAGGGTGGTATTCTACTTTAATCTAATCTCATTTTGTATGGTTATCTGCCTTCAAACGCCTTTTTATTAACAGCCGGAGGAATAATAGGTCTCAGTGGCGTTAAATCGTTGGGGCAATGGTAATGTCTGTCAGGCGATTGCGCTCACAGTCTAAAGCAAAGTCAACAAAAACTATAGTTCAGAGCGCCAAGACCCTCCTGAGTCCTTTAAAACCTCAGAAAACTATTCGTAAGCGTAGAAGTGGTGCGCATCTAACATTGTTGAAATCATATCCATCAGTAAAGTCAATGTTTACTAAAAAGGGAAGAAGTACGAAGTACGGAACTAATCAAAAAATTGGAGATGAACGGAAGGAGGGGAATATAACAGTGGTCTCAATGGACTCCGAAACACCTGCCAAAAATGGAGAGGAGAGTCATACAATAGGTCCAGAGGTGCTTTTCCCCGTTGTAACTATTGTACAGATGAAGGGGGATGAACCAAATGTAGGTACCCCTTTATGTGCAAGAAGAGCAGATCTGCAGCAAGCTGATGGGGATGAGCTGCAGCAAGCTGATGGGGATGATAATAACTCGGAAATGGAAATGGAGATGGCCCTAACCAGTCTTGAGACAGTGGGCTCCCCTCAAGGCAAGGGTAGTGAAAGAAAGGAAGTAAATTCAAACTCTCCGCTAGCAGATCTGATATCCCTTTTTGAAAAGGCAAAAGACAATGTTAGCATGTCCCAGAGGCTCATGTCGGACTCCCCTTTAGTAAAAATAAGTGATCTTACTCCAAAAATGGAACGGAAGAAAGAAGGCAGCTTACTTATTGGGCAGGCGAAAACAGAGGATTTAACCCTTCCGGATATTGCCATTCCATTGGAAAAGAATGCCGATCGAATGAAACAGCTAGAAAAACTGGATGCTCCAGGTTTGGTTGCAGAATCTTATCATAATAAAGAAGAAGTGACATCTCGAGAAGGAGTTCATATATACACGCCTATTATGTATAGTAGTACTCCTACTAAACTATCTTTGGTATCGGACTTACATGATTTGTCTGGTGAAGAACAATCAATGTCATATGATAAAAGGATAAGGAATTCCCTGTATTCACTGGTCGTGAATGAGAATACAGGGGCAGAGGGGCTAATGAACACGTTTTTTAAACTGGAAACCACCCTATCTGCAATCCTGTCTTTGCTTGAGAAAAGTACTTCTAACACGGATCATATTCTCAGAGTCCTCACGCCCATTTTAGGAGGGGTTTTAGATCTTAAACATCATAGACAATCTTGCGTGAAATGTGCTTCTGCTACAGTTAGTAAATCATGTCAAACGAATAATACAATAAATAATGCTGATAAAGTGTATGGGAAAGGGGAACCCAAAGATTTGTTGGCAGACTTTGATAGCTTGTCTCCTCCAAGAAATACAACTTCAAGTCTGACCCATGTTAACGTTAAGGATTCTGTAAAGGTCCCCATACTGGGGGAAACGTTAAATGTAAGAGTCTCTCCCGTAACAGACACAGTGCGTGTTTTTCCTATCTTCAATATGTGTAAGTTAAAAAAACTTAAACCACAACAACCAGATGAAATAATTACTATCCTAGAGAGTTCAGCTGTGGGGGAAGCTTCTATAGTAAGAAAGGGAGCAAATAAAAACAGTCATAGGAGAAAAAAGAAGTTGAAAAATCGCCGGTTCCCAAAGCGCAACCAGAGAAAGCTGCGGTTCCAACTAGCAAACGAAAAGGAAAACTCTTACATAGCCCTTGTGGATGAAAAGAATACTATGTCTTCTGTGGGGCAACAGAAAATGAGTATGACACCGAATCATCAGCAGGATTTTGCCCTTCAGCAAAATAGTTCGCCTATTAGGCCGAACACCAATCAGAATAATGATGGGGAAGGTGAAGGCAGGTTAAGAAGGGGCTCTAATCAGCACAGTAGCCTAGGTTTTAAAGAGGTTAACTTAAAAAGCACCATAACATTCCCGAGAGAAGAACTAAGTGGTGCCGCACAGGAGTTAATTGGTCCCGTAGTGTCTTCAACGATCCCAGAATCAATTAATATCGGGGGAGTTAGTCGGAGAATGAATATAGTGGATAACAAAAATAAAGGGGTGAATTTAAATGACGATCTCCACAGAAGTCAGCAAGATATTCCAGCGCCGAGACGCCTACGGGTATTTGCACGCGCTCTATAAATATCATTAAATAAATAAATAAATATTAATGTAATTACGCTTCCTGAATCAGGAGCTCAGCAAGTGAATAAGACTTTAATTTTTATCCCACTCTTTGATGCTGAATTAATAACATTGAATAGAAGCACTCTCCTTAGAATTATATCTGAAATAGATGATTTAAAGCTAATTACCAGTAATGATATAGAACTGGTTCATCTAGACTGGAGGTACAAACCACATGTAACTAAAGTTATTTTTACATCTGCAGTAGTGTACTCACTCGTTTTAGCAAATGTGGACGGATTTAGAAAAAGAGGAATAGATGTTCTAAATGTTATGGTCCCTTGTGTTGTCCCGCCCAAAAACCCCGAAATATCTAATCATCGGCAGGGGAAAGGATTTATTAAACATGAGGGAGAGAATATACCCACAAAATTTGACGCTTTGGAAATAACAGTAGGTAGGGTATCGGGTGCAAGAGAAATTAAGTTTTCAGCTCCCGAGGTCCAAGAGGTCCTTAATATAGATGGGGGAGATGATGTGTCCAAATGGAGCTGGATCGCAAGCACTTTGAATGGGGTAAAAACAACTAACACAAAACCCATAGAGCGGGGGTAGCCTTTTGGGGACAATTGTGTCGTGGAACATGGCGGAGCTAGGAAAAAAAAAACATAAGCTCAAATCTGTAGAATACCTAGCACCCAAGATAATTTTCCTCCAGGAGACGTGGGCAAGGGAAGAGTTTCAGTTAGAGAACTATTATGTGTTCTGTAGTGAGGCAAAACAATCTATAAAGGGGCATGCTAGTGTGGGTCTAGCCATCTTGCTAAGTTGTGAGTTAGCGTGGGACCCAGTGATATATAAACATTCTTCCAATTGCTGTATCTGTGCTAAGGTAAAAATGGAAAAAGATATCTTGGGACCTGCAACCTTTCTGCTTTTGGTAAACGTGTATATTCCACCAGGGAAAGCATTTACTCCATTAGTTGTCTCCATTTGCTCTTTTGTGCAAAATTCATGTAGTGATGGAGAAAAAGTATGCATATTGATGGTAGGGGACTTTAACGCTAAAATAAGCAACAGCTCTATCTCGTCCTTTTCCAATGTGGACTTGGAGGATGTTTGGTTTATACCGGAGTCAATATTCCCGGCCAATTTAAAATCTGACAAACGTGGCCTTTTATTGTTGCAGAATCTTAGGAATCTTGACCTAGTTTTATTAAATGGTAGATTCCCAGAGGACTCTCCCGCAGCACACACCTTTCATGGGACATTTGGTTTTTCCCTTCTTGATTATATGGCAGTGTCGTTTCAATTATTTGGGGCATGTTCACAGTTCAAAGTGCTTCCCACTAAATTGAGTGACCATAACATCTTGGCTGTAAATAAGCATTAAAATTTGAGAAACCTGAACTCTGGAATCAGAGGAATGACAATGTAACTTACTCTCGAAATAATGGTCGCACCTGCTGGTCATACAAGAACCTTCCGAACTTCCAGTGGGTATTTAAAAATATTTTGCCTAGTTCAATCTGGGTGAGCCCGTTTATGAATTACGAAAGATTAATGGCTGCTATATCTGGGTAGAAAGAAGCAAGTTGTACGAATTGCCCCTAAAGTAATATTCCCTACTGAAATTAAAAAGCTTAATAATAAGATCAATGGGTTAATTAGATCCCAATTTATGGATCCTAGCCCTGTAAGACAAAAAGAGATATATAGATTAAAACAGGTCCGGAAAAGAAAACTAGCAGCAGTCCGTAGGGCCTCTGAAGATGAATAATGGGTTAAGCTTAGGGAAGTGGCACGCTCGGGGAATACTAGAAAGTACTGGGCCTTAATAGCTAAATTCTGTGATAGCAGAGAAAGGTCTCAACCCATGGTAATTCCAGAAACAGAGTAGTCCATTTACATTTCCTTACTGTATGCCCCTAATCTAGTAGATGAGGAAGTTGAGGGGTCTGTTAATACTATAGCATTGGCTGGTGATGTAGAAGCGCCATCAGAGAGGGAAATTGAAGGATATATTAAGGGGTCGAGATACTCGGGTGCAATGGGTCCGGATGATGTCCCTGTTGCCATAATAAAAAAGGACTGCGGCGATTGGGCAAAAGCACTACAACCCTTATTTGTCCATTGCTATAATTTTGGGGACATCCCTTACTCCTGGAAAGGAAGCATAATAGTCCCGCTTTATAAGAAGGGCCCTAAAAACTCCCCGGCAAGTTTTAGGCAAATCTCCCTGTTAGATGCGACTGAAAAACTGTTTGCGAAAAGCATCCTGGTTCATCTACAAGAGTGGGTATTTGGAAATAATTTAATTCCCCTTGAACAAACAGGGTTTAGGAAAAATAGTTGTACTTTAGATAACATCTCTGCTCTGCAAACTTTAATTGATAAATATCCCGTTGGTCGGAAGACACCATTGTATGCAGCATTTATTGATTTCTCCACAGCGTTCGACAGGGTCGATCGGGGGACGCTGTGGAGGAAATTGATTACTATGGGCATCCCGGGGAACCTGCTAAGAGTAATAATTGCTCTCCACTCTTCAACATGGACCCAAGTTTTGTTAGGGGGGACTCAAGGTCTCTCAAAGAAAATTTTAACTAACAATGGTTTGAAGCAGGGGTGTTTATTGGCTCCTTTGCTTTTCTCAATCTACATAAATGATTTACCGAGACGGATTGGGGAAAGCAAAGGGGATCCTCCCCAATTGGGTGACCTAAAAATAAGTTGCTTGCTGTATGCAGATGACGCTATACTAATGGATTTAACCCCAATTGGACTGCAGAGACGTCTGACGGAATTGGTTAGGTACACTAAGGAATGCTTTTTAAAAATAAATGTCTCAAAGAGTAAAGTGATGATTTTTAGTTATAATGGTTGTAAGATTAGAGCAAAGTTAAAATGGTTTTTAGGAAATGAAATAATGGAAATAGTAAAATTTTACCCTTATTTAGGAAAATCTTTCACTAATAGGTGTTCTGCTAACAGACATATGGACCACTGCAAAAGTAAAGCTATTTCACAAGCCTCCGCAATTAATCGCTTGTACCTGCAATGTGGTAAAAGACATTTTTCTCATACTATTGCAGTGTATAAAATAAAGATTCCCCCCACTTTGAATTATGCAAATGAAACGATAGATGAATGCGATTGGGTAAAATTCGAAAAAGTGGAAGGTAAAATTTGGCGAAAACTATGTAATCTGAGTCATGCTGCATCAATCGCCGCCCTTAGGCTTGAATTTGGACTTCTTTCGACATATGTTTTAACAATGGCAGCTTGTTTAAGGTGGGGAAATGCATTGATAAATTGTCAGGAGAACCTATTAAGGTTGGCATTACATAAGGAAATTTTCACTAATATGCAGTCGAAAAGTGTAATTTTTAGGAATTATCTAAAGTCTTTAGGCAGCTTTGGTTTAGACTCTGAAGAGGCAGAAGGTTTGGACAAAATCGCATTAAAGCATATAATTAAATGAAGTATATATGTGATTTCACGGGAAAGAGACTTGAAAATATGCCGTGTGAATGGAAGATTGGACTGTATCGTGGAGAGCTCTATTGTTAAAAATCCTCAGCCGTATGTTCTTTGGAACTTGAATCATGGAGTTCGCAGAGTGATTTTATGTTTAAGACTGAACCAGTTGCCTTTAAGGGTTGTAACAGGCGCTTGGGAGGGTATCCCCAAAAACGAAAGATACTGTTTATCTATGCAATGGTGGCATACAAGATCTCAATCATGTTCTGATTGTGTGGCCAGCGCTTCTTTCAATACACCACAAATACTTAAGGCCTGGTTTTTTACAGTATAACATTTCCACAGCAGAACAAGCCTGTAACTTTCTCCTGTTCCCCCCATCTGAATTGATTTGTTATAAAATTTTTCGTTTTTTTAAAGAATTTCTGAATGTCTATTAGAAAAATTAGTGGGTGATGGTGATCCTTAGGTTTCTATAGTATTGTATGATGTGACTTTATGGATTTTTAATTGTGGATTAGTATTCCTGTAAGAAAGTTTATTTTCCAAACACATTTTCTTAGAAGTATAGCTCCTGGGCAATTATTTGTGAGAAATGATCTAGAATAGGGTTCAAAGCGCTAGCACTTTATGTAACGCATTAGCACTTTATTTAGCATTTTAAAAAAATATTTGCTGCTAACGTGAATCCATGGTATTCTCCTAAAATGTTATGTGTATATAGGATGATAACTGTATTCTTTTTAAAAAATGTGCCAACTAAACGTAGATAATTTTATAAAATTAGGGAGATAGTTAAAAGTTTTACCCACCTGAAATGAACTTTATTAGCCGGAAGTGTACGTATTAGAATATTGTTGCCCATTGGAAGTGATGAAATCTATGAAGTAAAATGTTTTCCATTCCTTGAAGGATGCAATTAAGAAACTGAATTTGTAACTTTTTGTATTTTGGACATTGACCTCCGTTGCTCTCAATAGTGCAGAGCTAAATCAAGAAAAATGATTGTTTCCTTGGGCGTAATCCAGGAAAATCGAATTTATACCCTTTTTGTATTTTAAATATTGCGATCTGTATTAAATGTTGTTTTAGGATATTTTATGTGGAATTCCTCGGAATTCCAAATCATAATAAAATAATTGAATTGAATTGAGAAAAGCTATCGCTTTATTTTAGCGAAACAGACAAATGGTTTGTTTTTATGGTGTTACTAACTGAATTTTATTGAATGATTTGTAAAAATATGGCGCTGTGAAAATATTTTGTAAAGGAGGGGTTAGTTTAAGGAGCAGAGCGAGGACAGCTTCTCTGCAGCGGCAGCATACGTCACAAGAGTCGCGCTGTGATTGGCTAGCATACGTCACAGTATTCGCGCACCGATTGGCTCATGTGACTGGACAGTCTTGCAGCTGATTGGCTCATCCTGAAATACAGTAATTCTGTTGGTTGAGCAGAATAGTGACGTAGCTTAACCTGATTGGCTTGTTGGTGAGTTTCGCGCACGGATTGGCTAGAGTAGCGGAACAACAAGGAAAAACTTACGATCTTTTCTAAATTAAGCAGATTTGTTTAAAAACATGAATTATTATTACATGAAAGAGGAAAAGAAGCTTTCATGGTTACAGAAATTGAAAAATGTATTAAAAAATAACAAGAAAATTGAAACGCAAGGTGGAAGATTACTTCATAAGTACAAAACACCTGCAGCTTATATGGAAGGTGAATATGGTTATCATACTTGCCTTTGGATGGAAAATTGGATGGATTATACCAAAAGGGATGGTGTATTAGCATGGCTGGAAGATTGGTCATTTAACATTAAGGTGTTGAAAAACTTGAGAGACCAAACCTAGACCTACAAACTCTCGTACCAAAACCTAGACCTACACAATTTGAGGCTTTAGCTGAATGGGAGGACGAGATGTTTGAATTAGAACTGGAAAACAGAGATGTAACAAGAGGCACTAGATTAGACATTAATAGGGAAACTCATGAGGATAGAATGCGTCGTTGGAGATGTGCAGATATGTGTGATGGTTTCTACCCAGCAAGATATAGTGAGGAAACAGGACAAAGGAGTGCTGAAAAGAAAAATAATTTTGGTGAAGATAGTGAATTAGAAGATACAGTTTTAGAAGAAATGTATTTAACAAAACGGAAACCGCCACCTTATCAACCAGTCTGTTCATGGTCTACCCCGAGAATTCCTCCAGGAACTTCTCCAAGTGCTCCTCCTAGGGAAAATGATGAGACGCCACTTAGATTGAATCAGAATAATTCAAAATTTCCAAGAACTAATTCTAGTACATCTGGAGAAAGTAGAAATTATGCTGAAACTCCAGTTCAGGGAAATAAAATCCCAAGAAATGTAATGAGAACAGAAAGACCTGGGGATATACCAGATGTTTCAGTATATTTAAGATCAAAAGAAGACTTAATACAGCAGTTAACTAAAAGCATGGAAGCGGTAACAGTACCAGTAACAATTGGACCTGTTGTTCCAGTTTTTGATCAGAAGGAAATTATACATTCAGCTCTGACTGTTCCTTTGAACCCAGAAATTCAGAAAGTGGCTAAAAAAATGTATTCAGATTTAACAGAAATACACCAAAAGAAAAAGATGCCAGTTTTAACTTTTAATCAAAGTTTGTCAAATGATCAAACTCCATCTGTTGCAAGATCTGATTCTGGAACTCCAGAAAAGAGCATAAATAAAATAGATTTAACGCAAACTTCACAGACCCCAGAATTTAAATTACTTGATGTTGCAAAATTGAAAGCGGATTTGGAAGAATTAATTATTGGCACAATTGGACCTGACAGTTTAAAGCTATATCAGGATGATGAATTATTGTTTATTTGTAAAAGCATACAATGGAAAACAAAAACCAAGTATGATCAATTAGAAGAAATGTCTGCTGAATTAGAAATAGATTTGAGTAGACAGAAAAATTTGCAGAAACATTACAGAGTGGATTTCACTGAAAAAGATATTGAAAACATGAACAACACTGGAAGAATAATTCATGTAAAAGATTTAATAGTGCTTCTAAGAAGATTAGGTGAAAAAGAAAATTGAGGGTGAAATGGACAAAGAAAAGAGAGGAAGACAAAAGAGAAAGAGGAGAAATAGCAACTGAGTTTCCAATGAGAGAAATAGCTGGTGGAGGTTATGTGCATGTTCCATGGACAAGACAGAACATTTTACTGTTTACAAATGATTTTCCCCGACTGAGAGAAAAACCTGTGGAATGGTATCGCTAGGTAGACAGATTTGTTAAGGTCTCAAAAGTTCTGTGGATTGATCTTGATGGATTCTTTGACATTGTTGTCCCATCGGATCTTTGGACAGAATGTAACATTTCTAAAGATTGGCCCAAAGAAGAACATGCTTGAGATAAAGTAACAGGTGCACCTTCAGCTGATGTTGTAAACCTGTATGATAAGGTAATTGTGTGGCTGAAAAATAAGGTTCCCCCAAAAGAAGTAGATTGGGTTAAAATAGATAGAACAAATCAAGAGCCAAAAGAATCAGTACATTCATTCTATGAAAGATTACTGCCGGTATTTAAACAATGTGGTGGTTACGAGAAGTTGAGTGAAAAGGATATGAGCCATTTCATATACAGATTTGTTTATGGCTTGAGACCTGAAATTGGTGAGATGATTAGATCAGGAATAGTTGGTTGGGAGTCACTCACAGTTGATGACATTCTGAGAAAAGCAAAATACTGCAGTGATGAGATAGATGCTAAACAAAAGAAGCTAAAAGAAAAAGCTATGTGGGCGCAGGTAAAAGTGGCTGAACAACAAATTGCAACTTTGGAAAATAAAATCAAGAATCAAGGGAAATTTAAGGGTAATTTTAATAAACCAAAATTGATGGGTAATATTGAAGAGTTTAAGCAGAAACTCCCATGTTTTAATTGCGGCGAAATTGGACACTGGAAGCGTGAATGTAAGAATCCGCCCAGAAATTTAAAAAATACATAATTAAATCCACAGATGCAGAATGAGATAAATCAGCAGCAACAGCTACAGCGACAGGTAGTGAATCAGCAAAGTCAGATTCCACAACCGCCACTTCCAAACTGTGTAAATGCGCAGAGATACAGTACAGAAACAGGATTCTGCTGAGGTGAACAGGTAAACATATCGCCAAGAGTGAATGTGTCAAATGTTTCTCAACAATATTTGATGAAAGAAAATGAAGGGAGTGATTCTGAGGATTACTTATGACGGTGCCTGAGAGAGGAGAAAGAGTGTGTGCTTTGAGCCACTCTTGAGGTAGATCAGTCTGGTCCATTTGTAAATGGTAAAGTGAATGATGTAGAAATCACTTTTCTAGTGGACACAGGTGCTACCCGTTCTACTGTTAGATCAGTGGAAACAGAATACCTATCCCTGTCTGGGGACACTATCCAAGTAGTTGGCGTAGCTAATCAACAAATTAAAACAGATTTAACAGAACCAGTTAAAGTTGAAATTGGTAAATTTAAAGACAAACATAGATTTGTAGTCTGTAACAGCAGTCCTGTACACTTGTTAGGAAGGGGCATCCTTTGTAAAATGAGCTGTAAAATATATTGCTCACCGGATGGTATTGAGCTGCAAACTCAAGATGAAGATGGCCTTTACAAGCTAACAATGTTAATGGCTGAAGCAGAAGAAAGTAAATTATTTCCTGCTTTTGACAAAAATGATTTACCTGAAGAATTAAAAGAAACAGTCAATACTAAAATTTGGGATTTATCTGGAGATGAAATGGGTTTGATGAAACATGTAGACCCAGTTAAAATAACAGTAAAACAAGGAGCAGATTACCCAAACATTCCTCAGTATAAAATGAAAGCAGAAGTTATTGAAGGTGTCATTCCTATAATTGAAAAATGTATTAAACAAGGTGTTTTAAAAGATTGAGAGCAGTCCATGTAATTCACCGATTATGGGAATCAAAAAGCCAAACGGAACTTTCAGAATTGTTCAAGACCTGAGAAAGGTTAATCAAATAGTTGTTCCATGTTGCCCAGTTGTACCAAACCCAGCGGTAATTCTATATCAGATTCCGAATGATGCAGAATGATATACGGTCATAGACCTTTGTAATGCATTCTTTACTGTTCCATTGCATCCAGAAAGCCAACACATTTTTGCGTTCAGATTCCAAGAGCGTATTCTAGCATGGTGTTGTATCCCTCAAGGGTATACAGAAAGTCCATTTATTTTTAATCAGTTGTTAAAGAAGTCCTTGGAAAATCTAGATTTGCCTGGAAAATCAACATTAGTGCAATACATTGATGATCTCCTTGTTGCTGCAAAAACACAAGACAACTGTGTAACAGATACTATTACTCTTTTGAATCATTTAGCAGATGAGGGACATAAAGTGTCTCCTGCAAAATTACAGTTTTGTAAACAAGAAGTAAAATATCTTGGTCACAGGATTGCAAAAGGAATTAGACAAGTAACGATTGAAAGAATAAAAATGATCCAAGCAATGCAACCTCCAAAAACACAGAGACAGGTCAGAATGATTCTAGGAATGGTAGGTTATTGTCGTCAATGGATTAGTGGATTTTCAGTGATTGCAAAACCATTACAGAGACTAACAAAAGCAGGCATAAAAGACCCAATTACCCTAACAGAGACTGAGTTAGAGGCTTTTGAGCAGTTAAAAAGAAGTTTGTGTGAAGCTCCAGCATTGGGAATGCCGAAAAGGAATTTGAGCTGTATTGCAGTTAAAGGGAAGGATGTGCATTGTCAGTTTTGATTCAAAGACATGGAAAATTGAGAAAGCCAATTGCATACTTCTCAGCTGTTCTTGATCCTGTTGCAAAAGCATTACCAGGTTGCTTAAAAGCAGTGGCTGCAACAAGTGTCAGTCTGGAACAAAATGAAGGGATAATAATGGGGGTTTCCTGTTAAAGTATATGTACCCCATTCAGTTGAGATTCTCCTTACCAGAAGCAAAACTCAACATTTAACAAGCAACAGATTGACAAAATATGAAAAGGTTATTCTGGGACCAGATAACGTTTCGATTGCGAGATGTGTGAATTTCCTTCCACATTATTGCCTGACGGTACTGTAACAGAAATCAGAAACGAAAATGACATTGATCATGAATGCTTGGATGTTTTAGAATATTGCACCAAACCTAGGCAGGACATTAAATATGTTCCGCTGACTGAATCAGATTTTGTTTATTTTGTTGATGGTTCATGCTTAAGAACAGATGAAGGCAATCTGAGTGCAGCATATTCTGTCTGTACAGTTGCAGATGTGGTTGAAGCTTCTTGTCTCAAAGGAATTCGTTCAGGTTAAGTAGCAGAATTGATTGCTTTGATTCGTGCATGTGAAAAAGCAAAAGGGTTAAAAATTACCATAGTGACTGATAGTCATTATGGGTATGGTGTAGTCCATGACTATGGCCAGCTCTGGTCTCAAAGAGGTTATTTAACTTCTGCAGGAACACCTATCAGAAATGCAAAATTGATCAAAAGGCTGATTGATGGCATTCAGCTACCAGAGAAAATTGCTGTGGTAAAATGCACAGCTCATAAAAGGGAAACAACTATATGATGAAGGGAAATGCATATGCTGATGAAATCGCAAAGTTTTGTGCACAAATCAATATGTCCATTAATCGGGAAAAAGAGAATGAACATGTTTTGAACTCACTTATGCTAACATCTGTAGTTGAGACATGGCAAGGAGTAAAAGATCTGCAAGATGAGGCAGATGATGAGGAAATAGACACATGGCTGAAAGCAGGTTGCAAACTGCGAGAAGAAGATGAGGTTTGGGTTTACAAAGATGACAGGACAGTAATGCCAAAATGCATGATTGCTGACATGGCACGAATGTATCATGGTCCAGGACATTTAGGAAGAGATTCAATGATTAGGTTGTTTAGGCAGACATGGTATAACCCAAAATTCAGAATAATTGCAGAATCATTTTGCCAGAGATGCTTGATCCGAACAGAAAAACAGTTGTGAGCATGGGAACCATAGGATGGGAGGGTGGTCCTTTTACCAGGTTACAAATGGATTTCATTGACATGCCTCCTCATAACAGATTAAGATATGTTTTGGTGATCGTCTGTCTGTTTTCGAGATGGGTTGAAGCGTTTCCGACTCGTCATAATGATTCAGTTACTGTGGCAAAATTGCTTTTAGGAGAAATCATACCTAGGTATGGATTTCCGGTGACGGTCGAGACTGATTGTGGCACACATTTTGAAAACAGATTGTTACAAATGATTTGTGAAGCACTGGGGATAAAACAAAAGCTACACTGTGCTTACAGACCAGAAGCATCAGGTGTTGTTGAGCAAGTCAATGGTACGATCAAAAATAGGCTTGCGAAAATGTGTTTAGCTACAGGAATGAAGTGGACTGATGCACTTCCACTTGTTTTGATGTCTTTGAGAAGTACTCCAGATAGCAAAACTGGTTTAAGCCCGCACAAAATATTGATGGGCAGAGTCATGAGACAAGCATTTGTTCCAGTTGATAAAGTACTAAGTATAAATGATAGTGCAATCATGGAATACTGCAAAAATCTTTCTGACGTGGTAACTTCTGTGTTCCATCGAGTGGGAACTGAATTACTTACAAAAGAAAAAGAACAAGCTCATGATCTGTTGCCAGGAGACTGGGTGAGGACAAAAGTTCATCGAAGAAGAAACTGTCTGGTACCCAGGTGGCAGAAGGCAAGACAGGTGATACATGTTACAACAAATGCAGCAAAGAGTAGAGGTCTGAAAAGATGGATTCATGCTAGTCACACCATTCGAGTGACACCACCTGAGAATTCTGACTAAGAAGGTGATACAACAACTGATTCAGATTCTGAAGAAGAACCTGAAAGAAATCCAGATATTGAAGATCGACAAGAAAGTCGACATCTGGAAGATTCAAATGTGAATGAGGCATTGAATGAAAAAGATTTAGAGCTTGTGATACTAGACTCTGAAAATGATGAAGATCTGCTAGAAAAAGAAGCAGAAAAAGAGTCTGAACAAGAAGTGAATCAAGATGAGGAGAGTATTGAAAAGCAGATTGGAAGCTCTGAAAGAAGGAACGAAATTTCTGAAACTGGTGGATTGGAAGTGATTGAAGAAGAAGAAGAAGAAGACAAATTACCAAGTACCAGCTATAAGGATGATGTTCCTTACAGAGTGAAGCTGCCGAGTAAAGAAGTGCCTGAATCTAAAGCTGATATCACAGAGAGCGAAACAGATGAAAGTGATGATGAATCCAATGTGAAAAGATCAAGGAATAGAGCTTGGAGAGTGGAGTGCAATCAAACTGAGCCAAAGAAGAAACTCTCAAGAAAAGGAGATAATTGGCCAAATGAGAATGAGAGTCTGAAATTCAAATTAGTGAACAAATCAAAAGAACAGGTTAATGAAATTTCAAGTCAGAAAAGTGATTCAGATAAGAAAAATCAAGCAGGAAAGAAAATAGAAGTGATTAGCAATAGAGCAAAGAGGGTGTTAAAGCCTAATCAAAAATATAAGTCACCTGAATGGACCTACATCATCATTCCACTAGTAGTGGAAGTGAGCAGTAGTAGCCAAGAAGATATAGATGACACAAGCAACAATGATTGATTTTGTTTCCACATAAGGTTGAAAAGTTGTAAGTGACAAAAGGTCGAAGAAATTGTGTTAGGTGACACAAGGTTGAAGAAATTGTGTTAGCTGGAAAAACACATTGATGTAAGACGTAAGGTCTAAGAAAAGCTGTTAGAGGATTCTTTTTTTAAAAAAAAGTAAAAAAGGGGGGTATATTTAGTAATTTTTAAATTTTTTATTTTTATTTTTGATTTTTTTTTAAAGGCTCTTGTTACAGAGTAAAAGATGCCTAATATTAACAACAATTCGAGATCTTCTATTTTAAGAAGGTGTTGCAAAATGTCTTCTATTTGTGTGATCTTAATAATTTTAGTCTGGTTAATCTTAGCTGTTATTTTTCCATTTGGAAATGATAAAAAGATGTATAAAGCTAAAATGACAAGTAAAGCTATGGTCAATCATGACAAGATTGATGATCATGATAAGGTTATTGTACATAGACCAGAGATACATCAAGATAGATCTGTTGGAGTCTTTTCTAGAAATACCTTCTCAAGACTTTTATCTGAATATGTTAAGGTGATGAATGCAAAATATTGTTATGTATGTGTGAAATTGCCAACTTCTGTGTCAGAGGGGGTGACCTATATTATGCTTCCTCTTACTTACGGTGTAACTCTTACTGGAAGTTTCCGCCCCTCCCGGGTAGGATGGGCCTGAAAGGGTCGGTATAGTATTGGCAGTTCACTTACTGTGTAGATTCTCTTACCAAATTTTGCTGGGCACATTGCCTGCTGCCATAAGTCTGTATCTAACCCCTCCACCCCCATCTTGCTGCAGGACCCCAGGCCATGTGCGCCCAGAACTCCTCATCATCCCCTGCGAGAGACCCTGATCCAAACCCTGGTGCTTAGTAATTAGATTGTGGTAACACCTTACTAATCACAGCCAACGAGTTCTCTCTTAGGGGCACATGCATCTACCTATTTAGGAAGTGCAAACGGTGCGAATCGGTAAATTCGGCCATTTGCGCTTCCTAAATACGTTTTTGGGATGCATGAAACAATTTTTCAAAATTCGCTTTTTTTTGCATTTCCTAAAAAGGCGAATGCATTTAAGGAATTGCATTTGTGCGATTCCTTAAATGCAATGCATCAATTTTTTTTTAAATTCGAATTTTGAAATAGGAAGTGCAGATTAACACAAGGTTGACCCTCGTGTTAATTTGCGAAATTCTTTAAAAAAGCACAAAAATGCATTTTGGAAAGTGTCATGTTGCAGACACACATGTCCTTAGGACATGTGTGTGTGAAACATGCACTTTAAAATACATTTCAGGGGTGCAGGGGGGGGTCCTTTGGACCCCCCTCTGCACCCTTGCAATGCATCAACAAATTGCGAATTCCAAAAAATAGAAATGCAAAACGGCATTGATTCCTATGGGCCTCTAGGCCCATAGGAATCAATGTAATGCAATGCCATGCAATGCCATGCAATGCAATTGCGATTCGCAATTAAGGAATCGCAAATTCCGAAAATTAAGAAATCCTAAAAAAAAATTGGATTTCTTGATGCATAGGATTTTGCAATTCCTAAATTGCGATTCCTTAATTTTCGCAATTTAGGAAATGCAAATTCCTACAATGATGCATGTGCCCCTTAATCTCCTTCAGATGGTACAAAATACTGCAGCATGCTTAGCTTTAAACGCCCCTCACAGATCAGCTTCACTCCCTCTTCTTCACCAACTTTACTGGCTGCCAGTGCCCAAACGTGTGAAGTTTAAGATCTGCTGCCTGACAAACAGGGCAATATGGCGAAATGGACCCTGCTACTTGGCGGAGAGGCTCCATCAGTATATCCCCCAAAGGGACCTACGATCCGGATCGAAATCTCTGCTCAAACCCCCCAGGAGCAAAAAAGCACAAACAGGAGGCAAGGCCTTTCCATATCAAGCACCATTCATGAGGAGCAACTTTAGACAATGCTCAGACCACCTGAAATTTAGAAAGGCCTTGAAATTTGCCCTATTTTAGACCAGCTCACCTAATATCTTCTTCTGCAAATCTGCAAATGCCGATATAGCCTTTAGGGGGTGATTCATGCTCTATATAAGCCCATAAACATACTGAGCCCAAGTGTTACAGTCACAGGAAATTTGTGCCTGACGTAGAACATCCATATACTCCTCTCAGGGTATTGCTCTCAGTAGACGCTGGCATATATACAAAAATGCCACAGTTGGGCCACATTAAATGTGCCCCAAGTGGCTTGGTAACATCAATTTTTTTTTACTGAGTTTTATATACCGCAAACTTGACCCGAAGGTATCGGGTTACATAGCACCAGTTGTGTTACATGAGGAAATATTCTTTTTTTTTTAAAATGTTTTGTTAGGCACGGGGAGATTAAGTGATTTGCCCAGAATCACAGGATGTTAAGCGCCGTTGCCGAGACTCTAACCCAGTTCCCCAGATTTGAGGTAGTCCGAACTGGCTGTTAGGCCAACTCTTCTCCATGTATGGAAGTTTCCCTATTTCGAGTTCCTTACTCTCCTTCCCTTATGCATCTTTAGCCTTCCTCTAATCCCCTTGTTTATATTCTTCTACTAAACCAGTTGCCATGTCCCCATGCTTTGCTACATTTTTGTGTGTACCCTTTTCCTATTGGACTTCTTCCTTGCCACAACCTAACTTTTGCAGAGCCTCTGCCCCTTCCCACTTTATTTCCTCCATTCCAACCACAGTGTCCTTCACATACCTACCTTTCTGCAGTTTTGCCTCCTATTCCCACTCACACCCCGCATCCACCTCCATTGACCAGCTCTGGTACCTTAGTTGTATTTGTAATCTTACCTGGCTGTAAGGTCGGTGCCTGCTCTGAACTCTGCTGACTTTCCAGTGTGCATTGTTTCTGCACTCCTTGTGGATCCGTAAACCATCCCTTCTCCCTATCTGGAACCTGCAAAACAGCACTAGAGGTGGAATTATATAAACGCCCCTCCCACTTGGTGCCCATATGCCCATTTGGCGGCACCGAGAGTCCCTGTACCGCTGGGTCAACAATCTCTCCCTCTTCGAGACTATCGTGAGCACTTATGGACCACTTACCATAACAACTAAACAATGTGTCTCCTGTTTCCCTACCCTGGGCTACTTTCCACCATCTCTCAAGGGTCTGTACTATACCCTCTCATGCGTTCTGCTGATGAGGGTTGTCTAGACTCATACTGCTCCCATGCCAGATGCTCCACTCTGCTCCACTGATCTCCATTGTGAGGCCTCCTGAGACCGTCTAGTACCACATGCCAAAAGGTTCCACAGTCCAGTCCGAGCGACCATTCTGGGCTACACTTTCTCTTCTCCCTAGGGTATGATAACCGTACTGTGCTCTCCCAAGCCTGGATTCTGCTGTAAGCCGGACCCCTTCAACAAAGAAATTAGACCCTGTGTGCAGCACCTTAAAAAACGTGCTAACTGGCCCTGGTCTCTGCCTTCCCCAAAAGCTGTACTGTCCTATAACTCTGCCCCCCCCCCCATTTGGCACCCATTAGCCTACCTGGCATAGACTTTGCGGGGCTTTATGGAAGCAGGATCCAACTCAAACCCCTTCTCTTCCCTTTCGCTCCACTAGAGCATGCCTGCAACAATTTCTTTTTCTGCCACCTGCATGATGTCACTCTCCGCTAACTTCCCCTGGCAATCCTCTTGCCTGCCTGTCCCCAGGTCTTTATTCTCTGCGGGACCTGCTCCACCCAGTTCCACCCCTCCCATAATTCTTGAATGGGGGACCCCACCCTGCTATCTTTTTCCTCCTCCACTTTCCCCAATAGGTCATGTCCAACACCACTCCTCCCCCCAGCTGGCTCCACTATGCTCATGTTGAACTCGTCCCCCTATCTAGCCTGGAACTGCATCTCTGAGGGAAGCATCATATCATATTCATTTGAAGATGTTGGTCCTGTTATTAAATCCATACCCCCAACCTAACCTACCACTACCACACCAACTGAAAGGCCTACCGCCTTCTGCAACAAGCAGTCTACATGGCCTTCCACCTCCCTTCCCAACCATAAAAGGCCGACCTCTTCAGTGTATAGCCATGACCCCGAGGTGCCTTAATGGAGCTTTTGCCGATAGCTCTTGTGCGTCTACTATAGGTTTTGTACTGGAAGGCTAGCCTTCCTGAACAGAATACAATGCTTAGACTAACTTTACAGCTTTTCCCACTTGTGTGGTGTGCTTTGCATATGCAAAGTTGGAAAATAATAAAGGAGCAATAAAAGTGTTTCTTCTTGATAATGTGTTGTAAATAAGTAAGTCCATTCCATGTAGTTCCTTTATGAAGATTTATTCCAAGTAAGATGTTATACCGAAGAACCCCACCAGGAGCAGCCTCCCTGCTGCTCAGCCCTCACTCCAACTGACACTCTCTCTCATCCAACATTCCATAACCAGCTCTCACACCAACATTCCACTCCACAGACACACAGGCTGAGCAATAGGTATAACACATCTCCCTTTCTTAATACCAATAACATCAACAATAAAAGAATTACAATAAAACAGATGTATGAGCAAGAAGGCAATAATAAATACACGTAAGAGAGGGGCAACATCAATACATGTAGATGGAGAAATACATGTACACCAAAATAGCAAAAATATAATTGTTTGGAAGAAGTAAAAGAATATGCAATCCAGCAACTCTATCACTCACCACTTCTCCCTTTCTCATACAAAAAACAAAATCCACACTTACTTAAAACCAAGCCAAAGCAACACAACACTACCATACCACCATGACTTCAACAAAACCCCAAAAATTGAACAAGCAGGCGGCTACCCAGAGGTAGGAAGGGTCCAGATTAAAAGGCTCGACAGAAAACACAACCTAGATAACAGAGAATTACAAAAACAAGAATACACTCCACCCATACAGAAAGTTTGTGCTGTGATGTGTGGCAAGGGCACTCCACGCGGAACATGAACATACTAAGCAGAAACTCCACCTAAGCAGAAATTGGGTTGTGAGGTGTGGAAAGGGAACTCCACATTGAACCTGAAGAAA
Source organism: Lissotriton vulgaris (assembly GCF_964263255.1). Lineage (NCBI taxonomy): Eukaryota > Metazoa > Chordata > Amphibia > Caudata > Salamandridae > Lissotriton > Lissotriton vulgaris. The sequence continues at coordinate 1,201,260,292 of NC_141687.1, forward strand.
AGCAATGCGAAACTCCACCCAAACCGAAGATTGGGTTGTGATGTGTGAAAAATACGATCCACACAGAACACGTGTACAATGCACTCTTAAACCAGAAAAAGAAAACGTTATGTAGGTCCCGACCGCAATGGGTGGTAAATAATCGTCACCAACCCAAAACCACGTAAAAGTGGGACTCATCAACACACTAATAATGTACCAATCGTCACTTATGTCAAAACACCTGACAAATATAAGGATAAAGCACAGTAAAATATCAAGCATGAAACAGGAACATTGAAGAAAGTACCAGCACAAAGCAACATAGAACATCCTACCACAACCCTGACATGAGAAAGAAGCGTAAAGATAAAGCACAGCATAAAAACAGCAATTAAAATATTTTAAAAAACATTCACTCTAAGAAATGTGTACTACAAGCAGTGGCATTCGGCAGGGGCCCACAACCACCTAAAACTGGGAAACAGCAAGACAATCAAGAACTAACATCCACTCATATCCAAATGCATGCCACGAAAAGAAAAAAGGAGGTAAGGAATAGTGAAACAAGAATAAGAAATTAAATCATTAATACATTGGTAAATAAAGGACAACATGTACATGGTATCAGATAGTAGCGCTAAATAACACTCTGGAACACTGGTGAGTGACCTCTTACCTGAAACTCTAGTTCCCAAAAAGAAAAGGTAAACAGTTGTAATGACTTGAACGCAGATAATTATTGAAAGAGATATGCAAATTCCCCAAAAATAAAAATAAATCATTCTGTATTTTCCCCTTGAAGATATAGGGCCCGATTCACAGAATGAACTTAAGACTCAATCCTAAACTTACTACTATGTTGGTATTCACAGAATGCACTTACTACTTTTGGCATTCACAGAATGAACTTACTACTTTTGCTAATCACAGAAGTTAAGATTTTGTCTTAAGTTTGTCTTAAGACAAACTTAAGACAAAATCCTAACTTCTGTGAATACCAAAAGTAGTAAGTTCATTCTGAGTACCAAAAGTAGTAAGTGCATTCTGTGAATGCCAAAAGTAGTAAGTGCATTCTGTGAATACCAAATTATTAGTAAGTTTAGGATTGAGTCTAAAGTTCATTCTGTGAATCGGGCCCATAGTCATGTTCTAAATATACCATGGCTGCAACAACGAAAATGTACACCACACTATTAAGAATAATAGTAAATAAATAAATAAACAACATCAACATATCTGTAGTTCTGTTCCTGAAGACGGTGATTTAACAGTGAAAGGAGGAGAAAATCTTGCCATTCCGTAACATGCAGCAGGGAGGTCCAGTAAACTACGTCTGCCTCGGTTAGGAACAACTTGATGGAGGCACACAGGCATAGAACCGGGTGGCTCTCGACGATTACAGCGTGGTTGGCAAAACAAGGACGTGCTGTTTACAATCCAAATATGCCGACATACACAGGAAACACAGGCAGGGTGGCTCCCGGCACATCTGTGCATGTGGCATCTAGAGGCAGCATCACGAGGAACCATGGAGACAGAAGGTGAGGTAAGGCTGCACACGATGAACTAGAAGAAACGTCTCACACACACTGAAGGCAGGCTCACGCTGGCAACAACGAGCATTGTAGGTAAATTACTTTAAAAAAAAAATGTATGGCACATTGAATAAGGGTCCAGCCAAAACGAGATAAAAAAACACTGTATGGTGCTTCGAACAAGGGTCCAGGGCACGCTGGTCACATCAGTAGGCTGTAGTTAAGTGGAAGGCAGTTTTAAAACAACGCATACGCTGCAGTCGCGGTAGAGGGATAAAGAGCTCACAGCCCAAGTCCACACCAAGCACAGGAAAATACGAAAGGTTCTGGTACCATTGAAAGCAGGGAGCACAAAGGATACTCCAGAGTGGCCCAAGCCAGGAAACACAGTCCAAGTCAAGTTGAGAACACTGCAAAATGACACAAGTGGCGGCTGAAGAAACAGACAAAAGATAAACCGCTTCAGCACAATTGAGACTGGTACAGCAAGACTGACAGTAACACTTCACACTAGTTGCAGCTCTGGAGAACTCCTCCTCATAGCACCTCTGGGAAACTGCTCTCAATGGAAACACCTTTCCCTAGAGTTACAGCAGACAGGAAAAGTGAAAATGCAGCAGGAACTGGCAGGCAGCAAAATAGGAAACACGTTTTCAAAGCAGCAGTACAGCAGTACAGGCAGTAAGGCAGTAAAAGTTCATCCAAAGCAGAATGGCAGCAGAAGGAGTCAAGAAGATATGCGCTACTGGGAAACTGCACTTTGAAGACACTGTCCCAAAATGACAGGATGGGAACTACTGTCCCACAGGAGATGGAAAGGAAGGGGTTTATGGGCGACCGATGGGGTGGTCACTGGTGGGGCTCTGGGTGCCAGAAACATCAAGTTCCTTTCCATTTTCTTTAATTTGAAATCACTTACTTCAAGCTTGACAGGTTTCAGTCCAATAAGGTGGCACATGTAGGTTCTTCCTTCTTTAATCGTCGCCAAATATGTTGTAAATAAGATGAGTAGTCCAGGTAAGTTTCCATGTAGATTTATTGTAGGTAAGACGTTTCCAGGATGAGAGCTCCACCAGGAGCAGCCTCACTGCTGCTCAGCCCTTTGTCCAACTGACAGTCTCTCGCATCCAACATTCCATAACCAGCTCTCACACCACCATTCCACTCCACAGACACACAGGCTGAGCAGCAGGTATAACATAGTGCCTATGGGTATATTATATGATGCTCTCACAGAATTGGGTGACCTATCCAGAAGGTTGCATATACAAGGCCGATTGTTCAATACTGATGCAGACTTTAGTGTTTGCATCAATGGCTGATTCACCTGGGCCCTTTGCTACAACTGCATTAAATGCTGCTGAACGGATGCAGTTTGGTGGTGTAGGATTGCAACAGAACAAAAGCTGTGTTAGCATCAATAGGGCATAGTTCTGTAGGAGCTTAGCAAATAACCTGAAAAAAAGGATGACAATGAATAATGCATCAAATGTTTCTAAGTGCACAACCACAAACATTGACTAAATAGAATACAAAGAGTTGGTACATAGAATGAAACTCTTACAACCAGTTTATTGGTCAGATCCAGTAGGCATCCTATATGATGAGGGAGAATTACAAAACCGTTGTTGCAGGTTTCATGTATTTGATACCAGGCAGTACATCATTGATTTCAGAGAGTACAAACAAAAAAGAAATTGCATCCCTGAAACCATTAGTGTACATTATAGACACCTTTTGTACCTCCACTGCTGATGGTCCAGAAATCTCTCCTAGATCCCCCTTGACATCATGGAAGAAAGGCTAAAGGTGATCCTACCCAGCAGTAATGATCTCTCCACAAATGACCTCACCTCACTTTATAACATGAATATGGTAACCCTGCTGGATCAACTAGCACCCCTGAAACTTAGAAAAATCCGAGCCGTTCCGTCCCGATCTTGGTTTGACTCATCAATGACGAAAGGAGACAACTTAGAGCATCATAAAGACTAACTTCCACCGCGATCAACTCAGAATCCTCAGCCATATCAAGAACAAAAAATCTGTATATTTCTGCTCTGCACTGGATTGCGCAAAAAACAGACCCAAGGAGCTCTTCAGGATCATCAGACAACAAACCTCCAAACCAGATATGTCCTTGGGGCAGGCTTCCAAGGAACAGTGCGATAACGTTGCCACCTTCTTCAATGACAAGATCTCCAAGATCGAGCACTCTCTGGTCACCAACAGCTCCTCCCCTCCCCGTAGCAGCCCAGTTGGAGTGCTTAAGTGTGCTCTCACTTGCAACACTAAATCCTAGTCACTCTTCCAGCCCATTCCAGAAGAAGAGATAGCCAAACTTATCTCCACCTCTAAACCTTCATCTCACACCCTCGACCCTCATCCTGCTCTACTCACCAAAAAATTGAAACTCTCCCTAGCTCCACTCTGGTTTAGGATTATAAACAGCTCCCTCAAAACCGGAATCGTTCCAGATTGTTTGAAAGTGGGACAAGTCACCCCGCTACTAAAAAAAAACAGGCCTAGACATAAACGACCTAAACAACTTCAGACCTGTCTCCAACCTCCCTCTTCTCTCTAAAACCCTAGAAAGATGTGTACTCCAACAACTAACTTAACACCTGGACATTACCAACCTCCTCGACTCCCATCAGTCGGGATTCAGGAAAGAGTATAGCATAGAAACCGCAATCCTCAACATAATTGATGATATACACAAATCTCTGGACTCAGACCAATGCTGCCTCCTCATTCTCCTAGACCTATCGGCAGCATTTGACACAGTTGACCACAAACTTCTCCTCAAAGCTCTCGAAAAAAGGGCTGGTCTAGACGAGGTGGTCCTCAAATGGTTCTCTTCATACCTACATAACCGCACCCAAAGAATCAAAATCAGAAGCTTCGAATCCGAGCTTCAACCAGTCATGAGGGGAGTCCCCCAAGGATCAGTGCTCTCTCCTCTCCTCTTCATCATTTACATGGAACCCCTTGCCACCCTACTCAGAAAAGCTAACATCCCCTTTCACCTTTATGATACCCAAATCTACTTGAAAATCTCCTCTGCTAAATACATCCAAAGACTCAATGAAACACTAAGGGAAGTGCAACGTTGGATGTCAACCAACCACTTAAAACTGAACCCGGACAAAACCGAACTACTCCTCATCTCGAACAAAGAAGAGAACCCACAAATTGCTGAGTGGCTAAAAGAGATCGATGCACTCAACGGGAACCTCACCCTGGCTGACTCTGTGAAATCGTTAAGCATTACACTAGACTCAAAACTGGACATGACCAAACACATCAAGATTTCGGCTAAGAGCGCATTCCTTAACCTGAAGCTACTAAATAAAATAAAACCTTTCATTCCAACCAAAGATCTTAAACAAGCCACTCAAGCATTGGTGCTGCCAAGACTGGACTATGGAAACGTTGTCCTCTCTGGAATAGCAAAAATACACCTTGCTCCGCTGAACACAACACTCAATGCCGCTGCCAGAATGGCCACTTGAATAAAGTAATTTGACCATATCTCTCCTGCACTCAAAGAACTCAATTGGCTACCAATAGAAATGCAGACGAATTTCAGAACGGCCTGCCTCACCCACAAAGCACTCCACACAGGCAAACCCGAATATCTGATGTCCAAACTCACAAACGCAGGTCAGAACAGGAACCCCAGAAGCTCTAATACCTTACTTCTTATCCCGCTCAAACCACAAAAACAAAAAACTGTGGCCAGAACCTTACCCGGAAATGCGCCCAAAATATGGAACTCTATCCCCCCCCCCACATCAGAACTATGCCCTCCTTTGTTAAATTCAAAAGTCAGCTTGAAATCCTTTTCCTCGATCGATCATTATCGATTAGATAGGATCAGCCGGAGTGCTGAAAATGACACTGATCCTCTCTCGGCTAGGGGCTTACAAACCCATGTAACGGAACTCTTCAACATCTTCTTTACTATGTCTCTAATCTGGATTGTCTCACTTTATTACAATATGTTCTGCTCTCTTTTGTTCACTTTATTGTAATATGTTCTGCTCTCGTTTGTGGGCTAACAATTCCTTGTAACGGAACTCTGCAACATCTTCGTTACTATGACTCTCTTCCAGATTGTCTCTCTCTATGCAACATGTTCTGCGCTCTTTTCTCGCTTTATTGTATTATCGTTTGTTCTGCTCTGTAACTGTTGTGAAGCGCTCTGATACCCTCCGGTCAGGCTAGCGCTATACAAAACTTTGTTAATAAAAAAAATGTAACAAAAATGTGAACGGGCTTTAGTGTATGAATGATGTGCTCACACCACTGTGGAACAGAATATCAATCAATCGTCTGTCTTCTATAATGTTCATAACAATTGTGGGGCCTCCGTTCATAGAATTTAAACCCAAATTGTATGTTCAGAAATGGTTAGCAAAAGGCAGTAGAAGTGCTGATGAAAGAATCTGCATGGTTTGGAGACAAATTGCTTATAATTCCACTTATAAGTGTATTTGGGACATTCTCTGATTGGAAACATGTTCCACATTGTAAATGTATTTTAATGTAAATAACTTATATATTAAACCGTAAATAAACCTGTCTTTCCATTGTTTGAGTTAAATAACGTTATAAGCTGTAACTGGTCAGTGAAATGCCAAATGTACTAAAAATTGGTATGTTTTGCTCTTTCTAGCCACACCTCTGACTCCGCCCACTGATCCAATCCTCAGGTTATTCCCAACCCCTAATTCTCCACCCACAATTCCCCTACATTTTTTTCCCCACTTCGACCACTGCGAGGGCCTACCCAGTGACAGCAGGTATTGCAAACAAGCATTGGCATAGCCAATATGTCTCGCCTTTAGGACTTTATACGTATTTAATCATGCAGCACATTATCCTGGTTGCCACAAAAACATCTTCTGTTCTTTAACGTGTAAGCTTTGACACTAATGAGCACATTATTTCACTGCATTGAGAAGTACTTATGTAAAGTGTTATTTTTGTATAACTGGTAGTCTGAACACGCATATCTGGAAGTGCTTTCATATGCGATAATGAAGAATTACACTGAATTATAAAAGACACATTGGAGGCACATATATTATTAGTGAATCTGTTCTTTTAGACTTGTGCATTTTAGCCAGAAATACAGCATGCAATACACATTCGTCCACCTAAGAAGCATCACAGAACTAAAACTTACTGTCATTTTTAGCAAATAGGCTCCAGAGAAGGTAAACAATGTTCTAGAGAAAGAGGCACGAATTTGACCGTTTTTCCACATTCATAAAGTGTTACGAGGACTGAAAATGTTAGAATCAAATTACAACAGTGTCAATATTTCATTACGTTAGGCAATAACCCACAAGTTACAATACTCAACCGAAGTATATTACTGACCAATACCTATCTCAAAATACACCCCAACGTCAAGAACGGAAACGAGAAACAGACAACATAGGTTATGTTCCATTCGTAAAAAAAACATAACAATAACATTGAATATTGGTGGCAATAAAAAATATGCAGGGTGTCCATGACACCTGGTGGTAGGTGGACAACAATGATAATTCATGGTAAACACTAATGAGAAGGTGAGGGGCACAGTTCACATTGGTGTAATTTACTATGCACCATCAAAAGAAATCACGGGCGTGGAAATAATCTGACCAACAATGTGCAAGCAGCAAATGCAGCTTGTTACAACAAAGGACTGAATAATTTAGAATTAACAACCTGGAGCAACAGCTCTTGGGCCATATAGAACACATTTATGAAAGATACTGAAAGTGTTTGAGCAAACTGATCTGTGCAAAAACATGAACAAGTGCACCAAACACGGGGAGAAAAATGATGATAATATCAGTCGGCAGTTTGAAAAAGAAATACAAGAATGGGTGGATCTCTCAATTTTAAGCTGGCAGTATCATTCTCTATGTCGCTACTGTAGAAACACCACACAGTTATTTCCTCAAAGACCTCAAAACTCCAATACAAGGGTGTGCGCTGGCATTTAACAAGCAACCCCTCATGCAGGTTTCTGAGACAAGCTTACAACTGATGGAGCAAGGATTTGCACGTGAAACGACTTGCTTGTATTCATGAACCTCGAATAACGTTAATGAATTAATCAACTTGTTTGTTTTACTAATATCACATTTTACATAAACATTTGGGTGTCCGAGAGAAGCTTGCTTATGTGTTTTACTAACTGTAATACGCTTGCATCTAAGATGGCTGCTGTTACGCAGGGTTTCTACTGCGCATGCGTCTGTCATACTCACGTGACATGACGTATTCTTTGCTTTGGAGGGAATCTGTCGCTTCTGCGCACTAGTATTTCTATGGCTGCTCTATGTTTTCACATGCGAGAAGCTTGCACTGCTGCTTTTGCTAAGCTGTTCGTTTTGCCTAATCTGTGGCTAATACGGGAGTCCGATGGAACTCGGACTCCTGTATTAGCCACAGTGCTCCTGCCAATACAAATTGAGCCATTGCGCTCCACTCCTGGCATTTCCATACAACCTTGATGGAAGCCCCAGAATTGTTTTGAAAGAATGCCAATAGCCCTGCGGTTTCTCCTCAATAACCTAGAACGAGACAACCGACATTAATGCGATAATAGGCATTGTGTTAATAATTGTTGAACAAAACAATAATGCTGATAATTCTTGTCCTGATGATGATGTCATAATTTAAAAAGGCATCGAAACGTCGTCGACAAAAAAACCCATATGCAATATGATGAATGCTATATTGTTTGACGCAATGGTATGGTTATGTTTAAGAGATTGAGTCTGTAGCACTGAACAATAGTATACAGACAGATTTTCGCTTTGCCTTTTTGGCCATTTCTTTGTTGTTTGGTCTTAAATGTTGTGGGTCACAGCTGTGCCCACTTGTTATCTTGGTCTTAAAACTCTCTCTATGAACTTGATCATTTAAAATAAAATTCTTGTCCGGCTGGACAAAGAAACATACTACTTATTAGGTGTATGATTTTTTTTTTTTGCTATCCTGTCCACATATAGGGACCATTGTCTTTTGTAAAGAGAACAGATAAGAGGCAGACCATTTACTATGTACGAAGGTGAAAGAAAAATGTTGTTTGTTAATAAAGTTAAGAAAAATTGGGTGGAATACACTAAAGATAACTGAGTTTTGGCATTTCCCCAAAATGGTACTTTTAATGGCATAGTTCTGTTTAATTTAAGGACACGTATGAAGGATTTAAACCCCAGACCTAGAATAACGCAATATGAGGCACTAGAAGAATGGGAGATTGAGGCTTTTAAGTGGGACTGACCCAGAAGTGACAAAGGGTTGAGTAAATTCTACCCTAAGTATCCACAAGAAACTAGAGATAAACAAATGAAACAATGGCGACAGAACATGATAGTGGAAGGACTATATCCTGTATTAGCTTTAGAAGAGCCCACTGGAAGTAAAAGAACTGAGAAAACAAAACATTTAATGACTAGTGGTGAGTCAGACGATGATTATATGGAGGATGTGTTAATGAAAAATTCACCACCTTATAATGAGGAACCAAGCACTATAAATCCAAATGCACCGTTTCTGAAAGCACCTCTGATTCCACAAGTGGTACATGAAACCTCAATAGAAAAGGTATTACAAGATAGAGAGAGAGAAGCAATAAATACACAAAGAAGTGAGTTAATTCAGAAAATTTCCCAGTTAAATACATGTCCTGAAGCTCTGACAATACCAGTAACTATTGGTCCAGTTGTTCCTTTGTACGGAGACAAACAAGCTAGTCCTGAAACTCCCGTTTTGACTACACCGGTAGTGCAGCCAAGAAAAGAACCTATGATAGTAGATGATCAGGGAAGTGAATGTGAGTCTGTAATTTCCTTAATGGACTTACCAATAAGAGAACCTGAGAGTAGTTCAATTAGGAAAACCACTCCTCAAAATTTGAGAGAAGTACAGATGGAGACATCCTCAGATACAAGAAGTGCTACAGTAGTAACCCCAGAGGAAATAGAAAGATGGACACGAGAAATAGAGAAACCAAAATCACAGCCAAAGCCATTAGATATACATAAATTAAGAATTGAATTAGAGGAAATGATGGCTGGTAATGTGGGATTGGAAAGGTTAAATACATTTAGTGAAGATGAATTATTATTATTAATATGTAAAAGCATTACCAGAAATACAAAAGTGTTTCATGAAAAATTAATGGACACAGCAGCTAGTATGGGAATTGATATTGGCAAATCTAAAGTATTACAAAAACCATATCGAGTTGAATTTTCCGACAACGATTTAGAAAATATGAACGTGTCAGGTAAAAAGGTACAAATCAGAGAGCTGATGACATTATTGCAAAAATGGGGAGAACTAGAATAATGGAAAACTAGATGGGCAAAGAAAAAGGAAGAGGTCGAGCAAGACAAATTGCTTCTGAATATGTATTAAAAGAGACAGAAAAAGTGGGAAAATTATGTCCTATGAGAGAGGTACCAGGTGGAGGTTATGTGCATGTTCCATGGTCCCGACAGGATATTTTATCATTTACAAATGATTTCCCAAAACTTCGTGAAAAACCTGTAGAATGGTACAGACAAGTCGAGAGATTTGTGAAGGTTTCAAAATGTCTTTTGAAAGATTTAGATGGATTATTTGACATTGTTGTACCTGTAGATTTGTTGACAGAATGTAAAATTGCTGTTGATTGGCCTAGTGATGAACACCCTAGAGGCTCAAAAACAGGGGCTCCTTCCGAAGAAGTAATGAAGAAGTACAACCAGGTAATACTTTACCTCAAAGCGAAGTTGCCCGCAAAAGAGACAGATTGGGTTAGAATAGATAGAACTACCCAAAATAAAGATGAATCTGTGCATGCATATTATGACGCTTATTGCAAGTATTCAAACATTACAGTGGATTGGATAACATAGACATGAAGGATATGACGCACTTTATTTATCGATTTGAGTCAGGATTAAGACCGGAAATTTCACAATGGATTAAAGATCATAAAAATTGTTGGCAGGCAAAACCTATTGATGAGATCCTTAAATATGCTAAATATTACGAATATGAGCTTGACAATAAACAAAAAGAGTTAAAAGAAAAAGTAATGTGGGCACAAGTAAAATTAGAAGAGCAACAAGAACTCCAGTTAAACCAATTAAATAGTAACCAGAATCAGAGTGATGGAAATGGAGGAAAGCCTAGGGGAAAATTCAATAGCAAGGAGGCCAAACGGAAATTCCCTTGTCATGGGTGTGGCAAGTTGGGGCACTGGAAGAACGAGTGTAAGGCGGTACAAAATGGTAATGTGCAAAATAATGATTTGAATCTACAGACGCAGAATGAGGTGCCACGGAAGACACAGCAGCAGGTAATACAAAACCAGTTACCCCCTCCTACGACCAAAATATGGAAAATATTGCGAAAACTACTAACCAGTGGCTAGAAACAGCAACAATCCAATGCCTTCCTTTAACGGAGGCAAAGAGAAATTTCCACCGCCCCCCTGCCCCTTGGTTTAATGAACTACTCAAAGCTGAGAAATCCAAATGCAAAGTTTTAGAAAGGAACTGGCGCAAAGACTACAAACACGAAAACAAAATAAAATACAATAACGCAAGGAATGTGTACCATACATCCTGCAGGAGAGCTAGAGCCCTTTATGTGGCTAATACCGTCAACAATGCCACAAACAAAACAAAGACCTTATTTAATATAGTAAAGGATCTAGCAGGTGACCGAACATCGGCCACTGCCCATCCGTTAACAAAAAAACACTGTCAAGACCTGGCGACATTCTTCAATGACAAAATTGAAATTATTGTCTCAAACTTTACTACTAGTCCCCAGGTTAATGCTACTGAGCAGCATATCTTAAGAACCCCGGAAGAAACAAACTCCCTTGAGAGATGGCCCCCCATAACTCTGGACTCCCTAAAAATATCTTTGAAATCTATTTCGTCAGGCTCTCCCTGCGATCCCCTCCCAGTTCGTTTCCTGAAACAACTTGACAACGCTCCCTTAATTACTATTGCAAACATGCTAAATTCCTCTCTTTTAACTTCCACTGTCCCGGCAAGCTGGAAACACGCCATTGTAACCCCATTACTGAAAAAACCTTCAGCCGACCCTACGGTCCTATCAAACTATCGGCCTATATCATTACTTCCTGCCTTTTCTAAACTAATGGAGAGACATATCCATGCCGCCCTCACTTCCTTCACGCAGAATAACAACCTCCTCCACCCATCGCAATCAGGTTTCCGTACAGGACACTCAACGGAGACCGCTTTACTGGGTGTGACCGAAAAAATTCGAAAGCTCCTGGATAAGGGTCAAACTGTCGCACTCATTCTTTTAGATTTGAGTGCGGCGTTTGATACCATTTCACATAAAACTCTCTTGACTACACTAGAGAGAATTGGCATTCGAAATGAGGCCCTTCAGTGGATAAAGTCTTTTCTAACCAATAGATCTTTCCAGATCAAATCCAGCATTGCATGCTCGGACACGTTCCTCACCCCCCATGGAGTTCCACAGGGCTCCATCTTGAGCCCGCTGCTTTTTAATTTATACCTGCGACCACTGGCCGATTTAGCCGACAGCGTGGGCCTCGCGTTAATGTCATACGCTGACGACTCGCAGATCATTTTTTCCCTATCTGACTCAAACCCCTCAACCCCCTCTGTTCTGAAAAATGGTCTTCAGGAAATCTTCAACTGGATGTCAACTAACCAATTGAAGCTAAACGGGGATAAAACGGAGGTTCTTCTTCTTGGAAGAAATAAAGAGCTCTGGAGCCCCTTACACTGGCCAGCAGAGATGGGTAATCTTCCCATCCCAGCCACTCAAGTAAGGAACCTAGGAGTCATTATCGACAATACTTTGTCGATGAAGCAGCAGGCAAATAAAGTCGCTGGCCTCTGCTTCACCATAATAAAATGGCTAAAGAAAATTATTTGGATGTTGCCCCAAAACACCCAAAAGACCGTAGTCAATGCACTAATAACATCACGCATTGACTACGGTAATATTCTTTACTTGGGCTCAAATCTTGCAGTGATAAAACGACTCCAAATGATCCAAAACGCGGCTGCACGACTCCTGTGTCAGATCCCAAAGTTTGAGAGAATATCTAAACATCTGAATGACCTACATTGGCTCAGGATAGAACATCGGATCAGCTTTAAAACCCTGACATATATGTTTAAAATTAAAACCAGAACTGCACCCGCCTACCTACAAACCCTGGCTTGTCCCTACCTTCCAACAAGAAATCTCCGATCTCTAACAGCAGCAAATTTTGCTATTCCTAGATTTAAACTCCAAAAAACGGGAGGGCGTTCTTTTGCTGTGAGAGGGCCCACTCTATGGAACTCACTTCCCCCTCAGATCCGGAAAGAAGAGAGCTATACGAAATTCCGGAAATATGTAAAAACCTGGCTGTTCCAGAAACAACTGCAGTAATACTACAATTTGGCAACTTTCCTTCTATCTGATCGAATGACTCAGGCGCCGGGAAACCCTTTTTGGGTAGCTGTAGCGCCATACAAATTTAAAAAATAAATAAATAAATAAATAAATACCCCCCGCACCTATGCCAAATTACAGGAGCAAAACACAACAGAGTGTAGATACCACAAATTGGGAGGGAAGTGAAAGGAGAGAACAGCAACTTCACAATTTCTTTTGAGTGATACATTTTTCAGTGAAGATCCTTATTGAGGGTGCCTGAGAGGGGAGGACGAGGAGTGCGTGCTTGGCGCTTCCTTGCCGGTAGACCAGTTAGGTCGATAAATTGAAGGAAAGGTTGAAGGAAATGATGTCACCTTTCTACTGGATACTGGTGCTACCCGTTCTACTTTGAGAACAACAGACGTTCCAAAGCTACCCCTCTCAGGAGAAGAGATCCAAGTAGTGAGCGTTTCTAATAAACAAATTAGTACGCTAGTTACAGAACCAATGGAAGTTAGAATAGGGAATTTTAAAGAAATGCATAGATTTGTCGTATGTGAATCAAGTCCAGTAAACTTGTTAGGTCGAGACTTGTTGGGCAAAATGAATTGCACTATTTTTTGCACCCCAAGTGGTGTTGAAATTCAGACCCCAGACGAAGATGGAGTTTATAAACTGATGTTAGCAAGACAAGGGACAGAGACTAAAAAGCTGACATAGAAGGCTTACCAGAAGAACTACAACAGACTGTAAAACCTAATGTAGGATTAATGGCGAATGTCGATCCAATAAAAGTGACAGTAAAAGAAGGTGCCGGTTACCCAAATGCTCGACTGTACGAAATGAGCCCAGAGATAAAAGCAGGTGTTGCAGCAGAAATAAAACGTTTGGTTGAAGCAGGCATTTTACAAGAAATAATGAGCAGTCCTTGTAATTCACCCATAATTGGTATAAAGAAACCGAGTGGCAAGTACAGGGTCGTACAAGACCGCCGCAAAATTAATAGGATTGTTGTCCCATGCTGTCCAGTCATGCCAAATCCTGCGGTGATTCTGTATCGGATACCGTGGGAGGCTGGATGGTTTACTGTCATTGACCTGTGTCACGCATTTTCTCAATTCCATTACACCCAGATAGCAAATTTCTTTTCTCATTTGAATTCAACAGTCATGTTTATGTCTGGAATCGTGTCCCTCAGGGGTACACAGAGAGACCCTCGATTTTTAATCAGATTTTGAAAAAGTGCCTTGAGTCTTTGGTACTGTCTGGACAGTTAGTCCTGGTCCAGTATATAGATGACCTATTGGTGGCGTCTAAAACTCGAAATGACTGTGTTGTCGACACCATTGCCCTACTGAATCATTTAGGTGAAGGAGGACATAAAGTGTCGCCAGAGAAATTACAATTCTTCACCACGTCAGTGAAATATCTGGGGCACCAGATAGAAAAAGGCGTCAGAAGGGTTTCCTCAGAAAGAATCAGAATAATTAAACTATGAATTTGCCTCAAACCCAGAACGAGATCAGAATGTTTCTTGGAGTTGTAGGATACTGCAGGCAATGGATTGTGGGATTTGCAGTCCTAGCAAAGCCATTGATACAAATGACAAAGAAAAGAGCAAAAGACCCAGTAGAGTGGGATGACGAAAGCATGACTGCTTTTGTAAAATTGCGAGAATGCCTGTGTACAGCACCAGCCTTAGGGATGCCTGACTATTCAAAGGATTTTGCACTGACACACAAGATAATTGCGCACTTTCGGTTTTAACTCAAATTCACAGTTTGATGAGACGTCCTGTGGCATATTTTTCTTCCACATTAGACCCAGTGGCATCTGCCTTGCCAGGATGTCTGAAAGCAGTGGCTGTAACTTGCATGAGCCTGGAACAGAGTGAGTCCATTATTATGGGACATCCTGTGACCGTGTATGTTCCACATGCAGTTGTAATTTTGTTAACCAGAACTAAGACCCAGTATCTCACACCTCGTCGGCTGACTAAGTATGAGAGGATCCTTGTAGGTGCAGGAAATGTAACCATTGCTAGGTGTATGTATATTCTGAACCCAGCAACACTGCTACCTAACTCACATTTTGCAGAAGTAAAGGGAGAAATTGAACATGACTGTATCGACTTGACTGAATATAGTACTAAACCACGTCCAGACATAAGAGAAGAGCCCTTAATTGATTCAGAATATGAGCTGTTTGTAGATGGCTCATGTATGAGACATGAGGAAGGAGGTCTACTGCTACTTATGCCATGTGCAAGCTGGGAGGTCCAATTGAAGCATCCTATTTGCCTGGAGTCAAGTCTGCACAAATAGCCGAATTGGTTGCATTAGCAAAAGCCTGCAAATCTGGGAAAAATTGGAAGGTAACCATATACACTGACAGCCAGTATGGTTACAGGGTTGTGCACAAGTATGGCCAACTATGGATGCAAAGAGAAGTTCTGACTTCTTCAGGTACTCCAATTAAAAATGGTCAAAATGTAAAGGATTTACTTGAAGCAATCCAGTTACCAAAAGAAATGGCTGTGGTTAAGTGCGCTGCTCACAAATCTGGAAATGACAAAGTGACAGCTGGTAATCGATATGCTGACCAGCTAGCCCAACATTGTGCAAAATATAAAATGGCTGTTAATAAGAAAGTTGAGGTGGGCAGAAACAGCTGCCAACTTATGTTGCTAGAAGGTGTGAATACGTGGGAGGAAGTGAGAGATTTGCAGAATGGAGCAGAACCAAAGGAAAAGAAAGAATGGAGGAAAATAGGTTTCAAGAGAAGAGTTGAGAATGGTGTCATTGTACACCTTGATGGGAGGCCAGTGTCACCAGACTGTATGCTTGCTCCTATGGCTAGGATGGTTCACAGAGATTCTCATTTGGGAAGAGATACTATGATACGTCTGTTTAGACAGTCATGGTACAATTCGAAATTCAGAAACATAGCAGAGGCACTTTGCCAAAGATGCTTGGTTTGTCAACAGATGAACCCAGGAAAGAAAACAGTAGTGCTACCAGGAAAGATTGGAAAGGCAGAAGGTCCCTTTATACGATTGCAGATTGATTTCATTCAGTTACCCGCTTGTCGAGGACTAAAATACATTCTTGTCATTGCCTGCCAAAATGGGTGGAAGCTTATCCCACATGCAGAAAGGATAGCATCACTGTAGCCAAACTTTTAGTTAGAGAGCTTATACCACGTTTCGGTTTTCCAGTAACAATTGAATCAGACTGAGGCTGCAATTTTAATAATGAAATAATTGGTCTAATTTGTGAAGCATTCAAAATTAAGTAAAAACTGCACTGTGCATATCGCCCAGAGGCTTCTGGAGTGGTAGAACAATTGAATGGCACAATCAAGTCAAGACTGGGAAAGATGTATGAATCTACCGGATTGGAGTGGCCAGATGCTTTGCCACTTGTGCTGATGGGACTCAGAGGTATTCCAGATAGGAAGACAGGCTTGAGTCCCCATGAAATACTGATGGGAAGAGCAATGAGGCAAGCATGGGTGCCAGGACACAAACTGATAAGCATATCTCATGCTTTAGTACTGGACTACTGCAAAGAACTGTCTGGCCAAGTGCGTTCTATCTCTCACCGGGTTGGGGAAGACGCTGTCGCCAGGCGGGCAACACCAGCACATGACCCGAACCCAGGTGATTGGGTAGTGTTAAAGAAACATACTCGAAAATCTTGCCTTGCACAAAGGTGGGGAAAACCACATCAAGTAATGTAATGTAATGTAATGTAATTGCCCATTTATACCGCGCTACAATCGCTCCAGGGAGCATCTCGGCACCAATGTGTGGTCAACCTGATGTCAATGTTGCCTTACTGCTTGGAGTGACCCGGACCGGAATCACACTAGTGCTCTGGCAGTTATGTCTGGAAGGTTGTAAATCCAAGTTTTTAATTGTTTACGGAATTCTGATTCCTTGTCCAGTGCCCTTAAGTGTGGGGGGAGGGCATTCCATGCTTTTGCACCTAGTACCGCCAGGGATTTGCCCCCACGGGTTTTAAGTCTAAACCCTGGGACGGTCAGTAGGTTGGCATTTGAGGATCGTAGTGCTCGAGTTGGACATTATCTTACGTATTTATTTCTTAGGTATAGAGGGCCTAGGTCGTGGACAGCTCGAAAGGTAATTATCAGCACTTTGTACAGGACCCTTTTCGTTATAGGCAGCCAGTGTAGTACATTAAGGGCTTTGGTTGCTGAGGATTTTCTTGGCCATTTTAAAACCAGCCTTGCAGCCGCATGCTGTACCATCTGGAGTTTATGGGTAACCACCTTATTGGTACCAGCATACAGGCTGTTGCAATAATCAATGCGTGATGTAACTAATGCAACCGTGACTGTTTTCCTCGCTTCAAAGGGCAGCAGGTCAAAGAACTTCCTGAGCCCCTTTATCACCCCAAAACAGGCGCCTGCCACTTTTGACGCCTGGTGTTTAAAGGATAAGTCGGCGTCAAAGTGTACCCCAAGGTTGCGGGCCGAGGAGGTGGTGTGAGGCGGTATTTCTGCCTTCTCGGGCCACCATAATCTGGGAATGAAATCATTTTTTGGGCCTATAGGCATGATCTCAGTTTTGCCTGTGTTGCACTTTAGATGGTTTCTCCGCATCCAATCAAAAGTGGCCGTTAAGCAACATTTGAGTTTTTCCTCCCAGACCTGGTTATCTTAATCCATTACCAGGATAAGTTGTGTATCGTCGGCATATGCTATTACATCTATGCCAAATGACGATATCAACTTTATCAGGGGTGCGGTGTAGACATTGAATAATGTCAGACTCAAGCTGGAACCTTGAGGTACTCCAGTCGACAGTGATTTCTCACTGGAACGGAATTGCCCCAAGGTCACCACTTGTCTCCTGTCACTTAGAAAGTTCTTTATCCACTCCAGGGCTGTGCCTGTGATGCCAGATGTTATTAGCCGGTCTATTAAGATAACATGTGAGACCGTGTCGAAGGCCGCCGACAGATCTAATAATATCAGGACGGCCTTCTTACCTTGGTCTAGGGCTGAGCGGATAGTTTGAGTTGTGAACAGGAGAGCTGATTCCGTGGAATGTTGAGTCCTGAAACCTGCTTAGTTGGGGTGCCATGCTTCACTATCTTCCTGAAAGCGTGTAAGCTGTTTATTTACTATCGACTCTGTGATTTTACACAGTGCCGGGAGTAGTGAAATGGGACGTAGATTTGATAGTATAGTGGGGTCAGGGAGCTGTTTTTTTTGCAAAGGTTTCACTGCTGCCAATTTCCACTCTGAGGGGACGTTAGCCGTGGACAGTGAATTATTGACGATGTCATTTATTTCTGGGTTGACAATTTCTGCAATTAGATGCAGGAGCCCAATAGGGCACGGGTCAAATGGTGATCCTGATTTTGTTGCCAAGATAGCTCGTTTAGTCTCCTCCTTAGTTACCACCACAGCTGTAAAGTGTGCAGGAGTTCCAAACTGGATTCATGCCAGTCATACAAAAAGAGTGACTGAACCTGATGAAACTGAAGCTGAAGGTTGTGCAGCTGAGGGGTCTCAAAATATTGATCCTGAAGTAGCTGAAGAAGAACACAACCAAGCAACAGTCAAGATGATTAGATTCCAATAATCGATATACCTGCAGAATATGTAAGAACCAGAAGTCAAACCTACCAAGATAGACAAAGTGACAGTGAGTACGAGACAGGTTTAGAAGAAGGTACTCAGATCATAGAAATACAAGTCAAAAGTGATTCTGAGGAGGAGCAGATAGGGAAAGATCAGATAATCAACACTCCACCAAGAACTCCAGATCCGAAAAGGGAGAGATAGTAATTAGGGCAGAGGCTCAAGCTGAAGAAAAGCAACGGTTCGAAGAGCTTGAGCAGGACCAGACAGGGGTTGAAAATTGTGTTCAGGAAGAAGAAAGTGAGACAAACAAAAGTCAAACTCAGCCCATACCTGAACAAAGCCAGATTAGTAACAGGCAAAAGAAACATAAATAAGACCTGTACCTAGTCAGATAGAGAGGGATACAGAAAACAGCATTGAAATAGATGTACCACAACTGAATGAAAATAAAAGAGCGTTGGAAGAAGGCCAAAGCACAGTGCCAGCTAAAAGACTCAGAAAAGGAGACAAGTGGCCTAGGTTTGTCCAAAGATTGAGACTATGTTTAAAACAATTGATGAAGCACCTGAACAAGTGAATGAAATAACAAGTCAAGCTGACCTACCTGTGATACAAATAAGAAGGAGACGTCCACGACTAAAGAGACTGAATAATAAATATAAAGGCCCTGAATGGACCTATATCGTGCTGGAGGATTTTGAAAACCTGGAAATAAGTGACAACAGTGATGAAGAATTGACTGCTGATCAAACTGACGAAGAAGTGAAAGCAACCTGAAATTTTCACAGGGTAAAAGGCTCTGTAAAAGTTACAAAGAGGGGTTGAATCTCCTTAGCTAGAAATGGCTGATCGTACTGTTATTGGAAGACCAAAAAGAAATTGTTTAAAAACATGCTGTAGAGTATGTGTATGTAGTATAGCAAAAGTATTCATAGTTTGGATAGGACTGACAATAGCTATCCTTTACATAATGGGTAGAAATATGAAGATTGATACTAGTAAGCAACCACTAGTAGATATAGATGAGCTACAAATGACAGAAACACCTGCAAGAATAGATAGACAGGAGAAAGCACTTAGAGTTAGACAACAGAAGGTAGACTTAGAAGCATCAGATGAGGAAGAACTACATTATACTAGAATTAAAAACCAAACTCATTTAAATGTATTTGCAAACCTATTAGTACATTATGTTGAAGCGATGGAAATAGAGGATTGTTATGTATGTATGAAGTTACCTACTTCGGTAACTGAAGGTGTGACCTACCACCATTTGCCACTAACATATTGAATTTCATGTAGTGTTTTAGCTAGTTTATTCTATAAGAAAGGACCCTTACAGTATTACTATTCTGTTGTAATACTTTATTCGATAGATTCATCATAAAAGTAGGTACATGTCCTATCTATTACAACAATGAAATACATAAAGTAAAATGCAACCGATAAAAATGTTAAAAAAGCTTATTTACAATAAAAAGTACAAGGTAATTTTAAAGTGCATCAGTGAATATAAGCAATTCAATTTCATCAACTTGACCACAATCAACTAGCAGATTTATTTTTTTAAATGGTGGCATGAATCAACCATGCCCTACACAAGAACTTTGCAACCCCACAGATCAGGAAAAGAGACGATGTATCCGACGTGAGAATACGTAGGGCCGTCTTGCATTGTCTTACTCTGAGTTCTTTACAAACTGGTTTTAGCCATTTTCTTCTAACATCTCTATATGCTTTACAGGCAAACAGAAAATGTGGTAGGGACTCACTAGGGCAAGAACAGCCCGGACAGGTAGCTGGCTCTAACCCGGACCCCTTCCATCTCTCTGTAAAATCATTTAATGGGAGTGTCCCATATCTCATTTTTCAAAAGAGAGATCTATCTTTTGGTACTTGTATAAAGTCCAAGAAAGGTTCCAGCTTCCTGATGGGCTTATGCTCTAGAAATGTATTAGTTAGGGCCCCCCCACTTAGTACTATGTAAATCCTCTGTCTGGACCCACTCCCAATATGTTTGTTTCATACTTCCTTTGGGAGGGGGTGTTTGAGCCAACCAAGCATCTTCCAGACCCAGGTCTATGAGCAGCTTCCTTAGATTATTCAACCACTTAATTTTCTTAGAGCTGTTCAATTTAATTAATTCGTCCAACACTAAAGCATGGTTCGCCAGTTCGGGTGTCCTCCTTAGGCGCACCCAGAACAGTAGTGGGCGGAGGCGAGCTATGGGCCAGATGCATCAACCAAAATTGCGAGCGCAACTGGTGCGAATTACCGATTGCGATCGCAAAGGAAAGAAACGGCATGCATGAAGAGAAATTGCTAGAAAAAGCGAAATCGCAAACGCAAAATTGCGAAATCGCAATATAATCGCAGAATCAAAGCCAAACCCCATTTGCGACTCGCAAGTAGCGAGAAACCAAGAAATTGCGATTAATATAGCGAAATCGCAATATCCAAATAGCGATTTCGCTATAAAATCGCTTTTTCCCATGCATGTAATATCGCAAATTGCGATTCCGTCATTATTCGCTATTTTGCAAGAGCAGTTTACAGGGAATCACAATCAGGTGGTAAAAAAAAAAAAAATTCCCACTCACCTGCCTGACATCAGAGGTGTATTTAAACACTCCCATGAGGCCCCAGTGGCCTTCCACAATGGCAGGACTCTACATATTTGCGAGGAGGAGAAGGATACTTGCAGCAGGCCAGGCCAGAAGGAGAATCCAGGATAGAATCTTCCGTCTGCGCATCACATTGTTAGGACAGACAGCTGAGCAAATTTATGATAAGTACAGGATGAATGCTGCTATGATACTGGACTTAATAGATGAATTGGACCCACTATTGCAGCGCCAAACACATAGGAGCCAGGCTATACCTACTCATGTCCAGGTGCTATGTAGCCTCCACCTCCTTGCCTCAGGTAGCTTCCAGGACATAGTGGCAGAAGCAGGAGGGGTATCACAGAGCTCCCTTTCGCGGTTCTTCAAATCCTTCCTGGCCGCCATGATGACTGTCATCAACAACCACATCTCCTTCCCCACAACCCCACAGGAATTGAGCCAAACAAAACAGGACTTCTACCAAGTAGCAAGGTTCCCACACGTGATTGGATGCATTGATTGCACCCACGTAGCCATATGTCCCCCTGCCGTGAATGAGTATATATTCCGCAACCGTAAAGCATATCACTCAATCAATGTTCAAGCAGTGTGCAATGCGGAAAACATCATCACCGACCTTGTCGCACAATACCCAGGAAGCACTCACGATTCATACATCTTCCGCCATAGCGGCTTGCACACACGTCTGCTCAGGGGAGATTTTGGCAATGGACACCTGCTAGGTAAGTGCAATACTATACACATCACTGACTTAGTCATGGCAATGCATAAGTGACTCTGACATCTTGCCTCTTACTCTGTAGGTGACAGTGCATACGCGGTGAGGCATTACATCTTGACTCCCTACCTGAACCCAGCCAGTCCACAACAACAGAGGTACAATGCAGCCCACATCAGGACACGTAACGTTATAGAACGGACATTTGGATTGCTCAAGAGTCGCTTTCGCATCCTGCATAAAACTGGAGGAGCTATGTTGTACCAACCGGAAACCTGCTGCAGGATAATTGCTGCATGTGCAATGTTGCACAACATAGCAACAAGGAGAGGCATCCCCATCGAGGAATCTGACACAGAGGGCAACCAGCCCCCAGCACAACCACGCCGTGCACATATTGCCAGTTCAGCGGAGGGACAGAGGAAACGTGCAGACATCACCCAGCATTATTTCTAAGGTATGTAACAATGACACACAACACTCATTTGCATTTCAAGGTTAACTATTTATTATCACGGCTGGCGGTATGGGGTGTCAATACAACCTGAAATGCTGTCCATTAGCACATTAACCCCATGCACCAATGGACAGAGGAGACACACTAAGGACTTGTCATGCAGTCACTAAGAATGTCTTGAACATGGTTACGTCACCATGAGGTCTAACAACCCTCCAATTTGTTTTACCGTCTCCTCCCTCTCACACCCAAATGTCTTTCTCCTGCTTCAGCATCTGCATTCGTAGATGCTGCGGGAGGTGCCTGCCTACGGCTACTGCTCCTCCTGACAGTGTTGAGTGGCGCACTGATGCTGCTCAGGCTGGAAGCCTCACTACCCTCTTCCCCTGTAACGTCGCCCTGAACACTAGTGCTAGCCTGCATCATTTCCACAGCTGTAGTAATTTGCCCCAGTGCCTTGGACACATCCCCACAACAATGGGCCATGTCAATCTGCATTCCCACAGACCGACGTGACAGGTGTGACACGCTAGTGCTTATCTTGGTGTTTGACTTGGTATAAGCCTCCATGCATGCGAGAAACTGCCGATGCCTCTTCCTCTGTGAATTGTGTCCCTCGTGCATCACACGTGCAACCTCCAGGAGGGCGTTGTTGGATTCCCTGTGAGCCTCCACTATGGCAGTTGTGAGCTCCCTCACACTGTCAGCCATTGCAGTGATGTTACTGTTCATTTTCGTCATCTGCAGGTCGATTGCTCCCATGTGCCTAGCTTGCACGCGCTGAACCCGCACCATCTGCGACTCCACGCCACCCCACTGATTGTGACTTCCTGCTTCCTGGGACAAAGTAGGGCTCCTTGGTCTGCGTCGTGATCCTGACCGGACATGTGCCTGCGGTGTTGGTGTGTGACTGGCACTTTCACGGCTTATAGTAGGTGTGCTAGATGTATGCTGTTCTACCTCCATTGGCTGTAGTGGTGCAACTGTGGCCCTGCGTCTTGCTGGTGCCTTTCCTTTGGATGGTGGTGACACAGGTTTTGATGCCGCAGTCTCTTGATTGGGCTGTGTGCTCTCTTCAACATCACTGTCTTCAGTGTTACCTTCAGCTGCATCTGTGATGTGAAACAGTGCTATGTTATATACATGTGTTTCAATAGTTCTGCAACCTTAATAAAATGACACTTTTCTGTTATGACTGTCTCTCATCTATCACTGTACTGCTTATTATTAGCATTTGGGCTTACTGTGTTGGATTCCAACTGGCACATGGGTACTACTGACTACAAGTCCCATGATGCATTGGGCTCCCTATGTTAAATGTGGGCAGGACTATTTTAGCTGTAATTTTAGCAGGGGAAATCACATTTGGGCACTATCAGTATGTGCTTTGTGCTGTTGATAGTCATGCATCTTACCTTGTGTGCTACAGGCTGCCCCAGATGTGTCCAGGATTGTCACTCCTACGACTGCTTCAGGATCAATAGTGCCCTCAATCATGTCCTCCTGGGGTGTGTTGTCTGGGACTGTTGGGCCTCCTCCTCCAGTCCCCTTCGCCTCCTTCAGCCTTTCAGCAACCTTCTCCTTTGCACGACTGCGCAGGTCGTACCAGCGCTTCTTGAGGTCATCAATGCTGCGGTGTGTGACCCCCACAGCATTCACCTTGTCCCTGATCCTGGTCCAGATTCTCCTCTTGTCTGCCTCTGGCACTTTAAGGGAGAGCTTGCCAAATAACTTTTCGTGGTTGTTTGCAACCTCTTCAATGAGGATGTCAAGTTCACCCTCACTGAATTTTATTTTGCGCTTCCTGGCCACTGCTCCCTCCTCTGTGGCTGTTTGGGACATGGCTGTCTCCACCAGTTAGCAACCTGCTGTTTGTTTGCTTCTGCTCTCACTCCCTGCACTCAGCTTCTGCCTCAGAGTTCAACTGTGCACAGGTGGCAGCATGGGCTGATTGACTTCCTGGTTGTGATGTCATCAGCCTGCTCCCAATGCGACTCTGTAGTTTTTCACGCTCCCGCTTTTAGCGAACTCGCTAATTGCGATATCGCAATTAGCGATTATGCAAATTGCGGGATCGCAAAATGCGCGATTGGAATTATTTTACTATTGCGATTACTTTACATGGAATCGCTAAAGTATTTAGCGATTTTTAGCGATTCCTTGTTTTTTCGCAATCCACATCATGCATTGGCTATAGCGAGTCCTTATTTGCGATTCCTTAATAATCGCAATTAAGGATTCGCTATTTGTTTGCATGATGCATCTGGCCCTATATCCTTAATTGAACGTTTTCCTAGATCATAGAAGAGGGGTTTTAAGGGTGTTGAAAGAGGGAGGGACACCAGATCCCTCATGATCTTGTTTTCTGCTTTAATCAGTTCCGTGGTATTTTCAAACCCCCACATTTCTGAGCCATAAATTGCGGAGGCTAACGCTTTCCCTTCGTATACCACGAGAGCCGGGGCTTTAGGTTTACTAATTGAGATTTGTTGGTTTCTCAGTATTGCCCCCGACGCTCTTTTAAGATTTAGGAGCATTTTGGTCACATGAGAGTCCCACTTCATTCGGTTATTCATCCTGATACCTAGATGGTCAAACGCCTCCACTACCTCTAATGGAGATCCATCTAGGGTAATATTAATCCTCCTTGGTTTTCTATATGTTGACAATACCATCAGCTTGGTTTTAGAGGTGTTAATAAGCAAACCCGGGGAATATCAAAACAGTTTGAAACTATCCAGCAGTTTCTGTAGCCCCATATGGCTTTTGGCCATCAGCAGGGTGTCATCTGCGAAAAGGAGGGTAGGTGTTTTCTCTCCTGCCAGGACCGGGGCATCGGCCGGGTTCTCCCTCAAATGGGCTACCAACCCATTTATAAAAAGAGAGAACAAAGTCGGTGCCATCACACAGCCCTGGCGGACCCCCCTGGTCACAGGAACCCTGCCAGTCAATTGTCCCTGGCTCCCCCATCTGATTTTTGCAAAATTTTCCTCATGGAGCTTTTTGACAATTTCAAGGAGATAACGTGGGAAGCCCATGTCATTTAGAACCTGCTATAGCCTTACACGGGGGACCAAGTCAAAGGCGGTTTTCAGGTCGATAAAGGCCAGGTATAAACTTCCTTTCTCGATGGACACAGTTTTCCAGTAAACCGCGAAGAGTCTGAAAACCTTGTCCATCTTACCCACCCTTTCCCTGAAACCCGCCTGGAAGTGTGTCAAAATGTTCCCCTCATCAATCCAAGCCCCTATTCTAGAGACAATAACCCTGCCCACCACCTTTTGAACCGCATCGATTAAACTAATCGGCCTGTAGTTTGCAGGGTCCTCCCTTGCGCCTTTCTTAAATATGGTTACAACTTCAGCTCCCTACCACGACTCAGGGACCGGGTGTCCCCGTACAATTAGGTTCATAAGAAGGGTGATGAAGTTGGCCCATAATGGGGGGTCGTGTAGAAATAAATCACCGGGGAGGCCGTCCGGCACTGCTGCTTTTCCCGGGGTTACACTCTTTATGGCCCATTCAACCTCATTGATGGTAAAGGAATCAGATGGCTCAGTGGTATCTGTAGACATCTCTCTCGGTGGCCCTTGACTTTGATCTTGTCCCGTCTCCCCAGAATATAGTTTGGAAAAGTGTAAGAACCATTGCTGGTCCGTTATGTGGTTTGGGACGGGTTCTTCTCCCCTTCTGTTAAGTTTGTTTATTAACTCCCAGAATAGGGTAGAATCTTTAAGCTGGGCAGCTACTTTAAGCTGTTGCCAGTGGTCCTCCTCCCACTCCCGTTTTGCCAGAAGCACCGTATTTCTATATTCCTTTCTAGCATCCCTAATAGCCACGGGATCTTTGCTATGCAGTGCAAGGGTTATGGACTTTCTTTTATCCCTACACCTGGCAGTGTACCACAAATTACCACACTTGGTCATATTGTTCTTGTTTCTTCTAGATACCTTTGTGGTGAAGAAGGAGCCTAGTTTCTCTACAAGATTGCTATATAAATCTCCTAGACAAGGTCCCTGCGCGGTATTTTGAGGCAGATTGAGTACGGTCAGTTCCCTGCTCATCGCTAATACTAGTTCTTTAATACCAGACAGTGTTTCTTCCTGACAAGCCACCTTCTGCCATTTTAATCTGTGGTTACAGTTGGAAGGGACCACCTCTTTTGTTATCAATAACGGGATTTTAGATACTTCTCCCGGGTTTCCCCCCTTAATTTTCATGCACAGAGGGTTATGATCGCTGTCTTGCGATGGAAACACCTCCATGTCTAACAAGCTCCCCCAGAAGTGTGTATTAAGCAGAATATAATCAATACGTGAGGAACTGCTAGGCCTATTAAAAGTCATTGACCCATTGGGATCAGAGGTGGTTCTACCGTTCAGTGCTCGCAGGTTGTAATCTATAGCTAGAGCATTGATTTGGACCACCCTTGGTGTCCATTTCCCAACTATCGGCAAATTTAGCGGGGGAATTCCCAGCCTTGCTTCTTCCTCACTCGCCCCCATTAGATCCTCTTCCACCAGCGGCTCAAATGTACAATTGAAGTCACCACCCACGATGATATTGGACAAAGGTGGGACACCTGCTAATGCAGTTTCTAAAGCTGCTATTGCATCTGAGCTTTATCCACCCTCTAGCATAAATATTAAACAATTCCACCTATATATCGTTGTGAGGACTTCTTACAGATAAGTGCATAATGTCACTCGAACCTGAATTATGATTAGAGATGTTACAATTTAATGCCACGCTGATCCATATATGTAAGCCTCCAGAAGGGCGCCCCTTCCCCGAGTTAATTGCCGGGATATAAAAAGTGGAATACCCAGACTTATACAGCGGTGTCGTGCTCCAGGTCTCCTGAAACATGCAGATCTCATACTGACTGATGAACTCGTTCCATTCCGGGATGGCCAGTTTCTTTTGGAGACCTGCTTTGTTCCAGGAGAGCAGGGAGACCACACAGCTGTTTCCTTCCGCTCCGACAGGGGAAGCCCGAGGGACCAAGTCCATTAGATTAGAGTTGACTGGGCCCGCGGGCGCTCTTAGGTCAGGGGGGCAATTAACATGCTCACTATGGTCAACATTACCCAATCTAGAGCCTTCCAGTCCCACATTAGTCAGGGTTGTCATAGTAACTGGGATCAATGTTCCCTTATTGACAGCGACAAGTATGTCAGCTGCCTGTACAGAGGGCATTTCCTTATCTAGTCAGTCTATTTTATTCAGGTCAGAATCATCCTGGATCCGGTCTCTGGACCACAGTGGGGAATATCTAATTTGAATATTAGAATTGTTAGGTGGGCAGGTTCGATACTCCAGGGATACTAAGTTTTCCGCCATCGCCACACTACGCAACTTTATTTCAATACAATCTGTGTGGGAGTTAAACAGGGACAGTCTTTTAAAACTGATCATATCCTCCCTGATAATTGATCTGCATCCCCTCACATGTCGTATCCAGTGGATTGCTTAGTTATGAATGGCTTCACTGCTCTCGTAGACATGACCCGCCCTAGGTTTTTTGGACCCTGGTTAGATATACTGTGGCCTTTGAATTCCCCAGGGGCTTATTATTAGACTGGGGTCTCTGGCAACCACCTGTGCTTGGCCCTACATTCATAGTACTTGGACTACCCGAGTTAGTTTTAAGCGGGCATTGATCATAACACTTTTTTATAGCTCCCCCTAATTTTGTCACATCTGCATACGAACCCGTATTGGGGAGCACCGTACAGTTCTTATTGCCTATCTGACTAAGGACCATGGTACTTTTTTCTCGTGATCCCCCACCAGGCTTAGGTTTTATTAGGGGGGGGTTCCCTTGTGTTCAATTGTGTTACTATTGTAGGGGGTATTAGGGGTAATGCTTTTTTAATTCCACCCGTTTCTCCCTTTCGTGATAAGTCCAACAACAATTTTTTGATTAAACCCAATTTCCTCTCGAGAATTCCCATTTTATTCATCAATACTCTATTAGAGGAAAGACATGTTGAACAGTCCTCATGGTTGCCCGTCTTGCGATCTAATTTCCTAATGCCATGTGATGTTTCATCAACTAGATCCCCGGATTCGCCTTCTAAAACAGAAAATCTTTCAGAACAGGGAATAATTTTCTCAATTAGAGCCCCATTTTGGGCTAAAATAGGAATCTCAGGAATGACCTCTGGTGGGCTTATCTTAGTGGGTGAAATAACAATGTTTAGAATTTCTACAGGACCTTCTTCCGATAGGCACTCGGGCGGCCTATGCACTTTAACAATGGGGCGGGGGGGAGGGAGTTTCTTATTAAAAATTGCAGGGATCACTTTGCTCTGGTTTATTTTCGGGGCCCCAATATATGTGTCCCTTTCATCCCCCGCAGTGGTTCCAGTACTACCTTCCAAGATCGCCTCACATTTACTGACAATGGCTTCAATACTTGAGAGGACAAAATTGGTGGCCGCATGCTGAGACTTTTGAGCTTTTTTCCCCTTTTTTGTATTTACAAGAGCGGAGCCCCCTCCATAGCTTTCCTTTTTCCCATTGTTCCTGATCAGGTCCCCGTTGGTAGCTTTGTTATTAAATATTCGGCACCCTTTGGTAAAATTATTAAAGTGCCGTTGGCGATAGTCCCCCTTGAGATCCCCACAGTACCTTTTAATCCATATGTTCTTGTTATAGATGCGTTTGGAGCCAAGTGAAAGAGGGGAGGCCCAGCCCTGCCTCTTCATGTCGCGGACGGGCGCGGGACGGGCCCGCCCTTGGCCCGGGCTTTGCCCGGGCAGCGCCCGGGCATGACCATGCGCGTCCCACGCTGCGGGAGGCGCCTCGGACTTTTGAGGACCTCCAGGCGCTTGCAGATTATGTGCGTCGTGCGGGCCCCACTGCCTGCCGGGAATTGGAGTCCTCTGGCGTTGGTGCTAGTCCTGGGCAATTGGCGCGGTCACCTAGCGGGGCTTTAGCCTGCCCCCGACATACCAAACACAGGTACGGTGGTGGTGGAGTGTCCCGCGCTGTGGGAGGCGCCTCAGACTTTTGAGCGCCTCCGGGTGCTTGCAGATTACGTGCGTCGTGCATGCCCCACTGCCTGCCGGGAATTGGAGTCCTCTGGCGTTGGTGGTAGTCCTATGCAATTGGCGCTGTCACCTAGCGGGGCTTTAGCCTGCCCCCAACGTCCCAAACACAGGTACGGTGGTGGTGGAGTGTCCCCTATTACTATTCTAATTCAGATGTGATATTTTCAGAACTCCCTATACGTAGTAACCTTAATCCTGTACATACTAAAAGTGATGTAACACGTTATATGGGTGAATATTTTCTAACAATAGGTACAATAGATATAGCTGAAGCACACACAAATAATTTAACATGCTTATTACAAGAAAAAGAGAAAATATTTTTGAATATGGTTGAGAAAAAGAGAGAGAATTTCCAAAGAACGGCTAATGATCAGAATCATAAAATTCCTAAATGGGCTGAAAGTGTAGGGTTCACCCCAAATGGTAAAACCCATGCTGCTATGTTGCTGGATTTCGAAAAGAAGGGGAAACTGTCTCCACAGAGAAAGAACCAGTTATTATAACAATGTATTCATAGGATCCAGTGAATGTGAACACAATTATAAGGTAATTGGGGGTTGGGGTTTTAAAGATGGAACTGAACCTGTGTGTCCTGGAATTTATTTTATATGTGGAAACAAGGCTTATTACATATTGCCAGATCACTGGTATGGGAGTTGTTATTTTGGAATAGTCTTCCCAAAAATATATCATGTGGACAAAATCACTGGAAACAATGAAGAAACTAATGGATTAATACGTAGTGAAAGAGCTAGTTTTGGTGAAATAGTAGGTGATATATTTAGTGCAACTGACACTGCTGGAGGGTTCTTAATGGTCAATACTGAATTGGTTGCGATCAAATCAATGGTTTTACTAATTCGACTTGCTCTTGATACAATATTGGCAAAAGATGGCAGAGTCTTTAGAATGTTGAAAGCGCAACATTGTTGCACTTACATACCTGACAAAGTGTTGAAATAAACAGGTATGTGAGAAATATTACTAATTTGGAAAAAGCTTAAAACACTGGAGGTTGATAGTGCATAGAAGAGACTTACTGATGGTCTCTCCTCTATAGGTAGTTGGCTTTCTAATGTCGGAAGAAGTTTTGTAGGTAGAATACTGATGCCAATGGTGGGAATAGGCTTACTAGTTTTAGGAATAATGATCTGTTGCAAATAACGAAAGCATAAAAAGACATACTCCGTAAATAGGCGAGGAGTAAAGAGAAATATTGATGAGCTTGAATTAGAAGAAATGAATGGGAAAATATACAAGAAAATGAAAACTTTTCACCACAATAATGAGAAGAAACAAAATAGAAAGTTTGAAGAGATTGAATTGGGTGAGTTGTGAGAAGTTGGCATCTGTTTCATTAATTAGTGACGATATAAAATATCATCAAAGAGGGGATTGATGGAGCAAGGATTCGCACGTGAAGCGACTTGCTTGTATTCATGAACCTCGAATAATTATATGAATTAATCAACATGTTTGTTTTACTAATATCACATTTTACATAAACATTTGGGTGTCCGAAAGAAGCTTGCTTATGTGTTTTACTAACTGTAATACACTTGCATCTAAGATGGCTGCTGCTACGCGAGGGTTTCTACTGCGCATGCGTCTGTCATACTCACGTGACATGACACATTCTTTGCTTTGGAGGGAATCTGTCGCTTCTGCGCACTAGTATTAATATGGCTGCTCTATGTTTTCACATGCGAGAAGCTTGCACTGCTGCATTTGCTAAACTGTTCGTTTTGCCTAATCCTAATGCTATAGTTAAATATAAAATAATGGGTATAGAGTAGAGATGCATGGTATACAGTGCATTCATTTATTCTGTGTTCTAAAATTATTTCTCTTCTACTTTTCATGTATCGTAATCTTTGGGCCTGGGAGGTGTTATTACTCCATCTTGAAAATCAATCTGTGCATGTCAAGACTCCAGAGGGAGCAGAAGTCATTTGTCATTGAATTCGAACAGTCTCAACCAAGATGCACCTGGGAAGATCAACTAATGACCCTACGAGAGGAAGACTAAAGGATATACAATGTATTTACCAATAAAACATTCATTGTTGGGTGGAATAAAAATGTCATGCGAAAATATATTGATGGGCGGGAACATAAAATTAATATTCAACACTGAAGTATCAGAATTTAGTGTGGTGTGATGACCTCTACTCACTCTTTGACCAATCAAAATTGGGGATCCTTACTTGCAATATTGGGGGGTGGTACACTGACCTGGAAAATAGTATAACTAGGGTAGGTTTAGCTAGTTAATTTGTCCGACTTGTCCGAATAGCTAACCTGTCACTGACCCAACGCACTCAATAGTTGACTAAGAGCAGAGGGCTGCGGAGCACTCTTCCAGAAGATTCGCTGTACCAATCGGGGTTCTGGGAAGCTGAGGTGCTGGCGAAGCACTTTGTGGGTGAATTCGATAACCCAATCGGGGTTCTGACTGTTAGCTGCAGAGAGGGAGTAGCGCAGGCGTTGCAACTGAACTGCGGGTGTCGGTCTTAACCTTTGGTGGTCCTGTCCTGATCCAAATCTGGTTCTTCTGTCCTGATTCTGATCTGCACCTGCTGGGCCTACTGGCAACGGCAACTCTTGGGATTTTGTCTTTCAACTGACCCGTGGCCACGGTTGGTCTTCACACCATTTTAGGTGAATATAAATCTGTGTGGGTTTGTCATCGTATATCTTGTTCCTTCTCTTTACCCTCCCTATAAGTGAAAGTTTTGATTATATATATATGTTCCTTTTCTTACCCACCCAATGGTTAAAATCTTTAGAAAATTCTTGAATAGCATGTTCCTATTTTTCTTACACTTCCTTACAGTAAATGATCAATTCGTTTTGATTTAATAGTGTGTTCCATTTTCTTACCTTCCCTATAGTTGAATGATAAATTCGTTTTATATAGCGTGTTCCTTTTTACCCTCCCTTTAAATTGACTGCTCAAATCGTTTAATTATATAGCATGTTCCCTTTTCTTACCTTCCTTTAATGATTAGTATATTATATCTTTTGCATAGTTATATATTAATTCTGAGTTTCATTATTGAGAGTCTTTTGGAGTTTAATCTCTGGATCATGACCATTTATGAAATTTATATAAAGAGTTTAAAACTTACCGAGTCTGTGGTTATTATATGAGTGCAAATGCTATTGTTTATTGAACTATCTTTAAAACTAACTCCCTGATCCAATAGGTTACAGGTACCAGCGACAAGGATTGGTAAGTCAATGGTATAGGACCTAGTAGGTAAAAATATCTGGTAGTAGAGCGAAGGTTACCTGATTAAGTAAATGAGTTATTGATTATGGGCCCAGGTGAGTATGGTAAAATTATAGTCGGGTGACCTGCGCGCTCTATCACAACCATGCCCTCCTTTTTGACAATATTGCATAACTTGAGTGATTTTGTATTCAAATGAAAAAAGACAGGGCTTTACAGAAAACAAAATGAAGAAATCATATTACAAACTATTACATTTCCACAGATGTATACGTATATAATATTTACCTATGTGCAAAGGCAACACATTAACGAATTAGAATTATATTATTAGTCAACTATTTATATCAATTAAAAGAAAATGAATGCCTTCTAATCATAAACCTACATGCAATTCAATACACAGAGGCCCGTTTTAGGGGGCAGAGGAGGGTGACTGAAAAGAAAGCAGGTCTTTACGGAAAATAGATGCAACTCTCTTCAGATAATTACTATAACGGAATGTGAGGGGAACAATCATTAATTAGGAATTGGGCTGTATATGTCTCTCCTAAGGAAGGAAGAGGGTGGTGCTGGAAATGTTATGCAGCTTCCCACAGTAATTGGAGGCCCAGGTCACTGGTATGTGAAGTAGCACTAATCGCCAACAGGTAAGGGATTGTTTAGTAGCAGGGGGATGAGAAGCCTTCTGTTTTCAAAATCCGACACACGCATCTAAACCGAAAAGGATCTTAAAAAAACCATTGTTAAAGAGTAAACTTCACTTTTTGGTGCTTTACAGGCAAGGCATACAAGCAGCTGAGCTCAGAACTTTAAGCAGCATAAGTCTTTTATGTAGCTCTCTGAGAGGAATAATGTCTTCACCCCATCATAGGGGAGGAAGAGGTTGGATGAGATATCCATAGGAATGTCATAAAAATACTCATGCTTAATGTTGATGTCCTTATATGCTTTTAAACAAGCAATAAATAGCGTGAGTGGCAGGATGGGAGCGAGAGCGGCCAGGGGCAAGTAATAAATAGTGCGGTACCAATTCAACAACAAGAGGCAGAACAAACATTTGATTGTGATCTTTATCTGCTCCAGAAATGTATCAAGATAAGAGCACAAGACAAGTAGAAAACAAAGAAATGTGGTGTGTGTTCGTAAACCTAAGCTATCTGCTGAGCGAGAGCCGATGCAAACAGAAATGTGGAGGTGGGGTGTGTCCCTTGCCCGTGGTGGAGTGGCAAGGAAACCTGACCCAAAACGGAAGGCCCCTGTGTGCCACTGATGGCTCCTGAGAGCAAAACGCTCTGGGAGAAAACATTTCCCAAAAAGCTGGGCCATCCACACGTCTTTGGCCAATTGCGTGCTAAAGCCAGACGTAAAGGCCAATAGAGTGTGAGCATCACACACAAGAGCTTGTAGGAAAGCTGAAGTGATTCCAAGAGGCCAATTTCCTAGAGCAGCGCATGTGTGCTGCTCTAGGCTCGACCTAAAAATCACAATGTCTTTGGCCTCAAATGCCACAGGTCTCAATCATGGCTTGTTAACAGATTGTTATTTAGAATGGCTGTGACTAGGAGCTCCGAAGTTGAGGCGCAAGGCAATGTGAGTTTTGCAATAGAAGATTAGTCATCAAAGACACTCCAAATCTTCCTATTGTAAAAGATTTATTGTAAGTTCAATTCAAGTAAGTTCAATACAATAGGAGCCCACAACCAACGCTCCCGTCGACTCGGCCAGCCAATGGAAATGGACTCAACTGATGCTCGGTGAGGTCCACCGCCTACAAAACTCAGTACAGCTTGAAACATAAGAGTATTACGTTTCCAGGCGCATGAATGAGAACTAATACAAAGGTAAATAATTCTAAAGGCTGCAAGCCACATCACGCTCGAGCGAGATAAGGCTTGCAGCCTATAGAATTGTTTACCTTTGTATTGGATCTCGTGCTTACGCCTGGTTTCATCATGTTATCT
The DNA here is from genome assembly GCF_964263255.1 of Lissotriton vulgaris. Lineage (NCBI taxonomy): Eukaryota > Metazoa > Chordata > Amphibia > Caudata > Salamandridae > Lissotriton > Lissotriton vulgaris. The sequence goes on from NC_141687.1 coordinate 1,201,294,935, forward strand.
TTCAAGCTGTACAAAGCAAAGCTACCTCTCGCATGAGCAGAAACTCACAGTCTGCCCTAACACATATGCTAACTATATAACAGTCAGTGTCTAAGAGAGTTGGGTGGAGAGGTTTACACTGTGCATGTCAGGATGGCCCTCACAAAGCAGCTGGCCAAAGTGAAATGCGCCGGGCAAACTGATGGAGAGAGCAGCATGCCCCTGCTACCAGCCAGCAGCAATGGCTCCGCCCTTAAACTGCATGGGCTGGCAGCAGTGAACAATGAATTGGTAAATCATTGTATTGCCTTTTTATTTTTACCTTTGCTGCACTGGCAGCAGGGGGTGATGGTTCTGCACCCTAATGGGGGGGGGGGGCACCGCTGGCAGGATCTTCATCAAGAAGAGAATCCTGGCAGCACAGGCTGCCCGACCAGCTGCGGGTGAAGGCAGTGGCCATAGAGGAAGAGGTAGGCTTCTGATCTGCTGACCCTATGTACACCTATTAGAGACAACACTACGCTTTCTTTCCCTCCCTCTGCTTTAATTTGGTACCTTTGAGATTTAAACCGACCCTTCCCAGAGTAAGGAGGAGTCGGGGCACTGGCCTGCATTAAAAGACTATAACTCATAGATGCCAGGAAAGCGGCTAAGGACAGCATTACGACAAGGGCTCAGTCAACTGCTCTAAATCCACTAGATTCGAATGGTGACACATAATTTACCACCTGCCAATAAAACTAACAGGTCTATAATACTGTCCAAGAAAGGGGCATCTGAAGGCAAACAGCAAACAATTACACCCTGCTTTACAGCAGCACATAGGCTGAAACAAGTCTTCCTTACAGTCGACTTGCGTGATATGCCTACAACCAGGGTTTTAAGTGGGAAAAAAAACTGGGGGGGCTCTAAAAGGGGGGGGGGGGGGTCAAACCTCATAAAGGGATGTGGCCTATCCAAGTAGGGGCGTGGTGTGAATAAAGATATGGACGGATAACGCCCTACACCCTCCCCAGAGGCGCATGTAGAGCTGAATTTCGAGGGGCGGCTAAGACAACATTTCGGGGGGGGGGGCGAATTCTTAAAGCAATAGGCAGAGTGGAGCTGCAGGGGCTCTACAAAGGGGTGAAAAACAACAAACACTCATTAACAAGCAAATGGTCTTATAATGACACGTGAAGTACTCGGGTGTGGCTGTGTGTGTTTGGAGGCTGGTTGTAGGATCGCAATCTTACGCTTACCAAAAATAAGGCGCTATGTCTATGAAATTACAAGTTTTTTATTATCCTTAGTTCTAGTTAACTTACCCAACAAATAAAGCTTTACTCAGAATGACTCGGAGATAGGTGCCTGAAAAGTCATTAATTAAAGAGAGGACTTTCTGTTCCCAACTGTGATACTTCCCCACAGTCCTGCATCATATGATAAAAATCTGCATGAAAGGATCTACAGCGTGCACACAGGTCAGTGGCCTCAGGATGTAGCCTGGCAATTCCAGCTAGAGCAAAATAAGTTTGGGGCAAGGAAAATAAAAAGAAAACGTACTACCTCTGCGAGGTCCGAAACTAGAGCCCGATAGAGATCTGTTTCAAGGCCCCCTGAATATAACTGCAACTTCTCAGACCCGGACAGACCCGTTCCACTTAAAGCCCTGCCTACAACTAAATCAAGTGAAGAAGAGAGCTCACTAAAAAACCTTTGCCTCACTGCGCAAATAATCTTACCTAATAGCTCTTCCTGACTATGACTCGGATAATGATAATGAATGAATTTATGGCAGACAAGATGATTCAGGCCATATTTTAACTTTGACTTCCTAATGAACAGCCATTTGGAGATAGTAAGGTCACTGAATGACCCAGTCTTGTATAAGGAGCTGGATATTTTATAAAGAGCACATGCTTTTTCTCAAGAGAGCAACCAGGATCAAGCACAAATGTCACTTCCAGTAGATTCTATATGAGTGGTATTTCCTGTGTTGTCTAACGGGATATTTCAATTCAAACAGATTCAGACTTTGGCAGAGACATGTCACCGACCTACCCAGTCCACATTGCAATGAACGCGATAACTTCTCTGCATAGAATTGTGGGAATTTATTTGTATTTATTTCTTTATTTTAAAGGTTTTGTATTGCGCGAACAAGACCCTTATGGGTATCAGAGCGCTTCACAAGTGAAGTAGTTAGACAAACAAAGCATAGTACAAAAGAAACATAGTATTCCAGATAAAGACATATGTTACAGCTGGAATGTTCCAGGAATCCGAGATAATGTTCACGTGAATTTCGTCATGAGTGAGGTGGCAATAAAATCATATCCACAAAAAACATGTTCTGCCCTCTTTGTCCTGGTGTTGGCCCTCTAATCCTTAATTCAGCACCCTCTGCCTAAGAATAGCCATCCCTCTGGTAGAACTTGGATGGGAAACAGTATGATTAGTCTGTGCATTTTTTGTTGTTGCTGTAATTGTGTTTCTTGTAGCATCGCTAAATCGATGACCGCACCCCCGGATCAGTGCCTGCCTTTTGATAAGAGAATTAAGGCAGCCCCCTCTTTCTTCACAGGTTGATGGTGCAGAGATGCATAAATGTTAGTTGAAGACAGGAGCTCTCTAGGGATCTCAAACTTGGCTACTGCTTCATGTTACGTGGTAACGGGAAAGGGATCTTTAACTTGTGCGGAGCTATAATACTGTCTAAGAAACTAAACTGACCATATTTGGTATCTCGTCATAAAGTGATGTTAGGTCAACATGATGTTATTTGTCACATGTGGGTCAATGCTTGCTCCCTTTCCTAAATCTTCCACCTTGTCCCACACTCTGCCATCAATCCTATCTCTACTGTCTTCGATGTTAGGAGCACTCCCGACCAAATCTAGGCTCATGGTGGCCCTGGGCAGGGAGCGTAGGTAGGGGGCCCGGAAGAGGGGGTCCGGGCGGGGCGGAGCGCGCAGGCCAGTAAAGAGGGGAGGGGGTCAGGGAGTTTAGAAGTGGAACAGAGCCGGAGTCCGCCAAATCCCTGCCAGGGGCCAAAACGCAAATATGTATCCATTCTCAGAGGATTAATATATTAAGGATATATATTGACGTGGTGGCCCCTAGGTTTGGTGGCCCTGTGCAGGTGCACAGCTTGCACATGCCTAGAGCCGGCCCTGACCAAATGACGGAAAGGTCTGGAGACAGAATCATGGTTACATATGGACCAAGGGAAATTATGATTCTATGAACGGAGAAGCTGGCACGCAGTTGTGGACGTGCACATAGCACCAAAGGAAACAAATGCATTGGTTGATGCAGTGGAGGTCCCAAGAGAGATTGTTGCATTAGGTGCCACCAACGCTAAAACCTGCCCTGGCAGAATTGGTTACTCAGACTCACAGTGGTATAATAGTGTCTCCTTGCTGAAACGGTAGTGCGGGAGGCACGCTTCCGCAATAATACAAGTGCCGACCATGGCGAACACACCACGGTGAGTGTAAGTCCCCGAGTGTCAGTGGCTGACCGCTGAGATAAAACAAGCCCATGTCATGAGCTCATGAGGGCCAGGATCGCTGCCGTTGCGTCACCGAGGCAGTGAGGGGCACGCGCCCCAACCCGTCTGCGTAACATACAGCTCACCGGCAGGTGTGTTATTCCGAGGCAGCTGGCACAACACTGGGCGGCCAGCCCTGTTTAGGGCACGCAGTGCCTAGACCCTGGCCAAAAGCAACACAGCCGGGGGTGGAAAGGCTGAGAATGTGCGTCCATCACACACCACCTTCAAATGAAAACAATTACTAAATGAAAACCAGGAAATGGCGTGGTGTTGACACATTCCAGGGAAACCACTCCTCTAAACAACGAGGGCTGTCATAGAGCGCCGCACTAACCTGGGCTGTCAAAGTGAGGAGTGATGTCTGGGTTGCGCATTACAGTTTTGTGGAGGGCAAGGCAGGGGCCAGAATTATAAGGAGGGGCAACTGACGCTATCTTCTCCTGTTAGCAGTGTGGGCGCTCAGCGTGCGAGGATCGCTGTCATAGTACGGATGTAGTTCTGAGAACCAGCAAACTAGGAATTATTATGGTTAATGACTACGTTTGGACATTTTACAATTTTTGTTGTAAAAGGCCATATGCTGTAAATTATAGCATGCGATTAATTCAGCAGGTTTATAGTCGCTCAACGACACCTGGGGTGCATAAGCCCAAAAGCAGGTGTTAAGCACTTGTAGCCCTTTAAAATAACAACAGAAGAGGCCCAGAAGGGGCCCAGAGGCCTGAAAGTACCCACAAATTGGTTGGCAACTAGAAATATCAATACAGCTGCATTTGTGTATAATTTTAGGTAAAACAGTAACGTTTTACATCATGATTATGCTTTAACCAGGCATTCGACAAAATTGTTGGCGATGGTCCCCGCGGACAGCACTGACACTATTGATAGCCAGATTAACCATTTCTTCACAGCAACCTTTACTGACACAATTTTCTACCATACCAATTACTGGCCACGATGAATGCATGTACATTTCCAGTTGCTCTTCCGACTCAGCTACAAAACGAGTGCACGTCGATTCGGGATTTTGTCTGGCATATTTTAGCACAGCAGAAGCGACCATCTGTGAAAATAATAGGATGTGCAACTCCTAACGCCTAATTACAAGTGACCAGCTAAATAATGATTTCTGTGCAATCACCTGTTGACTCTGGGATCTCTGGGATCGGAAGTACAACAAGAGCAATCATGTTTATCGCACCCGGTAGTTACCAGGTGTGATAAAGATCGCACCTGTCGTTAGAATTCTGGAGGGTGATTGAACCTGCCAGATTTCAGTGCTTAATTCGCAAAATATTAAGTGCCAGGGCCCTCGTCAGGAGGACACTGCAGCTTACACCACTCATTGCCCCTACCAGCGCTAACAATGGCAGTACTAACACAACTAACCACCACACACCTACAAATGTGACAATTCAGACTATTCCAGGCAGCCACAGCTATAACAATCGCTTGGGCTGTATTAGTTATACTTAATGTATATTGAATTAATGACCAGTTCTTGTGCTCACCTGTAAATTAGACAAACAGCCCTACCATGTGGCAGACTATTATAAAGGCCAGTGTTGACAATTAATTGCCAGTGCAGAGAACCACTGGCTCAAATTAAGCACTGGTTACCAGGACTTATTGGCAGCAGCAAAATCAATGTTATTTCCTCAAAACTCAGATTCTGAGATAATTACCACATCCAATACATTTCAGACACCTCCGTGTTGGGTTTTTATTTGTCATTTTGGAACACAAGGAAACCCGTATAGGGGCCTTCGGACCATGGGTTAATTCAGTTATTATAGGCAACAGGGGTCCTAGGGATTTAGGATGTAACAAGAGATGCTAATATAGACCACAATCAGTACTATATTTTTTATCGCCCAGCCGGGCGTAGAGAAATTTATTGAGAATAACATAGAATTTACATTGACCAGGAGGAGGTCAAAATATGAAAAACAAGATAGGGTACAGTCCTGTACCTATCCCGCAAGGTTGGAAAACCAATAGAGTCAAGCAAGGTAGAAAAAAGGAAAGAGGTTTTTCAGGCAAGAAAAGATTTTTGGAGCAAAAATCTTTTCTTGCCTGAAAAACCTCTTTCCTTTTTTCTACCTTGCTTGACTCTATTGGTTTTCCAACCTTGCGGGATAGGTACAGGACTGTACCCTATCTTGTTTTTCATATTTTGACCTCCTCCTGGTCAATGTAAATTCTATGTTATTCTCAATAAATTTCTCTACGCCCGGCTGGGCGATAAAAAATATAGTACTGATTGTGGTCTATATTAGCATCTCTTGTTACATCCTAAATCCCTAGGACCCCTGTTGCCTATAATAATGGGTTTTTATTTGTAGTAACAGTATTAATGCATTAGTCTAGCACTTAAATTAGCATTTTACTATGAATGAGGGTTAGAATGTCAACCTCGATGTCAGCATAATATTGTCTTGATCCTGCAGGTGTTATGGTGTTGTGTTTAATTCATTTAGACTTCAGCTTCATGGTTAGGAATTTGTCAAGCATAGGAGCGGGGTAGAGGTAGGGCTAGGGTAAGTTTTAGGGTTAGGTTTGAGATTAGGAATAGAGTTAGGGTAAAGTTTGGCGTTACTGTTAAGGTTAGGGTTTGAATTATTTAAACATACGATTAGGGGAGACTTAAGCAATATGATGAAGAGTAAGGCTCATGTGGTGCTTTGGTATTATGTCAAATTTATGATTTGGTGTAATGTTTGGGGCATGGGCCACGTTAAAGACCGGGTGCAGTTCAGGGTTCGGCATAAGGTTGAGTATAAGGATAGGATGAGCACAAGGTTTGGTGAAGGTAAATGTGCATACCAGGATTGTTTTTAGGGTTGATATAGATCTGCAGATGTGTTCGTTATGTTATAGCTGATTACATTGCATGCTTACCTAGTTGATGTAATGGTAGGTTGAAGAAGCTGCTTCAATATAGTTGTCGTTCAATATAATGGTTTTTGATGTAGTAGCCTACAAACATAACAAGGAATGAAACAGTGCTATCCATCTGAATAAGCATAGAAGATAAAGGGACCCTAACATACCATTAATTGTTGCTTTTCATATGCAAATGCCCTACCTATGAGAATTAATCAATAACCAAATTAGCATAGTAGCAAGTACATATCAATTACTTTGGAAACATCATGTCAGAGATTTTGGAATAGAATCCAGATGGCTTCTGTGCTCTTTTCAGTAATGAATAATGTCGAAGACATAAGCTAGAGTGCTTATATGTTTATTTTGAATCTGACATCAGAGGAATCAATGAATCATATGACTTCATCTAATACTGTGAGTGTACATCAATGTTTGACATCAGAGGTGTACATAGACCACACATGTTTTGCGTTTCTGTGCTATGCATTTGGGACCTTCACAAGGCTGAAGTATTATAGTTGGAAGAGGGATTGAACAGTGAGTAATCTTTAATGATGTGTGGCTATCGGGAGTACTGGTGTATGCATTTCCGAGTAGGAGAGCCCGTTATAAAGACCCCTGCAAGGTGGAGTCATTATTGTAGTGGAGGCTCATGGGTATACGGAAGTCAAAGAAAAAACTAAAAACTGTCCCGGCGTTTGTGCCTATAAGATATGTAGGGGTGTCTGATGTTAGAGAGAAAAGAGCATTAGGTTGTCTTGCCAGAAAATCTGTACAAAGGTTATTTTGTGAAGTAGTATTAAGGAATGAAAGGATAAACTTGCCTATGCATTGGATAAGACCTCTTGAGAGGGTAATAACAACAAATACCATCTAAGTCTAGATTTAGGAAGCGTGTACATTTGGTAGGTGGTTGAATCCCTATGTTACAGTCATTGCGACTTTAAACAAGCATTTACAATGCAATAGGTCTCGCAGCATTAAAGTTTGAGTTACTGGCATTGTGAATGACAATGCTTTGCATTCATTTATTTTTTATTTTTTTTGCAATTGGTATATAAACATTGTTTGTGAATGGTTAGCTGTTGCTTATGCTAAGCAACGTTGGAAGTAATATAGGGCCCGATGTAGGTAGGGCTTTACCGATCGGTATCGGCCGAAAATACCGATTTTTGGCCCTTACCGATCGGTAAACAGCCATCGAGATGTAGGGAACCAAAAACAGAACGAATCGGATAGAAAACCGATTCGGAATGAGTACCGAATGGGAAAGAATCCGATACGTACATACCGAAAATCGGATATGTAACGAATCGGAAAAACACCGATTCGGATGCAAAGACCGAATCGGTCCAATTACCGATTCGTTAGTGACACCGAATCGGAAAATCACCGATTCGGTCCAATTACCGAATCGTTAGTGACACCGAATCGGAAAATCACCGATTCGGTCCAATTACCGAATCGTTAGTGACACCGATTCGGAAAATCACCGATTCGGTCCAATTACCGAATCGTTAGTGACACCGATTCGGAAAATCACCGATTCGGTCCAATTACCGATTCGTAAGTGACACCGAATCGGAAAATCACCGAATCGGTCCAATTACCGATTCGGTACAAATACCGAATCGGACATGATCCGAATCGGAAAACATGCCGATTCGTATGATTCTCCGATCGGGAAATTCCCCGATTCCGACAGTTGGGGAGATGTAGGGAGGCACAGAAACACCGAAATCGGCTCAAAATCGGTAGAATTCACTCGGTATTTACCATGGATTGCAATCAGGTGGTAACCAACTCCAACCCATATAAACAGTCCCAAAATGCATTGCAACTTGCAGGATGGCAGCTTTCTATGTCATTGCGAGGCGGCTACGGCTACAGCAGGAAGGACAGAGGGAATGGCTAAGAAATGAACAGGTCTACAGACAGAGGGTAACCCTGTTCATGCTCACTGAGGCTGAGATCCTACAGAGATACAGGCTGGACTCTGACACCATACTCGAGCTCATCAGGGACCTTAAGCCATTCTTGGACCACCACACCCCAAGGGCACACGCCATCCCAGCGCACGTCCAGGTGCTATGCAGCCTACACCTGCTTGCGTCTGGCAGCTATCAAAGTGGAGTAGCAGCAGCAGGAGGGGTGAGCCAGAGCAGCCTGTCAAGGTTCTTCCACATATTCCTTGACGCCATGATAGACAGGATGGACCAATACATCTCTTTCCCTGCAACCCACACAGAACTGCTACAAACTAAAGCTGACTTCTACCAGATGGCACAATTTCCCCAAATCATCGGTTGCATAGATGGCACACACATTCCGATTTGCCCACCAGCGGACACCGAATACATATACCGCAATCGGAAATCTACACACACCATCAACGTGCAGGTGATCTGCAATGCCAAGTGCACCATCACAGACCTGGTAGCAAAATTTCCAGGGAGTACCCATGACTCCTATATATTCCAACAGAGCGGCATATATGCACGGCTGATGGCTGGCGAATTCGGAGAAGGATACCTCCTAGGTGAGACACATCATCAGACCCCCATAACACATAGTAGGTAGGTGGAATACATGTATGCATGTGTCTAATGTGACCCCTTTCTCTTCCAGGCAACAGTGCATATGCCCTCCGCTCATTCATACTCACCCCCTACCTCAACCCCTCCACACCCAGCCAAAGGAGGTATAACCGGGCCCACATACGCACAAGGAATGTTGTCGAACGGACCTTTGGCATCTTGAAAAGTAGATTCAGATGCCTGCACAAGAGTGGAGGTGCAAGGCAGTATACCCCCATCACCTGCTGCAAGATCATAGCTGTATGTGCAATGTTACACAACCTTGCGGTCAAGAAGGGCACTGAGGTGGAGTTGTCTGACTACGAGGACTATGACGACGACGAAGCTGTGCCACTGACACAGCCAGCTGGGGTGTGTACGCCAAGTGATGGCAGATACAGACGTGAGGAGATCACTGAGAACTATTTCTGACTGAGTACAGATGCAAAGACTGCTAAATGTTGCTTGCAACAAATCAAATTTTAATAGTGATGCACCACAGTTACAGCACTGATGTGCATCAAAAAATGGAGTCTGTAAAATCAAATAAAGTCCAGGGTACTGGTTTGCTCATCCCCCCTTGTCAGGCTATTTTTTGGCCCGCTTGGCAGACCCACTGGGGTGTCCCTCGGCCCCCTCCGAATGGCCAGCAGCATCAGCGGATCGCCTGGTGCTCCTCCGCGGTTCAGATGCAGCGCTGGCCGGGCTGCTGCGGCTGCTGCTGTCTCCAGCATCACCCAGGTCCAGGGCAGGATTGGAGGCGGCGTTTGATATTAACATGGCCTCCATGGCCGTGGTGATCCTGGCCATCCCCCTGGTGAGCTCAGCCGTATGCTGACTGAGCACAGACTCTTGGTTGGAGCTGCGATGGCACAGTTGTGCGGTCGCCGCTGCAAGGCGGGCCATGGCCCGGTTCAGCACCCGGGCATCCCTCCTGCGTGCAACCTCATGCTCCTCCTGTCTGGCAGATGAGTGGGTGATGGCAGTGGTCAGCCTGCCTAACCCTGCTGCCACCTCCTTGTTGCTGTCCACAACAGCCTGGAAACCCTTCACCAACTCCCCCATCTGCATGTTGTGCTGCAGGAGCTGGCGTTGGCAGGCCATGGTGGATCTGGCCTGTTGGCGCTGGATTTTAACCATCTGGCCCTCCAGGCCCAGGAACACACTGCCCTCCCGTGCTGGTGCAGCAGTGGTGGTGGTGGTGGCACGGCGTCTGGCACTGCTGCCTCCGGCCTGCTGAGTGGGCTGGGGTGCCACTGGTGGGGGTGTGGTGCTGGCCGGTCCCGTAGCCCCTGCTCCCAGGACAGGTTGGACGGGTGGCAAGGCCACGGTTGTGGCAGGAGCTGGTGTCGGCGGAATGGTCTGCCTTGTAGGGGAGTTTTGTGGTGAGAATTGCAAGGGGGGTGTGCTGGACAGTACTGGTGAGTGCACTGCTTGGAAGTCAATGACCAGGACTCCCTCCATTCCTAGCCCTGGGGTGTCTCCTTCCTCATCCTCATCCTCCTCCTCCTCCTGGCCAGCCTGGCTGGTGCTCGGCCCTGCGACTGCAGTGTTGGACGTTGCTGCTCCCTCTGCTGTCACAGTTGTGCCGCCTGATGGTGCCCCTAGGTACAAAGAAGCATTTGTAAACTGAATGCCGATGTATTACAGTCAGTACAATTATGGCATTCCACATGTCCTTGCATCTCCTTACACCGTGTCACACTGTTTCCTGTCTTGTGATTCTGCACTGACATATTTGGCTAACTTCTGCTGACTACATGTACCATGATGCTTGTCTCTTGTATGTTGGTGACAGTACAGTGCTGGTGTTTGCCTATGCATTGTGTCTAATGGGGAGGTGTCTGGTAGGGTGTGTCATGATGCGCATGCTTCTTACCTGTAGCTGTGGCTCTGGCAGAGCTGTCCAGGGTCCCGATTCCTATGATGCTCTCCCTCTCGATGGTGCTGGAGACAATCTCCTCCAGCTCGGTGAGGGGTGGTGCCGGGTTGTTGCCTCCTCCAGTGTGTCCAGCCTGCCTTTGAATGTCAGACAGCTTCCTCTTCGTGAGGCTGCGGAGGTCGTAAAACCTTTTCTTCAGTTCCTCAATGGACCTGGGGGTGACACCAGCAGCGTTGACCTTCTGGGCGATGTCGGCCCACATTCTCCTCTTGGTGCTGTCTGGCACGTTGAGGGACAGCTTGCCAAACAGCTGGCGGTGCACCCTCACCACCTCCTCAACCAGCACCTGAAGTTCGGTGGTGGTGAACTTGGGCTTCCTCTTTTGGGAGGACTTCTGGCTTCCTGCCTGATCTGCCATTTTCTCCTGTTCAGTTTGCAACCTCCTTCCTAAACTGCTGCTAACTGTGTGTGTTGGGCTCAGGCAGGCTTTCCAGATATTTCCAGAAACTTCTTAATTAGCTGCACCTGCCAGGGTTGCCACTCCCTGTTTGGGTGGGGGAGGGGGAGCCACCTCATTGGCTGAATCGCCTATTGCCGATTCGGCTTTTACCGAATCGGTAATATCCGAATCGGTAAAATCCGATTCGGTATTATCCGATTCGGTAAAAGCCGAATCGGTTCTTTCAATGCATTCCTATGGGCTTTTTCGCCATGGGTCTATGATTGCCGAATCGGATTTTACCGATTCGGCTTTTACCGAATCGGTATTCGCCGAATCGGGAATATCCGATTCGGTGGTAGCCGATTCGGTGATTTCCGATTCGTTGTTGGCCGATTCGGTACTTTCCGATTCGGACCGAGCAGAATCGGAACGTACCGAATCTCATTACCGATGCCGACCGAATCGGTATTCATTCGGTTTTTTTCCCCTACATCTCGTTTTCCGATTTCAGAATACCGATTCGGCCCGCCTCGGTATTTTGAAATCGGAAAATCGCGTTTACCTACATCGGGCCCATAGAGTGCTAGTCTTGCTTGTTATAAGCATGCTGATTTAAAGCGCTCTGATACCTGCGGGTAAAGTTTGCGCTATATAAAAGTGAAAACTAATAAATAAATAAAAAAAGCCTACCTGTGCCACATCCATTCTTATTGACACCATGAGTAGCTAATGCCTAGGACAAACAGACCCTCAGACACACAGGCTTTGCCCTGTAACGCTGGAGAGCATACAGCATAGCCCAACTGCACTACTGCTTCTCCCTAACCATCCTGTCACTTTCTGCGCAAAGTCATCTTTTGGCACACTGACACTAAGGCCCAGTCCAGTGAGTTACTTTCTCTAGTGTGAGCACATGGTGGATGCAGGGAGGCGATAGACAGAGCCAAACATTATTTTTTATCAGAAACCTAATAAAAAATACACGGACAGAGAAGAGAGATGCGTGTAGATGTCACCGATCAAATGTAATCGGTATCAACAGTATTGATTTTGAGTTTTAAGAGGCGGCAAGAGGGCACTCATGCACTTGAGTCACAGCTGAAAAAGATCTTCATGTTAATGTAAGGCTTGAAGACTCTGTTCTTAGTCTATTATGATTGAGCGTTGACTCATCCCTCCCTCCTTCTGGCTGTAGTATGCCCAAAGGAGAAGATTCTGGGTGAGAGGTGTGAGTTTCAACCACTTGTTTCAAACGTGATGATGTATACGCCATGGTGCATAAACGAGAGGTGCTGTGACGAGTGCAAGAGACACTTTTAGCATACCGGTTTCCAATTTTGCATAGTTCGTTATCAACAACTTGAGATGATAACGACAGTAACAGCCATGCATTAGTGCACTCATTTTTAACAGACTCCACGCCCCACTGCTATTTACAATGTTTTCTTATTTGGAGTTCTAATGCAAGGACATGTTAATGCCATGTGTTTACAACATGTTTATAACAGCAATTATCAAAACTCAAGGCTCCCTGTGGGTCACAGACAGGAAGACATCAGTGTGTGCCATGGCCCAGATTCATCAGGAAGAATATTGGCTCTGGCTTCGTTAGAAGTTGGCCTAACGAGCTGCTACATAGGCTAGTGATGTGGATGTCATGGCTCATGAAATGGTTCTTCATTACGACGGAGTGACAGTCCAGAGGGGTAATGTGTTATTTGTACCAGGGAGTTGGTAGTCCTGGCTGACATTTTGAGGTCTTGGAGATCAGTAAGAACACCCCAGGTTGGTCCTTGCACATGTGGGGACCTGAGCTGGGCACTCCGCCTTGCCTTATGTTTGTCTACTCAGATAAATAATATTTCCTCTTCCTCCAATCTTGCCTCTTGAAACCCATCCACAGTGGTCCAGACCGCGAGCCTCTCCCACCGGCCCTACTGTAACACTTGTTGAGTCGTTTTTCTCAGCTGAGCAGCTACCTCTTTTATTATGCTTATTAGCAACAACAAAAAAGAGCCCTGCCTCTCCGGTCGTTGTTGTAGTTAGCATTGGCAGAATAATAATTTTAGCAGTATCTCGTTGTCAAACCAGGAGAATGTGCTCATTTGCAGTATACCTGATGATACATAGTGGGCCACATGTAAGGCTAAATAATGCAACGTTCGCGGTGCCTAAAGCTCTATACAGGGATAAAGATTTTTTATGGAATTTTATTTGAGAAGATCCTGATTTTGTGCCTTCCAAGTTAAGCAGTAAGTCGTTTGCATTCGGCCTCTGGTAGTTCCTATTCTTTTGAAGAGCCTCCTGAATGAGGGAGAGAAATTAGAGATGTGCCATATTGTCAGAACTAACGGTTCGCAACTTCGAACATTTCTTCAAACGCTTTACTCTAATTAAAAGAACTGTGTGTATACATGCGTGTTAGCAGTGCAGGGACTCTGCAAATAACGGAAGTTCCGGTACTCAGCGCCCTCCGATTTAAAGCACTGCACGCACCTCTTTGTAGTCGCGCGGTTTTCCATCTCTCCTCACTCCCTGAAGTCTCCGGATGGGACTTCCATGAGCAGTGAAAGGAGATGATGCAGCAGAGCGGCTGCAGTTGTGTCTCCTGTGCCACTTACTTCACAGTAGGAGAGCCAAAATATTCGCAAACTTCAATAATGGACAGGACATTTAGCTGCAGGGCCTCCGCTGGCAATTCGAGACTTCAGATGTCTTCATTTAGTACGAAACCCTGCAAACATGCAGGACTACTCAGATGCAATTACAAATCCTAGACAGAACAAGCACTGCCTGGGCCCGAAACCGCGGTGGTAGCGCACAAGATGCTGTCGCTGTGCACGTGCACGTTGGCTGTCCCGGCGCAAACTGTGGATCGCAGAGAAGACACGCTGAGATGCTGCCGCCGAGAGTGACCCGATGCGGAGGGAGAGGGACATGCGAGAAGAGCCTGGTGAGTGAGGGGAGAGTGGGGGGGGGGTAGAGGGAGGGGATGTGTGTGCGCACGGTGACGGCGGCGGCCGGGGGGGGTTTCTCTATGTATGTGTGTGCGTGTGTGTGTGTGTGTGTTCGCACGCGCCGGCTACGGTGGGGGGAGGGTTCTCTATGTGTGTGTGTGTGTGAGTGTGTGTGTATCTGTTTACAAGGAGCCATGGGACACAGAAGATGGTGAACGCACGAGCGACCTGATCCGATTCCGCAAGGTTGCGCGTGCACATCATTTGTTTCCTGTCTCCCTTAACTCCTTGTAAGCAGAACTGATTACAATAGAGTCTTGTAGCGACGATCGCTTTGCGATCCGTTCGCAGGTGCGAGATCTAAAAAGGCACATAATATGGCCCACCATTTTGTCAAAGAGATTTTATTGACTGTACTTTTATTCGTAGTTTAATGGCCTTGTGATACTGCCAATGTTGGTAGATACAGGAGATAATATGCAGCATGTATGTGCTATTGTAGGTGAGCCATTGCTTAATCCTTTGAGTGCTTCCTCGTCTGTATTGAACACCATTTTTATGTTCGCTAGCTTTACATGCAAAACAAAATTGACATTTATAGAATCCCAGCATTTAGAGGAATTGAGGGTCGGACTGCTAACTCACATCAATGCAGAGTTGTTGAATAAGAGATGCAAGTGTTTTTTTTCTTCTATATATGCCATATTAAATGACGCCTTAATGTAAAATTGGACAAATATTACTGTATAATAGCCATGCTTTTATTTTCTCAAGATACTAAGGACAAGCTACCTGTTTGTTGCCTACCATAATGGCCTTTGCAATGTGATTATTTGTAGCCTTATTCGCTTAAGCATTCCACTGGTTTTATGATCTTGATATCAAAGAGTTGTAGCTCAATACAGTTCTGTCTAATGTACATTATTTCTCCTTTTGAAATATTCGTAATTAAATGATTCTGATGGTTTTTCCAATTAGTGTAGAGTTGGCTTTGATATAATTTTATGTGTAGTTCAGTACGAAGTTTGTTGTCTTTGATATAAATAACAACATTCTGGAATTCCACATTTTTTATTTGAAAATATGGCACAAGATTCTGATCTTAAAGGTGTTGGTGTTTGTTTTGCTGATATGTTCCGCAAGTTCCATCAGGTTGTCATAGCCTTATGTGTGAGACATCAGCAGAATATCACACAAGTATGCTATTCAGAGAAGTCTCAATTCCAAAACCAGCTACTTTCCAGTTGCCTCATCAACAGACAGAGACAGAGTGGAGCATACGCAGCTCTCTTGAAGGACGATATCCTCATTGAACGATAATAGGGTGATGTGTAGAATCAGGCAAGCATTCCAAAGACGATTGTGTGGATTGCTTTATAACAGGCACCTCTAGTGATGGCCCTGATCCCACCCGAGTTCCATCATGAGGTGTGAACATTGACTACATGTGTTGCAGCTGGGGTATAGTCTAATTGCCGGTCGATGCTCAGAACTCTGATGAACATGTGTGTCCCTTGGTGTCTTGTATGTTCAATAGCAAATATTTCAGGAACAGTTGCAGTTGGAGGTCTATGTTTTGTCTTAGTTGTGAAACTGGTCCCCGGTAGCTTGTTTCCTTCCCAGTATAAGAATTGGCTTGGTAGTTTGGTTTGCCCTGTTCCTATCATGCACTGGGACAGGAACAGACTAATTTGCATATAGCCAGGTTCTGAAGCTGGGATGGTGCAGTGAGCTAAAAAACGATGATGGATCAAGCCCTGATCTCTTGACTGGGTAGGAGTATTCTGCATCATTCAGATACTCTGTCCATCATCTTTTCCAAAACAGAACTGAGTTGATGCCTGATGCTGTAGGGCAGCAGTCCATTCAGTTTGGACTGCTGGTCACTCGAAACCTCCCTATATTTTGCGGAATACCATGTTGTTCTACTAATCCCTTCTGTGTTTCCTGGGCTTTCCCCGTCAGCTCTTAAAGGCAGACCTTCTGTTCTCCCAGGGATTCTTATTGGCAATATACCTAAAGGTAAACGCTGTGCTTCATACACGAATAAAGAGCTAAATAATCTATCAGTTACAGTGCAGATTATATTTTAGGTATTAAGTACATGATGTTTGTATGCTGCAAATCTAGCCCAAAGGCAGTGGCTCTTTGTACAGGGTCAAAAGCAGAAATACTGCCAGAGAGTGAGTCTGGGTGGAACACTGTAGGGAACTGGAGGGGGTACGAGGGAGGCAAGAGGCCTGAACTCTTTGTGAGAAAGGATTCAGGATGTTAAACGTGTTCTCATTGTAAATTATATGTTGCGAACCCCTAGACATAGATTCTCCTTACACTGTTTCTTTCTTGATGGTTAAGGATGGTTTACTAAGCACTATCCTTTACAGTTATCTAAAGTGTCTAATTGTTATAACATTTTATCAAATGTTTGTATTTTGTAAGATTTATATTTTACGAATTTTGTGTCTGTGGTTTAATATTTAAATCTTTCTCTTGTGGTGATCAATGTGAAGTTTTAAATAAGTTGAACTTAATGTGTTCTTGAGACAGAATTGGGCTGTTTGCTGTCACAATACAGTGCTCTTCAGAGGTTTGTGCCTTCTGCTTATTCCTAAATTGAAAATGGGTAGCAGCAGTACTGAAGCATATAGGTATGTCCTTCCAGACCTTTTTTTTTTAAGTTTAAGTTTAAGTTTATTAAGTAATAACAGAAGAATCAAGAGAAAACAGCATATATAAAAAGGTTCAATATAGCAAGATTATAATCTTCATCAAATAACAATTTATAAAAAGTGAAAAGGAAATGAGGGGGAGTCAGGGAGGGAGAAAAACAAGGGAAAGGAAGTATAATATATTATAACACTAAAAATAGGAATAACACCTGGAATTAATCTCTGTACGCATAAAAAGACTTTAGAAGAATACAAAGTAACTGTTATAAGAAATACAATGAAAGGAGCAATAGTGAGAACATATGTGGCTGAAAAAAAAAGACAAGTGACTCAAGGAGGTTTCCGGACTTCATCAGAAGAGTTAACCGGTATAGCACTCGTTGAGGCAATGCAAGTTAAGTATGTGGATAGAGGGAGCCATAAAATATGTCTTTTAATGGACAGAGATATGGGAGTAACCTAGTTAGTATCATGTCTGTGGTGAAAAGAAACAGCATTCCACCATGCTCTGAAAGTGACTTTATCGGCCGGCTTCCAATTGGAAGTTATTAAGTGGAGGGCTATTGCTAATAATAAATCGAATAGCTAGAAGTTGTATGTGAATGGGGCCAGAAAGTTGATAAAGAGCCTGAGAAAACGTTATTGGGAGAAAATTAGATTTGGGTTTTAAAGATTGTATTAATTTGAGACCAAACTAATTGCCAAAAATGAGAAATGGGGGGACAGTAAAAAAGCATGTGTTTTAAATCAGCAAATACACAAGGGCAGGAACAGCAAGTAGAAGAAGGGTCAGTAGAAAAAGAAGCTAGTTTTGCAGGGATGAATAAAAGGCGTTGGTAAATAAAATAAAGGGTTTGACAAGTGTTAGCAGCTCTAGAGGTGTTATGAATTTTGAGCCACAGCTTACCCCAAAAGGGGGTAGGTCAACATTCTGCTAAATCCTGGGTAGGCCAACTTTCTGCTAAGTCCTTTTCCCAGGCCAATTCAGCCTTCCTTTTGCTCCTATCAGAGGAAAGAAATAAGCACTTATAGAAAGGGAACAGATAATAAAGGAAAGAGAATGGAACATCTGGAGGAAGGAATGCGAGTAGACGGTAAGGGATGAAGATACTGGAAAAGAGAGGGATAAAGTAGATCATATCGAGCTTTACAGGAAGATGGTAAGAAACATTTTGATTGAAGATCTAAAAAGGATAAAGGAACATCATTGAGTAATAGTTGTGAAATCCATAGCGATCCTTTGAGTCTCCAGGTTTTCCTGTAAATGGTGCAGTTTTTAATGCGTAATAAGTTATTATGCCAAATGGGCTGTTGATCTAACGTGGAAGAGGAAGGATATGAGGAAGGAAGAAGAGGGACAAGGATTTTACGTGTATGAGAAATGACAGTAGAACGAAAAGAAGAAATATTGTTGGTAAAGGCAAGAGATTCTTTAAAAACAAAAGGGGATATAACATATTTTTCTATATTCAGCCAGATAGGATGATGAATACACTGATCAAGAGTAAGCCAATGGGAAGATTGTTTTAAAGAGAAAGCATAATGATATGATTTGAAGTCAGGAAATTGAAGACCTCCAGAGGTCTTGTCTGCCTTCAGAGCAGACAAGGCTATTCGAGGAGATTTGTTTTTTCAAAGAAATTTGGTTAAAAGAGAGTCAATTTTCTTAAAGAAAACTCCAGGGATGTGTACAGGAATCATAGAGAGAATATATAGAATCAACGGAGAAAGCATCATCTTGATGAAGTCTAATCATCCCCACCAAGAAAGAAAAAGCGGGTACCAAAGGTCAATGGAGTCAGATAGAGTTTTAATATTATGGGCAAATTTTTCTTTTGTGTTTCTGGAATGCTTGAGGAGAACCAGAAGCCCATATATTTTATCTTAGAAGTTTGCCAGGAAAAGCCAGTAGATATGAAGTATTGCTTAATGCAGAGTATATTTAGGGGTAGAACCTCACATTTTTCTGAATTAAGGCGATAATCGTATAGTTGAGAAAAAATATCAACTTGATGTAGAAAGGAGGGGATGGATGTAGACGGATTGGAACAATATAGAAGAATGTCATCCACATAAACAGTCATTTTGACATGAGAGGTATCAAGCTGGAAACCATTAATCTTAGTATGTAGCCTGGTTTCAGTTCAAAAGGGCTCTAATGCTTTTATAAATAAAAGAGGAGAAAGGGGGCAACCATGACATACTCCCCTGAAGAGTAGAAAATAGTCTAAAATGTTGCCATTAACAAAAATAGAAGCTCTAGGGCCTGAATAGAATAGTGAAATCCCTATCCATTTTACTGCCTAAAATATGAAATCCCATCCAATCCTATCAAACGCTTTTTCTGCGTCTAATGCTATAGCAGCAAGGGGGTCATCAAGAGAGGAAGCTTTATTAAGAATATTACAAAAGACTCTGGAGTTATCAGATGATAGACGGCCTTTTACACATTCAGATTGTTCAGGGCTAATGAGATTAGGTAAAATAAGATCAATATGGAGAGCAAGGATTTTTGCAAGGATTTTATAATCCAGATTTACTACTTAAATTGGGCGGTAATTTTTGCAGAGAGAAGGATCCTTATTATCTTTAGGTATTAAACAGACCATGGCCTCTTGAAAAGTTCCAGACGAAGAACCAGCTGTGATAAAGTCATTATAAAGTAAGAAAAGATGACGAAGAAGCAGATTCGCAAAGTGTGCATAAAATTCAATAGTAAAACCGTCCAGACCTGGAGCATTCCCTCTTTTCAATACCGAAACTGAATGTGTAATTTTGAATAGAGTGATATCAATTTCTAAAGAAGTGAAGTCTGTGTCATGAGATGGAGGGGGTTCAATAGATTGAAAATAAGTAGAAAGATTAGTTGAAGGTGGTTGCTGTTCAGGGGTATATACATTTTTGTAAAAGGAAATAAACTCATTTAAAATATCATTATTTTTAAATAAAGAAATACCAGCAATATTCCGCAAAGATTGTCCATTCACGTCGTATTTTCAGGTAATTTGCTAGTAATTTCTAAGCGTGGGCGTAAAATCCGTTTTGTTCACAAAATTTGCGAATTTTCGGCAAATTCGCGATCCGCGAATCGCGTGAATTTGACCAAAAATCCACAAATTCGCAAGCTGCGGATTTCTTTGCTTGGTCACGCTGGAAAAATACAATATTGCGCGTACTGCGTCGACTTACCGTGATTTTGAGTCCGCGGAGTTGTTTTTCTCCCGGTTTGCCTGTGCTGCGCCATTTTGGAACTTGCTGCGTGATCGCGCAAGAGTTTTTCGACCGCGATTACGTCATCGCGGCCTGCCATCTTGCACAGCGAGAGTTATGTTATGTTATGTTAATTTCGATTTATATAGCGCCAAATCACCGACAGGTCTCTTAGCGCTTGCTTTGGGAACCCGTCCTGGCTTTCCCTGCGAGATAACCCCTACTGGGCATCCCCAAGGTGAAGACCAGGCATCCCATCGCGGTAGGGCCGTAGTGGAGATTAAGCAAGCTATTGCCCAGAGTTGCAGAGTGTGAACCTATGATTCGAGTAGGCTCCGAGGCGAGAATTATCGAGTTCGTGGACATTTTGGGCTCAAGACCCTGCCGTGTCGGGAATTGAACCCTGGTCCCGGGTCTGACCTCTGCATCGGAGTCTGCCTCCTCTAACCAGTGAGCCACACTTCTCCAGTTTGACAACGCGAGTACGTCATAAGGGCCCGCCATCACGCATCGCAGGAGTAAACAATGCCGAACACGTAGATGCGAAGCGCAGCTGACTTCCATCGGGAGATTTGAACAGCTCGCTTTCCCGAAATTGCAAAAATTGCAATTTTGCACAAGAAATCCACCGCAGGCAGCATAAACCTTCAGAAAATGATAATTTTGATCAGAATAACTCCACAGATTGACATTTGCCTGCACTTTTTGGTGCAAGGAGTCCATTTTTGGTGGGGGGGGGGGTGTGGGAGGAAGTTAGTGCCCCAGAGTCTCCAGGTTCCTGTTCCTGTCCAGCAGGCTCCTCCCAGTGCTTTGTCCATGTCCTGGTTACTTTTGATTTGGCTGTGGAGCTGGAAGGATTACTTTTTGTGGCTGCTGCTGGATATTTGGATTGAGGACTTTTTGGACTTTGGAGTTTGGATCACTTTTGGACTTGATATTTTACAAGTAAGTTGGTGTTGTTTGTTTGGGGCATTGCAGTTGCTGTAACTACAGTTTTAAAACTTTTTTCACAACTTAAAAAAATATATATTGTCTGTAGCCACAGTATCCAGTAGTCCCAGGGTTAGTCATGGGTGCATGATACAACTGTTTCTGTGATTTTCTTAAACTTAATTCTCATTTATGTCATGGAATTTTAGCTCACTGTTATATGTTGTTTCTTTTTAAATTTTGGGGTGCCTGTAAAGCCTCACTAGCCAGTAGGCCCAGAGGTAGTGAGTGGTGTATGGACAAAGTCTTTCTGTGGGATGTCTTTAATTTAGACATCATTGAGGGCATTGACGGTATTGGATTGTGGTGATTTTTGTGTGTTTTTCGACTTTTTGGGGTGGTGTTGGGGCCTGTCCATGTGGGTGGGGGCCATTTTGAGGCCTGGTCCAGGCAGGGCCTGGCCATGTGGCTGGGGGTCAAGGGGCTATTTTGAAGCCAGGCAGTGTGCTCAGGCCTGCACCCAGTTTGCCTTGCTTTCATCCATTATGCCCAGGGGTACTCAGTGGTGCATGGACAATGGCCCACATGCATCATTGTTACATTTTGCACTTCCTAATTTGCGAAAAATAAGGAATCGCAAATTAAGAAGTGCAAAATGCTATGCATCATTGTTTTCGGTATTCATTTGGGATTCGGTAAAAATCGCAATTTTTACCGAATCCCAAATGAATACCGAATTCTTAAGTGCATTTTCGCAATTCCTATTGATTCCTATGGGCCAAAAGGCCCATAGGAGTCAATGGTAAGGCATCAGCAAATTGCGAGTGGCACTTTGAAAATTTCATGGGTGCAGGGGGGGGTCCAAAGGACCCCCCCATGCACCCCTGAAATGTATTTTTCGCATCATGTTTCACACACACATGTCCTAAGGACATGTGTGTGTGAAACATGAATGTAGAAAAAAAAACAATTGCAGCATTTTAAACACTTTTTCCAAATTTACCGAGTGGTTCAACCACTCGGTAAATTTGGCACCCTAATTGCGACTTTGCACTTGTGAAAGTAATGATGCATTGCTTTTAAGAAATCGCACATCTGCGACTTCTTAAAAGCACCCGCAATTTTAGAACTCGCAACAATGTTACGAATTCTAAAATTGCTTCATGCATCCCAAAAAGCACTTTTGCATTCGCAAACGGCCGATTTTAAGTAATCGCACCGTTTGCGACTACAAAAATGCTTAATGCATGTGGGCCCAAGTGTTTCTGTGGGGTGTCTTGAATTTAAACATCATTGAGGGCATGGGTGGCATTGGATTGTGGTGATTTTTGTGTGTTTTTCTACTCCTTGGGGTGGTGTTGGGGCCTGGCCATGTGGGTGGGGGCCATGCTGAGGCCTTGTCCAGGCAGGGCCTGGCCATGTGGCTGTGGGTCAAGGGGCCATTTTGAAGCCAGGCAGTGTGCTCAGGCCTGCACCCAGTTTGCCTTGCTTTCATACATTATGCCAAGGAGTACTCAGTGGTGCATGGACCAAGTCTTTCTGTGGGGTGTCTTGAATTTAAACATAATTGAGGGCATGGATGGCATTGGATTGTGGTAATTTTTGTGTGTTTTTACACTTCTTGGGGTGTTGTTGGGGCCTGGCCATGTGGGTGGGGGCCATTTTGAGGCATGGTCCAGGCAGTGCTTGGCCATGTAGCTGGGGGTCAAGGGGCCATTTTGAATCCAGGCAGTGTCAGACTAATTTGCATATGGCCATGTCTGAACTTGGGTGGCTGAGTGAGCTAAAGAATGGTGATGGATTAAACCCAGATCAGTTGACTGGGGGTGAGTGTTTGATTTGCTCAAACGCTCTGTCCATCATCCCCTTTTGTATCGCTTTGTTCGCCCTGAATTGGCAGGGTATGCTCAGTTGTGAGTCCCTTGCTCACTTGGCCACTGGATTCAAGATAGCCTGGCTGATGAGGATTATGAATCCGAAACCGGTCCCAGGATGCTTGTTTCCGGTCCAGGGAAGATATGGCTTGGCAGTTGGGGCTGGACTGTTCCCATGAGGCACAGGGTCAGACTGATTTGCATATGGCCATGTCTGAACTGGGGTGGCTGAGTGAGCTAAAGAATGGTGATCGATGAAACCCAGATCAGTTGACTGGGGGTGAGTGTTTGATTTGCTCAAATGCTCTGTCCATCATCCCCTTTTGTATCGCTTTGTTCGCCCTGAATTGGCAGGGTATGCTCAGTTGTCAGTCCCTTGCTCACTTGGCCACTGGATTCAAGATAGCCTGGCTGATGAGGATTATGAATCCGAAACCGGTCCCAGGATGCTTGTTTCCGGTCCAGGGAAGATATGGCTTGGCAGTTGGGGCTGGACTGTTCCCATGAGGCACAGGGTCAGACTGATTTGCATATGGCCATCTCTGAACTGGGATAGCAGAGTGAGCTAAAGAACGGTAATGGATTAAACCCAGATCTGTTGACTGGGTGTGAGTGTTTGATTGGTTCAGATGCTCCATCCATCACCACCCCCTTTTGTACCGCTTTGTTCACCCTAAGATGGAAGGGTATGCTTAGACGTGAGTCCCTTGCTCACTTGGCCACTCGATTCAAGATAGCCTGGCTGATGAGGATTATGAATCCGAAACAGGTCCCACGATGCTTGTTTCCTGTCCAGGGAAGACATGGATTGGCAGTTCGGGCGGGACTGTTCCCATGAGGCACAGGGTCAGACTGATTTGCATATGGCCATGTCGGAACTGGGGTGGCTGCGTGAGCTAATGAATGGTGATGGAATAAACCCAGATCAGATGACTGGGGTGAATGTTTGATTTGCTCAAACGCTCCGTCCATCATCCCCTTTTGTATCGCTTTGTTCGCCCTAAGTTGGCAGGGTATGCTCAGACGTCAGTCCCTTGCTCACTTGGCCACTGGATTCAAGATAGCCTGGCTGATGAGGATTATGAATCCGAAACAGGTCCCAGGATGCTTGTTTCCTGTCCAGGGAAGACATGGATTGGCAGTTCGGGCGGGACTGTTCCCATGAGGCACAGGGTCAGACTGATTTGCATATGGCCATGTCGGAACTGGGGTGGCTGCGTGAGCTACTGAATGGTGATGGAATAAACCCAGATCAGATGACTGGGGTGAATGTTTGATTTGCTCAAACGCTCCGTCCATCATCCCCTTTTGTATCGCTTTGCTCGCCCTAAGTTGGCAGGGTATGCTCAGACGTGAGTCCCTTGCTCACTTGGCCACTGGATTCAAGATAGCCTTTCTGATAAGGATTATGAATCGGAAACCGGTCCCAGGATGCTTGTTTCCGGTCCAGGGAAGACATGGATTTGCAATTCGGGCAGGACTGTTCCCATGAGGCACAGGGTCAGACTGATGTGCATATGGCCATGTCTGAACTGGGGTGGCTGAGTGAGCTAAAGAATGGTGATGGATTAAACCCAGATCAGTTGACTGGGGGTGAGTGTTTGATTTGCTCAAACGCTCCGTCCAACATCCCCTTTTGTATCTCTTTGTTCGCCCTAAGTTGGCAGGGTATGCTCAGACGTGAGTCCCTTGCTCACTTGGCCAAAGGATTCAAGATAGCCTGGCTGATGAGGATTATGAATCCGAAACTGGTCCCAGGATGCTTGTTTCCGGTCCAGGGAAGACATGGCTTGGCAGTTTGGGCTGGACTGTTCCCATGAGGCACAGGGTCAGACTGATTTGCCTATGGCGTTGTCTGTACTGGGATGGCTGAGTGAGCTAAAGAATGGTGATGGATTAAACCCAGATCAGTTGACTGGGGGTGAGTGTTTGATTTCCTCAAACGCTCCGTCCATCCCCTTTTGTATCGGTTTGTTCGCCCTAAGTTGGCAGGGTATGTTCAGACGTGAGTCCCTTGCTCACTTGGCCACTGGATTCAATATAGCCTGGCTGATGAGGATTATGAATCCGAAACCAGTCCCAGGAGGCTTGTTTCCGGTCCAGGGAAGACATGGCTTGGCAGTTTGGGCTGTACTGTTCCCATGAGGAACAGGGTCAGACTGATTTGCATATGGCCATGTCTGAACTGGGGTGGCTGAGTGAGCTAAAGAATGGTGATGAATTAAACCCAAATCAGTTGACTGGGGGTGAGTGTTTGATTTGCTCAAACGCTCCGTCCATCATCCCCTTTAGTATCCCCCAGGTGTAATGCCATGGCAGCCCCTCTGGTTCAACATTACATACAGTATAATCATGCAGACCAGATTTGCAATGGAGTGTCCTTCGACAAATCCAAATACAATCAGATGGTGATTCAACATTACTTCACCAGAGGTTTTCTTGATCATGAAGATGGACTGAATGAAATTACCGAGATTGGCCATATTTTTTAAGAATTTCGGATGTGCTTTGGTGTATGATGATCTTTTTTTAGACACATTGCGATGTCCTATCATACCACTTTGAGACAATCGTAATCTGGCTCCATAAATGTATCTAGCATCACCTGTACATTTACGTTGACCCCTGTATGGGCACGCTTTCACCGTGGTAACAGCACAGACTCTTACGAAAAAGACACTCCCAAGTATATTTGTACTTAGGAGTGCTGTTTTCCACTACTTTTAATGTGATCTGAGAAATGGTCTCTCCTTTTATCTAGTCTTAGTAATGTGCATCATGTTTCAACAGTAAAGGAAACTGGAAAGCTTTTTTGCCTACAATTCCAGGAGCTGAAACTATTGTCTGCATGACCATCAGGAAGTGTCGTTTTCCAAAACAACACTTCCCAGGATCCCCAGCGAGGTAGGCAGCGGACTTCCTGCAGTAACTGACTCCTACTTTAACACTACAAGCCCCACGTAGCGAAAGCTGCTGCATCTGACTGTCACCTACATGGAAGAATTGAGTGCTGATCTAGGCTTCTTTCATGCTATGAGCTCCGTGTAGCTGCTGCATCAAACTGAAGCAACACAGGGGCCTCGCGGCTAGGAACACCCATAAGGATGCTTTGTGAGCACTCACGAGGACAGTTTGATGTTGTCAAGTAATTTTGTACTTAATGCACCCATTGTTTGTCTTTTGTGGGGCCTATCATGTTATGTTATATTGTTTATAAAGTGCATAGATTCTCCAACAACACGGCCTACCAGCACTGGTCCTAGATTATGGTTGTACTGCATCTACCGGCCTGTCAAGGGGAAGAGGTAAAGAGATAAAACTAGGTGGAAAAAAGCCATGTCTTCTGGGTTTTCCTGAAACATAGGTGGTTCTCCGTGTTCCTGATGGAAAGGAGTAGCGAGTTCCAGAGAACAAGGGCCTCGGCATGAAAAGAGCTGCCTCCCGCTCTTGCTTGCCTAACTTCTGGGATAATGGCCAAATTAAGATCAGCTGAATGTAAGGAGCGGGAGGGTCGGTAAGAGAATATAAGATTGAAGAAGATGAGAGCCCCCTGGGAGTGCAGGATCTTGTGAGCGACACACAAGGTCTTAAAGTGGACACGCTTATCCACTGGGAGACAACGCAGCTTATGAAGAAGACCGCAGACAGAGCAAAATTACGGGTGGGAGAATAGCAGCCTGGTTGAAGTATTTTGGCCAGCTGGAGTCTTGTACTAATTGTGGGTTCCCAGATAAAGGAAAGTAGAGTCATTTAACTGAGACAGAATTATCACTGAGTGATGGTTTGTCAGGTTCTAGGGTCAAAAAGACAGAGATTGGGTTTGAGGGTTCTCAAGAGCCCAAAACAGGTGCCCACAACCGATTTGGCTTGAGCCTCAAAAGCCAGAGAGTTGTCCATGAAGACACAAAGATTTTTAATGGAGGATTGAGGTATGGGGGGTCGAGGGAGGAGGGCCACCAGTGGTCACCTCAAGAGTGGTTGTCTTTTCCCAGTAGAAGTACTTTAGCCCAGTCGAGGGTTGCAATATCTGTGAAGAATAGGAGGAGCTGAGTGTCATAATCATAAGATATCAGCGTGATCCCCATAGATTTGATAACCTGTGTCAACAGTTGAATATAAACGTTGAACAAAGTAGATCTCAGTGAAGAGCCCAGGGGAACGCCTTGGTGTAAAGTGTAGGGTTGGGAACTCTAAAGGGTAGAAATGGCCTGGAAGGAGTGTTCAGATATTTGTGCTAGTGTCAAGGTATCTGTAAAACCCTTCCTAGCAGCGGACATTTCTGCTCTACTACCAGCCTTTAGTGTACTATTCAGGTGTACCCTTGCTGCCCTGCAGTTTTTATTAAACCATATGCTACATGATTGGAGATTGCATGCCTTACCTGGCTCTCTATTTAGTATTGCCTGTAAGTTACTCTAGAACTGATCATGGATGTTTTTTAGACATGGTTTAAGGTAGCTAGGGTAAATGTCATTTTGCATTTTCTTGAGGGTATAAGCAACGAACTCAAAGTTTTTTTTAGGACACTATTATCCGGTACAACCTGAGACCCTTTGAGAGCACATCTGTTATTAGAAAGGCCAGGTTTACCAGCCATTTTATAGATGGGGTGAGATAATTTTTTTAAGCCCATGCAATTACCTGTAGAATTATGTTTGTTATGGTCGTTATCGTATCTCTCCATGACCATCATATCAACCATGGCAGCCCACATTGTTAATGGTAAAAATATATAATCGATTCAACTTTTCTGCTCCTTTCTTTTGAAAGAATTGGTGCTCCTGCTCTCTGAGCTGGCCCTTCCAGTGCAGGTTCTTAACTCAGCCACAGAGAAAATCCCAACCACCCAATCCCCTTTTAGCTGGTGGAGATCAAGGTGAGGAATACCCCAGGCTATATTTTCATCTTCATCTTCAGTTATATCATCACACTCACGACCAAGCGGCTCGAAGGTGACATTAAAATCTCCTGCAACAATTAAAAGCTTATAATATGGTGACTCATCTATGGCCTTCTCTAGCAAGGAAACTGTATTAGAAAGCCAGGTTGGCCCCTTACATTGATTATAAACATCAAAACTTGCAGGGTCAGCCTATCTCTCTCAAGCTTGATTCCTAAGATATCTGGAGTCTCTAAATTAATCCTTGTGATTACAAAGGCTAACAAAGTCTTTACCCAGATTATAAAATCACCCGTAGGCCACCCCCTCACCTGAGAAATAGCTGGGCAATAGAAGGTTTTATTCCCGGGTCTATACACCGGCTCAATACACAAAGGGGTCGATTCCGATTCGGGGAAAAAAGCGTCCGTACGATTTGTATCCGGAGCCCTCTCCGTACGAATCGTACCCGTACGATCTGCATTCCGTGAATCCGTCCGAATCGTCGCGATCCGTACGTATTGCAAGGCTGAAACCGTGAACCGTACAATTTGTACACATACCGTACGACCCGTACACATGCCGTATGACCCGACGAGTACGATCCGGACCGGGGTATGAGGACACAATTCGTACGGTCCACGTCAGGTAAGGGTGAGTCGTACGGAAAAGCACACAAACACATACACACCGTACGGTCCGTACACCCCATGATCGCAGGGGTACGCACCGTACCCCTGCGATCATGGTGTGTATGAGCCGTACTCCCATTGTACGATCGGTGTACGATCGGTGTACGAGCCGTACCCCATGTACGATCGGTGTACGAGCCGTACCCCATGTATGATCAGTGTACCAGCCGTACCCCCATCGTACATTGGGTACGGGTCGTACCCCCATCGTACATGGGGTACGGCTCGTTCACCGATCGTACATGGGGTACGGCTCGTACACCAATCGTACATGGGGTACGGCTCGTACACCGATCGTACACCGATCATACACCGATCGTACATTGGGTACGGCTCGAACACCGATCGTACAATAGGGGTACGGCTCGTACACTGATCGTACAATGGGGGTACGGCTGCTTTTACGGCTGTTTTCAGCTCCCGTAGAAAAAGGGTCTTACGGTGCGTCCCCGACACGTACCGTACTTGCTGGGTCATAAAAACCAGCCGCGAACCGTACAGATGTCGCGTACAGCGGGTTCCGAGGGAGAATCGTACGGAGATTAGAGTCGTACGGTGTCTTGTACGACTCGTACGGAGTACGGCTCCTGGTACGAATCTTACTTCGTCGTACGTACGGGGGACGTTGCAGGGTATGATTCGTATGGGAAAAACGCTGCGAACGGCTATTCGGAGCGGTTTTTCCCGAATCGGAATCGACCCCCAGGTCTCTTGTCGAAGACAGAAATTCAAATCATTCCTAAATGTCCCCAGTCAGGATCTGCCACTTTGGCTTTCAAACCAGCAACCTTCCATGAAATAAGATTCCAAACCATAGGTTGTATTTTAGGAAGCACATGGGCAGGTATAGAGATCCCTATTGCTGATAACATGTTTCCTGGCAGTGCACCAAACAAGATTTTGGAACCCCTAAATGATGCACTCCCCATATGGGGGTTTGCCATTAAGGCCTGCCAAGGTTAGAACATGGGGCTCTCTGCCAGAGCCTCTCTCAGAGAGAGAGCCTTGTGTGAGGAAGCGATCTTATCAATCAGGACACTATGGTTGGGTGTCCTCAATTTTGCAAAGTAGGCACTTCATCTGAGATGTTATATCGCACTTCCCTTCCTGACTCATGAACAGTGAGAACCTGTCTAACCTGATTTTTGTAAAGGAACTGAGTGGAGACTGTAACAGTAAGATGTTAGTCAAAATTCCTCACCCTATTGTTCCCCCATAGACCTGATCCATCGACCTCAGTGTGATGCTGCACTTCATAATTAAACCTGTATCTAATCTGGATTTTAGTTCCAGCTCCACAAATCCTAAGGGCGTCCATGGGCAATAACCCATCTACCAGATCCCGATTTTTCAAAATCACTCTTACTACATCCTCCTGTTGCCCAGTGGTCACTATCCACTCAGTACATATAATGTCACTCCTGATAACTGAATAACACCCTTTTGTCTTCCTAAACCAGTGAGGGACTTTATTAATAAGGGAGTCTCGAGCCTCCCATCCCTCCTCAGTGATAATAGGGACGTGATACAAAAAAATCTGGTCCTGGCTTAGATAGTACTGACTGAGTGGCTGCACCCCTCCTAACAGACCATCCCCTAGGCCTGCATGAATGATAGCATCGGGCCTCTCTATCAGTGTATCCCAGTGGGATTCTGCGTTCTTGAGGCAGCTGCCCATTCCACCTATACCCTTAGGGGAATATTCTCAAGAACGTGTGATAATTATTACCAAATTAGCTTATTGCAACTCTTCACATCGCAGTTTATCATGGGAAAATAATTCTGTGTTAACGTCTTATTCTCAACATGGCGGTACCATGCGATAGGCTCACGATAACACATCAAATGTCCGTGATAAAGTCAAAGCAACACCACAAAAATGCAAAACATGATCGCAAAAAAAGTTGTGATGAGGCCGATTGCGATAAAAAAATCTGCGATAACCAGTGACAGGCCTGCAATTCCCATGCGTCATGCGGGAAAATGCACCAGAAAAGCAGAGTTAAAAAACGTTGAGATGACAATGTACGAGCACAACCCCACACCCGTGACGTAGAACAAATGCCTATTTGTCGCTCATCAAATAAGCATCTCCTCACAAACAGTCACTATGCACATTGACATGCAGTTCGCATGTAAACTGCGCCAATGCGGAGACATACATGGAACACACTGTGAACTCGCATTCCCCCTTCACATTGCAGAGGGACAATCAATGCCTCATGCACACAGATGTGTCATGTCCATGACCAATAAATTATGATAGCATGGACGAATGTAGGGGCAGTGAATCCCACTTACATACATGTTGCCCATCTTGTGGGACTTGAATCACAGAGTGCATCCCTGCAACATGGTGGTACATATCTGACCCCAAAAGGAACGAGTTAGGTCACAAACGACAGCCAAAATGGAATGATTTGGGACACATGTGAAATGCCGAAGAGTGGGATTCTGTACTAACTGTAACACACAGAACTGGCAGGTTGAATATGTGACACCCTAAACAGCCTCTCTGCTTATTGGTGACACACCCACCATACATTAACAAATAATAAAATTGTTAGCACATGTTGCACTCACACCTGTTTGAGAGATGAGTAGCATGCACTCAGGAAATGTGTCTTGGAATGCATTTATTTGTACATGCTGAGCCTGGGGTCATTTTGTAGTGTCCCATGATTGCTAAGGGCTGTCACAATGTGATGTGCTCATGTGAAGAAGTTGTCAATGATGGTGTTCCTACGGGCTATTCTTGCTGCGGCTGCAGTGGGGTGTGGTCCACCTGCCTCATCTTCCTCATCATCGTCCGGTGAATCTGGCACTTGTATCCATGGGGCATTGCTGCGTACACATATGTTGTACAACACACAAACTGTAATGCTCATTTTGCACACAATGTCTGGGCTGTACAAGAGCCTTCCACCTGAGACGTCCAGGCACCTGAAACGTAACTTCAACACGCCAAATGTGTGCTCCACAATGCCCCTGGTGCGTTTGTGGGTCAAATTGTACTGCCTCTGGGCCTGTGTGTTCGGGGCTTGGAGGGGTGTCAGCATCCAAGCGCAGAGTGCATATCCTTGACAACCTGTGACAGTGCAGAGAGACATGAGTCAATACTACGTTCTGCATGATGTGTTGGCAGGCTTACTGGTACATTGGTATGTGATATGTGTGACTCAGTGATTCCTGTATGACCTGTACTACTTGTTGCTGCTCCTCCCTCCTTCGATCCTATTCACTAGTGTGCGCAGCGTGGTTGTACCACTTGAACCCCTTCGGCACACCATTGTCATGCCTGTCTGCGCATGTCCACAAGCCTGACAATGACACAGTGATGTGCGCTGAAGGTGGGTGGCGAAGTCTGTGTAGGCCGATGGTACGGAAAGGGCGGACCAAGATGTAAAGTTCATGCTGAGGCACTAGCACCACACACAACAGTTTAATACCAAAGGGGATGATGGTATATCTTTGTTCACACACAACAGTTGGCATGTATGATCCCTGACCCCGAGTGGGCTTGCGCTCCCTCATTCACCCCTCAGCCGAGCCCGCTCTCAGGGGGCATGCTACATGACAACATTGAATATTGCGTGATGGGTGGCACCGACACTACAACAGAGACACACGCATTAGTTACTTCCTTGGCAAGGCCTAAACTTAACCACGCCCAGAGCCACGTGTTGGATTACCACATCCCTACGCTGAATTGCTGTATGCAGGTCCACTCCGCTTACGCTCCCAGGGGGGTATGACACAGCTACATGTCCCAGGTCTACCTCACTGCCTGAGGTGACAATGTTGCGCCCGCTGTAAACAGCACATTGTAATGGGTTATGGCCCGGGGCCCTCAGGCATACATAATGACAACACGGACACACTGAGATAATTTTTGGAACTGATAACGGACACGTGCGCCCGGCACCAGTGACGCCTGAGCTGGATGGGTGTTGGGTAGTGTAAGCCACCCCTCGGGAGTTGCTTGGTTCTGGCAACAACTGCAACAGCGATCAGACAATCAGAAGTTCAAAGTTCAAACAGCAAGGGCCCATGACTTGATCTGCATAGAGTTAGCGGCCCCGGATGTACTGCGGCCGGCACAAGCACACCGCCACGAGACGGTGACTTGCGATGCACTGAGTTAGGGCCATGAGAGTTGAGCGGGTCCTCGTTGTTGTCCAAGGAAAATGTTGCGGAGTGTTACGGGGGACAGTGAAAGCTGCCCATCCAGGGCATGATGCAGAGTGCAGAAGCAAGCAGAAACAGGCAATATGGAGGAGTTGAAGGCTACAGTCTCCTGTTTACCACCATGTCAGTATCGGCTACATAATGATGAAGACAACCC
Organism: Lissotriton vulgaris; assembly: GCF_964263255.1. Lineage (NCBI taxonomy): Eukaryota > Metazoa > Chordata > Amphibia > Caudata > Salamandridae > Lissotriton > Lissotriton vulgaris. The sequence continues at coordinate 1,201,327,797 of NC_141687.1, forward strand.
CCAGGCCATAGACTCAGATGCCACCAAAGTTCAACCACAGAGTGCCCATGACTTCCGTGGCACAGAGTCAGTGGCACCAAAGCTGGAAGGCGATGCAGACTGCAATGAGGCCTGTACAAATACAGGAACTCTGCCATGAAGAGATCAAGACTCCGTTCCAATTGTGTGACCTACTCGACCGCAGTGTGTGCCGGAGGCAGCGGTCAGCAGTGGCCCACAGCCACGTGTCATCGGCTTGCGATGTACAGAGTTAGCGGCACCAGTGCAGTCGTTGGTCGTGTTCTATCACCTCCGTATCGGAGATCCATTTTTCCTCCGGACAAAACCGCGTCTTCCTCTTACTCCTCTCCTTGCGTACTGTGATATGAACTCTGCCATGACAAAATCAAGACTTAGTTCCAAATGTGTGACCTACTTGACCGCAGTGAATGCCGGATGCAGCGGTCAGCTCGGGTCAACCACTGTGCAGCCAGCTCCTCCTGGATCTCTAATACACAACTTTGAAATGACATGTGGAGATTATTTGTGGTTGATGGAGGTAAAGGCACCAGAGATGAGCGGGTGTGCAGCCTGCGACGATGCAGTGTCCTGCCTGGTACGGGCTGTATTGGATTGGTGTGAGGCCTGGTGGATCGTAGTGTAGGCCGAAGGTAGAACTCAGCAAGGGCCCACAGACACGTGTGGTTGGAATGCTATGCACAGAGTTGGTGGCACCACTTCGAAGGGAGTATAGTGACATGAAATCAGCCAAATATATGTACTTTGCCATTGTGTAATCAAGACTCAGTTCCAAATGTGTGACCAACTTGTCAGCTGTGTATGCCGGTGAAGTACATCAACGAGAAAGGAGTACCGCATCCCTGTGTCATGGAGGCAGTGATGGTCTGAGGAGGCTGCCAAGGTCTCAGACCTCGGGCTTGGAGCTTGCACCGGCACATGGTGCGCCTTCTTTGACACATGCCGGTGTTGGCAGATGAGCAGTGAGGCCTAGGTGCGCAGGTGCGGGCAAGACGGGTTCGGGGACCTGCGGCACAGGATCTCAGGCGACACCGCTCACGGCGTCAGCCTCGGCCTCGTGGTGGGGTGGAAGCACCCCCCTGGCAGAGAGATTGGGCATTCTAGATGAGAACCATGCCCAGAGCTACGTGCTTTTTATTCACACCCCTAAGCTAGCCTAGCGTATGCCGGGCAAGCCCACTCTGCTCACGCTTATAGGGGGGGACATAACAAGCTATATTTCCGTGATCTTCCCCACTGGCTGGGGTGACATGGTTGCATCCACTGTCCACTACACTTCATACACCAGCGGTGTATGTCAATATGCACATGTGTGTGGTCTGCATTCTGCAGTCTGTCCAGCACATCCATGCCACACTTGACATTTTGTACCTTCTCATTCATCGGTCACTTGCCTCCTCTGCACATGCCTGGTTCCCACCTCTCCCCACAGTCTGCTATTGTGTGGCTGAATTGCCATGCTATTAATGGCTCATGTACATGGCTATCCCAGGTTACCACAGTGAGTTGTTCTGTCATGTCTGGTCGGTGGGCATGTTGTTTGGTATATTGTATGTGAGTTTGAAACATGTGAATTCCCAGATTTGTGAGGTCCATGATTGCGGAGTTGGGGTGTGTGGTGTGTTCATTTGGTACTTACCAACGAGCAGTGCATTTCCAGAAGTGCCATTCTGGAAGCGCTGGTTGATGATGGACTGTCGGAAGATGGAAGAATCATGCACACTGCCGGGGTAGTTGGCGACGACATTGGTGAAGAGTCCCTGGTGGTCCACTATTGCCTGCACATTGATGGAATGCGTGTGTTTTCTGTTTGGTAATTGTGTGCAGTGTCTGCAGGGGGCACAAGTAGGACATGTGTATATTTTTGTATATTTGTATATTTGTGGGGTATTTATAGAGCGCGACGTTCGCTCCGGAGGGAGCATCTTGGCGCTAGGGAACCTAAGTGAGCCAGTGCAAGAGGATTAGATGGAAGCTTTGGAGTGATCGTCCGGGAGATTAAAGATCCAGGTCTTTAGCAGTTTTCGAAAGGGTTTTTCCTGGGTTTGTTGTCTGAGGGATTTGGGTAGTTTGTTCCAGGCTTTAGTTGCAAGGAAGCTGAGGGTCTTCTCACCCTTCGTTCTCAGATTGTATTTGGGGAGAAGAATGAGGTTGTCGTTGGTTGAGCGAAGGTGACGGCTGGGCAGGTAGTGGGGGAAGCGTTTGGTGAGGTATTTAGGACCAGTTTTGTTGTAGGCACGAAAGGCTATAATCAGGATCTTGAAGAGAATCCTTTTGTGAAGGGGGAGCCAGTGAAGTGAGCGAAGTGCTGCAGAAATAGAGGATCTGCGGGGAAGGCCCAGGACAAGACGGGCGGCTGTGTGTAATACGCTCTGCAGTTTTTGGATGGTATTCTTTTTGGCTCCTGCGAGCAAGCCGTTGCAGTAGTCCAGTCGCGAGATAATGAGTGCTACTGTCACCGTCTTTCTGGCATCGATGGGAAGAAAGTCAAAGAACTTTCTCATGGATCTGATCATTCCAAAGCATTTGCCTGCGACGGTGTGCAGTCAATTGCCCCCAACATGTGCGAGAAGCCAGCTATGGCATAGAACACTTGCTTGGTCTCCAGCTGTTCCTGCGCAGTGAGGGGAAAGTATAGGTACTGGGGTACCAAGCTGATGATGGCATCCAGGACAGGTGTGAGGAACTTGGATAGGGCTGGCTGTGAGACTCCTCCATCTCTGGCGCTTGTTGGTTGGAAGGTCCCAGAGGCCAACAGGTGCAGCACAGCTAGCAGCTTTGTCTTCAGAGGATGTTAGTTGTCCGCTGTGTTGGTACCGTTAGCCTGTGGGCACTGATGTTCAGGATGCGGAGGATGGTTGTCTTTTTGAGCCTGTAGTGGGCAAGAACATTCTCTGGTGTTAAGTCTGTTAGGCTGGTGCGTTTTCTGAAGGTCTGCTGTTTTTGTCTGCGCTGCCTCAGTGGTGGTCCAGAGGTGGGGGTGGCGGAGGGGAGGGTTCGGGGGGGGTTGGGCTTGGGGGTGGTGGCGGTGGGTGTTGTGGCACTGTTGGGGCTCCGAGCTGCATGCTCAGTAGCTCCATGGCATCTGTTGTTCTTCAGGTGTGGCTCTGGGCTGAGCTCCCTGTTCTGGTGCCAATTGTCATCCGACTTTACACCAGGGCAGAGCAGGTGTTAAATTCATGCTGCTAACGTGCCTTATCCCGTTTTGTGATCTTATCGCTGATCTGGCTGGTCATTGAGAATATTGCGAAGTTGTGTTTTTGCAGCATTTTGCACGAGTACGCCTACTCTGCATCTCATTAGTGATAGTTGCCAGTGTCATCTGTGGCGATGTTTTTCGTGGCTGCTACCGCAGGTAAACTGGTGATAAGGGCTGTTAGCACCAGCTAGTGAATGGGGCGATATATTTATCGCCATTTTGGCTGCGATGAAGTGCTGTTAGCTCAGCGATAAATCCTTGAGAATATGCCCCCTAGACTCTGCCCCTACCTCCATTTTCATGCATCTGCCGAATGGGTCAATTTTCTATAGCTAGGTATAAAAGCAGGGACGTGGTTTTGCTGTTCACTTTGGGTATGTGATGCATAAGCGGCATGCTGTGTAATAATACCCCTCCCCAGTCCCTGTAGCATAAAATGCTTGGAACGTTTATGGACTCCCACAATTGGTTTGGGGTTGTTACTTTTCTCCTCTAGAGAATTAATAGCCATTCTTAGCTCACAAACTTCACACCTCAGCCCTTCAATCATCTCCATCAATTTTGAAACCTTGGAGGTTGTGCTGCGCAAGTGGACAGAAAAAGTTACTGGCACATCACCTCCCCCGCAGACTAAGAAGAGCAAATCTATTTTCACCGTTTTTATATGAGTTAACTAAAGGCACAGCTCCCTCTCCAGTGACCTGTACTGCAGAGCTACAAGATAAAACAGTAATCATAGGAGGTTCAATACAGGCTGGGATTAAAGTCGTATTGAACGTAAACATGTCAGGGACCTTTTTCTTCATCTTGGCCACACTGGATTGAGGCTGTGGTTCAATTGATCATGTAGGATAATCTGATGATCTTAGCTTCAATGAACAACCCATGTATTCTATTCTGTCTATCACACAGTTTCTATTCTGTCTATTACACATTTTGCTCCTGCTGAAATGAGGCCCTTTTTTGCAGTTAGTAACCTCTTTATTACCTATGCCGCCTTTCTCTTTTGTCTTGTGGTATTCCTCTGCTCCTCATATCTTTACCAGGCAGGACTGGGCATCCAAAAAAGGAACCAGGGGTATTCAATATAATGTACCATTGCAGGCACACCTACATAGTGTACATTCACAGCACAATTCCTGTGCAGCACTAGTACCTCCGTGACTTGTACCATTACATGTACACATGCATTCAGCACACACACTCAGTTCACACCCACTGTTCAGCACTGAAGCTATTCTATATTTAACCAGGATCATTTACAGACACACACACACTCTGCAGCATATTCTCAAGGAACTATCGCCGAGTTAGCAGCACTTTATCGCCGCCAAAGTGGCGATAAATTCATCGAACCATTCACAAGCTAGTGCTAACAGCCGATATCGCCAGTTTTTCCGAGGTAGCAGCCGCAAAAAACATCGCCACAGATGACGCGGGCAACTAACGCTAATGAGATGCAGAGTAGCCGTTCACATGCCAAAAGCTGCGACAACACCACTTCACAACATGTTCAACGACCAGCCAGATCGGTGATAAGAACACAAAATATGCGATAAGGCACGTTAGCAGCAGGGATTTAACACCTGCTCCGACCTGGTGTTAAGTCAGACGACACCCTTCACCATAAAGGGAGCCCAGCCCAGAGCCACACCTGCAGAATGACAGATGCCATCGAGCCACTGATCATGCAGCTCAGAGCCCCAAGAGGGCCACAACACCCACCGTAACCACCCCCAGGAACGCCCCCGGGCCCCCCGGTCAAAGAGATATCATATCAACTGCACGAAATCCTGAACAAAACAATTCGCCTGGTGTCCCACGATCACAACAATCAACAGTGGTCAGAAAAAGGCGAATCAGTCATTCATCTTTGAATTTCAAAACAAAACAATTTATTTAAATAAACTACAACTATGTGGAAGAGTCATGGCTGGTCTTCTCTGGACAATCTGTAGATCACAGCCTGAAAGTCAAAAATTAAAGATAAGAAGGTGTGTCGTGCTCATCCAAGGACAGAGAGAGAGAGAGAAAGAAAGAGAGCATGAAAGGGGGAGAGAGAGAGTGAAAGAAAGAGAGGAAAAGAGTGAGAGAGAGAAAGAGAGGGAAAGAAAAAGAGAGAGAAAGAGAAAGAGCGAGAGAAAGAGCAAGAGAGAGAGAAAGAGCGAGAAAGAGATAGAAAGAGACAGAAAGAGAAAGACAGAGAGAAAGAGGAAGAGAAATAGAGAGAGAGAAAGAGAAAGAGCAAGACAGCGAAAGGGAGAGAGGGAGAGAGCGTGCCGACACTGCGGACCCAGGCCTCACGGTTTACCTGCTGCCACCAGTGTGTCTCCAACCACGTGCCGGTACACACTGCAGTCCACCAGGTCCCTTATCTGAAACGGATACCCGAATCACGAATGGCAGAGCCTACATCATTGCTCATGCCATCAGCACTTGCCCGCACCTTTGCCCTCAGTCTGCTGCACACCAGCCCCTCCCTCCGTCCAGCGGTGATTGGTCACCCCTGCGCAACCCGGCCTCACTTCTCAACTTCTGCCACCGGCGTGTCTCCAAAAGGGCCCACCACGTGCCGGTGAAAGCTCCAAGCCCGGGTCCTGCAAACTTGGCATCCTCCACATCATGCAGCCCCGCACAGCGGGCCACAAGGTCACACACCCAAATCTGGGTCTTGATTACATAATGGCAGAGATCATATCAATGCACAGGGCATCATTGCAGGCCTCACACCCGCCCAGCTCCTTAGGTGCCACTAACTCTGTGAACTGCGAGGCAATACCACTTGGCGGTAGGCCCATGCTGACCCCGGCTCAGGCCTTCACTGCGGTACAGGGCTCACACAAATCCTCACCAGTCCAGTCTGCTAGGACGGCACATCATTGCAGGCTGCACACCCGCTGAGCACTTATAGTGCCCCTAACTCCGTGGCGGTAGGCCCATGCCGGCTGCAGTGTATCCGGTGCCACCAACTCTGTGAAACGCAAGTCATGGACCCTCTATGATTGAGTCCCATGATATGCCAGGCAGACGCAGCCATGTCACCTCCGGCAGTGGAGAAGAACTGGGACACGTAGCGACGTCCCCCCCCCCCCCCTTTATTCGTAAGCCGAGAGGGATGGGATGGCGTATGCCAGGCCAATTTAGGTTTGTAAATAATTATCCCTGGGCTCTGGGCGTTGTTCATTTCTGGGATGGACTGGAAACCAACTGATGCATGTGTCCCTGTCGCAGTGTCTGCGCCATTTGGCCCGCAATTGGCAATGTTGCAATTTAACATTCACCCGGAGGGTGGCTGCGCATGAAGGGATTGTACAAGGAGAGCAAGACCGCTCGGGCTCTTCGATAATACATGCCAACTGTTGTGTTTGTTTCACCATTGGTGCACCATAAGCTGAAGGCCTAGCCTCATTTGCAGCGTGAAAGCCACATCACATTTCCAGAATGCAAGCAGTTTACAAACTAACATTAGGGAAGAAAGCACCCTTGTCCCAATACATAATGGGGAAGGACATCTGCACCTCTGACCTTGGTCTTGCATGCTGCCGGCACCCCCTGAGAGAGATACCATAGCAGATGATGATGACTCCCATACTACACACAGGGCAAATGAAAGAGCAACGTATCCACACCACACACACAGAAGTCCTTGCTAGAGGTACTCTTGCATGGAATGCCCTTGACCCTTACGTACACAACTACCCATATGTCCAAACGTTGCACACACATACAACTCATTGCTCCGAGCTGTGCCATATCATCCACGTAACTGCTGCAGGCCTGATGAGTGCCGGTCATATGAGAGCCAACAACGCACTGTCCGAACATCCTGGGCACATGCACAAAGGCTGTCACGTGGAACTGTACAGTGACCGAATGCTGGCTGTTAGTGTCTGATGCATTGGTCTGCATGTTGTGGCCCTTGTCTTGCCCATACTGACATGCACATGCAAATTAAGTGTAGGCAACTTCACTAGTGTTCAATTGTATTGATTGGAATGACAAATCATGCGCCTCATTGAGCATTGTCCGCACACAGTGAAGGACTGACTGATACATTTCACTGAGGGGTGAGTCACGATTGCCAGCTCTACCTCTGTGAGCCAGACATTGTGGTTGGCATAGTTGCTGATAGACCTGTGCTCCAACGTGTCTTCAGTAATGTGAGTATGGTGTCTGACTTCTTGTCATGTGTATCAATGTGATCCATCACTACAGGCTGTGTCCACCCAGTTGTGTGTGAGTTGGTATGCGAAGAGATGTTCTGTTGACAAATGTGATGGGGGAAACTACTTTAGGCCTGCCAACGACTTAGACATTACACACACAGCCCAATTCCTAACATTGCCATGGGCAAAGTTGTGAAAGTGCACAAGTGTTGTTTCTGTGCATTGAGGCTGCAGCTAGAGCACACATTCCCAGTCATCTCACTGCCTATGTGTGTCACGGTCACACATGAGCATTGCTTTCATTTCCCAGGGTAAACCCTTTTGTTCAATCAATGTCCTTACATTCATCCATACTTTCAACCTTGATCGATTATGGACATGACACATCTGTGTCAATTTGAATGTTTTATTCACATTCGTTGGGATTGTCGGAGCTGGAGCAGTACATGCCATGCAAACTCCACATTACATTACAGACCAGGATAGGGCCAGCCAGAGTCATTTGAGGATTGACAGGTACATCAGAAGAAGTAGAGGTAGAGGACAGTCCGCAGTGTGATTGCTGTGTCATTGTTAAGAAAAAAAAGAACATGGCAGTCCATGTCGAGGTCCAAGTTGAGTGTTGCGGAGTGTTTCGTGGGACAATGGGAGGTGGTGTTACAGGGCATGATGCAGAGGGCAGCACCAAGATGAAACAGGGCATATGGTGAGAGGATTGCTACTGTCTCCTTCTTACTACACAGGTGGAATCACCTGCATCCTCGTCCTCTCTGTCATCTGTCTGACCTGTGGTGCTGATGTTCGGTCTGCCGCACTGTGTGTCACTGACACATCAGGGGCTGGAGATGTGTCTTTGGAAGTACCAGCAGCATTCATCTGCGGCTGCCTTAGTGGCAGCAATGCCATGATGAGGATCTTCAGGGCATGGATAATACCAACAAATTTTCACTGGTGTGCATCCGTGGCAGCCATTCTTTCTGCATGCATATACTCCATGTTCTCCATTATCCTCATCATCTGTGGCAACCCTCGGCATGACATCGCTGATGCCACTCCCAGTTGGCAGTTGTTCTCCTCTCAGAGGCATGACTCCAGCGGTGTCGGGCATGGATTGTTGGACATCATGGTGCGAAATGTGGGTGTCTGTTAGTGACACCCACGTATGTCATCCTTGTTCAGCCACCTCCTTCTGGCAGTCTAACACTTGGCCTTGGAATGCCATGTGTTCTTGGGTGAAGTGCTGAGAGCCTGTCACGGTGGTGGGTGCTTCCTGCTGTGTGGTCTGTGCAGGGGTTGGGGTAACCTCAATGCAGTTGGCCTGCACTGCTCCTGGGGTTGGGGTGCGGAGGCTGTCCATGAGCTGCTGGAGGGTGTGGGGGCAAATCTCCAGGGGGTCCTCTTCATCATCACTGAAGAGATGTCTGGCCTGCTGTGCTGGAGGTGTTGATTGTCCCTCTGCAATGTAAAGGGGAGATGCTGGTAGACAGTGTGTTGCATGTATGTTGACGCATTGTACATGTTTACATACAGATTGCAGGACAATGTACATTGTGAGTGTTTGGGAGGAGCTGACTATTTCATGCAGGACTGTGGACAATTAAACTACATCAGGGATGTGAGATTGTACGCGTACACTCTCATCTCACAGTTTCCTGCTATGCCAGGTTTGATCGACCAGTTTCTACGCACAAGCGGAACCAGTTGTGTTCTCCGTTCTGCAGTGAAAGTGTTGCACTTCGTATCACATTGTCGTCAGTGTTGATGTGCTGTTATTGCTATGTGTGTGTGCTGCATTGTGGGTGAGTCACCCCGGCAGCTGTAATTTTGCTGCCCCTTATCCCTTTGAGGCAGTGTGCCTTTGACTTCTGTGCTTCTACAGTGCTGAGATGTTGCAGACTTGGCCGATTTGGGCTCTTGGGCATGGTTTATCCAAAGATGTGTTGTTACCATCAGGGGTTGTGTTTGCACGTGGATGTGTCAGGGTGTGACTTGCTCCTTTGCAGATGTGTTCCACACTCAGCCACCTCAGTGTCGTGGCGTGCAGCATGTCATGATAATTGGGCTGCAGCCATGCTATTCATCACGCAGTGTCACTTGCATTGTCAGTGTGGCTCACCAATGCACAGATTTGTTGGTTTTCAAATGTGTGCACGGGTTGGTTGTGAGATTGGTGCTGTGGGGGGTACACCTTTATGCCCATAGTGGACGGGGGCCTACTTGCTGTTTGTATGTGTGCTGCAGTGTGCCAATCGGATCAGGGACATGCTCAAGAGTCAGTGTGGTTGTGCAGTGTGCTCTACTTAATTGTGCATGTGTGCCATTGTGCCCATCTCCCCCATCCCTGTTCGGTACTCACCCTACTGCTGTTGTGTCAGGTCATGTCGAGCAGTGTCCAGACCCCCAAATCCGGCCACTGTCTCCCCACTGATGACTGTGGACACCATTTTCTCCATCTCATCCAGCTCCTGGTGTTCCACTGGACTACCACCTCCAGTCTGCATTGCTGCCTGATGGTTGTCAGCGAGTTTCTTCTTGGTTTTGCGCTTCGCATCATTCCAGCACCTCTTGAACTCTCCAATTGTCCTCTTCCTCACTCCGACTGCATTCACCTTGTCCAGGATGGCTTGCCATATTGCATTTTTATTTGCCAATGGCACGTTGGAGGTGACAAACAGTTGTTGGTGGTGTTCTATCACCTCCGTGATGATGATCCTGTTTTCCTGTGGACTGAACCTCGTCCTCTTCTCTTTGCCCTTCTGGGATCCTGAGGTCCCAGGCAGGTCCTATTGGGGGCTTGTGGGGTTCTGGTTGTCCTCTGTACTTGATCCGGCTTCCTCCATGGTGCTACGCTGTTTGAAATATTTTGTTTGTGTTTTTCAGTGTTTTCATAGTGCATTTTCCCGCATGACTCTGGGGAATTGTAGGCCTGTCGCTGGTTATCGCTGATTTTTGTAACAGGTTTGGCTACATCGCAACTATTTTCGCGTTCGTGGTTCGTGTTTATTCAGCACGGCGTTAGTTTTAACACGGTCATTTGGTGCGTTATCGTGAGACTATCGCATGGTGCCACCGGGTTGGGAATAAAATGTTAACACTGTGTTATTTTCCTGCAAAAACTGCGATGTGCAAAGTTACGTTAAGGAAATTGTGCGATAGTTATCACACGTTCTTGAGAATATTCCCCTCTGTTGAGTAAACTATGATTTTGCATCGTTTTAGAAGTTTTGCTGTCCGACCCACTGGTGACACACATGAACTCGGTGCAAAGCAATAGTGCTGAATGTTAAAGACAAGCTATTGTAGCCACGTAGACACCCACCCAATACATTGGTGAATTAGAATTATTGCTTTTGGGTTACTGACAATCACTGCAATGGGACCAGGGGCACTGTGGTAACAGAACAAACCTATTTCATTATTCACTATATCACACAAAAAACTGAACTGCGCTAAGAGGAATTTATATTTTGAACTGATATATATATATATATATATATATATATATATATATATATATATATATATATATATATATAGATATATATATATATATCGAAGAAAGACTCGTCCCAAACCTCCAACACTGCCAGATATCGCGCAGCACTGAACAGACGATGAGAGGAACCCAGAGATGGTGCGAAACAAGTGTGTTTATTCAAGCTCAATCTTGCTCAGCATGCCCGCCATTACGCGTTTCGACAGTATCCACTGTCTTGATCACATGATGTGATCGCAAAGCCACATGGGAATTTATCCTCCTCTACAATGACACAAAAGGTGGACTAAGTTTTAACCACCATATTCAAAAACAAAATGCTTTCAAAGGGTACGTGGAAACAAACAAAGGACTATAACATTGATGTATAGTCCCACTCTGCCTTAAATACAACCCAAGTGGGTGAATGAACTCACTGATGACATCTCAAATGACATCACTGATGACATCTCATTTGACATTACTGATCACATCACTGATGATATCATTCATGTGATAATACGATGAACCTCTTCAGACTCTAATATAACCTTAGATACAATCAGTGTAAACAGACACTCACAGACTGTCACTCATCCATGGAGTTACTCACACACCTAGTCAGTCATGCAAAGAATCAATCACACCTCCATTTCCTCAACTATACAGTTATACACACCTTACTTATTCAAACATATACTAACACACATTTACTCTGTTATACAATCCTTGATACAAGTTCACAATGATCCATACAGCCACTCACACATTCACTGGCTCTCATGCACAGTTATTTATATATGTCAACTCTCACATGTACTGTGTTTTACATATGTACTTACTTTGACATGTAGCACTAAGATATCCATTCACTCACCAATAGACTCATGCACACAGTCAACCGCCCATACAGCTGTTTCCACATGCTCTTTTGAACCCATGCATCTAGTGAATCCACTGCTCACACATCTATGCACAGAGTCATACACCTCCCAGCCACCCACACACACACTCAGTGTCCCATACAAATACTTGGGCAACCAATCAATAACCCATATAGTTACTCATATAGCTACTGATCAACACATGCAGCAGTTTACAGAACAACAGACATAATGATGCACAAATTAAGACAGTTTAGTCACTAACCCATGCACTCAGTGAGACACATTTAATCACTCACTCATACAGTCAGTCATGCACCTACTAAATCCTTCATCCAGACACTTATACATCCACTCATTCTTCAATATGTAAGACATATTTTAACTTTACAGAAACATACAGTCACTGGATGTTGTCATCAGTGATGTCATCAGTGATGTCATTTGAGATGTCATCAGTGATGTCATCAGTGATGTCACTGACCATGTCATGAATGATGTAATATGTGACATCATCAGCAGTGGATTGCGGGTGCGCGATATATAGTTAGCGCAACTAACTATATATGGAATTTCAATGGTTTTATGCGAGTAAAATAAGGTTTTGTAAATGCTAATCCCTAACTATATATGGTCTATAACCTATGGTTTTTTCAGTGAATTTTCAAGGTTTTGTAAATGCAAATTCCTAACTATATATGGTCTATAACCTATGGTTTTTTCTGTGAATTTCAATGGTTTTTTAAAAGCTAACATCTGTAGCTGTAAAATGTATTCTTCTTTAAATCCCAAAATATATTTTAGATGTTTATTGATAATTTTTTTTTTTATATTTTTTTTCTTCGCTTCCGGTAAGCGAACCGGGAAGCTTTCCGTTAGCTCATCTTGATGCCGCGACCTAGTCCGCGAACCGGTAAACGTTTCGTTAGCGCAACTGTGACGCGTCGCGGAAGCGCGACGTATCATTGTCGCGTAATGCGTCTTATGACGCGCCGCGTTAGCGCTCCCGGAAGTGCTCCGGACCGCGAACCGGAAACGATCCGGGACGCGGCGCGCACCGCGTAACGTAAGCGGAACAGGTCATGTGACTTGTTTATCAAACTTTTCATTGGTTCATTTCACTTTTGGTTTCCAAATGATGTATGACTAGGTCATGTGACCTAAAAATAACACTTTTCATTGGTTCAGAACTTTTGCTTTTCCCAAATCATGAAAACCCCTCCTTCTTTCCTCACTCTGACTTTCATCTTGGTGAGAGAAAGACCATTTTCCAGTATTTCAGCAATGGCTTCTATCCTTGCTTCAGCTGGTGGACCCCCACCACCACCTCAACCTCCTCATGAGAAGAGAGGACCATCATCTCAATTCATCTCCAACAGAGAGGAGGAAGAGGAGGACCTAGAAGAAGAGGACACAGATGAACCACAGTTTATACAGGAGTTGCCCCGTGTTTCCCGAAGGAAAACAAGTTTCATATGGCAGTTTTTTTCAATCCCTAAAGGGGAGAAGAAGGTCAATGCGAAGTATGCCACCTGCCTCATTTGCAAATACAGATTATCTAGAGGCACTGATAAAAAGTATAGTATGGGCAACTATACTATGCATCGCCATATGGCCAGGTGGCATCCATTAAACTACAGCCGGGCAGAGTTAAGGGACCTGCAAGATAATCCCCCGACAACTCCTGTGGCCAGGTCAACGTCCACTATCTCTTTGACAGGAAGAGAGGCACAGGAAACTGTGCCAAACATACAGCAAAACTTCAAACACATGAAGTTTACCTGCGTATATTGCGGTGCTCTGCTCTCATGTGGGAACATGAGTGTGAAATTAATCAACATTGCGTACGAAAACCACAATTGCCCTAACCCACCCAAACAGTAATTTTTTTTTTGCTCCTGTTGAGCCCTTTTCAATGCCTTTTTTTTGTTGTTTCCCCTCCATGAAAAACACAAAACAAAACATAAAACTGTTCTAAAAATACAAAAAAAACAAAAAATGTTCAGAAAAAAAAAAAAAAAAAAAAAACAACAAAAACATTAAAAAAAAGTTCTTTTCAGAGCTACCTCCCCTTTCAAATAAAATTGCTAGAATGTTTAGCACTCTGGCAAGCTCTATTTCTTTTGGTTCGCTTTCCGGTTCGCTGCCCGGTTCGCGAACTTGAAGCGAACCAAAAAAATATTTTTTTTAAAAAAAGAAGAGTTAGTATAAGGGAAGTAAACAGAGAGTAATGTTAAAAGAAAGACAGCTATAGGGAGTAAACCAGAGATACTGTTTAATAGATCTATTTATTAATTCAGGATGACGATAAGGTGTGATCTCTCCTGAGGTTTGTTTAAGGTGAGACTTAGTCAGGGTTACAGATCAATTTTACACTTGTTGAAGAATACAGAGCAGATAATGCATGTGAAGGCCTACCAATGAAGTAAGTCATGTCCTCTTATTACATCATTCATGACATGGTCAGTGACATCATCAGCAGTGCATTGCGGGTAAAAAGAGTAGAAAACATTTACCTTATAATTTTTGTTAACTTTTTAAAATATTTTTTCATACTTCCAATCTGTAAAAGAGAGAACAAACATTTCCAAAAATATTAAAACATGTATTTAAAAATTAGAAAAGAAAAGGGAAAAGGTTCAAGAAGAAACAGTTTTTCAACAACTTTGACATTTACAGAAGCCTCTGCTTCTCTACGTCCCCTACACAATCCTAAAGATATATATTTTAAACAAACAGTATCTTCATACTGATGAACTGAGGCCTATTTTGGAACATGGTGCTTCTTTTGCACTGCTGATGTCTCACAATAGTGATGCAATAGCAGCGCAAAAAAGATGTAAAGCCATCATAAAATTGTGTCTAACATTTTAAATGATTGTTTCAGGATGCAAATAAGATGTGTGCTTTCAAGAGCTTTCTTTGAGGTGAGGCCTATTCCTTTTTTTAAAAAAAAACAGTACCCAGAAGTACAGCACTGTAAGCATTAAAATTGACACTTACAGAAGACTCAGTTTCTCCATATCTACCTCACATTTCTAAATGTATATCATAAGTACAAAAAGCAGAACATTAATTATACATGTTAAATGGTTTATTTTTGCTGTTCTCAGAATGTATCAAATTTCACTTAAATCAGTGACTTGAAGGTATTCATCATGTAACAGCGGGAAAAAAAAAAACACAATCAAAATGATTGTGTTTAAAAAACCCATACAACCTAAGAAATCTGAATTCAAAACTCCTTAAAATTAACTTACTTTCAATGACGTCGAAGGATGTCCTATGAACAGCGTCCACTCTGTTGTGCTATAAATATTTTCAGCCCGCCACTTTCTGAAAGAAAACCTCCATCGTTTTGAAAAATATGTTACATACAAGAAAAGACTTCTCACATTCTACCACATGTTTCCACTAGGCCAAATCATGTTGCAGCGATTCACAACTCTTGTAATTCTTCCAATCAAATCCCGTCATTTTCTATTTTTGCAACTTTCAAAAAGAAAACATTTAAGATTATTTTCACAATCCTGGACTACTAATATCTTACCCTTCTTTGTCACTCATGTTCTCCTTTTCCTATGACACTGATACTGCTTACTATGAAGCAGACTTACTTGCATCAGGTTTATATAGTTGGATTTTTAAATTGACATTATAAATAAAAGTTTTGGACCAATAATCTAGACAGCATTGCAGACTTACATTCCCTCTACTTGATGAACCTTTTGCAATTCCTCACAGGAAATCTCGAGATTCTTTCTTTAAAATTTTGGTTTTAAAAACACCAGATAAGAATTTTTAAGGTCAAACGGCAATTTTTTTTTTAAAGTTACAACGGAATCATTGCAGAATGACCAGCCGTTTCGAGACTTTAAATAAGCTGTATAATGTCCTGATGTTGTTGAAGGACCATCGTGATAGATAATTGCTACAGTTACAAAAGTCCTTCCTGATATTGACAGCTGAGAAGCCACAACATTTTTTCATTAAAGTTGACAATTTTGATCCATCAGGCCTACATCGTTGGATCATTAAAATGACATACTGGCCATATCTACGTATAAATAATGTTGACATCATTTCAGATTTACATTGGCTACACTCCATGTTGTGATCCGCTGCATTTACTAGCTTATTAAAGGAGACTGATTTACTGTCTGGCAAAGTTAAATATATAAATCTTTCTGAGTCTACACTAGTAGTACTTGATACCATACAGTTCTCGCAGTCATGCTGCCATTGATAAGAAAGCCCAAACAGGTGATCTACATCTACACCCTCATCTTGCAATACATCAAGAATATACATTAAAAACTCTTGACAATCTTGCTAATTATTTTCAGAGAAGTCTGTTTGACCTGAACATTCATCTAACAGATAACGAACTTCCGACACACTTTCTACTTTTGTTCGATCAGTGCTACATTTCTCGAAAACAGAATTCAACAAACAGCATAAAATTTGTTCTGAATTCAACAGAATCTGTTCTTTTAAACTCTCTAGTGAAAAGAGAACATTAACCACTACATTTGCATAGCAGTTGAAACCAGAACTGTTTTCAAATTGAAAACCGACAACATCTTCAACAGAATCCACTTTCTTTCTGCTAACAATTTTCGGTTCATTGACTTTTGGTCTTTTTGCTACAACCTCCCTACTATTACTGATATTTCTACGTTTCCGGCCTACCACACGTTTCTCAAACAAAGGATATTGAGGCAAATGTGGCGCATACTCTCTTCTTAACCTATTGTATTCCTTAACACAATCTAGATCCGCACAAATGTTTGTGACATCACAGTCAATCAAGTACAATCCCGATAAAGTTCTAACTCGTGACAATGCCACATATGCCATACCCTCCTTGAACACAGAACTGCCAATATTCACCAATGCACTGTCTACACTTAAACCTTGCGATTTATGGATTGTCACCGCATATGGCAAGCAAACAGGAAACTGTTTACGGCGAACATATAAGTCTTTAACAAGCAAAAACCTAGCAGAACAACGACCAATTAGCTGTACTTCCTCAATGCCATCAAATTTAATTTTTAAAAATTCTATTCCATCTCTATTTCTGTATTTCTCAAAATCAACAACATTACCCATTGATCCATTTACCAGACCTCTTTCAACATGTAAATTCCTTCTCAAAATGATTCGGCAATTTAAACACACATTCAAAGTCTTTTCAAAACCCGCTGTTTTAGATGTAGTCTTCTCTAATGAATCCAATTTTTATTTCAAATTCTCTGAGAAAATAATTGTTGATCCCATATGCTCTATTTTGTCAATAGCTTCAAGTTTCACAATCTCTTGCTTTTCTAAATTCAACATTTTGTTGTTGAAGATGGCACATTCTGCAAGAGTTGGCATCAAACATATTCCGGATTTCTTCTCAGTAATTTTCTGAAAAATATTCTCAGGCACAATCTCTTGTTCGGGATATAAATTTGAAAGTAATCGTGCATTTAAAGCTTCTTTTCCATGCTCGGTCACTTTTCCAATTCTAATATCTTGTAGAATATTCTTGTAATCTTCATCCTTCGCCTGACGCATATTTTCATGCAGTTCAGCATAATTGAAGTTTAACCATATATTGACGTTGCCAATGCTCCCTAGGCACTTCCTGGTATCTTCATGCGTGAGTATTTTGAACACATGTTGACCTTTTACTGGTGTCAGCTGCAGAAGATCTCCGAAAACAATGATGTGTTTGCCACCAAATAACACATCATATTCAGTTTTAAGTACTTCTTGCATTCTCAAATGCACAAAGGCAAGCATGACATTGGAAACCATGCTTACTTCGTCAATGATAAGTAGTTTCATTTTCCTCAAGACTCTTGAAACTTCACAGCAAGCATCCCCAGATAACTTGTGGTATTGTAATTTGTTGTCATGCTCCACTGGCAGCATCAGTAGACGATGCAAAGTAATACCTTTAATGTTATGTGCTGCCAGTCCAGTAGGAGCGGTGACAACACAAGACAGCGATGACTCAGTCCTTTCCTGCAAATAACAAGAAATTGCTTTAATGAGGAAACTTTTTCCAGTTCCCGCTTCTCCACTCACGTACAGTCGAACAGGCTTCAACGATGTACATGAGCACTCTTTCTTCTCATGACTTAATCCATGCTCAATTTGCTTGGTAACTTCATCATATATTTTCCTCTGCTCAACGTTGAGTTGTTTTTCCAAGTCTTCTAAGTTAACTGAATCCTCCTGAGCATGTGCCATGGCTCTTTCCACTTCATTCATAGCAGTGGCAGCTTCATTTTCGATAATAGGTCCTCCAAGTGGATCTTGACTCAATGAAACAGAACTCTGACTGTCCTGAGAACTGTCTCTGGCAATCTCGGCTGCAATCGTTGCTTCCTACTCAATTTCCAAAGTTAGCATTTCTTCATATTTGGGAAAAGCAGGACATTCTATGGTCTCCTTAGCAGCAGTGAAAGAGTCTTCGTAACAGAGGAAATCTCCAAGCAGTTCCTCTTCTGCACGCCAAGGCTTGAAAAGTTGCAAAAGTGCTAAATAGAAAAACTCCTTTTTTTCTGGAGATTCGCCACTCAATTTTCGATGGTTTGCTAATTGGCACTTTCTTTGCTTGACCAGGCATCCCTCACTTCCAATTACAGCATACACTCCTTTCTCAATATCTTCTTTGATGTTCCTCTTGAATATATAATTTTGTAGAACCTCATATAGACAAACATTCTCAAGGTGACTGCTTCGATTTGGATAATATGTATCCAACATGTTGGTCTTCAAAATGTCGGTACTGTTTGGTTCCTTTTCTGCCAAATACTCAATTTCCCGGACAGGTTTTAGAACTCGATTTCGCGTTGCAGCAAGACCAAGACTCGCCCAAACGATACTCCTGGATTTGGCATAGAGACTTGCTGAAGACAATCGATCAGAACATTCGTAAGCTCCGATTTCTCGATGCAACAACATCTTCAGACTGAAACTGTACAACTTCTTGCTGAGGCTGTTTTCATGGGAAATGTCCTCCCACATATCCTTCAGTTCTGTCTTTTCTTTTTTGGTGATGTAAGATGTCACATACCGAGCCACAGCCATACAGTTGTCAGCCACAAACTGTATATCCATGTTAGCATTCCACATGGACAAAATCACTGGGTTGTAGTCGTTGATGTACTTGGACTCTTCATTCCTTTTCAAATTGTATGTATTTTTGGGTGATTTCCTCGTCACATTATGTCGCAGTGAAGACATCAAACTGTTCACTCTTCCTTTAGAAATCACCGGATGTGGAAAGTTGAAACGACATTTGGTGTAGAACTTGTCCTTGTTTCTGAATTTACGACAACAGTACTTTCCACAACGATGGCTTTGGAAACGTAGAACTTGTTCTCTTAGGCTTTTCTTCTCCGTTGCATTTGGAACAGCACACGTAGAATACTGTTCTATGAAATTCATCACTAAGTCATCCGGATCTGTTCCAAATTTAGGTGCATCCTTGATCCACAACAACATATGTATATGAGGAGCACCTCTTGCTTGGTACTCCTTTCTCCAGAAGAAATCCAACACCTCTCCAAGAGGTGGATTCTTCTTATTTGTGATGAAAGACATCATAGCTTCAAATCTATGATTGAAGTACCTGCATACATTCACTGGATCCAAAGAACACAGTTCTCCAGGTGTCTTGAATTCAATGTTTTCAATATTTCCATTTGCCTCTCGTAGAAATTCAAGTAAGTCTTCCCAGCCATACTCGGCACAGCTCAGAGTGAGGAACCATGTCGGAGTTCCTAAGTTCCTCAGCATACATTTTAAATCACCATGATAACGGTACCAGTACTCATTAGTACCACGCTGACACGCCATGAGATTAATTAAGTGAGAATCCAAAATACTGTCTTGGACATTGACTTTATGCATAAAATCACTTGCCGAGATGTTTCGCATCTGTATACCACTTTTTAAGATGTGGTTCACTGCATATGACAGTCCAGACAGATCGCTTTCAAACAGGAGATGAAACAAATAGGGAATGCATTGACGAAACCTAGGATCTTCTGCATACAATCGTAAAGTCCGGTATTCAGACGCAGGAATTTGATGAGGTCGCTCATCATATCTTCCTCCTCGACCTGTGGGAAATAGCTGTGGGAAACACCGAGCTTCCAAACTTTCCTCCCAAAACACTAATGGGACTCCCTTTGGCTTGTTTCATTTGAAACAACTCAATAGCATTCCCCATGACTTCCTTGGAATGCAAAGGATGAACACTATAATGTTCATATATTTCTTCACTTTTAGAGGCCTCTACTTTCTCAATTTGGCCAGCACACAAATCGCTATCCTCTTCATCACTTACTTCCTCTTCTGCAACATATACATTCTTATAGTACTTATTATTTTTCTTCAAATACAATGTTGCCTTTTTGACTTTCCTAACATCCACTAAATCTTGCCATATTTTCTTATTCTTTGTCGGAACCCCATTAACCAAGATAACCAGAGGTTCCTCTTCCACTTTTTCTACTCCAATTGTGTTAATGTTTTTGTTCAAATCTAGAGGCAAATAAACAACTCTTCCCTTTAATCCTCTCTGTAAATCTGCTGGAGGCAACTTCCCTGTCTTTGGCTCCATTCTTACAATAGCCTGAAAGGGATGGATACTTTGAATCAAAATAGATTCATAAGTATTTAAATCCTTCAATTCAGAAGGAATCTCAACCAATTCCAGATTATTATGAACTGCCCTAGCAGGCATCTGGTTTTGGTTTAATTTATTACAACAATAAGTACACACACGTTGATCCGATCCCAAATCAAAATAATTTTCTACCATCAAATATGTGGCAAAATCCTTCCATTCACTATTATTTTCCCTTTCACTTTTTGCATATAAATCCACTAACTTAGTCTGATTCTTATAATAAGTGCGTCAACAACATACACAAGTGAAATTAGGCCTCTCACTTGATTTCATCTGAAACGTGGCAATTTCCTTCTGAAAATTATCTGTACTGGAAACCTGTACATTATCTTCAACATTACCCTCTACTTCTGGGTCAATTTGAACATTCTCATCTTTACTGCCAAAGTAACAAAACTCAATTTCTTCACAAATATTCTTCACATCTATTTCAGAACCATGCAAAAGAGCAGCACATAATTGTTTAAGCATAATTGCTGGACTCTTAGCATAATACAACATTCTCACTAATTTTCTCACTTTATTATGATGCACTGCTAGCATCCTGAAATGATGAAAAACACTCTGGCATACTCTCCTGGAAAGACAAGCCAGTGAATGACCACGCAAACCTGTCATTTGTCTCACTCTGCAAGGATCTAAATCTTGCAACAACTTCATTTTCTGCTTCAAACTTTTCTTATTAAATGTCCGTATAAAATCACAAAGCAAATTGATGGAAACCTGTCGCACACTGCAAATAGAACTACACTTCCAAATGTACACAGGACCCTTAGGACGTCTTCCTAAAACCTCATCACTTAGCGCCTCTTCTGTCTCTGTTGTCACAAGTTTTTCTTTTTCAACTGGACAACCATCCTTCACTTCATAAGCTCGACCACTGGTGTCAACTGCAAACAACAAATCATTATCCTGAAAATAACTCTCCTCATTAAAAAATGCCTCACAACTTGAACTTTGCATCCATTCTCCGGAAAAAACTTCACAAAAGTTACTACGATTTACTACTCTCTTCCATCTACTTTTTGTTTTGAAATCAGAAATTACCTTGCTTAGTTTCCTAATTCTATTGATTACCAAAATAAACAACTTTTGCTTAATTTCAAAAGCATGATCAATAATTTTCTCTACATTTTTCTTCTTTATAAAATGCCACTTTCTGTTGGCCTTTCTTAATATTTTTTAATAAATTAACTATTATCCTGTTACGGAACATTCGTTTTCGAATGTCCCTAAACTGTTGTTTCCTTCTACTATCATGCACAGAGTTATCTCTTCCTCTACCAGTAACATTTTTGATGGGTCTTTCCTTTCCATTTAAATTGCTTTTCTTTTTCTGAACTGAAACATTTTTTGGATAAATACTTTTTTTACTAAAAATATTTCTTAAGAATGATTTTGTGCTCTTACCCGGAGCTTTCTTGGTGTTTTGAAAAGTATTTGGGGAAGAGGACTGCTGCAATAAAAGATCATCCTGCTGTCTTTGACGTTTTCTAGCCTTTCTAATTCGATTTTTCGTTGGCATTTTTCAAATTAAGAAAAGATCTGCAGTTGAATCTGTGGAAAAATATAATAAAAAATGTTATTAACCACTATTACCAAACAGTAAATGAATAACAGTCATCAAAAACTTAATGCCCTACTTATTATTTAACATAGCAAATCTTTTGCACCAGCACTGCATCACATAAATGACACACAGTGGTACAAAACAGGCATACAACAATCATAAATCTCTCCCTAATATTTTAAATGATTAATTCAGGATGACGATAAGGTGTGGCCTATCTAAAGGTTTGTTTAGGCCCAGATCTTTGGACTGGGGTGAATGTGTGTCATTGATCCACATTCGGGTCCATCACCTGTTTTGTTTGTTTGAGGTGAGGCCAACACATGGTTGCAGATAAGATTTTCACTGAAGAAAACAAAGGAGATAATACATGTGAAGGCCTACCAATGAAGTAAGTCATTATTTGAAATCAATTACATTTCTGGATATGTACTGCTAGAGCTTCATAGGTTGTTTTGGGTCATATTTATAAGGCATATGAGTGTCTATGATGTTATTTTTCCTTTTTAAATGGAAAGCGTTCTTCATGGTGCAAGTTTCTTGTAAATACGCTCCCACTTGCGCTTGGCAAATTTAGATTTTGATTATGGGAGTTACATAGCCATGTTAATAATGTCCAAACAATGGTGCTAGGGCATTCCAGAAAACGCTTTCATGTGTCTCAAGGGCATTTTCAGTCATTTCCTCTTGAATGCAGGTATACAATTGATTTATATGCTGTGTTTAAAAACGATTTTTTGAAATCAATTACATTTCTGGATATGTACTGCTAGAGCTTCATAGGTTGTTTTGGGTCATATTTATAAGGCCTATGAGTGTCTATGATGTTATTTTTCCTTTTTAAATGGAAAGCGTTCTTCATGGTGCAAGTTTCTTGTAAATACGCTCCCACTTGCGTTTGGCAAATTTAGATTTTGATTATGGGAGTTACATAGCCATGTTAATAATGTCCAAGCAATGGTGTTAGGGCATTCCAAAAAACGCTTTCATGTGTCTCAAGGACATTTTCAGTCATTTCCTCTTGAATGCAGGTATACAATTGATTTATATGCTGTGTTTAAAAACGATTATTTGAAATCAATTACATTTCTGGATATGTACTGCTAGAGCTTCATAGGTTGTTTTGGGTCATATTTATAAGGCATTTGAGTGTCTATTATGTTATTTTACCCTTTTTAAATGGAAAGCGTACCTCATGGGGCAAGTTTCTTGTAAATACGCTCCCACCTGCGGTTGGCAAATTTAGATTTTGATTATGCCCTTACACCATTTTTGGGACATTATTAACATGCCTATGTAACTCCCATAATCAAAATCTAAATTTGCCAACCGCAAGTGGGAGCGTATTTACAAGAAACTTGCCCCATGAGGTACGCTTTCCATTTAAAAAGGGTAAAATAACATAATAGACACTCAAATGCCTTATAAATATGACCCAAAACAACCAATGAAGCTCTAGCAGTACATATCCAGAAATGTAATTGATTTCAAAAAATCGTTTTTAAACACAGCATATAAATCAATTGTATACCTGCATTCAAGAGGAAATGACTGAAAATGTCCTTGAGACACATGAAAGCGTTTTCTGGAATGCCCTAGCACCATTTTTTGGACATTATTAACATGGCTATGTAACTCCCATAATCAAAATCTAAATTTGCCAAGCACAGGTGGGAGCGTATTTACAAGACACTTGCCCCATGAGGAATTCTTTCCATTTAAAAAGGAAAAAATAACATCAAAGACACTCAAATGCCTTATAAATATGACCCAAAACAACCTATGAAGCTCTAGCAGTACATATCCAGAAATGTAATTGATTTCAAAAATCGTTTTTAAAAACAACATATCTGTTTCAGCTTACATAAGAGACCATGGAATGGGCTCCATGTACAACAATAACTTGTGTTACTGCATGCCAGAATGCTACACCGAATATGCAATTACAATTTCTCAAAGAAACAAAATCTATTTGTATATCACTAGAGACAAAGCCACATTTTAAAAACACAGCTTTCTTCATCATTTTCTCCTTAAATCATACTATTCTCTATCTAAATTAAATAAATCTTTTCTCACCTTAGCAAATACTTTTTGAGTTTTGAAAACAGTCTCAGAAATACACCAAATTGTCTTCAGCAGAAGAAAAAGGATGCACTCCAGAGGCTGCAGCTATTGAAAGCACAGAAATACAGATATTCATTTCACATATCTCTCATATTAGCCAATCATAACTCTTCCCTCACTTTTTTCAAATCAAAACCCTTCCCCCCTCTGCCCTCTCTGCCTTTTTTCCATAGCAACCACCTCCTGGAAGACCTCTCATGTTTGCAAATTCACACAACAATGTTTCAATTGAACTCTGAACTCTCAGTGCACCTGCGTATCCAGTGCAATCTTTCATTAAATGTTTCTTCCTTGACCATTCAAATTACATCTTTCAAAGAACACATCCATGCACCCTAACTTTCTTTTTTCAGAAATGGAAATGCACCAATCACTGCTAATGAATCATTAGCATTGGAAATCCACAGTTTTTTTTCTTTACAAACTCCTACTGTTTCAACTGCCCTTTCATTACCACACTTCATCTGACTGCAGCACAACCTTCTCCCACCATGTTTAATGTCTGGATTGTTGGACATAGTTACATCCACTGGGCTCAAAGGTATGCCGAGAACAGAAATTTACCTAACCTCAATTTACAAGATGTGGAAATTAAGTGGTTGGGCCAAAGAGGATTAAAATGTCACCAATTGATACCATTGGTGAAAACCTTTATGCATTTGCCAAAACCTGACCTGTTAATTGTGCACTGTGGAGGTAATGATTTGGGCACTTTGACTGGGGTAGGTCTGGAAATGCTTTTAAAGGACACCTTTGAGCAATTAATGGCACTTTTTCCTCAAACTGCCTTGGTATATTCCAATATATGCCAAAGACAGAAATGGAGGTGGTCCAACCAATTTTGTCCACAAATTGAGAAAGCGAGGAAGCATGTAAACAAATCTGTTTCAGCTTTCATGAGAGACCATGGAATGGGCTCCTTGTACAACAATAACTTGCGTTACTACATGCAAGATATCTACAGAGGAGATGGAGTTCACTTCTCAGATGAGGGCAACAGAATTTTCATTCTGAATTTAAGACTGTGCATTGGTACCTACTTATAAGTACCTAAATGTACCATAAACCCAAAAGCTCTTCTCAGAGCTACCCTTCATCTGATCACTCACAATTATTATTTTTTTCTAACTTTTTTCACTAATTTTCCACAAAATACGCTCCCCGGGGCGCTACCCGGTTCGCTAACCGAAAGCTAACCTCGCGGAATTTTTTTTAAAAATGTTTTCTTTCCGCACATATAAGCCTCCTCAGCCACCCTCAGAAAACCTAGGGGGTCAAGATAAGTCTACCATGACCCCTTCTACCCATTCTAAACATTATTTGCCCTCCATCTTGTATCTTAATGTGACCGAAACACAAAATGGTGGACTCCCGTGACGCTTAAGGTTCGCTAACCAAGCCGCTTTCCGGGAAGCGGTCCTAAAAAAAGGTGGGAAAGTAATTTACAGAAAAACGACTAGAGGCACTCTCACCAAATATAGATTAGCTCATACTACATAACAATCCCTTTCATTTTCACAAATTTGATTGAAATTTCATTTAGCCATTTAGCCTGTAGACCTCTCTAAGTACCGTGAGGTAAATTACTTCACAAAACACATCTGAAGTGTTGGAATTGACAACCAATGAAAATGTTACTTTCATTTTCTACTTTTATTACCTGACATTTGATTGGTTATATACCTGAATATATATAAAGGAAGAGAAAGAAACACAGCCATTTTGACTGCTACTTCGTGAAGTGCACAACAAAAAATCAACTGATAACTTCAACTTATATTTAAAAGGTAAGATATTATTTATAAAACTTAAGTATGTTCTGTACTGAAACCTAATTAGAAAAACATTTTCTGAGAATTATATTCTATCACTCTGTAATACTTATAGAAAAAAATAGACTACTCTGTTTTAGTTATGGCAGAGCCATTCCAAGAATTTGCAAGACCATAGGCTAAAAAGGAATGTGCGCCTAGCCCCCTCCAATTTACATAAGTGGCCCCTTGCAAGGAGACCATTCACAGGCACTGAGGGGGCCCCATTGTCCAGCATTTTGACGCCCCCACAGTTTTAACTTTAAATCCACACGCATATCTCACACCTTCATAGGTGTGAGAATTGATTGTGGTCTAAAAGTTAAAACTGTGGGGGCGCAAAAATGCTGGACAATGGGCCCCCTCAGTGCCTGTGAATGGTCTCCTTGCAATTGAGGGAGCGTCTCCTTCTCCCTCCCCTATACCTCGTGACACCATCCATGGGAGGTCCAAGGAGGGGGCCCCCTGCAATAGACCTTAATTGCAGGCGACACCTTTCTTTGTGAAAAAAACACTATATAAATAAACAAACTGCCAATCTGTACTGAAACCCAACAATGCCCTTTCTGTACTGATATATTTTTTACAAATTCATTTTTCAGAATTGAAAATGGAAGAACAACAAAACAACATGAAAACTGAAACAGAAGAAAAAATTGAGACACAAGATGACATGGATTTCTACGACGACACAATAAATAATGAACTTGTGCAATGCGTAGATGCAGTTGATTTTCTACTAAAAAATGAAGAAAAAAATGATCACGATTTTTTAGATTTTCTTTTAAATTTTGAAAAACAAAATGAAAAATAAATTTTAATTTCTTAATTCAAAAATTGTTTGACACATTATTTATTTTTATATGTTTATTGAATGTTAGAAAGTTTAATAAATTATGAAACATAAACAAAATATAAAAAAATAATTTAAAAATAAAGAAAACAAAAAAAAACAACAAAAACAACAAATAATTAACATACAGTATTAGAAAAGTCTATCATTCTTTTATCCTTATAGTACGCTGCCCAGAACCCTTTCCGATTCGCGAACTTGGCGCTTACCACGCAAAAAAAAAAATTTTTTTTTTTGACCCTCCTGGCCCTTTTAAAACCTCCACATAAAACCTAGGGGGTCAACGAGGATCTACTATGCCCCCTTATGGTAATTTCCCCCTTTGTTTTGGCCTCCTCTTGTCTCTCGATCCTACCGAGAGACAAGATGGTGGCCGCTCCGGACTGTTTAGAATGTTGACAGACACCGGAGAGCCAATCAGCTTCGCTTCGCAAAGTTCCGATACGCGAAAAGTTCGCGAACCGGAGCGCAGCCCGGAGCGCTGTTACAGATATATATCTTGTTTTAAACGTTAATTTCTCAAAATCCACTGAAGCACATATATTGAGACCTAGCAAAGGCACATCAGGCTAACAGTCCCTACAATTTTGCCAAGTTTGGTGGAAATCCATTCAGCCCTTCGGGCTAAAAGTGAGGCCAACCGCCCTATGGAAATTAACATGGGAAAAACGGGTTTTGGGACCCCCCTTTTATCTCAGCCCCCCTTGCCGAACACCCCCCAAATTTCCAGGAGCTGCTCAGAAACAAAATGTGCCATTTTCCAGAAAATTTCAGCCGATTCCGTCCACAAACGCCAAAGTTATTAGACATAGAATTTTCAGAAATCCCATAGGGAAAAAATCCTAACTATATATACCTACTGGCGACCGCCAGTAGGTAATATATATATATATATATATATATTCACTGAAAAAACCATAGGTTATAAACCATATATAGTTAGGGATTAGCATTTACAAAACCTTATTTTACTCGCATAAAACCATTGAAATTCCATATATAGTTAGTTGCACTAACTATATATCGCGCACCCGCAATCCACTGCCGATGATGTCACACATTACATCATTCATGACATGGTCAGTGACATCACTGATGACATCACTGATGACATCTCAAATGACATCACTGATGACATCTCAAATGACATCACTGATGACATCACTGATGACATCTCATTTGACATTACTGATCACATCACTGATGATATCATTCATGTGATGATACGATGAACCTCTTCAGACTCTAATATAACCTTAGATACAATCAGTTTAAACAGACACTCACAGACTGTCACTCATCCATGGAGTTACTCACACACCTAGTCAGTCATGCAAAGAATCAATCACACCTCCATTTCCTCAACTATACAGTTATAGAAACTTTACTTATTCAAACATATACTAACACATATTTACTCTCTTATACAATCCCTGATACAAGTTCACAATGATCCATACAGCCACTCACACATTCACTGGCTCTTATGCACAGTTATTTATATATGTCAACTCTCACATGTACTGTGTTTTACATATGTACTTACTTTGACATGTAGCACTGAGATATCCATTCCCTCACCAATACACTCATGCACACAGTCAACCGCCCATACAGCTGTTTCCACATGCACTTTTGAAACCATACATCTAGTGAATCAACTGCTCACACATCTATGCACAGAGTCATACACCTCCCAGCCACCCACACACACACTCAGTCTCCCATACAAATACTTGGGCAACCAATCATTAACCCATATAGTTACTCATATAGCTACTTATCAACACATGCAACAGTTTACAGAACAACAGACATAATGATGCACAAATTAAGACAGTTTAGTCACTAACCCATGCACTCAGTGAGACACATTTAATCACTCACTCATACAGTCAGTCATGCACCTACTAAATCCTTCATCCAGACACTTATACATCCACTCATTCTTCAATATGTAAGACATATTTTAACTTTACAGAAACATACAGTCACTGGATGTTGTCATCAGTGATGTCATCAGTGATGTCATTTGAGATGTCATCAGTGATGTCATTTGAGATGTCATCAGTGATGTCATCAGTGATGTCACTGACCATGTCATGAATGATGTAATGTGTGACATCATCGGCAGTGGATTGCGGGTGCGCGATATATAGTTAGTGCAACTAACTATATATGGAATTTCAATGGTTTTATGCGAGTAAAATAAGGTTTTGTAAATGCTAATCCCTAACTATATATGGTTTATAACCTATGGTTTTTTCAGTGAATTTTTAAGGTTTTGTAAATGCTAATTCCTAACTATATATTCTCTATAACCTATGGTTTTTTCATTGAATTTCAATGGTTTTTTGAAAGCTAATATCTGTATCTGTAAAATGTATTCTTCTTTAAATCTTAAAATATATTTTACATGTTTTTTTATACATTTTTTTAAAAAAAAAATGTTTGTTGCGCTCCTAGTCCGCGAACCGGTCAGCTTCCCGTTAGCTCAATTTAAAGCCGCAACTTGGTGCGCGAACCGGTAATCGTTCCTTTAGCGTAACTGTTACGTTATCATGACGTTTTGCGTTGTCGCGTAATACGTCATCGGACGCGCCAAGTTAGCGGACCCGGAAGCGGACCGGAAAGCGGCGCAAAGCGCGAAACGTAAAGACAGCAGGTCATGTGACTCGGTAATAACACTTTTCATTGGTTCATTTCACTTTTGGTTTCCTAATGATGTAATACTAGGTCATGTGATCTAAAATTAACACTTTTCATTGGTTTAGAACTTTTGCTTTTCCCAAATGATGAAAACCCCTCCTTCTTTCCTCACTCTGACTTTCATCTTGGTGAGAGAAAGACCCTTTTACATTCTAGAGAAATGGCTTCAGTTGTTGCTTCTGGTAGTGTTCCCCCACCACCACCTCCACCTCCTCATGGAAAGAAAGGACCACCTACTCAACCAATCTTTGAAGAAGAGGAAGATCAGGAAGAGGAGGAAGAGCCTCAATTTTTGCCTGAGGAGCCCAGGAGGTACAACAAAAAGGAAAACTTCATCTGGCAATTTTTTAAATTTCCACCAGGGCAAAAGAAAGTCAATGCAAGATATGTCTTTTGCCGTATCTGTGATGATCGCCTTTCAAGGGGGACGGACAAAAAATATAGTTTTGGAAATTTTACAATGCACAGGCACATGAGTAGGTGGCACCCAAATAATTATAGTGCTGCTCAGCTTCGCAACGAACAACAAAATCCCCCGGCAATAGCAAGAAGATCTGTCGTGCCAGAAGTATCGGGACCAGAGGCAAGGGAGTTGATCCCAAATATTCAAATGGACATGGGGGAAGTGAAACAAGTGTGCGTGTGGTGCAATCAAATATTATGCTACCGAGAAAGTAGCATTACTCTTATAATAAGAGCAATCAAAAATCATGTATGTCCAAAACGCCCCAAAAAATAAATTCTTCTTTTTTTTGTTGCTCCTGTTGAGCCCTCTTCAATGAATCATTTTTGTTTCCCCCCTCCCCCCAAAAAATAAAAAAAATTACAAAATGTTCAGAAAAAAACCAAAAAATATAAAAAATGTTCAGAAAAATAATACATTTTTTTTAAACAAAAACCAAAAAAAAGTTCTTTTCAGAACTACCTCCCCATTATAAAAAAAAATTGGTAGAATTTTTGGAACTCTGCCAAGCTCTATTTCTTTTAGTTCGCTCCCAGTTCGCACTCCGGTACGCGAACCAGGAGCGAACCAAAAAATTTTTTTTTTTTAAAAAACAGTAAGTATAAGGAAAGGAAACAGACAGTTATGTTACAAGAAAGACAGCTATAGGGAGTAAAGAAAAGATACTGTTACCCGCAATTCACTTCTGATCATGTCATATATTACATCATTTTTGACATGGTCAGTGACATCATCAGCAGTGGATTGCGAGTAACAGTATCTTTTGTTTACTTCCTATAGCTGTCTTTCTTGTAACATAAATGTCTGTTTCCTATCCTTATACTTACTGTTCTTGTTTTAAATTTTTTTTGAGATCATTCAGAAACAGTAACATTAATAGAGACAGAATGAGTGAATAATAATGAAGAAGTATGAGAAGAGAGGGAGTGAGAAAAATACTGGAAGGAGTAGAATAATTAAGTAATAGAGAAAGGAATGAGAGAAGTAGCAAACACAGGAAAGTAAAGATTAAAGAAATGAAGCAGTAGAACTAATAGATGTTAAATGTGATAGAGTAAATGATTGATTGAGGGTGACGATAAGGTGTATCCTCTCTAAAAGTTTGTTTAAGGTGAAGCGTACTCAGGGTTGCATATCAAATTTATGCTTGTTGAAGAATACAGAGGAGATAATACATGTGAAGACCTACCATTGTAGTAAAACATGCCCACTTATTACATCATTCATAACATAGTCAGTGACATCATCAGCAGTGGAATGCGGGTTAAAAAAGTAGAAAACATTTACCTTATAATTCTTGTTAACTTTTAAAGAAAATTTTTCATACTTTCAATCTGTAAAAGAGAGAACAAACATTTCCAAAAATATTAAAACATGTATTTAAAAATTAGAAAAAAGAAGGGAAAAGGTTCAAGAAGAAACAGTTTTTAAACAACTTTGACACTTACAGAAGCCTCTGCTTCTCTACGACCCCTACACAATCCTAAAGATATTTATTTTAAACAAACAGTATCTTCATGCTGATGAAATGAGGCCTATTTTGGAACATGGTGCTTCTTTTGCATTGCTGATGTCTCACAATAGTGATGCAATAGCAGCGCAAAAGACATGTAAAGCCATCATAAAATTGTGTGTAACATTGTAAATGATTGTTTCAGGATGCAAATAAGATGTGTCCTTTCAAGAGGTTTCTTTAATGTGAGGTCTATTCAGTTTTCAAAAAAAAAACAGTACCCAGAAGTACTGCACTGTAAGCATAAAAATTGACACTTACAGAAGACTCAGTTTCTCCATATCTACCTCACATTTCTAAATGTATATCATAAGTACAAAAAGGAGAACATTAATTATACATGTTAAATGGTTTATTTTTGCTGTTCTCAGAATGTATCAAATTTCACTTAAATCAGTGACTTGAAGATATTCATCATGTAACAGCAGGGGAAAAAAAACACAATCAAAATGATTGTGTTTAAAAAACCCATACAACCTAAGAAATCTGAATTCAAAACTCCTTAAAATTAACTTACTTTCAATGACGTCGAAGGATGTCCTATGAACAGCGTCCACTCTGTTGTGTTATAAATATTTTCAGCCCGCCACTTTCTGAAAGAAAACCTCAATCGTTTTGAAAAATATGTTACATACAAGAAAAGACTTCTCACATTCTACCACATGTTTCCACTTGGCCAAATCATGTTGCAGCGATTCACAAGTCTTGTAATTCTTCCAATCAAATCCCGTCATTTTCTATTTTCGCAACTTTCAAAACGAAAACATTTGAGATTATTTTCACAATCCTGGACTTCTAATATCTTACTCTTCTTTGTCACTCATGTTCTCCTTTTCCTATGACACTGATACTGCTTACTATGAAGCAGACTTACTTGCATCAGGTTTATATAGTTGGATTTTTAAATTGACATTATAATTAAAAGTTTTGGACCAATAATCTAGACAGCATTGCAGACTTACATTCCCTCTACTTGATGAACCTTTTGCAATTCCTCACAGGAAATCCCAAAATTCTTTGTTTAAAATTTTGGTTTTAAAAACACCAGGTAAGAATTTTTAAGGTCAAACGGCAATTTTTTTGTTGAAAGTTACAACGGAATCATTGCAGAATGACCAGCCGTTTTGAGACTTTAAATAAGCTGTATAATGTCCTGATGTTGTTGAAGGACCATCGTGATAGATAATTGCTACAGTTACAAAAGTCCTTCCTGATATTGACAGCTGAGAAGCCACAATTTTTTTTATTAAACTTGACA
The DNA here is from genome assembly GCF_964263255.1 of Lissotriton vulgaris. Taxonomy (NCBI): domain Eukaryota; kingdom Metazoa; phylum Chordata; class Amphibia; order Caudata; family Salamandridae; genus Lissotriton; species Lissotriton vulgaris. Next base: position 1,201,360,541 of record NC_141687.1, read on the forward strand.
ATTTTGATCCATCAGGCCTACATCGTTGGATCATTAAAATGACATACTGGCCATATCTACGTATAAATAATGTTGACATCATTTCAGATTTACATTGGCTACACTCCATGTTGTGATCCGCTGCATTTACTCGCTTATTAAAGGACACTGATTTACTGCCTGGCAAAGTTAAATATATAAATCTTTCTGAGTCTACACTAGTAGTACTTGATACCATACAGTTCTCGCAGTCATGCTGCCATTGATAAGAAAGCCCAAACAGGTGATCTACATCTACACCCTCATCTTGCAATACATCAAGCATATACATTAAAAACTCCTGACAATCTTGCTGATTATTTTCAGAGAAGTCTGTTTGACCTGAACATTCATCTAACAGATAACGAACTTCAGACACACTTTCTACTTTTGTTCGATCAGTGCTACATTTCTCGAAAACAGAATTCAACAAACAGCATAAAATTTGTTCTGAATTCAACAGAATCTGTTCTTTTAAACTCTCTAGTGAAAAGAGAACATTAACCACTACATTTGCATAGCAGTTGACACCAGAACTGTTTTCAAATTGAAAACCGACAACATCTTCAACAGAATCCACTTTCTTTCTGCTAACAATTTTCGGTTCATCGACTTTTGGTCTTTTTGCTACAACCTCCCTACTATTACTGATATTTCTACGTTTCCGGCCTACCACACGTTTCTCAAACAAAGGATATTGAGGCAAATGTGGCGCATACTCTCTTCTTAACCTATTGTATTCCTTAACACAATCTAGATCCGCACAAATGTTTGTGACATCACAGTCAATCAAGTACAATCCCGATAAAGTTCTAACTCGTGACAATGCCACATATGCCATACCCTCCTTGAACACAGAACTGCCAATATTCACCAATGCACTGTCTACACTTAAACCTTGCGATTTATGGATTGTCACCGCATATGCCAAGCAAACAGGAAACTGTTTACGGCGAACATATAAGTCTTTAACAAGCAAAAACCTAGCAGAACAACGACCAATTAGCTGTACTTCCTCAATGCCATCAAATTTAATTTTTAAAAATTCTATTCCATCTCTATTTCTGTATTTCTCAAAATCAACAACATTACCCATTGATCCATTTACCAGACCTCTTTCAACATGTAAATTCCTTCTCAAAATAATTCGGCAATTTAAACACACATTCAAAGTCTTTTCAAAACCTGCTGTTTTAGATATAGTCTTCTCTAATGAGTCCAATTTTGATTTCAAATTCTCTGACAAAATAATTGTTGATCCCATATGCTCTATTTTGTCAATAGCTTCAAGTTTCACAATCTCTTGCTTTTCTAAATTCAACATTTTGTTGTTGAAGATGGCACATTCTGCAAGAGTTGGCATCAAACATATTCCGGATTTCTTCTCAGTAATTTTCTGAAAAATATTCTCAGCCACAATCTCTTGTTCGGGATATAAATTTGAAAGTAATCGTGCATTTAAAGCTTCTTTTCCATGCTCGGTCACTTTTCCAATTCTAATATCTTGTAGAATATTCTTGTAATCTTCATCCTTCGCCTGACGCATATTTTCATGCAGTTCAGCATAATTGAAGTTTAACCATATATTGACGTTGCCAATGCTCCCTAGGCACTTCCTGGTATCTTCATGCGTGAGTATTTTGAACACAGGTTGTCCTTTTACTGGTGTCAGCTGCAGAAGATCTCCGAAAACAATGATGTGTTTGCCACCAAATAACACATCATATTCAGTTTTAAGTACTTCTTGCATTCTCAAATGCACAAAGGCAAGCATGACATTGGAAACCATGCTTACTTCGTCAATGATAAGTAGTTTCATTTTCCTCAAGACTCTTGAAACTTCACAGCAAGCATCCCCAGATAACTTGTGGTATTGTAATTTGTTGTCATGCTCCACCGGCAGCATCAGTAGACGATGCAAAGTAATACCTTTAATGTTATGTGCTGCAAGTCCAGTAGGAGCGGTGACAACACAAGACAGCGATGACTCAGTCCTTTCCTGCAAATAAGAAGAAATTGCTTTAATGAGGAAACTTTTTCCAGTTCCCGCTTCTCCACTCACGTACAGTCGGACAGGCTTCAACGATGTACATGAGCACTCTTTCTTCTCATGACTTAATCCATGCTCAATTTGCTTGGTAACTTCATCATATATTTTCCTCTGCTCAAGGTTGAGTTGTTTTTCCAAGTCTTCTAAGTTAACTGAATCCTCCTGAGCATGTGCCATGGCTCTTTCCACTTCATTCATAGCAGTGGCAGCTTCATTTTCGATAATAGGTCCTCCAAGTGGATCTTGACTCAATGAAACAGAACTCTGACTGTCCTGAGAACTGTCTCTGGCAATCTTGGCTGCAATCGTTGCTTCCTGCTCAATTTCCAAAGTTAGCATTTCTTGATATTTGGGAAAAGCAGGACATTCTATGGTCTCCTTAGCAGCAGTGAAAGAGTCTTCGTAACAGAGGAAATCTCCAAGCAGTTCCTCTTCTGCACGCCAAGGCTTGAAAAGTTGCAAAAGTGCTAAATAGAAAAACTCCTTTTTTTCTGGAGATTCGCCACTCAATTTTCGATGGTTTACTAATTGGCATTTTCTTTGCTTGACCAGGCATCCCTCACTTCCAATTACAGCATACACTCCTTTCTCAATATCTTCTTTGATGTTCCTCTTGAATATATAATTTTGTAGAACCTCATATAGACAAACATTCTCAAGGTGACTGCTTCGATTTGGATAATATGTATCCAAGATGTTGGTCTTCAAAATGTCGGTACTGTTTGGTTCCTTTTCTGCCAAATATTCAATTTCCCGGACAGGTTTTAGAACTCGATTTCGTGTTGCAGCAAGACCAAGACTCGCCCAAACAATACTCCTGGATTTGGCATAGAGACTTGCTGAAGACAATCGATCCGAACATTCGTAAGCTCCGATTTCTCGATGCGACAACATCTTCAGACTGAAACTGTACAACTTCTTGCTGAGGCTCTTTTCATGGGAAATGTCCTCCCACATATCCTTCAGTTCTGTCTTTTCCTTTTTGGTGATGTAAGATGTCACATACCGAGCCACAGCCATACAGTTGTCAGCCACAAACTGTATATCCATGTTAGCATTCCACATGGACAAAATCACTGGGTTGTAGTCGTTGATGTACTTGGACTCTTCGTTCCTTTTCAAATTGTATGTATTTTTGGGTGATTTCCTCATCACATTATGTTGCAGTGAAGACATCAAATTGTTCACTCTTCCTTTAGAAATCACCGGTCGTGGAAAGTTGAAACGACATTTGGTGTAGAACTTGTCCTTGTTTCTGAATTTACGACGACAGTACTTTCCACAACGATGGCTTTGGAAACGTAGAACTTGTTCTCTTAGGCTTTTCTTCTCCGTTGCATTTGGAACAGCACACGTAGAATACTGTTCTATGAAATTCATCACTAAGTCATCCGGATCTGTTCCAAATGTAGGTGCATCCTTGATCCACAACAACATATGTATATGAGGAGCACCTCTTGCTTGGTACTCCTTTCTCCAGAAGAAATCCAACACCTCTCCAAGAGGTGGATTCTTCTTATTTGTGATGAAAGACATCATAGCTTCAAATCTATGATTGAAGTACCTGCATACATTCACTGGATCCAAAGAACACAGTTCTCCAGGTGTCTTGAATTCAATGTTTTCAATATTTCCATTTGCCTCTCGTAGAAATTCAAGTAAGTCTTCCCAGCCATACTCGGCACAGCTCAGAGTGAGGAACCATGTCGGAGTTCCTAAGTTCCTCAGCATACATTTTAAATCACCATGACGACGGTACCAGTACTCATTAGTACCACGCTGACACGCCATGAGATTAATTAAGTGAGAATCCAAAATACTGTCTTGGACATTGACTTTATGCATAAAGTCCCTTGCCGAGATATTTCGCATCTGTGTACCACTTTTTAAGATGTGGTTCACTGCATATGACAGTCCAGACAGATCGCTTTCAAACAGGAGATGAAACAAATAGGGAATGCATTGACGAAACCTAGGATCTTCTGCATACAATCGTAAAGTTCGGTATTCAGACGCAGGAATTTGATGAGATCGCTCATCATATCTTCCTCCTCGACCTGTGGGAAATAACTGTGGGAAACACCGAGCTTCCAAACTTTCCTCCCAAACACTAATGGGAATCCCTTTGGCTTGTTTCATTTGAAACAACTCAATAGCATTCCCCATGACTTCCTTGGAATGCAAAGGATGAACACTATAATGTTCATATATTTCTTCACTTTTAGAGGCCTCTACTTTCTCAATTTGGCCAGCACACAAATCGCTATCCTCTTCATCACTTACTTCCTCTTCTGCAACATATACATTCTTATAGTACTTATTATTTTTCTTCAAATACACTGTTGCCTTTTTGACTTTCCTAACATCCACTAAATCTTGCCATATTTTCTTATTCTTTGTCGGAACCCCATTAACCAAGATAACCAGAGGTTCCTCTTCCACTTTTTCTACTCCAATTGTGTTAATGTTTTTGTTCAAATCTAGAGGCAAATAAACAACTCTTCCCTTTAATCCTCTCTGTAAATCTGCTGGAGGCAACTTCCCTGTCTTTGGCTCCATTCTTACAATAGCCTGAAAGGGATGGATACTTTGAATCAAAATAGATTCATAAGTATTTAAATCCTTCAATTCAGAAGGAATCTCAACCAATTCCAGATTATTATGAACTGCCCTAGCAGGCATCTGGTTTTGGTTTAATTTATTACAACAATAAGTACACACACGTTGATCCGATCCCAAATCAAAATAATTTTCTACCATCAAGTATGTGGCAAAATCCTTCCATTCACTATTATTTTCCCTTTCACTTTTTGCATATAAATCCACTACCTTAGTCTGATTCTTATAATAAATGCGTCGACAACATACACAAGTGAAATTAGGCCTCTCACTTGATTTCATCTGAAACGTGGCAATTTCCTTCTGAAAATTATCTGTACTGGAAACCTGTACATTATCTTCAACATTACCCTCTACTTCAGGGTCAATTTGAACATTCTCATCTTTACTACCAAAGTAACAAAACTCAATTTCTTCATAAATATTCTTCACATCTATTTCAGAACCATGCAAAAGAGCAGCACATAATTGTTTAAGCATAATTGCTGGACTCTTAGCATAATACAACATTCTCACTAATTTTCTCACTTTATTATGATGCACTGCTAGCATCCTGAAATGATGAAAAACACTCTGGCATACTCTCCTGGAAAGACAAGCCAGTGAATGACCACGCAAACCTGTCATTTGTCTCACTCTGCAAGGATCTAAATCTTGCAACAACTTCATTTTCTGCTTCAAACTTTTCTTATTAAATGTCCGTATAAAATCACAAAGCAAATTGATGGAAACCTGTCGCACACTGCAAATAAAACTACACTTCCAAATGTACACAGGACCCTTAGGACGTCTTCCTAAAACCTCATCACTTAGCGCCTCTTCTGTCTCTGTTGTCACAAGTTTTTCTTTTTCAACTGGACAACCATCCTTCACTTCATAAGCTCGACCACTGGTGTCAACTGCAAACACCAAATCATTATCCTGAAAATAACTCTCCTCATTAAAAAATGCCTCACAACTTGAACTATGCATCCATTCTCCGGAAAAAACTTCACAAAAGTTAGTACGATTTACTACTCTCTTCCATCTACTTTTTGTTTTGAAATCAGAAATTACCTTGCTTAGTTTCCTAATTCTATTGATTACCAAAATAAACAACTTTCGCTTAATTTCAAAAGCATGATCAATAATTTTCTCTACATTTTTCTTCTTCTTATAAAATGCCGCTTTCTGTTGGCCTTTCTTAATATTTTTTAATAAATTAACTATTATCCTGTTACGGAACATTCGATTTCGAATGTCCCTAAACTGTTGTTTCCTTCTACTATCATGCACAGAGTTATCTCTTCCTCTACCAGTAACATTGTTGATGGGTCTTTCCTTTCCATTTAAATTGCTTTTCTTTTTCTGAACTGAAACATTTTTTCGATAAATACTTTTTTTACTAAAAATATTTCTTAAGAATGATTTTGTGCTCTTTCCCGGAGCTTTCTTGGTGTTTTGATAAGTATTTGGGGAAGAGGACTGCTGCAATAAAAGATCATCCTGCTGTCTTTGACGTTTTCTAGCCTTTCTAATTCTATTTTTCGTAGGCATTTTTCAAAATATGAAAAGATCTGCAGTTGAATCTGTGGTAAAATATAATAAAAAATGTTATTAACCACTATTACCAAACAGTAAATGAATAACAGACATCAAAAACTTAATGCCCTACTTATTATTTAACATAGCAAATCTTTTGCACCAGCACTGCATCACAAAAATGACACACAGTGGTACAAAACAGGCATACAACAATCATAAATCTCTCCCTAATACTTTAAATGATTAATTCAGGATGACGATAAGGTGTGGCCTATCTAAAGGTTTGTTTAGACCCAGATCTTTGGACTGGGGTGAATGTGTGTCATTGATCCACATTCGGTCCATCGCCTGTTTTGTTTCTTTGAGGTGAGGCCAACACATGGTTGCAGATAAGATTTTCACTGAAGAAAACAAAGGAGATAATACATGTGAAGGCCTACCAATGAAGTAAGTCATTATTTGAAATCAATTACATTTCTGGATATGTACTGCTAAAGCTTCATAGGTTGTTTTGGGTCATATTTATAAGGCATATGAGTGTGTATGATGTTATCTTTCCTTTTTAAATGGAAAGCGTTCTTCATGGTGCAAGTTTCTTGTAAATACGCTCCCACTTGCGCTTGGCAAATTTAGATTTTGATTATGGGAGTTACATAGCCATGTTAATAATGTCAAAAAAATGGTGCTAGGGCATTCCAAAAAACGCTTTCATGTGTCTCAAGGACATTTTCAGTCATTTCCTCTTGAATGCAGGTATACAATTGATTTATATGCTGTGTTTAAAAACGATTATTTGAAATCAATTACATTTCTGGATATGTACTGCTAGAGCTTCATAGGTTGTTTTGGGTCATATTTATAAGGCATATGAGTGTCTATGATGTTATTTTTCCTTTTTAAATGGAAAGCGTTCTTCATGGTCCAAGTTTCTTGTAAATACGCTCCCACCTGCAGTTGGCAAATTTAGATTTTGATTATGCCCTTACACCATTTTTGGAACATTATTAACATGCCTATGTAACTCCCATAATCAAAATCTAAATTTGCCAAGCACAGGTGGGAGCGTATTTACAAGAAACTTGCACCATGAAGATTGCTTTCCATTTAAAAAGGAAAAATAACATCATAGACACTTTTTTAGGAACCTCCACCCTGCCCCTTCCCACCCTCCTGCCCCACCGTAACTCCCTCCACGAGCCGTCGCTGCTAGCAGTACATATCCAGAAATGTAATTGATTTCAAAAATCATTTTTAAAAACAACATATCTGTTTCAGCTTACATAAGAGACCATGGAATGGGCTTCATGTACAACAATAACTTGTGTTACTGCATGCCAGAATGCTACACCGAATATGCAATTACAATTTCTCAAAGAAACAAAATCTACTTGTATATCACTAGAGACAAAGCCACATTTTAAAAACACAGCTTTCTTCATCATTTTCTCCTTAAATCATACTATTCTCTATCTAAATTAAATAAATCTTTTCTCACCTTAGCAAATACTTTTTGAGTTTTGAAAACAGTCTCAGAAATACACCAAATTGTCTTCAGCAGAAGAAAAAGGATGCACTATTGCAGCTATTGAAAGCACAGAAATACAGATATTCATTTCACATATCTCTCATATTAGCCAATCATAACTCTTCCCTCACTTTTTTCAAATCAAAACCCTTCCCCCCTCTGCCCTCTCTGACTTTTTTCCATAGCAACCACCTCCTGGAAGACCTCTCATGTTTGCAAATTCACACAACAATGTTTCAATTGAACTCTGAACTCTCAGTGCACCTGCGTATCCAGTGCAATCTTTCATTAAATGTTTCTTCGTTGACCATTCAAATTACATCTTTCAAAGAACACATCCATGCACCCTAACTTTCTGTTTTCAGAAATGGAAATGCACCAATCACTGCTAATGAATCATTAGCATTGGAAATCCACAGTTTTTTTTCTTTACAAACTCCTACTGTTTCAACTGCCCTTTCATTACCACACTTCATCTGACTGCAGCACAACCTTCTCCCACCATGTTTAATGTCTGGATTGTTGGACATAGTTACATCCACTGGGCTCAAAGGTATGCTGAGAACAGAAATTTACCTAACCTCAATTTACAAGATGTGGAAATTAAGTGGTTGGGCCAAAGAGGATTAAAATGTCACCAATTGATACCATTGGTGAAAACCTTTATGCATTTGCCAAAACCTGACCTGTTAATTGTGCACTGTGGAGGTAATGATTTGGGCACTTTGACTGGGGTAGGTCTGGAAATGCTTTTAAAGGACACCTTTGAGCAATTAATGGCACTTTTTCCTCAAACTGCCTTGGTATATTCCAATATATGCCAAAGACAGAAATGGAGGTGGTCCAACCAATTTTGTCCACAAATTGAGAAAGCGAGAAAGCATGTAAACAAATCTGTTTCAGCTTACATGAGAGACCATGGAATGGGCTCCTTGTACAACAATAACTTGCGTTACTACATGCAAGATATCTACAGAGGAGATGGAGTTCACTTCTCAGATGAGGGCAACAGAATTTTCATTCTGAATTTAAGACTGTGCATTGGTACCTACTTATAAGTACCTAAATGTACCATAAACCCAAAAGCTCTTCTCAGAGCTACCCTTCATCTGATCACTCACAATTATTATTTTTCTCTAACTTTTTTCTGTAATTTTCAACAAACTACGCTCAAAGAGCGCTACCCGGTACGCGAACTGGAAGCTAACCGCGCAAAATTTCAAAAAAAAAGTTTTTTCTTCGCACATATGGTCCTCCTCAGCCACCCTCAGAAAACCTAGGGGGTCAAAATACTTGTACCGTGCCCCCTTCTACCCATTCTGAACATTCTTTACCCTCCATTTTATATCTTAATTCGACCGAAACACAAAATGGTGGACTCCCGTTACGCTCCTAGTTCGCGGACCGGACCGCTTCCCAGGAAACGGTCCAAAAAAAAGGTGGGAAAGTAATTCACAGAAAAACGACTGGAGACACTCTCACCAAATATAGATTAGCTTATACTACATAACAATCCCTTTCTTTTTCACAAATTTGATTGAAATTCCATTTAGCCATTAAGTCTATAGACCTCTCTAAATACCGTGAGGTAAATTACTTCACAAAACACATCTGAAGTGTTGGAATTGACAACCAATGAAAATGTTACTTTCATTTTCTACTTTTATAACCTGACATTTGATTGGTTAAATACCTGAATATATATAAAGGAAGAGAAGAAAACACAGCCATTTTGACTACTACTTCTTGTTGTACATCACATTTCAATAGCTTCCAAAAACTTCAACTTCTTTGTGAAGGTAAGTTATAATTTTTAAAAATGAAATATATTGTGCACACATACACTTTTTTATAGTCCTATTTCCACTCTGATACTATACACTACCAAAAGAAGAATTCACAGATAAAAACTGCCTATCTAACATTAATCCCAACAGTGCCCTATCTCTACTAATATATATATATTTTTTTCAAAATTTCAGGCAAAATGGAAGGCGAGCAACAAGTTACATTTTCAATTGAACTGAAGCAGAGCAGCCAAGACAAAATTGATGATTTTATGGATCAAAGTAGAGACCACGAACTTCTACAATGTGTTGAAGCAGTGGATAACCTGCTTCATAATGAGAAAATGTTACACCCTATATTCAATTTTGACATTTCTGACACTGAAATGTTAGAAAGTTTAATAAAGTATGAAACACAATCAAAATAAAAAAAAAATTAAAAATAAAGAAAACAAACAAAAAAAAAAAAAAAAAAACAACAAACAATTAACATTCAGTATTAAAAAAGTCTATCATTCTATTATCCTTATAGTACGCTGTCCAGAACGCTTTCCGGTTCGCGTACTAGGCGCTCACCACGCAAAAAAAATTTTTTTTTTTTGCCCTGCTGGAACCTTTTACAACCTCCACATAAAACCTAGGGGGTCAGGGAGGATCTACTATGCCCCCTTATGGAAATTTCCCCCTTTGTTTGGCCTCCTCTGTCTCTCGATCCTACCGAGAGACAAGATGGCGGCCGCACCGGACTGTTTAGAATGTTGACAGACACCGAAGAGCCAATCAGCTTTCCGTGCGCAAAGTTCCGTTACGCGAAAAGTACGCGAACCGGATCGCTGCCCGGACCGCTGTTACAGATATATATCTTGTTTTAAACGTTAATTTCTCAAAATCCACTGGAGCACATATATTGAGACCTAGCAAAGGCACATCGGGCTAAGAGTCCCTACAATTTTGCCAAGTTTCGTGCAAATCCATTCAGCCGTTCGGCTAAAAGTGAGGCCAACCGCCCTATGGAAATTAACATGGGAAAAACGCGTTTTGGGACCCCCCTTTTTTCTCGGCCCCCCCTTGCCGAACACCCCCCAAATTTTCAGGGGCTGCTCAGAAACAAAATGTGCCATTTTCCTGAAAATTTCAGCCGATTCCGTCCACAAACGCCAAAGTTATTAGACATAGAATTTTCAGAAATCCCATAGGGAAAAAATCCTAACTATATATACCTACTGGCGACCGCCAGTAGGTAATATATATATATATATATATATATATATATATTACCTACTGGCGGTCGCCAGTAGGTATATATAGTTAGGATTTTTTCTCTATGTAGCTTTTGAAAATTCTATGTCTAATAACTTTGGTGTTTGTGGACGGAATCGGCTGAAATTTTCAGGAAAATGGCACATTTTGTTTCTGAGCAGCCCCTGAAAATTTGGGGGGGTTTCGTCAAGGGGGGCCGAGAAAAAAGGGGGGTCCCAAAACGCGTTTTTAACATTGAGTTTTCCATCAGGCGTTTGGCCTCACTTTTAGCTCGAACGGCTGAATGGATTTGCACGAAACTTGGCAAAATTATAGGGACTGTTAGCCCGATGTGCCTTTGCTGGGTCTCAATATATGTGCTCCAGTGGATTTTGAGAAATTAACGTTTAAAAAAACAGATATATCTGTGACAGCGTCCCGGGTAAGCATGAGCGGATTTTGCGGATTGGCAATCCGCGAATTTGCGGATTTGCAAACTCGCAATCCGCAAAATCCGCGAATTCCCGCGAATTTGCGGATTTTTTTTTTTTTTTGTGTTCGCCCGTGTTTCTGCCAGTTCGCGAGGGTTTTTACAATTTCGCAATTTGCGAACTTACCTGTCGGGTCGCAAGTTTTGCGAACTTGTTGTTTCTACGTGTCCAACCTGTTTGGGACACTCTTCTTCATCACTGCCACTCTCTGTCACCACTGCCACTCTCTGACTACTCATGCCACCCTCTGGCCCACCCATGCCACCCTCTGTTTCATCACCACACCCTCTGGTTGTCCAGTGTACATTATTTTTGGCAAAGCAAAGCACACCTTCCCTGCCTCAAGTGACCTGAATTAATTTGGGGCTGATTAATGTGTCACAGAATATTTTTTTAGCTGGCACCTGCTTCCTTAGTGCGCCCTGATTAGTGATCTTTTGCACTTGCTAAGTGCTTTCATTGTTGCAAATTTAGTTACAACACCTGCCCTGCCCCAACTGACAATAATGAATTAGGGGCTGATTAATGGATTTTAACTTCCAGCCTGGCTCCTGCTTGTCTCCCTTAGCTGTAATTCAGGACCTTTGTGGCATATGTGTAACTATTCTGAGGTTCAGAGCAGGGTCACATAATAGTTGCAACTGGCAACTGAACTCTGGAGGGGCCCCTCAGGAAGCACTACAGGAAATGGCTACTAATGATGAGCCTGAACTTTTGAACCTGGTAAGTAGTTACTTTCAGTTTTGCTAAAATCGTATTTCTGCAATTTCGCACTTATTCGCGGGGCGCGAACTCACGCGAACAGTGCGAGCAGTGCGAGCAAAATCCGCTGCTCGCGGATTTGCGGATTTTTCAGGAAATTCGCAAATCTCGCGGATTGCGGATTTCCCGAAAATCCGCAAAATCCGCGAGCGGAACGGATTTTCCGCCCATGCCTAGTCCCGGGTAGCGCACCAGTTTGCGTACTGTTCGTGTAACGGAGCTTTGCGAAGCGAAGCTGATTGGCTCTCCGGTGTCTGTCAACATTCTAAACAGTCTGTAGCGGCCGCCATCTTGTCTCTCGGTTGGATCGAGAGACAAGAGGAGGCCAAAACGAAGGGGCAAATGACCATAAGGGGGCATAGTAGATCCTCCCTGACCCCTTATGTTTGATGTGGAGGCTTTAAAAGGGCCCCGCGGGGCCAAAAAACAAAAAAAATAAAAATCATTTTTTTTCGTGGGGTGCGCCCTGTACGCGTACTGGAAAGCGGTCTGGGGAGCGTACTATAAGGAAACAAGAATGATTGACTTTTAACTTATTGTATGTTTATTGATTGTTCGTTTTGCTGGTTTTTTTTGTTTATTTTTATTTACGTAGCAACATGTAGGTACCAATGCAGAGTCTAAAAATCAATAAACGCCGTCTCCTTTGTAGATATCTTGCATGTTGTTACAGAAGTTATTGTGGTATATGGAATTCATACCATAGTCTGTCTGGAAAGCCGAAACAACATGGAGGCAGAAGATGATAAAGAGATGTTAAATACACATTGGAGATAATATAGTGGAAGAAAGGAAGTAACTATGAGCAAACTTAGTATGTAACACAAAAAAGTTGCACAGTATATTTAAAGTCTGATTTCACGTTATAATCAATTTGCTACTAGTTTACAATATACATATAAAAATGAATAATGTGTCAAACAATTTTTGAATTATGGAATAAAAATGTATTATTCTGATTCTTTTTCAAAATGTAAAAGAAATTCTAAAAAATCATTATCATTTTTTTTTCATTTTCCAGTAGGAAATCTATTGCTTCCACACATTGCAGAAGTTCATTGTTCAGTGAATCGTCATAGAATTCATGGTCAATTTCTGATTCTTTTTTTGTTCCTGCTTCAATTTTCAAGTTATTTTCCTGTTGTCCTTCCATTTTGTATGCTGAAAAATGAATTTTAAAAAAATATATCAGTACAGATAGGGCACTGTTGGGTTTCAGTACAGACAGGTAGTTTGGTTATTTAAACAGTGATTTTTTCGTTGGGCAGTGTATGGTATCAAACTGGAAGTAGAAATATGAAGAAAATTATCAAATAAACTCTTAGTCAATTCTGAATTATACAAGACAAGTCTAACTCCATCCATAACTAAAACAGAGAAGTCTATTTTATTCTATAAGTATTACAGAGTGATAGAATATAACTATTAGAATTTTTTTTCCTAATTAGATTACAGTACAGAACATACTTCAGTTTTTAAAATAATATCTTACCTTTTAAATACAACTTGTAGTTATCAGTTGAAATGTAGTGGATATGCACTTCAAGAAGTAGTAGTCAAAATAGCTGTGTTTCTCTTTCTTTCTTTATATATATTCAGGTACATAACCAATCAAATGTCATGACATAATAGTAGAAATTGAAAGTAATATTTTAATTGGTTGTCAATTCCAACACTTCCGATATGTTTTGTGAAGTAATTTACCTCAGGGATTTTAGAGAGTTCTACATGCTAAATGGCTAAATGGAATTCCTATGAAATTTGTGAAAATGGTAGGGATTGGTATGTAGTATGAGCTAATGTTTAATTGGTGAAAGTGTCTCCAGTGGTTTTTATGTAAATTACTTTCCCACCTTTTTTGAGCGAGTGCTTGTCAGTGCGTGTCCCGGTATGCGAACCTGCAGCGTTACGGGAGTCCTCCATTTTGTGTTTTGGTAGAATTGAGATACAAGATGGAGGGTAAATAATATTCAGAATGGATAGAAGGGGGTACTTTAGACGTATCCTGACCCCCTATGTTTTCTGAGGGTGGCTGAGGAGGCTCATGTATGTCGAGAAAAAAAATTGCATTTTTCGCGTGGTGAGCTGCCGGTACGTGAACTGGGTAGCGAACCGGGAAGCGAACATAAGTGACAATTAGTGAAAAAAGGTACATTCGAAATTTCAAAAGCGTAAATAAAGTTAAGGTAGCTCTGAAAAGAGCTTTTGGGTTCTGTGTAAGTTCTAGGTACTTATATGTAGGAACCAATACACATTCTTCAATTTAGTATGAAAACTCTGTTCCCCTCATCTGAGAAATGCACGCCATCTCTTCTGTAGATATCTTGCATGTAGTAACGCAAGTTATTGTTGTAGATACACCCATTCCATGGTCTCTCATGTAAGCTGAAACAGACTTATTTACATGCTTCCTCGATTTCTCAATTTGTGGACAAAATTGATTGGACCACCTCCATTTTTGTCTTTGGCATATATTGGAATATACCAAGGCAGTTTGAGGAAAAAGTGTCATCAATTACTCAAAGGTGTCTTTTAGGAGCATTTCCAGACCTACCCCAGTCAAAGTGCCCAAATCATTTTCTCCACAGTGCACTATTATGAGGTCAGGGTTTGGCAAATGTAAAAAGGTTTTCACCAATGGTATCAATTGGTGACATTTCAATCCTCTTCGGCCAATCCATTTGATTTTCACATTTTGTAAATTGAGGTTGTGTACATTTCTGTTTTCAGCATACCTGTGAGCCCAGTGGATGTAGCTATGTCCAAGAATCCAGACTGAAAACATGGCTAGAGGAGTTTTTGCTGCAGTCAGATGAAGTGTGGGAATGAAATGGCAGTTGAAATAGTGAAGTTTGTAATGAAAAAAAACTGTGGAGTTTGAGTGCAAATGATTCATTAGTAGTGATTGGTGTATTTCCATTGCTGAAAACAGAAAATTAGGGTGCATGGATGTGTTCTTTGAAAGATGTAATTTGAATGGTTATTTAAAAATGTTGTTATGAAACATTGCAGTGGATTAGCAGGTGTACTGAGAGTTCAGAGTTCATTTGAAACATTGTTGTGTGAACTTGTAAACATGAGAGGTCGGGCAGGCGGTAGTTGCTATGGAAAAAGGGTAGAAAGGGCAGAGGGGGGAAGGGTGTTGATTTGAAAATAGTGAGGGAAGAGTTTTGATTGGCTGACATGAGAGATATGTGTGATGAATATCAGCGTTTCAGTGCCTTTGTTGGTTCCAGCCTCTGGAGTGCACACCTTTAATTCTGCTAAAGAAAAATTGGTGTGTTTCTGAGACTGTTTTGAAATTCAAAAAGAATTTGTAAAGGTGAGTTATCGTTTCTATATTTTAGATAAAGACTAGTATGCTTTTTTGCGTAAATAAGAAAGCCAGCTGTGTATTTAAAATGATGTTTTGCGTCAAGTGTTTGCATTATGCTTTCAAAGACGATTTTGCATTTTTTTATCAATTGTAATTGTAGATAATGTAAAGTATTAGTACTGACAAGGTGTGTATGTACATAGGAGCTGTGCTGTGTTTTCAAATTATGATCAGAAAATCGTTTTTAAGGAAAAGGCATGCTTTGAAAAATTATGAGAATTTATTTACTTGTGATGTGACTCCTGCAATGCGTCGCTTTTGCGGAACCGATGTATGATGCATCTGTGTTGTTATTGCCCCATGCTGCTCTACGGTGTATATATAAAAAATGATGCATAAGTGTTGCACGGGCATTGTAAATACTCTCCTATGTGTGCTTAGCCATTTCAAGTCACTTCTCTCTGGTTCAAGGGCCTTGTAAATACGTCCCCATGTGTGTCTGGTCATTTGAAGTCACTTTCCCCGTGGTGCAAGGCCCTTGTAAATACGCCCCCATGTGTGCCTGAAAATTTTTGATTTTGATTGTTTGAGTTACATAGCCATGTTAAAAGTTATTGAAAAAAAGGTGCAAGTACCTTAAAAAAACGTTTTCATGTGTATTAGGGCATTTTAAGTCAGTTCTCCATGAATGTAGGTATATAATTGTTTTACATAAAAGGTTTAAAAACGTTTTTTGAAATCAAATGCATGCACACCAGAATCTGTATTTTACCATCAAATTGGTTTTGATGGTAAAATACCGATTCGTAAAGGCTCCTGGGACTCTGAAGAGTCTCACCTACATATGGGTGGCTTCAAATCGGTATATTTACCGTTGTTTTATTTTACCGAATCGGTAAAATTACCGATTCGGTAATTTTACCGATTCGGTAATATATTGCCCCCTACATGCCAAATTTTGTAAAATGGTCGGTAACGGCTGAAAATACCGTTTTTCGGCCGTTACCGACCGACCTACATCTGGCCCTTAAAGTCTTAGGGGCAGATTTATGATGGTTGTGCGCCTCTTTTGTGCTGCTGTTGCGTCACTTTTATAATGCAGGAGAGATTTACAAGATGCAACATGTTGCAAGATAGCAGCCGCGGGTCGTGGAGGGAGTTACGGTGGGGCAGGTAGGCGGGGAGGGGGAGGGGCAGGGTGGAGGGACGTAAACACTGGCATATGGATTATTGCAGGTAAGTACACAATGTGCGTAAAGTTTCATGTGGGCTTTTGTTGCAGGGTGGGCAGTCATTTGCATGAAAGCCCTGTAATACTATCACTATCACAGTAAAATTAAAAACATTTTACTGAATCATTTTTATAACATTGCTGAATCTAATTCTTACTGTTATTGATTTACTGTTTGGTAATAGTGGTTAATAACATTTTTTATTATATTTTACCACAGATTCAACTGCAGATTATTTAGAAATTAGACAATGCCGTCTAAGGATAGAATCTGAAAGGCTACGAAACGTCAAAGACAGCAGATTACTAAATGCTTGCAGCAGTCCTCTGCATTAAAATCACCTCAACGCACGAAGAAAGCTCCGGGTAAGAGAACGAAATCATTCCTTAGAAACATTTGTAGAAACAAAAGTATAACTACAGAACAAGTTTTAGTCCAGAAAAAGAGAGCCAATTTAAATGGAAAGGAAAGGCCCGTCAAAAAAGTTTCTGCTAGAGCAGGAGATAACTCTGTGCATGGCAGCAGAAGGAAAAATATATTCAGGGACACTCATAGGCGAATGTTCCGCAACAGGGTAATTGTCAATTTGCTAAAACAATTTAAGAAAGGTCAACAGAAAGTGGCATTTTATAAGAAAAAGAAAAATGTAGAGAAAATTATTGATCAGGCTTTCGAAATTAAGCGAAAGTTATTTATTTTGGCAATTAATAGAATTAGGAAACTAAACAAGGTAATCTATGTTTTCAAATCAAATAGTAGATGGAAGAGAGAAGTTAATCGAAATAATTTTTGTGAAGTTTTCTTAGGAGAATGGATGCATAGTTCAAATAGTGAGGCATTTTTTAATGAGGAGAGTTATTTTCAGGACAATGATTTGGTGCATGCAGTTGACAGCAGTGGTCGAGCATATGAGGTAAAAGATGGTCGTCCGGTTGAAAAAGAAATACTTGTGTCTGCAGATGCAGAAGAGGTGTTAAGTGATGAAGTTTTAAGGAGACGTCCTAAGGGACCAGTGTACACCTGGAAGTGTAGTTCTATTTGCAGTGTGCGACAGGATTCTATCAATTTGCTTTGTGAATTTGTACGGACATTTAATAAGAAAAGTTTAAAACAAAAAATAAAGTTGTTGCAAGAATTAGATCCTTGCAGAGTGAGACAAGTGACAGGTTTGCGTGGTCATTCACTGGCTTGTCTTTCTAGGAGAGTGTGCCAGAGTGTTTTTCATCATTTCAGGATGCTAGCAGTGCATCATAATAAAGTGAAGAAATTAGTTAGAATGTTGTATTATGCTAAGAGTCCACCAATTATGCTTAAAAAATTAAGCAGAGCTCTTTTGCATGGTTCTGATGTAGATGTGAAGAATATTTGTCAAGAAATTGAGTTCTGTTACTTTGCTGGTAAAGAGAACAATGTTGATATTGAACCACTAGAAGAAGGTAATGTGGAAGACAGTGTACAGATTTTCAGTACACATAAGTTTCACAAGGAAATTTCCACGTTTATGGTGAAAACATGTGAGAGGCCTAATTTCACTTGTGTGTGTTGTCGACGGACTTATTATAAGAATCAGACTAAGTTAGTGGATTTACATGCAAAAAGCGATATGGAAAACAATAGTGAATGGAAGGATTTTGTCACATACTTGATGGTAGAAAATTGTTTTGATTTGGGAGCAGAGCAACGTATGTGTACTTATTGCTATAACAAATTAAACCAAAACCAGATGCCTGCTAGAGCGGTTTATAATAATCTGGAATTAGTTGACATTCCTTCTGAATTGAAGGATTTAAATACTTATGAATCTATTTTGATTCAAAGTGTCCATCCCTTTCAGGCTATTGTACGAATGGAGCCAAAGACAGGGAATTTGCCTCCATCAGATTTACAGAGAGGATTAAAGGGAAGGGTTGTTTATTTGCCTTTGGATTTGAAGAAAAACATTAATACAATTGGAGTAGAGAAAGTGGAAGAGGAACCTCTGGTTATCATAGTTAATGGTGTTCCAACAAAAAGTAAGAAAATCTGGCAAGATTTAGTGGATGTTAGGAAAGTCAAAAAGGCAACATTGTATTTGATAAAAAATAATGAGTACTACAAGAATGTATGTGTTGCAGAAGAGGAAGTAAGTGAAGAAGAGGACAGCGATTTGTGTCCTGGACAAATTGAGAAAGTAGAAGCCTCTAAAAAGGAAGAAATATATGAACATTATAGTGTTCATCCTTTGCATTCCAAGGAAGTCATGGGGAATGCTATTGAGTTGTTTCAAATGAAACAAGCCAAAGGGAGTCCCATTAGTGTTTGGGAGGAAAGTTTGGAAGCTCGATGTTTCCCACAGTTATTTCCCACAGGTCGAGGAGGACGATATGATGAGCGACCTGTTCAAATTCCTGCTTCAGAATACCGGACTTTACGATTGTATGCAGAAGATCCTAGGTTTCGTCAATGCATTCCCTATTTATTTCATCTACTGTTTGAAAGTGATCTCTCTGGATTGTCTTATGCAGTGAACCACATCTTGAAAAGTGGTGTACAACTGCGAAATATCTCGGCAAGGGACTTTATGGATAAAGTCAATGTGCAAGACAGTATTTTGGATTCTCACCTGATTAATCTGATGGCATGTCAGCGTGGTACTAATGAGTATTGGTACCGTCGTCATGGTGACTTAAAATGTATGCTGAGGAACTTAGGAACTCCCACATGGTTCCTCACTCTCAGCTGTGCTGAGCATGGCTGGGAAGACTTACTTGAATTTCTACGAGAGGTAAATGGAAACATTGAAAATATTGAATTCAAGACACCCGGAGAACTGTGCTCTTTGGATCCTGTGAATGTATGCAGGTACTTCAATCATAGATTTTAAGCTATGATGTCTTTCATCACAAACAAGAAAAATCCACCTCTTGGAGATGTGTTGGATTTCTTCTGGAGAAAGGAGTATCAAGCAAGAGGTGATCCTCATATACATATGCTGCTATGGATCAAAGATGCATCAAAATTTGGAACAGATCCGGATGACTTAGTGATGAGTTTCATAGAACAGTATGCTACATGTGCTGTTCCAAAGACAAACGAAGACAAAAGTCTAAAAGAACAAGTTTTACTGTTTCAAAGCCATCTTTGTGGAAAGTACTGTCGTCGTAAATTCAGAAACAAGGACAAGTACTACACCAAATGTCGTTTTGCATTTCCACGGTCGGTGATATCAAAAGGAAGAGTTAACAATTTGATGTCTTCGCTGCGACATAATGTGACGAGGAAATCGCCCAAAACACATACAATTTGAAAAGAAACGAAGAGTCCAAGTACATTAACGACTACAACCCAGTGATTTTGTCCATGTGGAATGCTAACATGGATATACAGTTTGTGGCTGACAACTGTATGGCTGTGGCTCGGTATGTGACGTCTTACATCACCAAAAAAGAAAAGACAGAACTGAAGGATATGTGGGAGGATATTTCCCATGAAAAGAGCCTCAGTAAGAAGTTGTACAGTTTCAGTCTGAAGATGTTGTCGCATCGAGAAATCGGAGCTTACGAATGTTCTGACCGGTTATCTTCAGCAAGTCTCTATGCCAAATCTAGGAGTATCATTTGGGCGAGTCTTGGTCTTGCTGCAACGCGTAATCGAGTTCTGAAACCTGTACGGGAAATTGAGTATTTGGCGGAGAAGGAGCTAAACAGTACAGATATTTTGAAGACCAACATGTTGGATACATATTATCCAAATAGAAGCAGTCACCTGGAGAATGTTTGTCTGTATGATGTTCTTCAAAATTACGTTTTCAAGAGGAACATCAAAGAAGATATTGATAACGGAGTGTATGCTGTAATTGGAAGTGAGGGATGTCTGGTCAAGCAAAAAAAATGTCAATTGATAAACCATCGAAAATTGGATTGCGAATCTCAAGAAAGAAAAGAGTTTTTATATTTAGCTCTTTTGCAACTTTTCAAACCTTGGCGTGCAGAAGAGGAACTGCTTGGGGATTTCCTCTGTTACGAAGACTCTTTCAATGCAGCCAAGGAGTCCATTGAATGTCCTGTTTTTCCAAAATATCTAGAAATGTTGAATGCAGAAATCGAGCAGGAAGCAACAATTGCAGCCGAGATTGCTAGAGACAGTTCTCAGGACAGTCAGAGTTCTGTTTCATTGAGTCAGGATCCACTAGGAGAACCAGTTATCGAAAATGAAGCTGCCACTGCCATGATTGAAGTGGAAAGAGCCATGGCACATGCTCAGGAGGATGCGGTTAACTTAGAAGATTTGGAAAGACAACTTAACGTTGAGCAGAGGAAAATATATGACGAAGTTACCAACCAAATTGAGCATGGATTAAGTCATGAGAAGAAAGAGTGCTCATGTACGTCTTTGAAGCCTGTCCGACTATACGTGAGAGGAGAAGCAGGAACTGGAAAAAGTTTCCTTATTAAAGCAATTTCATGTTATCTGCAGAAAAGGACTGAGTCATCGCTGTCTTGTGTTGTGACCGCTCCAACTGGACTGGCAGCTCATAACATTAAAGGGATTACTTTGCATCGGTTACTGATGCTGCCAGTGGAGCATGATAACAAATTACAATACCACAAGTTATCTGGGGATGCTTGTTGTGAAGTATCTAGAGTGTTGAAGAAGATGAAACTTCTTATCATTGACGAAGTAAGCATGGTTTCCAATGTCATGCTTGCCTTTGTGCATTTGAGAATGCAGGAAGTTCTTAAAACAGAGTATGATGTGTTATTGGGTGGCAAACACATCATTGTTTTTGGTGATCTTCTGCAGCTGACACCAGTGAAAGGACAACCAGTGTTTAAACTGCTTACACATGAAGATACCAAGAAGTGCCTTGGGAGCATTGGCAACGTTAACATATGGTTAAACTTCAGTTATGCTGAGCTGCGTGAAAATATGCGTCAGGCGAAGGACGAAGATTACAAGAATATTCTACAAGATGTTAGAATCGGGAAAGTGACTGAGCGTGGTAAAGAAGCTTTACATGCACGATTACTGTCAAATTTATATCCAGAAGAAGACGTTTTGCCAGAGGATATTTTTCAGAAAATTACTGTGAAGAAATCTGGAATATGTTTGATGCCAACTCTTGCAGAATGTTCCATCTTCAACAACAAAATGTTGAATTTAGAAAAACAAGAGATTGTGAAACTGGAAGCTATTGACAAAATAGAGCATATGGGAGCAACAATTATTTTGTCTGAGAATTTGAAATCTAAATTGGATTCATTAGAGAAGACTATATCTAAAACTGCGGGTTTTGAAAAGACTCTGAATGTGTGCTTAAATTGCCGTATCATTTTGAGAAGGAATTTACATGTTGAAAGAGGTCTGCTAAATGGATCTATGGGTAATGTTGTTGATTTTGAGAAATACAGAAGTAGAGATGGAATTGAATTTTTAAAAATTAAATTTGATGGCATTGAGGAAGTACAGCTAATTGGTCGTTGCACAGCAAGGTGTTTGCTTGTAAAAGACTTATATGTTCGCCGTAAGCAGTTTCCTGTTTGCTTGGCATATGCGGTGACAATTCATAAATCGCAAGGTTTAAGTGTAGACACTGCTTTAGTGAATATTGGCAGTTCTGTATTCAAAGAGGGTATGGCTTATGTAGCATTGTCACGAGTCAGAACTTTATCGGGATTGTACTTGATTGACTGTGATGTCACAAACATTTATGCCGATCTAGATTGTGTTAAGGAATACAATAGGTTAAGAAGAGAGTATGCGCCACATTTGCCTCAATATCCTTTGTTTGAGAAACGTGTGGTAGGCCGGAAACGAAGAAATATCAGTAATAGAAGGGAGGTTGAAGCAAAAACAGCAAAAGTCGATGATCCAAAAATTGTAAGCAGGAATAAAATGAATTCTGTTGAAAATGTTGTTGGTTTTCAATTTGAAAATAGTTCTGGTGTCAACTGCTATGCTAATGTAGTTGTTAATGTTCTCTTTTCACTAGAGACTTTAAAAGAACAGATTGTGATCAATTCGGAACAAAGTTTATGCTGTTTGTTGAATTCTGTGTTAGAGAAATGTAGTGCTGATAGAACGAGAGTAGAAAGTGTGTCTGAAATTCGTTTTCTGTTAGACGAATGTTCAGGTCAAACAGAATTCTCTGAAAATATTCAGCAGGATTGTCAGGAGTTTTTAATGTATATGCTTGATGTATTGCAAGATGAGGGTGTGGATGTAGATTATCGGTTTGGCCTTTCTTATCTATGGCAGCATGACTGCGAGAACTGTAGGCTATCAAGTACTACTAGTGTAGACTCAGAAAGATTTATATAATTAACTTTGCCTGACAGTAAATCAGTATCCTTCAATAAGCTAGTAAAGGCAGCCGATCAAAACATGGAGTGTAGCCAATGTAAGTCTGCAATGCTGTCCACGTTAATTTTACAAAGTTATGGCCAGTATGTCATTTTAATGTTCCAACGATGTAGGCCTGATGGAACTAAATTAACAACTTTAATTAATAATTTTGTGGCTTCGCAGTTGTCAATATCAGGAAGGACTTTTATAACTACTGCAATTATATATCATAACGGTCCTTCAACTAATTCAGGACATTATACAGCTTATTTAAAATCTGGAAACGGCTGGTCATTCTGCAATGATTCTGTTTTAACTTTCAAAAAAAGATTGCCTTTCCACCTTCAAAATTCTTACCTGGTGTTCTTACAACCAACATTTTAGGAAAGGAAGCTTGGGATTTGTTTAAAGGAATTTCCAGAGGTTCTAATGGCTCCTACTCTATATGGCCTTGTGGATAATTGTAGTACAGAGCGAAAAATATTTGTTTTTATAAGCTAAGTCAAGCAGCAGATCAAAATAAGGAGTAGAGGAAATGTAAGTCTGAAATGCTGTCCATATTTTTTATGGAAACTTATGGGTGAAATGTAATTTTACAATTTGAACTACATAAACTGGATGAAAAAAAGTTGTTAAGTCTAATTAAAAAATGTTGGGCTACACAGTCATCGATTTCAGGAAGAACATTTGCAACTGCAGCTATTATATATTATGATGGTCCTTTGACAACATCTGGATATTACACAGCTTATTTGAAATATAAAAAAAGCTAGTCTTTCAGCAAACATTACTAATGGAGTACGAAGCAATGTTGCCTTTTGACTTGATTACTGAAGTGAGAATTTAGGGTAGGTAATTGGACTATAATGATTCTAGGTGATGCTGTAATTTAGTGTGCTGTTTTAAATTGCTTTGTATGTCTCAGTTTTCTTAAAACAATGGAGTTTATCTTTCAGAAAGTGGCGGGCAGAAAATAGTAACAGCACAACAGAGTATAAGCTGTTCATAGGACATCCTTTGACGTCATAGAAAGTAAGTTACTTTTGAGGAGTTCTGATTTCTGCTTAGTTATATTATTTGGGTTTTTTAAACACAATAATTTTGATTGTGTTTTTTTTCCCCGCTGTTATATGATGAATACCTTCAACTCACTGTTTTCAGTGAAATTTGATATTTTCTGATAACAGCAAAAATAAACCATTAAATATGTTTAATTAATTTTGTACTTTGAATTGTGATTTATAATATGTATTCATTTTGTCTCATGCTCACTCTTTTTTTACTACCTTGTATTAATTTAAATTTTTTTGTTCTTTCTTACACAGATTAAAAGTATAAAAATGATAATTGACTTCGTTAATGACAATTATAAGGTAAGTGTTTAGTACTCTTTACGTTACATGTCTATCAGATTTAACTTTTATTAGTTTCACTGCTTCATTTCTTTAACCCTTAGTTTCCTGCCTTTGCTACTTCCTTTATTTCTTTTTCTATTACTTATTTATACTACTCTTTTCACTCCTTTTATCAGTCCCTCTTTCAACAGTAACTGTGTGTTACTCCCTCTATTTGTCTTTCTTTTCACATTACTCTCTGTTTATTTACTCGTCTTTTTAAAAAAAAAAAAAGATTTAGTTCGCTCCCGGTTCGCGTACCGGAGCGCTAACCGGGAAGCAAATCAAAAGAAATGGAGGATGCTAGAGTGCTAAACATTCTAGCAATTTTTTTAAAAAGGGAAGGTAGTTCTTCTGAAAAGAACTTTTTTTTAATTATTTTTGTTGTTTTATATTTTTTTTGTGTTTTTTTGGAGGAAGGGTAAACAAAAATGATTCACTACAAAGGGCTCAACAGGAGCAATAAAAAAAAATTTACTTTCTTGGACGTTTTGGACATTGATGATGTTCATATGCTCTATTTATTAGAGTAACACTCCTCTCTCCACATGAAATTAATTTGCCACAAGCTATACATGTCAATTTCATCTGCCCAAAGTTCTTTTGCCTCTGATTCAGTTATTGCTAGTTCATTGGTGGATGTATTGGCAGGTCGGGGGTTATCCACCAAATCTCTAATTTGTGCAGCACTATAATTAATCGGGTGCCACAATCTCCATGTGTCGATGCATGGTATGATTACCATAACTATATTTTTTTCGGTCCCTCTGGAGAGTTTATCGTGGCAGATGAGGCAGGTAACGTACCTGGCATTTACTTTCTTTTCATGTGGAGGAAAAGAAAAAAATTGCCAAATAAAATTTTCTTTAACATGGGACGTCCTTGGGTTTTCTTTCAAAAACACCATTGTCCCTTGCTCCTGTTCCTCGTCTTCCTCTTCTTCCTCCTCTTGTTGAAAGATGACCTGGGCAGTTGGTCCTCTCTTCTTTGGTGGTGGTGGTGGTGGTGGGGATCCATCAGCTGCAGCTACTACAAATGCCATGACTAAGCAAGCAAAAACAGGTCTTTCTCTCATAAAAATGAAAGTCGGAGTGAGGAAAAAAGGTGGGACTTTCATCATTTGGGAAAAAAAAATGTTCTAAACCAATGAAATGTGTTTATTTTACGTCATATGATCAAGCGTTCCATCATTAGGAAACTAAAAGTAAAAGGAACCAATGAAAGGTTTGATGAACTAGTCACATGACCTGTTATGCTTATGTTACGCGCTCCGCGCCGTGCCTCGGATCGTTTCCGGGGCTCTGCGTTTCGCTAATCCCTAACTATATATGGTCTATAACCAATGGTTTTTTCAGTGAATTTTCAAGGTTTTGTAAATGCAAATCCCTAACTATATATGGTCTATAACCTATGGTTTTTTCAGTGAATATATATATATATATATATATTCAATGAAAAAACCATAGGTTATAGGCCATATATAGTTAGGAATTAGCATTTACAAAACCTTATTTTACTCGCATAAAACCATTGAAATTCCATATATAGTTAGAAGCGCTAACTATATATCGCGCACCCGCAATCCACTGCTGATGATGTCACATATTACATCATTCATGACATGGTCAGTGACATCACTGATGACATCACTGATCACAACATCCAGTGACTGTATGTTTCTGTAAAGTTAAAATATGTCTTACATATTGAAGAATGAGTGGATGTATAAGTGTCTGGATGAAGAATTTAGTAGGTGCATGACTGACTGTATGAGTGAGTGATTAAATGTGTCTCACTGAGTACATGGGTTAGTGACTAAACTGTCTTAATTCGTGCATCAGTATGTTTGTTGTTGTGTAAGCTGCTGCATGTGTTGATCAGTAGCTATAAGAGTGGCCATATGGGTTATTGATTGGTTGCCCAAGTATTTGAATGGGAGGCTGAGTGTGTGTGTGGGTGGCTGGGAGGTGCGTGACTCTGTGCATAGATGTGTAAGCAGTTGATTCACTAGGAGTATGAGTTCAAGAGTGCATGTGGAAACAGCTATATGGGCGGTTGACTGTGCATGGGTGTGTTGGTGAGTGAATGGATTTCTCATTGCTACATGTGCAAGTAAGTACGTATGTAAAACACAATACATGTGAGAGTTGAGATATATAAATAACTGAACATAAGAGCCAGTGAATGTGTGAGTGGCTGTATCGATCACTGTGAGCTTGTATCAGGGATTATATAAGAGAGTAAATATGTGTTATTATATGTTTGAATAAGTAAGATGTGTATAACTGTATAGTTGAGGAAATGGAGGTGTGATTGATTCTTTGCATGACTGACTAGGTGTGTGAGTAACTCCATGGATGAGTGACAGTCTGTGAGTGTCTGTTTATACTGAGTGTATGTAAGGTTATATTAGAGTCTGAAGAGGTTCATTGTATTATCACATGAGTGATGTGATCAGTGATGACAAATGAGATGTCATCAGTGATGTCATTTGAGTTGTCATCAGTGATGTCATCAGTGATGTCATTTGAGATGTCATCATTGATATCATTTGAGTTGTCATCAGTGATGTCATTTGAGATGTCATCAGTGATGTCATCAGTGATGTCACTGACCATGTCATGAATGATGTAATATGTGACATCATCAGCAGTGGATTGCGGGTGCGCGATATATAGTTAGCGCTTCTAACTATATATGGAATTTCAATGGTTTTATGCGAGTAAAATAAGGTTTTGTAAATGCTAATTCCTAACTATATATGGCCTATAACCTATGGTTTTTTCATTGAATTTTCAAGGTTTTGTAAATGCAAATTCCTAACTATATATCCACTATAACCTATGGTTTTTTCTGTGAATTTCATTGGTTTTTTAATAGCAAATATGAAAAGCTTTAAAATGTCAAGTACGTGATAGATAAAAACATTTTCGTATTTATGCACGCTGATGTGCTTTGAACGCTGCACCCCCCCCCCCCCTCCCCTCTTTTGCCTTAGTAGTACTCTCTCTTTGCAGATACTGAAGGGTAGTTAACGCAGGCCTTTACCCCCGTTGTAATCCGTCGTGCCTCCTTGTCTCTCCATTTGATTGATTGTTGTCCAAGCATTTACTGTTTTAGAATTGGTTCTCTTTGGATCATTCTCTATTTACAAACAAGCACAAAGTCGCAATACTCTGTTTAGTCTTTGCAGATAGTGAAAAATCGTGTAAAAAAATAAAAGTAATCGAGCAAAATCAGTAGGCCACTAATTGGATCTCTTTTTGACCTCGCTAAAATAGAAATATTAGGAACAACCCTTCTTGAGAAATACGAAAATAGTGAGATGAACTGAGCTCCACACCATGAGGGCTGCAAGACAGCTCGGCTCCATCACCCATCCCGCACAAAATAACGACAAACCCTATGCAAATATTAAAAATATAGACAACACACCAGCAAAGAAACAGGGTAAAACATTTTATTAAAAAACTATTTACATAACGTTGGTTTATAAGATGATGTCAGTAGTGGACCGATGTGTGAATAGATCGAAAACAGCACAAGGCTCCAAGATCCGGATAGCAAGCTCCTGGATGTTGGGTGCCATAGTTTAGAGTTCTGAATTTCAGCCTTTTTCAATGCCTGTGCTTTGTTGAATCAAAATGGCGGCTTGACACAAAGCTGACTCAAGCGTTGTTACTGATGCTATGCAGACCAAAACTGGTTTTCAGTTTGTACATTTTTCTAGATTTTTCAATCCAAGTTTGGTTGACTTTGTAGAACGATGGCTTCAGATTTTCAACATACGGTGTGGTGGCGCTGACTGGGAGGGGGCGCTTCGCTCCTGCCCCCTCCCCAAGTAAGATTTTCATACGTGAAAGTACGTTAATGGTTTTGGTCCCTGAGATGCTTCGATGTCACTACCATTCTCAAATAGCATAAGTTCTGGATGTTGGGTGCCATAGTTAAGAGTTCTGAGCAGTGCTTGTAACACTGTCTGAAGCTTATTTCCACCTACTGCAGCTTCACTATTCTCAAAGTAAGTGAGTGTCGTTTGTGGACCTGACTGCATTAGAAAACAATGTGATATGTTACCTTCCTAAACAGCTTGACGGAGGCCCCTGAGGGGCGGTGTGATGGCCATGGACTCGGAGAAGACGCTTGGCTCCGACACCCTCCCCAAGTCTTATAGCACTGGTGTAGCCTGAGATCGCCCCCGACATAGGCGGCCGGCTCCCGGGGTCCGGCGGAACTTTTTGCCTTTTGATGACTCTTCAATTCTGGACCTTGTCCCACAATCCGTTTGACCTGAAGACAAGCTGTAGTGGGGCGCCCCTTTATCGTTTTAGTTGCCATTCCGCCCGCTTTTGCTACACTGTGCCTCTTCCGCCATTCAGCTGTTTACCGCCCGCTCTTGCGACTACAGCGTCTCGCTCACCATGTAGTTGAGATGCGCCCGCTCTTGCGGTGCAGCGATAGGCGGCTGCCACAGGACTCTCAAAATGGCGGCCGGCTCTTCGGTTTTGGGCCTGGTCCACTAAAATGGCCCTGGGACACCTTGGAACTCGGACGCTTGTCTGCTAGGGCTTGGGTCCCATTCTCGAAAAGCGTCCCCTCAGCCGTGAAGATTCTACAAAAGTCTTGGGGGCCTCCGACTCCCGCAGGCTTCTGGTGGGGAGCGGCTGCCATGATTGCTCGTGGAATGGCCACGACGGAGCTACGAGATGGTAGTGGTCTCATGCTGACGCCAGCTTTAGTCTGAAACATCCAGAAACACTGTAGACTACCAATTCGATCAGTTCCGGTAGCGCCCCAACATGACCCGGAAGAGAAGAACTTGCCCTCCCCTCTTTGACTGATGGTTCTTGTTGCCTGTCCCCTCTGTTGTCATTTAACAGAACTTTTTGGACTGCTGAAAGGGGTTGTGTTCTGAACGCTGGTTGGTGGAGACATTTAGACTATATTCTTGACCTACGTTGTCGCGTAATGCGTTTTATGACACGCCGCGTTAGCGCACCCGGAAGTGATCCGAGGCGCGGCGCGCAGCGCGTAACGTAAGCATAACAGGTCATGTGACTTGTTAATAAACCTTTTCATTGGTTCATTTTACTTTTGTTAATTTAATGATGAAAAGCTTGGTCATATGACCTAAAAATTACGCTTTTTATTATTTTCGAACAATATTTTTTTTTCAAACATATGTTATAATATTCCAGGCTAATGTACTTTCCCGGAAAATTTACAACTGTCTTGCAAGTAAAATATATTCCTTTTTCGAGAAAAAGGGCGTTTCTTCCTTCCATGACGGAGCCCTTGAGTAAAAGAGATTCGGCCTGCTGTCTTAGTCGCCGATACGCCTGATTATCAGATTCTTATCGATCACTTTATGTTGCAGACATGAAAAACACAACTGCCCTTGACCATTTATCTTTACTGCGTTCCTACATATTATACCTTTTATCCGTCATGTAATTGGACTGCTTTATTTCACTTGCCTTTTACTGATTCGAAAACAGTCACTAAAAGTAAAAACTTTACAAATGAAAATACTACTACCGTGTTTTGTTTTAAAAACCTTTATTGTGAAAATGTCAGTATACAAATACGGGCCTATAACCACGTGGGCCGGCCACGGAGCAAACTGAAATCGTATATGATGAGGAGACATTTACACTGTAGAAGAACGTAACGAGCGGGCCATTAGGTGACAAGAACAAAGGTGTCTAACAGTTGCGGAATCGGTGGACGTACATTTTGTAATTAAAATACGACAGGGCCACTTACAATAACATTTTCTAGATATACATTTGCGGGCAAAGAGTTACGAGTCCCATTTATACCGGCGCCATTTTGGGCGAGGCCGGGCAGGTCCAAGATATAGTCAAAATGTCTCCACCAACCATCGGCCAGACCAGAACCCCTTTCGGCCCTTTATGCTACAAGATGGTGTCTTCCATTCAGAAAATATTGGTGGCAGCATTTTGAAAGGAAACAGAAACAGCCGTTCTCCTAGTGAGTTTCACATTGTTACATTTAGGAAGAATGTTGAAAAGTAGTATGTGGAAAATCTGAAGCCATTTTTCTACAAACTCTCAATCAGACTTGGATGGAAAAAAAAAACCTGAAGAATGTACAAACTGAAAACCAATTTTTGTCTGTATAGCACCAACAGTAACGCTTGAGTCAGCTTTGTGTCAAGCCGCCATTTTCATTCAATCAATAGCGTCCCCCTGCACACATTCAGGGACCTGGTCGTGTCTTCAGATGAAACGCATTGTAGGAAAAGAAGCAGAAAGGAAAAGGAAAAAAGTTCCGCCGGACCTAGTGAAGCTGCAGCAGGTGCAAATAAGCTTCAGACAGTCTTACAAGCACTGCTCAGAACTCTCAACTGAGGCACTCAACATCCAGGACTTGCCATTCGGATCTTGGCGCCTTGTATTTTTGTTTTGTTTTTGATGGAGGGGAAACAACAAAAAACAGGCATTCAAAAAGGCTCAACAGTGCAGGGCGCCTTGTGCTGGTTCCGACCTATTCACACATCGGTCCACTACTGACATCACCTCATAAACCAACGGGGCACCCCACGCCGACTTTCGGCGCAGCATTGTAGGATGGCCACACCAGTGCGGCAATTTGCTGGACACCACCTCGGTGCCATCCAGATCTCGGCGCGTTCATTCAATCAATAGCGTCCCCCTGCACACATTCAGGGACCTGGTCGTGTCTTCAGATGAAACGCATTGTAGGAAAAGAAGCAGAAAGGAAAAGGCAAAAAGTTCCGCCGGACCTAGTGAAGCTGCAGCAGGTGCAAATAAGCTTCAGACAGTCTTACAAGCACTGCTCAGAAATCTCAACTGAGGCACTCAACATCCAGGACTTGCCATTCGGATCTTGGTGCCTTGTGCTGGTTCCGACCTATTCACACATCGGTCCACTACTGACATCACCTCATAAGCCAACGGGGCACCCCACGCCGACTTTCGGTGCAGCATTGTAGGATGGCCACACCAGTGCGGCAATTTGCTGGACACCACCTCGGTGCCATCCGGATCTCGGCGCGTTCGAGTCACTGTACCGCAACAGTGACCGCAATTCAGCTGGACACGCCGTCTTTCGGCGCAGCATTGTAGGATGGCCACACCAGTGCGGCAATTTGCTGGACACCACCTCGGTGCCATCCGGATCTCGGCGCGTTCGAGTCACTGTACCGCAACAGTGACCGCAATTCAGCTGGACACGCCGTCTTTCGGCGCAGCATTGTAGGATGGCCACACCAGTGCGGCAATTAGCTGGACACCACCTCGGTACCATCCGGATCTCGGCCCGTTGTGCTGCCTTCGGCCTATTCGCACATCGGTCCGCTACTGACGCCGCCTCACGTGCCAACGGATTTTCTACGCTTTTTGTAGCCCTATGCCGCATAACAGGTCATGTGACTTGTTTATAAAACTTTTCATTGGTTCATTTTACTTTTGGTTTCCTAAAGATGGAAGGCTTGGTCATATGACCTAAAAATAACACTTTTCATTGGTTTAGAACATTTTTTTTCCCCAAACGATGAAAGCCCCACCTTGTTTCTGGATCATTCAGACTGAAGCTGGCGTCAGCATGAGAGCACCACCATCTCGTGGCTCCGTCGTGGTCATTCCGCGAGCAATCATGGCAGCCGCTCCCCACCGGAAGCCTGCGGGAGTCGGGGGCCCCCAAGACTATTATACAATCTTCACGGCTGAGGGGACGCTTTTCGAGAATGGAACCCAAGCCCTAGCAGGCAAGCGTCCGAGTTCCAAAGTGTCCCAGGACCATTTCAGTGGACCAGGCCTAAAACCGAGGAGCTGTCCGCCATTTTAAGAGCCATGTGGCAGCCGCCTATCGCTGCACTGCAAGAGTGGGAGCAACTCAACAACATGGTGAGCGAGACGCTGTGGCCGCAAGAGCGAGCGCAACTCAGCTAGATGGCCGCCACCTGGGGAGGCCCGTTCACGCCGGCTCCCCCACGCCCCCCCCCCGGGCCGCCGCACGCCAATTTTCGGAGCAGCATTGTAGGATACCAAAACCAGTGCGGCAGTTTACTGGACATCACCTGGGTGCCTGTCGTACATGTTGTGTCAGCCATGTGACACTGGACACAGACCGCTACTGACGAGGCCTCCCCCCGCACCACCCGGGACGCCCCACGCTGTTTTTCTGTGCTGCATTGTAGGATCCCTAAACCAGTGCGGCACCCAGGCGACATCACCTGGGTGCCGTCCAGAACTCTGCACGTTGTGCTGCCTTGGGACTATTCGCACAACAGACCGCTACTGACGAGGCCTCCCCCCGCCCCACCCGGGACGCCCCACGCCAATTTTCGGAGCAGCATTGTAGGATCCCTAAACCAGTGCGGCACCCAGGCGACATCACCTGGGTGCCGTCCAGAACTCTGCACGTTGTGCTGCCTTGGGACTATTCGCACAAAAGACAGCTTCTAACCATTGTTGCTTTTTGTATTGAGAAATGTTTAAATGTTTTTAGTTTTTGTTCCGTTCGTTAAAGTTAGTAGTTAATAAAGTTTTATAACCTTATTTTGTTGGAGTGTTATCTATTTTTTTTAAAACGGGTGAATGGGGCCTTGAATCGGGTTATTGTCATGTGTGGGCTTTGGAAGTGTGCTGCTGCAGGATCGGACATTTCAAACTCAAATGCACGTTCTTTTTCTTACCTTTCCGAAGCATGGAGCACAATAGCAGGCAGAGAAAGGGTGATGCACGTGTTGAACACTACCTGACCTGGCAAGTTGCTGGCAGTGCCCCCCCGCCCGCTCCTGAAAGAGGGCACACACACACCGCCGCCCCGAGTACTTCACAAATCTTTAAAAGACCATGCGCTTGTTCATGAGGCTTAAATGGTTTATCACCTCTTCTAGAATCCCTGCATCGACCCTCTGACGTTTCATGGAAAAATTACCATGTAACACAATACCAAGCCCTGTCAGCTGAAACCCCCAAGGAATCGTGGGGCATATTATCAAGGGGGTTTATCTCCGCTTTTTTGGCTTTAAAAACCATGAAAGCGGAGATAAAATTATTTCCCTATTATCAAGCTGTCGCTAACACCAGTTAGTGACAGCTAAAAGGAGATAGCGACCATCTTGGGCCCCGCTTTGCATGTCAGTGATACTTATCACTAATGACATGCAAAGTGGCGTGCCAAGATGTTAGCGACTGGAAACAGTCCCTAACATCGCTACCTTCTATTACCAACTTTTGGAGATATTCGCGCTAAGCGCGAATATCTCCAAAATCTAACACCTGCCCTGAGCAGTTCTTAGCCATGTTATCCAATGGGAGGTGGATAACATGGCTAAGAGCATTAGGTCGATAATACATGAATATCGCTGACTTTTCTGCGATAATAGCAAGGTTTATCTGCGATAAAAATCGCCGATGTGCGGCGATAATTTTTGTCTCTAAACAAGTTAGAGACAAAAATTATCGCTAGTTGTTCGTAATATGCCCCCGGGTTTTTGCTTGCAGAAATCGGGAGGCGGGAGACTAGCACTGAAATCAGTACTCACACGCCTGAATCAGGAGGATTGGCATGTCTGAATTCTCTACAGCTGGGGCCATAAACTACATCCGCAGGGTTAGGTGATAGCCTGGGACCAGCCTGGCATCTAAAATGGCTGCCGTGTACGACAAAATTGTGGCATTCGAAAAAAGGCAAGATGGCGCAGCCGCTGGAAGAGATGTATCAACATATATCAGCCTCCACAGCCACCCTCAGGAAACATAGGGGATTAGGATACGTCTCCCGCACCCCCTTATACCTAGTACTTTAATTAACGAAGCACAAAATGGCGAATTCCCGTTTCGCTACCAGTTTGCGGCCCAGTTCGCGGCCCGTAAAGCGCTTCTACCGTGAAAAATCATTTTTTTTTTATTTTCCCCACGGGACCCTTTAATAACCCCAACAACATTCCTAGGGGGTCAAGAGGGGGATACCTTGCCCCCTTTCATTAAATTCCCCCTTAGTTTTTCACCTTTTCTTCTCTCTCGATCCTACCGAGAGACAAGATGGCGGCCGCTCCGGACTGTCACGCAGCAAAAAAAAAAAAAAAGCTCACGCACAGCCGCTGGAAGAGATGTATCAACATATATCAGCCTCCTCACCCACCCTCAGGAAACATAGGGGATTAGGATACGTCTCCCGCACCCACTTATAACTAGTAATTTAATTTACGAAGCACAAAATGGCGAATTCCCGTTTCGCTACCAGTTCGCGGCCGCGCTTCTACCGTGAAAAATCATTTTTTTTTATTTTCCCCACGGGACCCTTTAATAACCCCAACAACATTCCTAGGGGGTCAAGAGGGGTCTACCTTGCCCCCTTTCATTAAATTCCCCCTTCGTTTTCCACCTCTTCTTCTCTCTCGATCCTACCGAGAGACAAGATGGCGTCCGCTCCGGACTGTTTAGAATGTTGACAGACACCGGAGAGCCAATCAGCTTTCTGCGCGCAAAGTTCCGATAAGCGAAAAGTAAGCGGACCGGATCGCTGCCCAGAGCGCTGTTACAGATATATATCTTGGTTTGAACGTTAATTTCTCAAAAACTACTGGAGCACATATATTGAGACCTAGCAAAGGCACATCGGGCTAACAGTCCCTACAATTTTGCCAAGTTTCGTGCAAATCCATTCAGCCGTTCGAGCTAAAAGTGAGTCCAACCGCCCTATGGAAAACTCAATGCAAAAAACGCGTTTTGGGACCCCCCTTTTTTCTCAGCCCCCCCTTGACGAAACCCCACCAAATTTTCAGGGGCTGCTCAGAAACAAAATGTGCCATTTTCCTGAAAATTTCAGCCGATTCCGTCCACAAACGCCAAAGTTATTAGACATAGAATTTTCAAAAGTCCCATAGAGAAAAAATTCTAACTATATATACCTACTGGCGATAGCCAGTAGGTAATATATATATATATATACATATATATATATATATATATATATATATATATATATATATATATATATATATATATATATATATATATGTGTCCAAGAATATCCACTTTGGTAAAAATAGATAAGGGGACATGGCGGGACATTTAAAAACCCATTTATTTTGATTTGTGGCCTTATGCGTTTCGGCGATTAGTCTAATGAGATGTCTCGGGTGCTGGGGTTCAGTTTGTTTCTTCATTTTGTTGATCGGCCCATCCCACTGAAATAGTGTTGGCCTCACCTGAAGCGCATCATAGGCGGAAACACTCACTCTGTTTAGTGTGGAAAGACTGCATTATCCAGCATGCAGTTGGTTTGCATTCGCAAGTAAGTGTCTCTGTCAGATTAAGTTTTGATTTCCTTTCAGTAAGAGGCTGATTTAGGATGCGATTCAAGTTAACCCCTTGCACTGTGCTGGACCATAAGTGGTGTTCAAGTCCTCACTTCCAGCCGCTTGGTCCCCATCAGCAGCACGTCTGGAGACGCCGGTTCTAGTGACCGCGTCTGTCCATATGTGATGGATTGCCGATTTGACAACAGGTTCCGCTGCTTATTGGGGATTAACGGCGGTCCAGGTCGTTGCCGCTGTACCTTGGAGCACTTCAGGAAGGGTCCCCTTTGCGCGACAATGGCTGCACGCTATAATGTCCAAGAATATCCACTTCGGTAAAAATAGATAAGGGGAAACGGCGGGACATTTAAAAAAACATTTATTTTGATTTGTGGCATTATGCGTTTCGGCGATTAGCCTCATCAGATGCCTCGGGTGCTGGGGGTCAGTTTGTTTCTTCATTTTGTTGATCGGCCCATCCCACTGAAGTAGTGCTGGCCTCACCTGAAACGCATCATATTTGTATATATATACTGGCGGTCGCCAGTAGGTAGTTATAGTTAGGATTTTTTTCAATGTTAAATCTCAAAATTCTATTTGGAATAACTTTGGCACCGGTTGACGAATCTGCCTGAAAATTTCCTGAAAATGACCTCGTCGAGCTCCGGTCCTTCCTTGAAAGTTTGGGGGGGATTCGTCAAGCGGGGGCCGAGATAAAAGGGGGGTCCCAAAACACGTTTTCCCCATGTTAATTTCCATAGGGCGGTCGATTTCACTTTTAGCCCGAACGGCTGAATGGATTTGCACGAAACTTGGCAAAATTGTAGGGACTGGTAGCCCGATGTGCCTTTGCTATGTCTCAATATATGTGCTCCAGTGGATTTTGAGTAATTTAGGTTCAAAAAAATATATATATCTATAGGCGCTCTCCGGTGCGCGCACCGGAGTGCGCTCCAGGCGCGCCACGCGACTTGCGCGCAGAAAGCTGATTGGCTCTCAGTTGTCTGTAAACATTCTAAACAGTCCGGAGCGGCCGCCATCTTGTGTCTCGGTAGGATCGAGACACGAGAGGTGGCCAAAACAAAGGGGGAAATGACCATAAGGGGGCAGAGTAGACACTCCCTGTACCCCTAGGTTTGATGTGGGGGCCATTAAAGGGCCCCGCGGGGTCTCACCTTTTTTTTTTTTTTTTTGGATTTTCGCGGGGGAAGCGCCTGGTGCGCGCACGGGGGAGCGTATCGAGGAGGGTACTATGGAAAAATAATCACTTCAAAAAATTGTATGTTTATTAATTGTTTTTTTTTATTTTTTTATTTTATGTAAGTACCTACATGTAGGTACTAATGAAGAGACTTAAATTTAATGTTCACCATCTTCTTTGTAGACATGTTGTTATTGTATTTTTTGTGGTATATGGAATAGATGGCAGACAAAGTGCATTCTCCCCCAGCCACACTGCATGCTTTACAAGGACCCAACCCCACATCAAACTCGGGAGTCGTACTTGATTTTCTGCAGTGTGCTGCTTGTTTATTAAAATTTAAGTTCTCTGGTCAATTACCTCATTGACCCACCAATCTCTTTATTTATTCGTACATATTCAAATACAGTATTTAGGAATAAACTTGCACTTATAATACAATATATACATTCACCGCCCATTCCACTGGGCCTTTTATTTGACTTCAGGGTTGCGCCAGCAGGCCACAATCCAGATCACCTGCCCCATACGTTAACCCCCTTCTGGTCAACAGAGCCGCAGGTGAGGAAAGCGCCCACTTGGGCAACCAGCGGCCTCTGGGGTAGGGCTGAAAAGCCAAGGCCACCAGCAGGTCGGCCCCAACTCTTCCGCCAGCCCAGAGTCCATACTGATTTAGCAAACCTGTTCAGAGTTAACTGTCTCTAGACAAGAAGTTCCCGTGGTATTCTTGTCCGGAACCCCGCTACTGCCCTAATCGAATCCTTATTAATAGGGATGGGTGGGTGGGTGTCTTCTCTTGGAGACGTCCGACTCCTGGATGATCAGCGGACAAAGAGGGGGCCTCTAGGCTGGTCGCGGGCTTTTAAGCCTCGCGCCCTACTAACACTTCCGGGGCGTACATCGTCCCTTGTTCCCATTGGTCCTGACGCGATGCTCACTTCCGGGTCACGCAACCCGGAAGTGACCCGGCTCCGGGTCGGCCCTTTGGCTGCCACTAACGACGCCATTCCCCAATGGGGGTTGGCGCCTTCCATAGATGGCAGACAAAGTGCATTCTCCCCCCGCCACACTGCATGCTTTACAAGGACCCAACCCCACATCAAACTCGGGAGTCGTACTTGATTTTCTGCAGTGTGCTGCTTGTTTATTAAAATTTAAGTTCTCTGGTCAATTACCTCATTGACCCACCAATCTCTTTATTTATTCGTACATATTCAAATACAGTATTTAGGAATAAACTTGCACTTATAATACAATATATACATTCACCGCCCATTCCACTGGGCCTTTTATTTGACTTCAGGGTTGCGCCAGCAGGCCACAATCCAGATCACCTGCCCCATACGTTAACCCCCTTCTGGTCAACAGAGCCGCAGGTGAGGAAAGCGCCCACTTGGGCAACCAGCGGCCTCTGGGGTAGGGCTGAAAAGCCAAGGCCACCAGCAGGTCGGCCCCAACTCTCCCGCCAGCCCAGAGTCCATACTGATTTAGCAAACCTGTTCAGAGTTAACTGTCTCTAGACAAGAAGTTCCCGTGGTATTCTTGTCCGGAACCCCGCCACAGGACGAGGAGCTTACTGGCGGACTCGACCCCCCCCCCCCTGCGCTCAAGAGCTTCGGAGACGGCTCCTAGGACTGTTTCTATAAATATCTCCATACCCGCCTCCGACAAGTGGACTCCGTCCTTTGCATATAACTCCGGCCTTTCTGCCTGAATTAATTTATGGCGAATCGCTTTAATACTCGATTGTTTCAGGATTTCCGCCACCGATTGGTTCAGTCTTTTGACCGATCTGTTTATTGCCTTCATGGGTGCGCCCCGAGCCCACACGAGTCTCGGGATGACTTCCGACCACAGTACTATAGCTTCCGGGAAAATGTTTTTGATTGCTGCTAGGGTAGAGAACAGGGATTCCTTCACTTCTCTCCTCCCGCCTGGAATCATGTCGTTGCCTCCGCAGTGCAACACGAATACGTCTGGCGAAGGCATGCCTTTTGCCAGAGCCGCTTTTACATCCCTCGGGACGTCCGCTAGGCGCTGCCCGCCTATTCCCACCCAATGATGGTCACAACCTCGCATCATGGTCACCCTGTCCCTGAGTGTCTTTTCGAAGTGCGCCCCGGCCCTGCGAATGAAGGAGTGGCCGCACCAACAGATTTGGGTTCTCTTAAGGGAGGTACCTAAAGTAAATATGAAGAGTAAATGTGAAGAGATACAGGCAGTCGATTCTTACAAAAGGCACGCAAGCGAAGGATACGTCAGACTAATTGCGGGCGGATATAACGTTCGTAACAAGATGATTTCCAGCGACCCAACCTTTTGATTACCTGTTCGGGTAGGCCTAGGCCAGCAGCCGTTGTCGCTGCTCCAATTCTAAACGAATGTGATGTAAATTCGGCCGGATCCACTCCGATCCGTGCCAAGGCCATTTTTACTACCCGAGTGAACTGGAACCTGGTAAGGGGTAACCCATTCTCATGAATCAAGAGTCTATCATCAGTTCCCTGGGGCCTGACTTGTAGAAATACCCTCAGCAAATTGACCGGACAAAAGGGCTCACCCTCTACTCTACCCAGTTGTAACCAGGTACCTCTACCCAGCGGATCCGTTTTCGATCTCCGCACCCTTAGCCGTAGGACACCTTTGGACTCGATTATATCAGAGCACCTCAGACCCCCTTCCCTATCTGATTTAGACGCCGGGAGTAATTCTGAAATTCTCAGAGCCCCACAAAAGGCCAAGGTATAGGCCACCCGGAACAACTGTGTCTCATACTGGGAGAAACATACGAAAGGGAGAGCTCCTAAGATTTTTATCAGTTTTTCAACGTTTATCGGCCTCCTACAATCTTTCTCCCCGGGCGCTAGGCGCTCCCAACCTCTCATTGCTCTTCTAACTCTCTGGTCTTTAGTTGGATCAGACACCCCCCGTAGACCCGCATAAAATGCTAACGCCGACAGCTGCCTTTTCATGAATGCTACCGACTTCGCTTGCTCTTTCTGCTGCATACACCATTTTTGACCGAATATAGCTCCGAAACCAATACTACCTGCAGCGTCGGTGAACAGCTCAAGATCCGTATTAGAAGAACAGGCTGCTCGCCACAATACTGTGCCATTGAAGTCCCTCAAGAAACTTTTCCAAATCATGAGATCCTCTCTAACTGTGGCTGAAAGCCTCACTCTGTGGTGTTTGGCCCGCAGTCCAGACATCGCCCTCGCTATACTCCTGGAGAAGGCCCTGCCCATAGGAATGACCCGCAGAGCAAAGTTTAGTTGACCCAGAAGAACTTGTAGCTGATGTAAGGTTACCTTCCTTGCCCCCAGGCAGCCATCAATAGCGGCCCTAAAGGCATCGACCTTGACTTTTGGCAGCCTGCACACTCCTGCTGTCGTATCGATTTCTATGCCCAGGAAGGTCAAACACGTGGTCGGACCTTCGGTTTTTTCCGCCGCCAAAGGTACTCCGAGCGCCTCAGCCAAGCGCTGGAAGCCCAGCAGGGCCTTCCTGCACGACTGGGAACCCTCGGGACCCATGAACAGAAAATCGTCCAGGTAGTGGACTACAGCATGTGAGTTGTCCGAGGACAGAAACTGCTCAACCGCCCATTCTAGGAACCTTGCGAAAGTCTCGAACACTGCACAGGCAATAGAACACCCCATAGGCATGCACAAATCCAGAAAATAGTTACCGTCGAATGTGAAGCCCAAGAACCTGGTGTCGTCCGGGTGCACGGGCAGTAATCGAAAGGCTGATTCAATATCGGCTTTAGCCATTAGAGCTCCCTCCCCTAATGCCTGCAATTTTTCAATAGCCGTGTCAAATTTGGTATACTTAACTGAGCACAGGTCCGGATCTAACTTATCGTTGACTGAAAGCCCAGGGGGACTCGACAGATTATGGATCAGACGGAATTTACCCTCCTCCTTTTTCGGAACTAGACCCAAAGGGGAGCAAACCAGATTATGGGTAGGTGGTTCTGTGAAAGGACCCCCAACCCGCCCCAACGCTACCTCCTTCATGATCTTCTCTCGAGCTGCCTCCATATTTCGCAACACTGAGCTCTGATTGCGAGGTGGGACATTGGAAGGTGGGGCTGAAGACGGGATGCGAAAGCCAATTGTAAAACCCTGCAGTAGGAATTGAGCCTCCCCAAGATTATCGTATTTACTGAGGAGGTGTGTCAGGACATGCCGTTTAATTGGAGTTGGTAGATTTGTCGGGGGTCTTAGCTGGCTTTCCTTTTGGGGCACTGTGGCTGGTTTGTTCTTTGGGGTTACTGGTTTTCTTAAAACACCTAATCTCGGGATGAGAGGTACCCCCGCAGTAGGAACAGCAGTGTTTGAATTTACACGAGACCCCCCTGGTACACTCGTTTCTATTAAACTGCCAGCAGGCCTGTTTTTTCTCACCGATCCCTTTGTCAGTCCGAAAGGACTGGCCCTGAGTTGAGGGCACTGGGGTAGGCGTTGCAGGGGTGGAATAAAAGACTGTATGCCACAAATTAATCTCCCGTTGGTCCCATGCTATACCCGGGTGAACTGCCTTCATCTGCCTGAACATTTTATCGTATTTCAGCCACCCCTGGCCTGGAAACTCCGTTGCCGCTCCATGTATCAATGATATATAACTCATCATTTGTGGGCCTAAAACAGGATATTTTTCAAGCATAACAGCGGCGTATATTGCAAATCCCGTGATTCAATTCTTCATGGACCATTCTACCCATGATTTCTTCTGATTGTAATCTCCCTCCTTTCCGGCTTTGGGCTTTCCGGCCGCCACCCCCGCGTTGATAAGGTCGAACACTTCTATGTATTCGCCTCTGAGTATCCTGTCCTTCATATCTACTGGCACATGCCAAGTTATCCCCGCGGATGGCGATAAGGTCATCGAGGAAGAACCAAACATTAGAGGGCTGAAAGCTAATAATGGGGAACCAGCTGGTTGCCCCCCAAACCCTCCCTGCATCTGGCCGTTAGAGGGACCCGGAACCTCACCCACTGCGTTCGCCCTTGAGCCCTGACTTGGACACCCTAGATTAGAGAAAGCGGTCATCGCTAAGGGGGACCCGTGAGCTGAGTAAGCAGGAAACATTGAGCTCACCGGGCTGCTACCTATCGCCTGACCATGTGACCCATATAATTGCATCCCTGGTAACTGAGCGACCCCCCCGGGCTGAACCCAAACTTGCGACACTCCGCTACCCGGCTGTGCCACTACTGGCGGTAACATACCGTGTGGACCGGACCCCCCCACAGAAGTGACGGGGAACCCTCCTATCAGCGTAGGCCTAGTTGCCTCATACTGCCCATCGGCGTCGTCTGTGTCGTTTTCTGCGCCTGAGTTCGAATCAATTGCCTCTGGCGCCTCCTCCTCACCTGGTGATACTGGTCGTGAATCCGTTGGCCTAGACCGCTTGCCTCTTGCCGAGCTTCTAAGCTTTTCTGGGGTCTGCTTCGTTCTTTTGCCTCTCCCCCTCTCCTCCTGAGAGTTCGCATCTGCTTTAGCCCTGTCTCTCATATTCTTAAGTACCCAATCCATGCCCTTCTCTCTTGTGAACTCCAGCAGCTCCGTAAAGGCAAGGAATTCCTCCTTCTTGGCTGCGGGTTGTTTACCCTTCGGTACCTTCTTCGACGGCATCCTGCACTTAAAGAAAACAACGTTAAAAACTTATCAAGAGACGCCAACGGCTTTTAGGCCCACCGCGCCACGGATGTGCCCGGGCCCCAGGAAATCGAATGATCGAGCGCCAGCGCTCGCCCTCCCCCCCGGACACGAGGATTTACCGCTGCAAACCCCCCTGCCAACAACATTTAAATCCAGAAACTAAGCACGAAAAGCTGTAAAGGCTGTAAGGAAATCTAGCACACACTGCAAGGCCCGCTAACCTAAACCACGAGTCGGGGTAACTCTCGCTGTATACTCCAACGCGATGCTCCCACGATGTCTTCTCTTGGAGACGTCCGACTCCTGGATGATCAGCGGACAAAGAGGGGGCCTCTAGGCTGGTCGCGGGCTTTTAAGCCTCGCGCCCTACTAACACTTCCGGGGCGTACCTCGTCCCTTGTTCCCATTGGTCCTGACGCGACGCTCACTTCCGGGTCACGCAACCCGGAAGTGACCCGGCTCCGGGTCGGCCCTTTGGCTGCCACTAACGACGCCATTCCCCAATGGGGGTTGGCGCCTTCCATTCATAACATAGTCTGTCTGGAAAGGAGAAACAGATCTTTTAAGCACTCCCTGAGAATTTCTAGGGGATCATGAGTAGTCTATCCTGCTCCCTTATGAAAATGAGGTGTAAAATATTCATATGAGATAATATAGTGGGAGAAAGGTAGTAACTATGAGTAAACTTACTATGTAACAGAAAAATAGTTGAACAGTATACTATAAGTCTCACTTTATATTTTAAACATTTTTGGTAATACTTTATGAATTACATATAAAAAAGAATATTGTCTGAAACAATTTGAAATTATTAAAGATACATTTATTCCTCTGATTCTTTTTCATAATTTAATAAAATTTCTAACATAATATTGTCCGGAATTTCCTCATAATTATAAGTACATGATTCCATTTCTTCCAAACATTCTATAAACTGTTCATCCAAAGAGTCATCCATGAAATCAACTTCTTTTTTTTGATCTTCTGGTTTTTCCACCTTTACTTTGATAGAAGTATCATTTGCCTGATTTTCTCCTTCCATTTTCTTTCTGAAAATTGCATACAAATTAACTATATTAGTAGAGTTAGGGTACTGTATACCAGAGAAGCCTAACTCAATCCATAACTATTACAGAGAAGTCTATCTCTATCTCTAACTATTAAAGAGGGATAGCATATCACTAACAGAATATTTTTTCAGAAATTAACTTAAAGTGTACAATATACTTCCATAATTAGAACTTACCTTAGAGAAATCAGTTGAAGTTGTCAGTGATATATGTTTTCAAATGTACTTCTGGAAGCAGTAGTCAAAATGGCTGTGTTTCCCTCTCTTCTTTTATATATATTCTTGTACTTAACCAATCAAACGTCAGGAAATAATCGTAGAAAATGAAAGATACTTTTTAATTGGTTGTAAATTCTAACATTACAAGTGTGTTTTTGTCATGTAATTTACCTCAGGATATTAAGACAGGCCTGTAGCCTAAATGTCTCAATGGAATTTCACCAAATGTGGGCAAATGGTAGGGACTGCTATGTAGTAGGGCCTATTCTATATTTGATGAAAGTGTCTCCAGTGTTTTTTTTGTAAATTGCTTTCCCACCTTTTTTTATCGAGCGCTTAGCGGTGCGCGCTCCTTTACGAGCACTGGCAGCGTTACGGGAGTCCTCCATTTTGTGTTTCGGTACAATCGAGACACAAGATGGAGGGTAAACAATGTTCGGTATGGGTAGAAGGGGGCACGGTAGAGACTTCTTGACCCTCTAGGTTTTCTGAGGGGGGCTTAGGAGGCTCATAAACGTAAAAAAAAAAAAAAAATCTTTAATTTTCCACGGGGGGAGCGCCTGGTGCGCGCACCTTTAAGCGTACCGGAAAGCGTAATTTGGTGAAAAATAGTGAAAAAAGTTAGAATAAAATAAACGCTTTGAATGATCAGAGGTAGGGTAGCTCT
Organism: Lissotriton vulgaris; assembly: GCF_964263255.1. Classification (NCBI taxonomy): domain Eukaryota; kingdom Metazoa; phylum Chordata; class Amphibia; order Caudata; family Salamandridae; genus Lissotriton; species Lissotriton vulgaris. The sequence continues at coordinate 1,201,404,944 of NC_141687.1, forward strand.
GAAAAGAGCTTTTGGGTTCTGTGGTTGATTTAGGTACCTACAAGTAGGTTCCAATACACATTCTTAAATTCAGGAGGAATATTCTATTCCCCTCATCTGAGAAGTGCACTCCATCTCCTCTGTAGATGTCTTGCATGTTGTAACGCAAGTTATTATTGTATATTGAACCCATTCCATAGTCTCTCATGTAAGCAGAAACAGATTTATTCGCATGTTTCCGTGCTTTCTCAAATTGTGGACAAAATTGGTTGGACCAGTTCCATTTCTGTCTTTGGCATATATTGGAATATACCAAGGCAGTGTGGGGAAAAAGTATCATCAATTGATGAAAGGTGTCCTTTAAAAGCATTTCCAGACCTACCCCAGTCAATGTGCCTAGATCGTTTCCACCACAGTGCACAATTATAAGGTCAGGTTCTGGCAGATGCAAAAAGGTTTTCACCAATGGTATCAATTGGTGACATTTTAATCCTCTGTGGCCAATCCACTTGATTTCCACATTTGTTAAATCAAGGTTATGAAAATTTCTGCTAGCTGCATACCTTTGAGCCCAGTGGATGTAGCTATGTCCAATAATCCAAACAGAGTACATGATGTGAGAAGGTTCTGGTCCAGTCAGATGAAGTGTGGGAATGAAATGGCAGTTGGAACAGTAGGAGTTTACAAAAAAATAATTGTGCAGTTTCTCTGCTCTTGAATCACAAGCAATGATTGGTGGATTCAGATAGTTGAAAACTGAAAGTTAGGGTGCATGGTTATGTTGTGTGAAATAAGCAATTTGAATGGTTTAAAAAAAGTCACCAAAAGCAAAAATACCCTGTATAGGCTGCTGTATTGAGAGGTCAAACATCCTTGCTGAGTTAATTTGCAACATTGTAAGATAAACTTTTGAACCTTAGAGTTCAGTTAGGAGGGAGTTGCTATGGTAACAGATAGAAAGGTCTGAGAGGGGGATGGGTGTTGGTTTGAAAATAGTGAGGGAAGACTTTTGATTGGTTGAATTAAGGCATATGTGTACAAAGATAGAGATTTTCTATGCCAGTCTTGGTTTCAGTGTATTGAGAGCACACCTTTTGCTCTGCTAAAGAAAAATTGGTGTGTGTGTCTGACACTGTTCTCAATCTCCAAAAGCATTTGTAAAGGTAAGTAATGATTTATTTAATTTAGATAGAGACTTATTTGCTCTATGGAGAATATTTGGAAGCAGATAGTTATGTTTTAGAAGTGAAATTCTATGTTAGTATATAAGTTCTGCGCAGTGTTTCTTACATGTTATTCAAAAATCGATTTTGGGTGCAAATGAATGGTATTTTTATTTGGCCTTTTTTTATGATTGCCATGTGCAGCTGATGCATCACTTTAAACATGGGTAATAAGTGATGCAGTGGTGGCGCAAGGCTTTCATAAATAAGGCTCTGACTTTGTTTTATGATATTGAGTGGTTGTACATAGGTTCTGCGCAGTGTTTCTTACATGTTATTCAAAAATCGATTTTTGGGTGCAATTGATTGGTATTTGCATTTGCCCATATTTATGAATGCCATGTGCAGCTGATGCATCACTTTAAACATGGGTAATAAGTGATGCACTGGTGGCGCAAGGCCTTTATAAATCAGACCCTGACTTTGTTTGATGATATTGAGTGGTTGTACTTAGGTTCTGCGCAGTGTTTCTTACATGTTATTCAAAAATCGATTTTTGGGTGCAATTGATTGGTATTTGCATTTGGCCCTTTTTTATGATTGACTTGTGCAGCTAGTGCATTACTTTAAACATGGGTAATAAGTGACGCACTGGTGGCGCAAGGCCTTTATAAATCAGGCCCTGACTTTGTTTGATGATATTGAGTGGTTGTACATAGGTTCTGCGCAGTGTTTCTTACATGTTATTCAAAAATCGATTTTTGGGTGCAATTGATTGGTATATGTATTTGGCCCTTATTTATGATTGCCATGTGCAGCTGATGCATGACTTTAAACATGGGTAATAAGTGACGCACTGGTGGCGCAATGCCTTCATAAATAAGGTCCTGACTTTGTTTGCTGATATTGAGTGGTTGTACATAGGTTCTGCGCAGTGTTTCTTACATGTTATTCAAAAATCGATTTTTGGGTGCAATTGATTGGTATTTGCATTTGGCCCTTATTTATGAATGCCATGTGCAGCTGATGCATCACTTTAAACATGGGTAATAAGTGATGCACTGGTGGTGCAAGGCCTTTATAAATCAGGCCCTGACTTTGTTTGATGATATTGAGTGGTTGTACATATGTTCTGCGCAGTGTTTCTTACATGTTATTTTAAATTCGATTTTTGGGTGCAATTGATTGGTATTTGCATTTGGCCCTTTTTTTTTGATTGCCTTATGCAACTGGTGCATCATTTTAAACATGGGTAATAAGTGACGCACTGGTGGCGCAAGGCCTTCATAAATAAGGCCCTGAGTTTGTTTGATGATATTGAGTGGTTGTACATATGTTCTGCGCAGTGTTTTTTACATGTTATTCAAAAATCGATTTTTGGGTGCAATTGATTGGTATTTGCATTTGGCCCTTATTTATGATTGCCATGTGCAGCTGATGCATCACTTTAAACATGGGTAATAAGTGATGCACTGGTGGTGCAAGGCCTTTATAAATCAGGCCCTGACTTTGTTTGATGATATTGAGTGGTTGTACTTAGGTTCTGCGCAGTGTTTCTTACATGTTATTCAAAAATCGATTTTTGGGTGCCATTGATTGGTATTTGCATTTGGCCCTTATTTATGATTGCCATGTGCAGCTGGTGCATTACTTTAAACATGGGTAATAAGTGACGCACTGGTGGCGCAAGGCCTTTATAAATAAAGCCATGAGTTGCTATTGTATAAACTTAAATATGTTGCAATTTATTGTATATATTGTTTGCTTTTTAACATTACTTTGTTGTTTGCTAATAGTGGTCTTTCAATTGTTTTTTTAACAGAACAACAGATTCAAATCAACTTCTGAAAAGGACGCAAAAATGCCTTCAAAGCAAAGAAATATCAAAAATACCATACGGAAAAGGAGAACATCAACAACAGAGTTTATGGAATCCTCTTCAACAAGTACTTCAAAAAACACCAGAAAAGCTTCTGGTAAGCCAATTAAGTCTTTTCTTCGCAACATATGTCGTAGAAAAAAAAATGATATTGCTAATGTGAATATACAGAAAAAGTCAACAAATCTAAAAAGGAAAGAGAAGCCAACAAAAAATGTTTCCATTGGAGCAGGAGAGAAGAGAATGGATAGCAATAGAAGGGTAAATGTTTTTAGGGACATTCGTAGGCGAATGTTTCGCAATAGGGTAGTTTTAAATTTGCTAAAAAATGATAAGAAAAGTAAACTAAAAGCTGCTTTTTACAAGAAAAAGAAAAGTGTAGAAAATATTGTTGATCAGGCTTTTGAAGTTAAGAAAAAATTATTTATTTTAATAATCAATAGAATTAGGATACTTAATAAGGCAATTGATGTTTTCAAATCGAACAGTAGATGGAAAAGAATTATTAATCGGAGTAATTTTTGTGAAGTATTTTCTGGTGAATGGATGCATAGTTCAAGTTCTGAGCCTTTTTTCAATGAGGAGAGTTACTTTCAGGAAAATGATTTGGTGCATGCAGTTGACACCAGTGGTCGTGCATATGAGGTGAAAGATAGTTGTGTGATGGAAAAAGAGAAACTTGTATCTAGAGATGCAGAAGAGGTGTTAGCTGATGAAGTTTTAGGGAGACGTACTAAGGGTCCAGTGTACACATGGAAATGCAGTAGTATTTGTAGTGTGCGACAGGAATCAATCGATTTGCTTCGAAATTTCTTACGTACATATAGTAAAAAAAGTCTCAAACAAAAAATGAAGATCCTGCAAGAGTTAGATCCTTGCAGAGTGATAGAAAGCACAGGTTTGCAAGGGCATTCACTAGCTTGTCTTTCTAGAAAAGTTTGTCGGAGTGTTTTTCATCATTTTAGGATGTTAGCAGTGCATCATAATAACGTAAGGAAATTAGTGAGAAAGTTGTATTATGCAAAAAGTCCTGCACTTAAGCTTAAACAGTTAAATAGTGCTCTTTTGCATGGATCTGAAGTGGATGTGAAGACTATTTGTGAAGAAATTGAGTTTTGTTATTTTGGGAACAAAGAGGACAGTGTAGAAATAGATATAGTAATGGATGGTAATGCAGAAGATAATGGACAAATTTCAAGTATTGAAAAGTTTGATGAGGAAATTATCAAGTTTAAGGTGAAATCAAGTGAGAGGCCTAATTTAACTTGTGTGTGTTGTCGACGGACTCATTATAAAATTCAGACTAGGTTAGTTGATTTATATGCAAAAAGTGAATTGGAAAATAATAGTGAATGGGAGGATTTTGTAAGTTATTTGTTGGTGGAGAATTCTTTTGATTTGAGTTTGGATCAGCGTATTTGTAATTATTGTTTGAAAAAATTAAATGAAAATAGAATGCCTGCTAGAGCAGTTTATAATAATCTTCAGTTGATAGATATTCCTTCTGAATTGATGGATCTAAATACTTATGAATCTATTTTGATTCAATGTGTCCATCCTTTTCAGGCTATTGTACGCATGGAGCCTAAGACAGGGAAATTGCCTCCATCAGATTTACTGAGAGGATTAAAGGGAAGAGTTGTTTATTTGCCTCTAGATGTAAAGAAAAATATTAATACAATTGGTGTAGAAAGAGTAGAAGAAGATCCTTTAGTTATTCTAGTTAATGGGGTTCCAACAAAGAGTAAGAAAATTTGGCAAGATTTAGTGGATGTTAAAAAAGTCAAGAAGGCAACGTTGTATTTGGTCAAAAACAATGAGTACTACAAAGATGTAAGTGTTGGAGCAGAGGAAACAACTATAGAAGAAGATAGTGATTCTTCAGTTGGTCAAATTGAAAAAGTTGATGTGTCTAGAACTGAAGAAATATATGAACATTATACTGTTCATCCTTTGCATTCCAAAGAAGTAATGGGAAATGCAATTGACTTGTTTCAAATGAAAGCAGCAAAAGGAAGTCCCATTAGTGTATGGGAAGAAAGTTTGGAAGCTCGTTGTTTTCCACAATTATTTCCAACAGGTTGTGGTGGACGATATGATGATCGACCAGTTCAAATTCCTGCAGCTGAATACCGGACTCTAAGATTATATGCAGAAGATCCAAGGTTTCGTCAATGCATTCCATATTTATTTCATCTACTGTTTGAAAGTGATTTGTCTGGGCTTTCTTATGCAGTTAATCATATATTAAAAAGTGGACCTCATTTGCAGAATGTTTGTGCAAGGGACTTTATGGAGAAAGTTAATCTGCAAGACATTATTTTGGAATCTCAGCTAATCAATCTCATGGCATGTCAACGTGGAACTAACGAGTATTGGTTTCGTCGTCATGGAGAATTGAAATGTATGCTAAGAAACTTAGGAACTCCTACATGGTTCCTCACTCTTAGCTGTGCTGAGTATGCATGGGACGATTTACTTCAATTTCTACGAGAGGCAAATGAAAACATACCAAATATAGAATTGAAAACATCAGGAGAACTGTGTTCTTTAGATCCAGTGAATGTTTGCAGATATTCTAATCATAGATTTGAAGCTATGATGTCTTTTATTACCAACAAAAAAAATCCTCCCCTTGGAGAGGTTTTGGATTCCTTTTGGAGGAAGGAATATCAAGCGAGAGGTGCTCCTCATATACATATGTTGTTGTGGATTAAAGATGCACCCAAATTTGGATCAGATTCAGATGAAACAGTGATGAGTTTCATTGAAGAGTATTCAACATGTGCTGTTCCAAAATCTACTGAAGAAAACAATTTAAGGCAACAAGTTTTACGTTTTCAATCTCATCGTTGTGGAAAGTACTGTCGTCGAAAATTTAAAAACAAGGAAAAGTACTACACGAAATGTCGTTTTGCATTTCCTCGACCAGTGATTTCTAAGGGAAGAGTAAATAATTTGATGTCATCTCTACGACATACTGTGACGAGGAAATCTCCCAAAAATACATATAATTTGAAAAGAAATGAAGAATCTAAGTACATCAACGATTACAACCCAGTGATTTTGTCCATGTGGAATGCTAACATGGATATTCAGTTCGTTGCTGACAACTCTATTGCTGTGGCTCGATATGTGACATCTTACATCACGAAAAAAGAAAAGACAGAATTGAAGGAAATGTGGGAGGACATTTCACATGAAAAGAGTCTAAGCAAGAAATTATACAGTTTCAGTCTGAAGATGTTGTCGCATCGAGAAATTGGAGCATATGAATGTTCTGATCGGTTATCATCAGCAAGTCTCTATGCCAAATCAAGAACAATCATTTGGGTGAGTCTTGGTCTTGCTGCAACACGAAACCGAGTTTTGAAATCTGTACAAGAAATTGAATATTTGGCGGAAAAAGAACCGAACAGTACAGATATTTTGAAGACAAATATGTTGGATACATACTATCCAAATAGAAGTACTCACCTTGAGAACACATGTTTGTATGAAGTTCTTCAAAACTACAGTTATAAGAGGAACATCACAGAAGATATCAATAATGGAAAATATGCACTCATTGGCTATGAAGGATGTCTAGTGAAGCAGAAAAAAGGCCATTTGATTAATCATCGAAAATTGAGTTGTGAAGTTCCAGACAAAAGAGAATTTTACTATTTAGCTCTTTTGCAACTCTTTAAGCCATGGCGTACAGAAGAGGAACTACTTGGAGATTTTCTCTGTTATGAAGACTCTTTTAATGCAACTAAGGATACCATAGAATGTCCTATTTTTCTAAATTATCTGCAAATGTTGAATGAAGAAATGGAGCAAGAAACTACAATTGCTGAAGAGATAGCTAGAAACAGTTCTCAAGATAGTCAGAGTTCTACTTCATTGAGCCAGGATCCACTAGGAGGACCAATTATCCAAAATGAAGCTGCCACTGCCATGGATGAGGTGGAAAGAGCTATGGAACAAGCTCAAGAGGATGGAGTTAACTTAGAAGATTTGGTAAAGCAACTAAACATTGAGCAGAAAAAGATATATGATGAAGTCACAGAGCAGATTGAACATGGATTCAAACATGAGAAAAAAGAGTGCTCATGTATATTATTTGACCCTGTCCGATTGTACGTAAGTGGAGAAGCGGGGACAGGAAAAAGTTTTCTAATTAAAGCCGTTGCAAGTTATCTGCAGAAAAGGACTGATTCACCACTGTCTTGTGTTGTAACTGCTCCAACTGGTCTGGCAGCACATAACATTAAAGGGATTACTCTACATCGTTTATTGATGCTGCCAGTTGAACATGATAATAAATTGCATTACAACAAGCTATCTGGAGATGCGTGTTCTGAAGTTTCAAGAGTCTTGAAGAAAATGAAACTTCTTATCATAGATGAAGTAAGCATGGTCTCAAATCTAATGCTTGCTTTTGTGCATTTGAGAATGCAAGAAATTCTTAAAACAGACTATGATGTGTTATTTGGAGGAAAACACATTATTGTTTTTGGAGATCTATTGCAGTTGACTCCAGTAAAAGGACAACCAGTGTTTAAAATGCTCACGCATGAAGATACCAGGAAGTCCCTTGGAAGCATTGGAAATGTTAATATATGGCTAAATTTTAAATATGCTGAACTGCTTCAAAATATGCGACAGGCCAAGGATGAAGATTATAAAAATATTCTACAAGATGTAAGAATTGGAAAAGTGACTGAGAAAGGGAAAAAAGCTTTGCATAGTCGATTAATTTCAAATTTGTATCCAAATGAAAACATTCTTCCAGAGAATATTTTTTAAAAAATGACTGAGAAGAAATCTGGGATATGTTTGATGCCAACTCTGCAAGAATGTTCCATCTTCAACCAAAAAATGTTAGACTTAGAAAATGAAGAGATTGTGAAACTGGAAGCAATAGATAAAATAGAGCATATGGGTGCAACAATTGTTTTGTCAGAAAATTTGAAAACTAAATTGGATTCATTGGAGAAAAGTATTTCAAAAACAGCTGGTTTTGAAAAGACTCTGAATGTGTGTTTAAATTGTCGTATCATTTTGAGAAGGAATTTAAATGTTGAAAGCGGTCTGGTAAATGGAGCATTGGGTTATGTTGTTGATTTTGTGAATTACAGAAATAGAGATGGAATTGAATTTTTAAAAATTAAATTTGATGGCATTGAACAAGTACAACAAATAAGTCGTTGTTCTGCTAGATTTTTACTTGTAAAAGACTTATATGTTCGCCGAAAACAGTTTCCTGTTTGTTTGGCGTATGCGGTGACAATTCATAAATCTCAAGGTTTAAGTGTAGATAGTGCTTTGGTGAACATTGGAAGATCTGTGTTTAAAGAGGGTATGGCATATGTGGCATTATCTCGAGTCAGAACTTTATCAGGATTGTACTTGATTGCGTGTGATGAGACAAAGATTTCTGCAGATCTAGATTGTGTTAAAGAATACAATAGGTTAAGAAGAGAGTATGCTCCACATTTGCCTCAATATCCTCTGTTTGAAAAACGTGTGGTAGGCCGAAAAAGAAGAAATGAGGATAATTGTAGTGAGGTAGTTGCAAAAAGACAAAAAGTAGAGAAAACTGTAATTGAAAACAGGAAGAAAAAGAATTGTGGAGAAAATGTTGTTGGATTTCAGTTTGAAAATAGTTCTGGTGTCAACTGCTATGCTAATGTAGTGGTTAATGTTGTTTTTTTTCTTAAAAGTTTACAAGAACAGATTGTTGATAATCGGGATCAAAGATTGTGTGGTTTATTGAATTCTGTGTTTCAGAAATGTAGCAGTGGTACAGCACAAATAGAAAGTGTAACAGAAATTCGAAATATTTTAGATTTGTGTTCTGGTCAAGATAAATTTTCACAGAACATTCAGCAGGATTGTCAGGAATTTTTAATGTATATGTTTGGTGTTTTGGAAGATGAAGGTGTAGATGTAGATAATCTTTTCAGTCTTTCTTATCAATGGCAGCATGACTGCCACAATTGTAGTTTATCAAGTACTACTAGAATAGACACTGAAAGATTTATATATTTGAGTTTACCAGACTGTAAATCAGTGTCTTTTAAAAATCTAGTTAAAGCAGCAGATCATAATATGGTGTGTACCCAATGTAACTGTACAATGCTGTCCACATTATTTATACAAAGGTATGGGCAGTATATCATTTTAGTTTTCCAACGATGTAGACCTGATGGAACTAAATTGACAACTTCTATCAAAAATTTTGTGGCTTCTCAGTTATCAATTTCTGGAAGGACCTTTACAACTGAAGCTATTATTTATCATGATGGATCTTCGACAACCTCAGGACATTATACATGCTACTTAAAATCTGAAAATGGATGGAGTTACTGCAATGATTCTCATTTAACTTATAAACAACGTTTGCCTTATGACTCTACAAATTCTTATCTAGTGTTTTTAAAACCAAAGTTTTAGTAAAGGGAATTGGCCTTTGAAGACGGGAATAGTTAATAAAAGTTAGTTAGTTAGTTAGTTAATCTAATATTTTAAATTATTAATCTCATGTAGATACTTTAAGTGGATCTCAAAGTAAAAAATACTGATATATCTGACACAAATTGGCCGTGAGGAAAGTGTAAGATATGATGTTGTTAGATCTTTTTTCATAGGAAGTCGATGAAATCGAAGTTATAGAGCACAGCAGACTTTTTTTCACCAAAAGGACCTTCACTATCTGCAATCTCATGTAGATACTTTAAGTGGATCTCAAAGTAAAAAATACTGATATATCTGACACAAATTGGCCGTGAGGAAAGTGTAAGATATGATGTTGTTAGATCTTTTTTCATAGGAAGTCGATGAAATGGAAGTTATAGAGCACAGCAGACTTTTTTCCACCAAAAGGGCCTTCACTATCTGCAATTTGTTCTCACGGAAAAGTAAGTGATTCAAAGATTAGTGTACTTATATGAGATGTATGTTTGAATGGGTTTTTTTAAACACAATCTTTTAGATTGTGTTTTTTTTTCCCGCTGTTATATGATGAAGACTTTGATCTCACTAATTTAAGTGAAATTCAATATATTCTGAGAACAGCAAAAATAAATAATGTAACATATTGTAGAAGTTATTGTGTAGTTTGCATTGTGTAATTTATATTGTGTTCACATTGTCTTACACTCATTTTCTTGTTCACCCTTATTTACCTCTCTTTACTAATTTACACTCTTTTTTCATCGCTGTTTCTTTAGTGCACTTCATTCACAACTTCTCAATCTAATAGGAACTGTCTGCATTTCCTCTGTTCCTTCCACCACTTTTTATCTTTTTCATATTCTCACAGTACCACTGCTTTAGTTTCCTAACCCTCTATTTCTTTTTCTCCATTTTTTTTTCTTTCGCACCCATTGTACTGTAGTTCACTTAGTTCTTCCTTTTGTCTTTCTGTGTACTTACTCTCTCACTCCTGTTTTATCCATCGTTCTATACTAACTTCATTCCTTTCATCCCTTCACTCTGTGACTTTACTTCACTCACTCTCAATCATCTTCTATTCCTCTTTTTTATTTATATTTTCTCAATCAGACTTCTCTCCTTTTCACTCATTTTTCTTTTATTTTCTTATCTTTACTGATTTTGATTTGATATCTTACATTCTTTTAGTATCTTATTTATCTTTAGGAATTTGTTTTCTTTCTATTTCTTTTTCCTTTTTTTTTCTCTTTCTACATTACTTTCTTTCTGTTTTTGTATCCTTCACTATTGCATCATTTCTTAGTAAACTTTTGTAGATTTTTAAATCTCATGAACTGTTGCTTCTATTTTATTATATATTTTTAAGTAATTATAACGTGTTTTTTCTTTTATCTTTCATAGATACAAGTTTGCATTGATTATATGGTAAGTGTGTTTACAAAATCTTTTTTGTTATCACCTTTGGTTTTATTTTCACTATTTTTCTCTCACCCTACCTCACCCCTGTTTCCTTACTTTGCTTTTCTCACTTATTCTTTTCTTCCATGTTTACTTCCTACCACATTCAACTTCTTTCAGTACCTCTGTCTATGCACACTCCTTCACTTACCTTTTTTACTGGTTCACTTAGTTCCTTTGTGACACTCCTTCTTTTACTCTCTTTCTTCTTTCGCTCTATTATTCCCCATGTCTTACCCTTATTCACTTACATGTACCCTGTTTCACCCCTCTTTGCTTATATTCACTGCTATTTACTTTCCCTCCATCACTACTATTCCTTTTCTCTCATTCCGTCACTACCTGTCATTCACATGCTTAACTGTCCTTCCTTTTACTTTCATCATCCATTTACATTCTCCCAGAACCTCTGCTTTAGTCTTCTTCCTATTTCTTCTTTTCTTTTGCTCCCTTATTCATTTTTTTTTCTCAGTTATTTCCTCTTACACTTTTTATCTGTCTTACTATCTATTACACAGTCCCTCTGTGTTCCTCCCTTTAGCTCTCTTTCTCTTAACACCACTCTCTCTGTCCCCATTTCTTATGGTCACTCCTTCATTATTTTTTTTTTCTTTTTTTTGTTGATGCGCTGACGGTGCGCGCACCCGGGCGTTTATCGGTATGCGCACCGGGAGCGCTCCAAAGTCAAATTTTTAAAAAAAAAGTAAAATACTCTTTTAAAATAAAAATAGTACCTTAATATACATTATAGGGTTCATTTTTAGAAAAACATACCTTTCTCAGGTAAAGACATTTGCGAAAAAATAAGCTTAGAAATTCAATAAAACGTACATAGGTATGAAGCCCTACAAAAAGTTAAAAATTAGCATTAAAAAAACCTATGAAATTCACTGAAAAAACCATAGGTTTCACACCAGTTATAGTTAGGAATTAGCATTTAAAAAACCTATGAAATTCACTGAAAAAACCATAGGTTTCACACCAGTTATAGTTAGGAATTAGCATTTAAAAAACCTATTAAATTCACTGAAAAAACCATAGGTTTCACACCAGTTATAGTTAGCTGGAAATTTTACTGATATAAAACCATTGAAATTCCCACGTTATAGTTAGTCGGACTCACTATAACTTGCGCGTGCAATGCACTGCTGATGACATCACATATTACATCACTCATGACATGGTCAGTGACATCACTCATGACATCACTGATGATACCGTCCTTGTGACAGAGTGACTGACCTCCTTTCACTGTAAAGTAACCCTTGAAACACATATTCAAAAATAGAAACTAACATTTTCAAAAAAGTGAAGATATCTATACCAGTTGCAACAACCAATTCAGTAATTCCACCATTTATATACACATCCACTCATTCATCAACAGTTCTAAATAGTCAGTCATACATATACTCACTCATCATATGTAGTGAGACACCTATACATCTGTTAACACACCGACAGTCTTCCAAAAGTTGCTCATACACATACTCACACATGCAAATAAACTATTGAACATCCATTTTTTTGCATATACAGCTATACACACTCTACCACCTTACTTCTAAAGAAACTTACACATACTTACTCTCTTAAAAAATCACTTATAGAAACACATACTTATTAAAACAAGAATTCTTTCAATCTCTCACTCTCATATATACTCACTTATATACATCAATACTCACATATACTAGATTAAAACATATGTAGTTACTGATAAAGACACTAGTAAGACAGTCATTCACTTACTAACACATACATATACACACTCATTCACCCATACAGTCCGGCACATATGCTGTCTTTAAAACACATACAAACAGTGAGTCAGTCATTTATGCATCTATGTGCTAAGTAACACTCCCACCAAATCATACAGACACTTATACTGATACTAAAAAAAACATCTAATAACTCATATACACACATATGTAGCTACTCACCAACCCATGCAGCCACTTATACACAAAGTGAAACACTGATACATATATTTAAATATTTAAACATTACTTACTAATATATGTATTCACTAAGATACACTTAATAAGCCAGTTATTCAATATTTTTTTTTAAAAAAAACCATCCATTTAGACTTTTATTTAAACATTTATTCTCCCATCGACCTTTACATATACATATATAAAACATATTTATTTTTCAGAAAGACACACATTCACTGGATGGTGTCATCAGTGATGTCATGAGTGATGTCACTGACCATGTCATGAGTGATGTAATATGTGATGTCATCAGCAGTGCATTGCACGCGCAAGTTATAGTGAGTCCGACTAACTATAACGTGGGAATTTCAATGGTTATATATCAGTAAAATTTCCAGCTAACTATAACTGGTGTGAAACCTATGGTTTTTTCAGTGAATTTAATAGGTTTTTTAAATGCTGATTCCTAACTATAACTGGTGTGAAACCTATGGTTTTTTCAGTGAATATATATATATATATATATATATATATATATATATATATATATATATATATATATATATATATATATATATATATATATATATATATTCACTGAAAATAACATAGGTTTCACACCAGTTATAGTTAGGAATCAGCATTTAAAAAACCTATTAAATTCACTGAAAAAACCATAGGTTTCACACCAGTTATAGTTAGGAATTAGCATTTAAAAAACCTATTAAATTCACTGAAAAAACCATAGGTTTCACACCAGTTATAGTTAGGGATTAGCATTTAAAAAACCTATTAAATTCACTGGAAAAACCATAGGTTTCACACCAGTTTTAGTTAGCTGGAAATTTTACTGACATAAAACCATTGAAATTCCACGTTGTAGTTAGTTGGACTCACTATAACTTGCGCGCCTGCAATGCACTGCAAGGGAGAGAGGAAATGCAGACAGTTGAAATTGGATTGAGGAGTTGTGAAAGAAGTGGAGTAAAGGAACAGCGATGCAACAAAGTGAAAGAAAGGCCGTGTAAGTGAGTAAAGAGAGCTGAATAAGGGTGGAAAAAGGAAAATGAGTGTGAGACAATGGGAATACAATATAAATTACACAATGCAAACTATAGAATAAATTATACAACATGTTACATAGTTTATTTTTGCTATTCTCAGAATATATTGAATTTCACTTAAAACAGTGAGTTCAATCTCTTCATCATATAACAGCGGGAAAAAAAACACAATCTAAAAGATTGTGTTTAAAAAAAACATATAAACTTACAAATGATATATGTACACTAATCTTTGATTCACTTACTTTTCCTTGAGGCCAAATAGTAGATAGTGAAGGTCCTTTTCGTAGGGAAATACTCTGCTGTTCTCTAAAACTTCCATTTCATCGACTTTCTTTGAAAAAAGATCTAGGAACATCTGAAATAATTCTCAACGTTTTCATTCTCCTCCTTGTGTTAAGTTATGACTTATTAATCATACCTTGAACTTTCCTTAAGGTCAAATAGTGTCAGATATATGAGTATATTTTGAATTTTCTATAATTAAACTCTGAAATTACTGTTTACCCGAAGTTTTCAAAGAAAAGCTCATATGACATTTTCGCAATGTTTAAAAATTCATCTTCTCTTTTTTGATCACTCATGTTCAACATTTCCTATAAAACTGATATCACTTACTATGAGATCCACTTACAGTACCTATATGAGATAAATAATTTTAAACATTAGACTAACTAACTAACTACCTTTTATTAACTGCTCCCGTCTTCAAAGGCCAATTACCTTTACTAAAACTTTGGTTCTAAAAACACTAGGTAAGAATTTTTTAAGTCAAAAGGCAAACGTTGTTTATAAGTCAAATGAGAATCATTGCAGTAACTCCAACCTTTTTGAAATTTTAAGTAGCATGTATAATGTCCTGATGTTGTCGAAGGACCGTCATGACAAATAATAGCTACAGTTCTAAATGTTCTTCCTGAAATTGATAACTGAGAAGCCACAACATTTTTGATACAAGTTGTCAATTTAGTTTCATCAGGTCTACATCGTTGGAAAACTAAAATGACATACTGACCATAAGTTTGTATAAATAACGTGGACAGCATTGGACACTTACATTAGGTACACACCATATTATGATCAGCTGCTTTAACTAGATTATTAAATGACACTGATTTGCAGTCTGGTAAAGTCAAATATATAAATCTTTCAGTGTCTATTCTAGTAGTACTTGATAAACTACAATTGTGACAGTCATGCTGCCATTGATAAGAAAGGCTAAAAAGATTTTCTACATCTACACCTTCATCTTCCAAAACACCAAACATATACATTAAAAATTCCTGACAATCCTGCTGAATGTTCTGTGAAAATTTATCTTGACCAGAACACATGTCTAAAATATTTCGAATTTCTGTTACACTTTCTATTTTTCCTCTATCACTGCTACATTTCTGAAAACAGAATTCAATAAACCGCAGAATCTTTGATCCTGATTTTCAAAAATCTGTTCTTGTAAAGTTTTAAGAAAAAAAACCAACATTAACCACTACATTAGCCTAGCATTTGACACCAGAACTGTTTTCAAATTGAAATCCAACAACATCTTGAACAGAATGCTTTTTCTTTCTGCTTACAATTACAGTTTCATCTACTTTTTGTCTTTTTGCTACTACCTCACTGCAATTATTCTCATTTCTTCTTTTTCGGCCTACCACACGTTTTTCAAACAGAGGATATTGAGGCAAATGTGGAGCATACTCTCTTCTTAACCTATTGTATTCTTTAACACAATCTAGATCTGCACAAATCTTTGTCTCATCACACTCAATCAAGTACAATCCTGTATAAGTTCTGACTCGTGATAATGCCACATATGCCATACCCTCTTTAAACACAGAACTTCCAATGTTCACCAAAGCACTATCTACACTTAAACCTTGAGATTTATGAATTGTCACCGCATATGCCAAACAAACAGGAAACTGTTTTCGGCGAACATATAAGTCTTTTACAAGCAACAATCTAGCAGAACAACGACTGATTTGTTGTACTTGCTCAATGCCATCAAATTTTATTTTCAAAAATTCTATTCCATCTCTATTTCTATAATTCACAAAATCAACAACATGACCCATTGCTCCATTTACCAGACCTCTTTCAACATTTAAATTCCTTATCAAAATGATACGACAATTTAAACACACATTCAGAGTCTTTTCAAAACCAGCTGTTTTAGATATACTTTTCTCTAATGAATTTAATTTTGTTTTCAAATTTTCTGACAAAACAATTGTCGCACCAATATGCTCTATTTTATCTATTGCTTCCAGTTTCACAATCTCTTCATTTTCTAACTTTAACATTTTGTTGTGGAAGATGGAACATTCTTGCAGAGTTGGCATCAAACATATCCCAGATTTCTTCTCAGTAATTTTTTAAAAAATATTCTCTGGAAGAATGTTTTCATTTGGATACAAATTTGAAATTAATCGAGCATGTAAAGCTTCTTTCCCAAGCTCACTTACTTTTCCGATTCTTACATCTTGTAGAATATTTTTATAATCTTCATCCTTTGCCTGCCGCATATTTTGATTCAGAAAAGGGGGTGGTGATGAACAGAGTGTCTGAATTAAGCAGACCACTCTTACCCAGTCCAAAGATCAGGGCTTGATGCATCACCGTTTTTTAGCTCACTGCACCATCCCAGCTCAGAACTTGGCTATATGAAAATTAGTCTGACCCTGGCCCAGTGCATCATGGGAACAGGGCAGACCAAACTACCAAGCCAATTCTTGTACTGGGAGGGAAACAAGCTTCCGGGGACCGGTTTCTGGCATTTCAGCCGTCTTCAGCCCGGCTTGCTTGAATCCTGATGGTGCAATGAGCAAGGGACTCACATCTGAGTATACCCTTCCACGCTTATGGTGGACAAAAATGATTCAGAAAAGGGGGTTGTGATGAACAGAGTGTCTGAATTAAGCAGACCTTTCTTACCCAGTCCAAAGATCAGGGCTTGATCCATCACCGTTTTTAGCTCACTGCAACATCCCAGCTCAGAACTTGTCTATATGCAAATTAGTCTGACCCTGGCCCAGTGCATCATGGGAACAGGGCAGACCAAACTGCAAAAGCCAATTCTTACACTGGGAAGGAAACAGGCTTCCGGGGACCGGTTTCTGGCATTTCAGCCGTCTTCGGCCCGGCTTGCTTGAATCCTGATGGTGCATTGAGCAAGGGACTCACATCTGAGTATACCCTTCCACGCTTATGGTGGACAAAAATGATTCAGAAAAGGGGGTTGTGATGAACAGAGTGTCTGAATTAAGCAGACCTTTCTTACCCAGTCCAAAGATCAGGGCTTGATCCATCACCGTTTTTAGCTCACTGCAACATCCCAGCTCAGAACTTGTCTATATGCAAATTAGTCTGACCCTGGCCCAGTGCATCATGGGAACAGGGCAGACCAAACTGCAAAAGCCAATTCTTACACTGGGAAGGAAACAGGCTTCCGGGGACCGGTTTCTGGCATTTCAGCCGTCTTCGGCCCGGCTTGCTTGAATCCTGATGGTGCATTGAGCAAGGGACTCACATCTGAGTATACCCTTCCACGCTTATGGTGGACAAAAATGATTCAGAAAAGGGGGTGGTGATGAACAGAGTGTCTGAATTAAGCAGACCACTCTTACCCAGTCCAAAGATCAGGGCTTGATCCATCACCGTTTTTTAGCTCACTGCACCATCCCAGCTCAGAACTTGGCTATATGCAAATTAGTCTGACCCTTGCCCAGTGCATCATGGGAACAGGGCAGACCAAACTACCAAGCCAATTCTTATACTGGGAAGGAAACAAGCTTCCGGGGACCGGTTTCTGGCATTTCAGCCATCTTCGGCCCGGCTTGCTTGAATCCTGATGGTGCAATGAGCAAGGGACTCACATCTGAGTATACCCTTCCATGCTTATGGTGGACAAAAATGATTCAGAAAAGGGGTGGTGATGAACAGAGTGTCTGAATTAAGCAGACCACTCTTACCCAGTCCAAAGATTAGTGCTTGATCCATCACCGTTTTTTAGCTCACTGCACCATCCCAGCTCAGAACTTGGCTATATGCAAATTAGTCTGACCCTGGCCCAGTGCATCATGGGAACAGGGCAGACCAAACTACCAAGCCAATTCTTATACTGGGAAGGAAACATGCTTCCGGGGACCGGTTTCTGGCATTTCAGCCGTCTTCGGCCCTGCTTGCTTGAATCCTGATGGTGCAATGAGCAAGGGACTCACATCTGAGTATACCCTTCCACCCTTATGGTGGACGAAAATGATTCGGAAAAGGGGGTGGTGATGAAAAGACTGTCTGAATTAAGCAGACCACTCTTACCCAGTCCAAAGATCAGGGCTTGATCCATCCCCGTTTTTTAGCTCACTGCACCATCCCAGCTCAGAACTTGGCTATATGCAAATTAGTCTGACCCTGGCCCAGTGCATCATGGGAACAGGGCAGACCAAACTACCAAGCCAATTCTTATACTGGGAAGGAAACAAGCTTCCGGGGACCGGTTTCTGGCATTTCAGCCGTCTTCGGCCCGGCTTGCTTGAATCCTGATGGTGCAATGAGCAAGGGACTCACATCTGAGTATACCCTTCCACGCTTATGGTGGACAAAAATGATTCAGAAAAGGGGGTGGTGATGAACAGAGTGTCTGAATTAAGCAGACCACTCTTACCCAGTCCAAAGATCAGGGCTTGATCCATCACCGTTTTTTAGCTCACTGCACCATCCCAGCTCAGAACTTGGCTATTTGCAAATTAGTCTGACCCTGGCCCAGTGCATCATGGGAACAGGGCAGACCAAACTACCAAGCCAATTCTTATACTGGGAAGGAAACAAGCTTCCGGGGTGGATCACGGTGATGGATCAAGCCCTGATCTTTGGACTGGGTAAGAGTGGTCTGCTTAATTCAGACACTCTGTTCATCACCACCCCCTTTTCTGAATCGTTTTTGGCCACTATAGGTGTGGCAGGGTATACTCAGACATGAGTCCCTTGCTCACTGCACCACCAGGATTCAAGCAAGCCGGGCCGAAGATGGCTGAAATGCCAGAAACTGGTCCCCGGAAGCTTGTCTCCTTTCCGGTAAAGAATTGGCTTGGTAGTTTGGTCTGCCCTGTTCCCATGAGGCACTGGGTCAGACTAATTTGCATATAGCCAGGTTCTGAACTGGGGTGATGCAGTGAGCTAAATAACGGAGATGGATCAAGCCCTGATCTCTTGACTTGGTAAGAGTGGTCTGCTTAATTCAGACACTCTGTTCATCACCACCCCCTTTTTGAATCGTTGTCGCATATTTTGAAGCAGTTCTGCATATTTAAAATTTAACCATATATTAACGTTTCCAATGCTTCCAAGCGACTTCCTGGTATCTTCATACGTGAGCATTTTAAACTCTGGTTGTCCTTTTACTGGAGTCAACTACAGTAGATCTCCAAAAACAATAATGTGTTTTCCTCCAAATAACACATCATACTCTGTTCTAAGAATTTCTTGCATTCTCAAATGCACAAAAGCAAGGATTAGATTTGAGACCATGCTTACTTCATCAATGATAAGAAGTTTCATTTTCTTCAGGACTCTGGAAACTTCAGAACACGCATCTCCAGATAGCTTGTTGTAATGCAATTTATTATCATGCTCAACTGGCAGCATCAGTAAACGATGTAGAGTAATCTCTTTAATGTTATGTGCTGCCAGTGCAGTTGGCGCGGTTACAACACAAGACAGCGGTGATTCAGTCCTTTTCTGCAAATAAGTTGCAATGGCTTTAATCAGAAAACTTTTTCCTGTTCCCGCTTCTCCACTTACGTACAGTCGGACAGGCTTAAATGATGTACATGAGCACTCTTTTTTCTCATGTCTGAATCCATGTTCTATCTGTTCTGTGACTTCGTCATATATCATTTTCTGCTCAACGTTTAGTTGCTTTACCAAATCTTTTAAGTTAACTACATCCTCTTGAGCTTGTTCCATAGCTCTTTCCACCTCATCCATGGCAGTTGCAGCTTCATTTTGTATAATTGGTCCTCCTAGTGGATCCTGACTCAATGAAGTAGAACTCTGACTGTCTTGAGAACTGTCTCTAGCAATCTCTTCAGCAATTGTGGTTTCTTGCTCTATTTCTTTGTTCAACATTTGCAGATAATTTGGAAACACAGGACATTCTATGGTATCTTTGGTTGCATTAAAAGAGTATTCATAACAGAGAAAATTTCCAAGTAGTTCCTCTTCTGTACGCCATGGCTTAAAGAGTTGCAAAAGAGCTAAATAGTAAAATTCTCTTTTGTCTGGAGATTCGCAACAACATTTTTGATGATTAATCAAATGGCATTTTCTCTGCTTCACTAGACATCCTTCATACCCAATGACAGCATATTTTCCATTATTGATATCTTCTGTGATGTTCCTCTTATAACTGTAGTTTTGCAGAACTTCATACAAACAAGTGTTCTCAAGGTGAGTACTTCTATTTGGATAGTATGTATCCAACATGTTTGTCTTCCAAATATCTGTACTGTTTGGTTCTTTCTCCGCCAAATATTCAATTTCTTGTACAGATTTCAAAACTCGGTTTCGTGTTGCAGCAAGACCTAGACTCACCCAAATGATTGTTCTTGATTTGGCATAGAGACTTGCTGATGATAACCGATCAGAACATTCATATGCTCCAATTTCTCGATACGACAACGTCTTCAGACTGAAACTGTATAATTTTTTACTTATACTCTTTTCATGTGAAATGTCTTCCCACAAATTTTCTTCAGTTCAGTCTTTTCTTTTTTTGTGATGTAAGACGTCACATATCGAGCCACAGCAATAGAGTTGTCAGCAACGAACTGAATATCCATGTTAGCCTTCCACATGGATAAAATTACTGGGTTGTAGTCGTTGATGTACTTGGACTCTTCGTTTCTTTTTAAATTGTATGTATTTTTTGGTGATTTCCTTGTCACAGTATGTCGCAGAGAAGACATCAAATTATTTACTCTTCCTTAAGAAATCACTGGTCGTGGAAACGCGAAACGACATTTCATGTAGAATTTCTCCTTGTTTTTACATTTTCGACGACAGTACTTTCCACAACGATGAGATTGAAAACGTAAAACTTGTTGCCTTAAATAGTTTTCTTCAGTAGTTTTCGGAACAGCACATGTTGAATATTCTTCAATGAAACTCAACACTGTCATCCGAATAGGTTCCAAATTTGGGTGCATCTTTAATCCATAACAACATATGTATGTGAGGAGCACCTCTCGCTTGATACGCCTTCCTCCAAAAGAAATTCAAAACCTCTCCAAGGGGAGGATTTTTTTTGTTGGTAATAAAAGACATCATAGCTTCAAATCTATGATTAAAATATCTGCAAACATTCACTGGATCCAAAGAACACAGTTCTCCAGGTGTGTTCAATTCTATATTTTGTATGTTTCCATTTGCCTCTTGTAGAAATTGAAGTAAGTCGTCCCATGCATACTCAGCACAGCTAAGAGTGAGAAACCATGTAGGAGTTCCTAAGTTTCTTAGCATACATTTCAATTCCCCATGACGACGGAACCAATACTCGTTTGTTCCACGCTGACATGCCATGAGATTGATTAGCTGAGATTCCAAAATACTGTCTTGCAGATTGACTTTCTCCATAAAGTCCCTCGCCGAAACATTTTGCAGATGAGCTCCACCTTTCAGTATATGATTAACTGCATAAGAAAGCCCAGACAAATCACTTTCATACAGTAGATGAAACAAATACGGAATCCATTGCCGAAACCTTGGATCTTCAGCATATAATCTTAAAGTCCGGTATTCAGCTGCAGGAATTTGAACTGGTCGGTCATCATATCGTCCACCTCGACCTGTTGGAAATAACTGTGGAAAACAACGAGCTTGCAAACTTTCGTCCCATACACTAATAGGACTTCCTTTTGCTGCTTTCATTTGAAACAAGTCAATTGCATTCCCCATTACTTCTTTGGAATGCAAAGGATGAACAGTATAATGTTCATATATTTCTTCACTTCTAGACACATCAACTTTTTCAATTTGGCCAACTGAACAATCACTGTCTTCTTCTGTAACTGTTTCCTCTGCTCCAACACTTACATTTTTGTAGTACTCATTGTTTTTGACCAAATACAACGTTGCCTTTTTTGACTTTCCTAACATCCACTAAATCTTGCCAGATTTTCTTACTCTTTGTCGGAACCCCATTAACTAGAATAACCAGAGGATCCTCTTCTACTCTTTCTACACCAATTGTATCAATATTTTTCTTGACATCTAGAGGCAAATAAACAACTCTTCCCTTTAATCCTCTTTGTAAATCTGTAGGAGGTAATTTCCCTATCTTAGGCTCCATGCGAACAATAGCTTGAAAAGGATGGACACATTGAATCAAAATTGATTCATAAGTATTTAAATCCATCAATTCAGTAGGAATTTCTGTCAACTGAAGATTATTATGAACAGTTCTAGCAGGCATTCTATTTTCATTTAATTTTTTCAAACAATAAGTACAAATACGTTGATCAAAACTCAAATCGAAAGAATTCTCCACCAACAAATAACTTACAAAATCCTTCCATTCACTATAATTTTCCAATTCACATTTTGCATATAAATCAACTAACCTAGTCTGAATCTTATAATGAGTCCGTCGACAACACACACAAGTTAATTTAGGCCTTTCACTTGATTTCACCTGAAACTTGGTAATTTCCTCGTCAAACTTTTCTATACTTGAAATCTGTACATTGTCTTCCACATTACCATCCATTACTATATCCATTTCTACACTGTCCTCTTTGTTCCCAAAATACCAAACTCAATTTCTTCACAAATAGTCTTCACATCTACTTCAGATCCATGCAAAAGAGCACTGTTTAACTGTTTAAGCTTAAGTGCTGGACTTTTTGCATAATACAACCTTCTTACTAATTTCCTCACCTTATTATGATGCACTGCTAACATCCTAAAATGGTGAAAAACACTCTGACATACTTTTCTAGAAAGACAAGCCAGTGAATGCTGTGGTGTCGCGCTCTAGCCTTCTGCGGCCAGCGTGATGATGTGCTGCACAGGAGCTAGAGCAGGAGACTGACGCATGCGCGTAGAGTGTAAGGAAAGCGCGCGAGAGAGGCTAACGGGCAGAAGCGACCGTAGCTGGAGAGAGTTAGACGCTCGGCGCTCTATGAGAAGGAAAGTTGTTAAACAGTGAATAAAGTAAGCAGTTCTCCTACCCTTGCTTCTTGTGCTTTGTGGGGACAATCATACAACATTACAGTGGCGACGAGGACTGGGATCACCCCACTGTTTCCACACGGCTTCACTGAGAAACGGCAACGAGAACACGAGGACTCAGGAGCAGGTCGAAGTCGACCTGATCGAGACAGCAGTATTCTCCTCCATAGAGCATGGCAGCAGCGGAAATCCAGAGTAACCAGCATAATAGCGGCACCGGACTACAAACATTGAAAGGTCAGTGCAGACCTGGAGAACGGAAAGGCCTTAAGCCAGGACCCTGGCTGACAGAAGGGACAGTGAGACGGAGGAAGAAAGTCCACCTTCCCCCAGCACTACACAAGGTGCTGACAATAGCACTCCTGGCAGTCCCAGAGGCCGAGGAGACGCCTCGATCGGAGAAAGATCCACCAGTGCGCCAGGCAGCCCGGGGAACCAGGCAGAGGGACCCAGAACGGAGCCTAGAATGGCCAACCAGGCGACTTCACTAACGGCCCCCGTCCCCTTCCTACCCAGACCGGGGGAACCCCTAATGAAGTGGGAGGATTGGAGGGAGTACTTCAAGAACTACGTGGAGGCCTTGGAAGATGAGAACGGTGAACCATTCCCCAGTGCTAGGAAGAAAAGGCTGCTACTGTACAACCTGGGCCCGGAGGGAGTGCGAGTGTTCGCGAACATAGTACCCAAAGAGAGGCCTGACACAGATGTAGACGTCTTCAAAAACGCTCTGGAAGACCTAGACAACCACTACCGCCCAGCAGTGTGTGTATCAATCGACTGGTACAATTTCCAGCAACGGAAACAGGAGGAAGGAGAGTCGATAGATGACTACGTAGCAGCCCTGAGATGCCTTGCAATCACATGTAGATATGGACAGCTACAGGACGAGTACATCAAAGATCAGATAGTCATGCACACAACAAACAAATCTGTCCAGGACAAGCTATGGGCTCAAGGTGAAGCGTCACTCAAAGACGTCATAGCCATGGTAAAAAAAGCAGAACTGTCGAAACGCTGCGTAGACGCAGCTAAAAGAGAAAACGCGCAAAAGCTAATGGTCAACAAGATCGACGAGGCTCCCGCAGCATACAAGCAGAAGGGGTCCACAAGCGAACGTAGACAGGACATGAGGTGGACAGGGAAACTGCCCACTCCAGGAAGGCAGCCCTCGGACAACAAATATTCGTGCTACAGGTGTGGAAGCACGGCCCACTCGGCGCAAGACAAACGGTGCCCGGCGTTTCGCGCCAGATGCGCCTTCTGCGGCCTTGTCTGCCATTTTGAGAAGGTGTGCCGCAAAAAGGGGAAGAAGGCCATGGTGAAGTGCATTGATCTACCCTAGTCGGTAGAGCTGCCGGAAGAAGACCTGGAGGACGACGACATGGTCCTGTGTGTGGAGGATCAAGTGCTGAATGTGACAGGCAAGCGCACAGATAAGCCACGCACGGACATGTTCATTGGCGGAGTAAAAGTACACATAGCAATCAACTCGGGATCCCCGTGGACCATAGTACAGCGATCTGTGTGGGAAGAGGACTTTGTACCCACTCTGGGGCCGATGCTACACCCACCAGATATCCGTCCAATCTCTTACACCAGCAACGCATTCCCCATAGTGAGTTTCCACGCACTGAAGTTCGAATTCAGAGGCAGATCGGCCACATGCAAGCTATACGTGGCAGAGAGGGGGCCCTCGGTACTAGGCTGGAGAGACCAAGGCGACCTGGGGATTAAGCTAGATCCCGGCGGCAAAGAGCAAATCCTACTGACAGACGACAGCCAATCGCCCCAACAAGATGAACTGAAGCAGGCCTTTCCCAAAGTCTTCGGAGGCACAGTAGGAAAGCTGGAAAAATTCGTACATAAGATAATACTCAAGGAGGGTGCCCACCCAGTGTCCCACAAGGTCAGAAACATCCCCATCGCCATTAAAGAAGCGGTC
Source organism: Lissotriton vulgaris (assembly GCF_964263255.1). Classification (NCBI taxonomy): domain Eukaryota; kingdom Metazoa; phylum Chordata; class Amphibia; order Caudata; family Salamandridae; genus Lissotriton; species Lissotriton vulgaris. Next base: position 1,201,430,044 of record NC_141687.1, read on the forward strand.
CAACAGGAACTCCAAAGGTTAGAAGACCAGGGAATCATAGAACCGATTGACAGTTCCGAATGGTTGGCCCCGTTGGTCGTAGCCCGGAAACCCAACGGCAAAGTCCGTTTATGCGTGGACCTCCGGGAGCTCAACAAGTGCCTGATAGTGGAGAAGTTCCCCCTTCCGAGGATTGAAGAAATGTTGGCGAAAACGAAAGGAGTGTCATGGTTTTCCACCATCGACCTCACGTCGGCGTATCACCAAGTCGACCTACGCCCATCGAGCAGAAAATACCCCTCATTCATCACACCCTTTGGGTGCTATCAGTTTCGCCGCATGCCCTTTGGTCTGGCCTCTGCGGCTGCAGTGTTCCAGAAACTAATGCATCGCCTGTTTAAGGACCTACCAGGATTGCAGTATTTCCAGGACGACATCCTGATCATGGGAACAAACCAAGAAGACCACGACAGTAAACTAACCAAAGTGCTAACTGTTCTCCAAGACAAGGGTCTCACTGCGGAGTGGAGCAAGTGCAAGCTACGCATGTCATCAGTCACGTACCTGGGCCACGAGATAGGGAGTCACGGCATTTCTCCCAAAAGGCAGAACGTGAGAGCCATTTGTGATGCCAGAGCCCCAGTCAACAAGGAGGAAGTTCGGTCATTCCTTGGAATGGCCGAATACTACAGCAAATTCGTCAGACACTTTGCTACCAAGACTCATAACCTGCGCCAGCTCATCAGGGACAAGTCGACGTTTAGATGGGAAGCTGAGGCACAAAGTGAGTTCGAAGGTTTGAAAAAGGACATCAGTGAGGCGGTACCCCTACATGGCTACGACCCCAAGGGCAACTCCATATTGGCAACTGATGCAAGTTACAAAGGTTTGGGAGCAGTGCTCGCACAAGAAAGGAGGGATGGCACAGTAGAGACTTTGCGTCCCGGGCACTATCCCCCACTGAACAAAAATATAGCGTCATTGAAAAAGATATGCTGGCCGTCACATGGGCCATGGGGAAATTCAGGCAATTCATCTGGGGCACCCGGTTCAATCTACAAACTGACCACAAACCATTGGTCAAGGTGCTGACATCTTGCGGCCACAAAATAGCCACACCACGCATTGCCAAGATGACGCTTAAGCTGCTGGACTATACGTATGATGTAGAATACCTGCCAGGGACTCGGAAATAAAGTAGCAGACTACTTAAGCAGAGCCTCTGCCATGGAAGATGCACCTGTAACCCCACCAGGAGAGGATGAAATGGTGGCGGACATGGCCGACACGGAGTCAATGATAAGCAGGCAAGAATGGACTGATGCGTATGAAAGTGACCAAGAGATAGCGGAAGTCAAACAATATCTCATCTCAGGTTGGCCTGAAAAGCGGAATCTCAAAGCGGACCTGAGAAAGTATTTTGAGATTCGTGAGGAATTGTCGTTGTGTGACTCTGGGATTTTCATGTACCGAGGGGACAGAGTGATACCGCCGAGGTCTATAATTCCAGCGCTGCTGAACCAACTTCATGAGGGGCACCTAGGCATCGTGAAGACGAAAGCCCGGGTCAAATAGATGTACTGGTGGCCCGGCATGGACACTCAGATCGAAAAGCAAGTGAGAGAATGCCGTCAGTGCCAAGGAGCAGATAAAATCTTGAGACCATTGAGACCAGCGCTGGGAGAATTTGACCGACCCCAAAACCCATGGGAAGATATTGCTGTGGACATCCTTGGACCCGTCCTCGACAACAGAGGTACAGGCAAATATCTGTGTGTGGTCGTAGATAAATACTCGAAATGGCCGGAAATCGAGGTGCAGGAAACCATGGACACGGATACTGTATTGAAATTTCTCACCTCACTGTTCTTGAGAGAAGGAATACCTAAGACAATATTAAGTGACAATGGGCCACAGTTCACTTCGGACAAATGGACCAGGTACATGAACAGAAACAGGATAAAATCTAAGCACACGGCAGTCTATCGCCCAGCGTGTAACAGAGCGGTTCAACCGCGTATTGATGGGGTCCATTCAAGCCGCCATAATGTAAGGGAAGGACTGGGAAGGAGAGGTCCAAAACATGTTATGGGCCTACAGAATCACCCCGACAGGGCTAGGATACAGCCCTTTCCAAATCCTGAGAGGCAGGTTCCCCTTCACCAGAGACAATGTGGTGTGGAGAGAGAAGACGGTGACTAGTAAATGGTCGCCGGCAGTGGTACAGCACAATCTGGAAAAAGCTCAGAAAGTGTATGCTGCACATTACAATAAGCGGCACAACACCAAGGGCACCGTTCTGGAAAAAGGGGAGTGGGTTAGGGTCAAACTCCGGACTCTCCAAAGGAAGGGCGACAGCAAGTACAGCATACCCTTGCAGGTCCAAGAAGTGCGTGGAAGAGCGGCCTTACTCAGCGATGGGAGAGTATGGTCCCAGGATCGCATGGCAAGAGTCAACAGAATCATGCAGTGGCCGACAGTTAAAGTAGAGGAGGCTGAAGAGCTCCAACTACCCGGCGGAGAGAACGAGATGGAGACATGTGAGGAAAGACTGGTGGCCAAAGACAATGAAAGGAACAGAGAATCACAGACATTGGAAGAAGCGGGAAGCATCGGAACCCCTGGTGGGGAAATGGAAGAAGGTACTCAAGTGGACACCAGGAGTTCCCCTGTAGGAGGTAACGGAGAAGAGTCCAATATGGTAAGGCGCACCCGTGCCGGAAGAGCGGTCACCTTGCCCTCTCGATTTAAAGACTTTGAGATGAGTGACTTTTAAGTTTGGACTTTGTTATTATTGTTTGATGGTAAAAGGAGGAGATATGTGGTGTTGCGCTCTAGCCTTCTGGGGCCAGCGCGATGACGTGCTGCGCAGGAGCTAGAGCGGGAGGCTGACGCATGCACGTAGAGTATAAGGAAAGCGCGCGAGAGAGGCTAACGGGCAGAAGCGACCGTAGCTGGAGAGAGTTAGACGCTCGGCGCTCTATGAGAAGGAAACTTGTTAAACAGTGAATAAATTAAGCAGTTCTCCTACCCTTGCTTCTTGTGCTTTGTGGGGACAATCATACAACATTACAAATGCCCATGCAAATCTGTGTTTTCTCTCACTCTGCAAGGATCTAACTCTTGCAAGATCTTCACTTTCTGTTTTACACTTTTCTTACTATATGTACGTAAGAAATTCCGAAGCAAATCGATTGAATCCTGTTGCACACTACAAATACTACTGCACTTCCATGTATACACTGGACCCTTAGTACGTCTCCCTAAAACTTCATCAGCTAACACCTCTTCTGCATCTCTAGACACAAGTTTCTCTTTTTCCATCGGACAACCATCTTTCACCTCATATGCTCGACCACTGATGTCAACTGCATGCACCAAATCATTTTCCTGAAAGTAACTCTCCTCAGTAAAAAATGGCTCAGAACTTGAACTATGCATCCATTCTCCAGAAAATACTTCACAAAAATTAGTCCGATTAATTATTCTTTTCCATCTACTGTTCGATTTGAAAACATCAATTGCCTTGTTAAGTATCCTAATTCTATTGATTACTAAAATAAATAATTTTTTCTTAACTTCAAAAGCCTGATCAACAATCTTCTCTACACTTTTCTTTTTCTTGTAAAAAGCAGCTCTCTGTTTACCTTTCTTTTCATTCTTTAGCAAATTTAAAACTACCCTATTGCAAAACATTCGTCTACGAATGTCCCTAAATACATTTTGCCTTCTACTGCTATCCATACTCTTCTCTCCTGCTCCAGTAGAGAATTTTTTTGAGGGCCTCTCCTTCCTTTTCAAATTTGCTCTCTCCTTCTGGATCTTCACATTACCGTTAAAATTTGTTTCTGTTCTACATATGTTGCGAAAAAAAGACTTAGTTGTCTTACCAGGAGCTTTTTTGGTGTTTTTTGAACTACTTGTTGTAGAGGATTCCTTTAATTCCGTTGCTGATTTTGTTCTATTCCGTATGGTATTTTTTCTTCTCCTTTGCCTTGACGGCATTTTTGCTTACTTTTCAAATGTTGATTTCAATCTGTGGTAAAGAAAAAAATAACACATTATAGACCACTATTAGCAAACAACAAAGCAATGACAATAAGCAAACGATATAAACACTAATTTGCAACATATCTAAGTTTATACCACAGCAACTATATAACTAGGAGTAAGACAAAAAAAAACAGCTAGAGGGAGTAACAAAAAAACACAGAGAGACTCAGACAAAGAAATAGGTAGAGGGAGTAAAACATACAAAAGGACTAAGACAAAGAGAGTGTATAATATGTTGAAAGACAGAAAAAGGATGTAATAGGGAGAGAGAGTAAGTAAAAAAAAGGGAGTAAGTCAGAAAAAGGATGTAACAGGGTGTAAAACAGAGAGAGGGTGTAACAGGAAGTAACACAGAGAGAGGATGTTAGAAGAGAAAAGGTTGTAAAAGAGACTAAAACAGAGAAAGCCTGTAAAGGAAGAGACAGAGAGTAAGTTTGAGAGAGGGTGTAAGAGGAAGTAAATCAGAGACAGGATGTTACAAGAAGTATGGAAAGGGGCGACCACTCGGTCCCCCCGAACGTATGGTAGGGTGCCCTGACCCCCCCGGGAAACCATTTTGGGCGGGGGGCGTGTCCCGGCTGGTATGCCCGAAGCGGCGTAGCCGGGGCGCGCCTTTTCCCGCCCAAGAGGGGTTGTCCTAGACACCTACACCGTTGGCCACGCCCCGTAGGCGGATCGGAGGAGGGTACACGCCCTCCCGAGGAAGAATAAAAGAGCAACAATCTAAGGAAGCATCCTCTTGTTCCTGTGCTAGGAAGCTGCACCTCCCCGTTGCACGTGAGCCCGAGACGGAACAAGGAACCAATTTTGAGAACTTGTAATTTTTGTGTTTCTCCTTTCAGTGATTCCGAAGCTTTGGATCCAGGACCTCGAGTCAAATAGCCGTGAACGATGCCTGGCAAGAAGGTCGGAAAGAAGGTGGGGACCGAACAAATGCTTCGCATGCTGGTGAAAGACATGGCGAACATGAAGAAGCAGATGGCGGCAATGAACGGGACAGGTAGACCGAAGAAAGTCATCGGGCCAGCATTGCCGGGAGTAGTCCCTGCCGGGAGAGGTAAAAGGGCCAGGAATAGGGCGGCAGGGGGGGAGGCCCCAGTTCCCGAGTCACCTCCAGCGAGCCCGGTCAGTCCAGTGGAGGCCCCAGTTCCGAGCCCGAACGAGGGACAGCCGATCCCTGTGGTAGTTACACCCGTTAACGAGGGGGATATGCCTCCTGAGCTGGCCGCCCAGTTGGCGGCGTGGTTAGGCAAGAGCAACGAGGGTGCTGTGGCACCGGGAGACACGGCCGAGGAGGCCAGGTTAATAATGAAGCAGTTGCGGCAATCGAGAGATGCTGCGAAGGCACCTTGTCCTCTTGTTTCCCCGCAGAATCCCTCGGACCAATCGGCGTTGAGCGTTGGAAAGGCAGCAACGACAGTTCCAGCTACTGGTTCGGGTAAGCAGCCGTTGCCAATGGCGGGGGAGGGATCGTTACCCTCAAGGAGGGAAAAGGTGGTCCAACATATCCCGATGGATGTGAAAGAAAGGATTTGGGCGGATAAATATGTGAACATGTTTTCGCTGTTGACCGATCACTATGAGATAGAGCACGTTAAAAATCAGAAGGAGTTGTTGCATCCGAGTGTATGGCGTGCCAAAATGGCGGGTTTCAGGGTAGATGAAACGATCGCTAATTGGGCCAGAGCGTTTGGAATATTCACTGCAATCATGGGGGAACGTAGGCCTGAAGTATTGTCGGAATGAGCTTGTTACCAGACACGTATAATGGAATTTTATGAAACGTATGAAGGCAATCAATGGATGGGTTATGATAACAAATTTCGTAAGGCCAAGGAGCACGACTCATCCCTGACGTGGGATTGTTTCGACTCCATTTCTTGGCAGAAGCAGGTTATGCCGAACACGACGAAGTCGTCTTCTTTCGGCGGGAATGGGGCCGAGGCTTCCCGCCATTATATGGCGGCGCCCTTTCGGGCGGGCGCCAACAGTGAACAGCACACAAGAAATAACGGGAACTCGGGTAGAAAAGGGGTCTGTTGGAGCTTTAACAGGGGCAAGTGCACTAGGCCACAAGGGTCATGCAAGTTCAGGCATGAGTGTGCAGGGTGCGGACAGTCTTCACACCCCGAGAGTTCGTGCAGAGCCAAGAATGGTGATACAGGAGGTAGAGGAGGGGCCAAACAGGTCTAACGTCGACCGAGGGGCACCGTTACCTACTCCCGTTGATATCATGGCAATGATCCCTTGGCTGAACGAATACCCTGATCATGTCTCTGCCGGGGTGTTGCGAGACGGTTTCTCATATGGTTTCCACATCCCGGCGGGGGATTTTCGGGGGGAAGCACAGTGTAAGAACCAACTATCGGTTCAACAAAATACGGCGGTGGTACAGGCAAAGCTTGCAAAGGATGCGGCCCGAGGTCGGGTTACGGGTCCATATGGAAACCCGCCGGTTGTTAACTTTGTTTGTTCACCGTTGGGAGTAGTCCCCAAGAAGGACCCGGGTGAGTTCAGGTTAATCCATAATTTGTCCACTCCTAAGGGTCTTTCGGTGAACGATGCGATTGACCCGGGAGTTTGTTCGGTGCGGTATGCATCCTTTGATGAGGCCGTCGCCATGTTAAATCGCCTGGGGCCCGGAGCGCTGATGGCTAAATCAGATATCGAGTCAGCGTTCCGGTTGCTCCCGGTACACCCACACGATCAGCGTCTCTTAGGTTTTGTGTTTCAAGGACGCTACTACATGGACAAATGTATGCCGATGGGTTGTTCCATCTCTTGTGCGTATTTTGAGAAGTTCAGTACCTTTTTGCAATGGGCGTTCACCAGAGCCACGGGCTTTACGCAGGTTATGCATTACCTTGATGATTTTCTGTTTCTGGGGGCAGCTGGGGACACGGAATGTGCACAGGCTTTGAGGGAATTCTGTAATCTCATGAAACGTTTTGGCGTGCCATTGGCACCAGGCAAAACGGTAGGGCCATCTACTTCACTCGAGTTTCTGGGAATTGAGCTCGATTCGGTAGAGGGGTGCTTCCGTTTGCCCAAGGAGAAGGTAATGAAATTTATAGCCTCACTTAAAATGTACCTCGGTGAGAAAAAAGTAACTCTCCATCAGTTGCAGCAGGCTGTGGGTCAGCTTAACTTTGCCCTTAGAGTGATACCGATGGCTCGCCACTTTTCCCGCTCTATCGCACAAGCCATGGTTGGCCTCAAGGAAGGGCACCACCGCACACGACTGTCAGCAGAGGTTCGCCAAGATATGCGCATATGGCTGGCATTTCTGGCGGATATCAACGGTCGCGTCGTGTGGAACAAACCGCCAGCTTCCTCCAAGGAGCTGGGGTTGTGGACCGACTCGGCGGGGAGTGTGGGCTTTGGCGCCATCTTTGGTAACCAATGGTCAGCACGAACATGGCCGGCGTGGTGGCACGATAGTGGGCTCACAGGTAACATTGGGTTTCTTGAGCTGTTCCCTATTCTGGTGGCCTTGAGAACATGGCCAGAAGGGTTTCGTGATCGCACTGTGGTGTTCTGGTCTGATAATATGACAGTTGTTGAATGTATCAATAATCAGGCAGCACGCTGCAAATGGATTTTGAGCTTGCTGAAAGAAATTGTCCTGCTATGTATGAGACTAGACGTCCACTTTAGGGCAAGACACGTGCCTGGGGTACTGAACCAGGCGGCTGATGCACTCTCTCGTTCCCACATGCAGGCCTTCCGGGGTTTTCTGCCCTTAGCGGACTTGGTGGCGGCACCATTTCCCGAAGCTCTCTGGTCTCTCTGTGCCCCGGATTACAAAACCTCGTGGGAGAGAGCCTAGCACCCAGGACAAGGAAGGCATATGAAGGGGCGTTCCGTTTCTATTGGGAATTTTTGGGTTCAGCTAGGGGGGAGCATTGGGGGCAGGAGGAGTATGTCCTGAAATTTTCTGGTATCACTACATCAGGCAGGCCGATCACAGACAACAGCCAATAGGCACAGGGCCGCCATTGCCTTCATGGCGCAGGCTCATGGCATCCGGGACCCCACATCGTCCTTTCTCGTAAAGAAGGCTCTGCGTGGGTGGCAACGCCTTGAGGGTCGTAGAGTGGATGAGAGGCACCCGATAGGTCTAGAAAGGTTGTCCCTGTTAATGTCCGTACTCCCTGCGACATGTTCATCTCAATCAGAGACAGTGCTGTTCCGGGCCGCTTTTGCATTAGCATTCCATGGGGCTATGCGGGTGAGCGAACTGGTAGCGAGGAATAAGCAGGATACGGGGGGAGGTCTGTGTCGAGAACACATTCAAATTAAGGGTGAGACGATGGTAGTCTCAATAGCCAGGTCCAAGACCGATCAGGGAGCGATCGGGGACTGTGTGGTAGCCCAGCGGATTCCAGGGTCCCCCATGTGCCCGGTAAAATGCGTGGAGGAGTATTTAGCGCAGAGGGCGGCATCATGAGGGGGAAGCTTGCTGAGGCACACCGACGCCACCCCACTGACTAGGTTTCAGTTCCAGCGGGTGTTAACAATGGCAATCGCAGCAGCGGGCTTGAACCCGAGCGATTTTGGGACCCATTCCTTCCGGATAGGGGCTGCTACAGAGGCTACAGCCAGGGGTCTGAGTGTTGAAAAGGTGAAACAGTTGGGGCGTTGGTCCTCGAATTGTTATAAAAGGTATGTGCTGTTGCACATGTTGTGAAGCCAATGTCATGCAATCACGCTTCTCGTTTTCTGTTTGGTTTACAGTTTCGCGAGCAGGCTTTGCGGGGCGGACTGTGCAGTTGACCCGACACCTGGGGACCAGCGGTCAAAGATCACCGGCTGAGGGAAGAGTGGTGTGGGTCGTTGGACACTCATACGTGAGGCGAGCCGCGGACGTATTCAAAGCAGGTGACATGATTCACGTGGCTGGGGAATACGGGTACAGGGTGACCTTCCACGGAAGGGGCGGACTCTGTATTGACCAGTTTCAAACTTTTATGGAGGGACTGCTAGGGCGGACGAGGTCACCGCCGTCTGTAATCATAGTACATCTTGGGGGCAATGATTTGGTAACCATTGGTCGACGAGTACTTCTCGAGTTAATTTTATCCACAGTGAGTTGGCTGGCGAGAAGGGTTCCGGGGTGCACGATTGCATGGTCACACATGATTCCTAGAAGGGTGTGGCGGGGGGCCCTCTCTGTATCAGCTTTGAATCAGTCGGTAAAGAAAGTTAATAACAAACTTAGTAGGTTGTTTCGTTCAGGCCAGTTGCATTGTATTCCACATGGGTGTATTCGGGGGGACCATATGTATCTTGAAGATGGGGTCCATTTGTCCCGGGAGGGGAATGTCTTACTCATAGGAGACTTCATAGCTTGGTTAAAGAGTTTGTGTAGCCATGACCTTTAGTAGGAGTTCGTGGGGGGTCCGGATAGCCGGTCAACTATCCGGCCTGTGGCGGTAAGGTCATGATCGGTGAGCAGTAATTGGAAGATCCCTAGAGGTGGAGCGCCACCCATTATGGATGGGAGCGCCCGGGGGGAGGCGGCCATTGGCCCCTCACACGGGGAGGCGGTACCCCTCTAAGGATGGGGCCGCCGAAAGGGAAGGCGGTCATAGGCCCCTCCCTGGGGAGGAGGGGCTACGGGCCCCTCCTGGGAATTTCCCGGGGCCAGGACATCCGCGACGGCGGATGTGGTAAGCAGTGTGGGGTGGGAGGGGGGTCTACGCTACCTTCTAGACACCTCACACGAGTCCTCGGACGACCACTAAGATGGCGTCGAGTAAATATGGGGCCCCCGTTAAGACAAGGGAAATTGGAAGTTGGCACAGAGGTACAGTCCTCTGTGCGCCCGCCCCTCACAAGTAAGGGGGGGAGTTCTGGTATTAGGGATCTGACACCGGTTACGACCTTGCCATTGGCCCGTAATGTTAGGATGTACAATTTAATTTTGAGTATATGCATTTGCAGGATGTTTAGAATCGGCTAGGAGAACCTTTGTATTAGAGCTGTGTTAAGGTTAGCCAATAAACATCGTAATGTGAAAATGAAATTGTACATGATATGAAACTGTTATTTTAATGTTTTAATTTTGTTTCATATTTTAATAAATACGGCCGGGAGGGTAACTCCCTCCCGCCTTCCAAAAGTCAAGAACTGTGTCCGTCTTCCCATCCTTGGGGATTGTGTTGGGAGGGGGTGACGGGTATCCCGGCCATATGGAAAGGGGCGACCACTCGGTCCCCCCGAACGTATGGTAGGGTGCCCTGACCCCCCCCCGGGAAACCATTTTGGGCGGGGGGCGTGTCCCGGCTGGTATGCCCGAAGCGGCGTAGCCGGGGCGCGCCTTTTCCCGCCCAAGAGGGGTTGTCCTAGACACCTACACCGTTGGCCACGCCCCGTAGGCGGATCGGAGGAGGGTACACGCCCTCCCGAGGAAGAATAAAAGAGCAACAATCTAAGGAAGCATCCTCTTGTTCCTGTGCTTGGAAGCTGCACCTCCCCGTTGCACGTGAGCCAGAGACGGAACAAGGAGCCAATTTTGACCCACCCACCAGCCCCTTATGGCAACGATTAGTACTGCAATAAAGTCGATTAACGGTGATATTATCTCTTTTACAGGTTGTTTTAATAAAGTCTGGATTGTCTTTTTGAGGATATAAAATGGTTGCTATTTAGCATGTTCTTAGGCGAAGTATCAAAGCCTAGTTGAATGATGTGTTACTTGTGTAAATAAAGGTTATTGTGTAATATCCAGTCTAACCGTTTATTCTGTCCTCATTAGGTTCAAAATGTCATATTTATTTTGGTCGGGCGGTAAGGTCATGATCGGTGAGCAGTAATTGGAAGATCCCTAGAGGTGGGGCGCCACCCATTATGGATAGGAGCGCCCGGGGGGAGGCGGTTATTGGCCCCTCACACGGGGAGGCGGTACCCCTCTAAGGATGGGGCCGCCGAAAGGGAAGGCGGTCATAGGCCCCTCCCTGGGGAGGAGGGGCTACGGGCTCCTCCTGGAAATTTCCCGGGGCCAGGACATCCGCGACGGTGGATGTGGTAAGCAGTGTGGGGTGGGAGGGGGGTCTACGCTACCTTCTAGACACCTCACACGAGTCCTCGGACGACCACTAATATGGCGTCGAGTAAATATGGGGCCCCCGTTAAGACAAGGGAAATTGGAAGTTGGCACAGAGGTACAGTCCTCTGTGCGCCCGCCCCTCACAAGTAAGGGGGGGAGTTCTGGTATTAGGGATCTGACACCGGTTACGACCTTGCCGTTGGCCCGTAATGTTAGGATGTACAATTTAATTTTGAGTATATGCATTTGCAGGATGTTTAGAATCGGCTAGGAGAACCTTTGTATTAGAGCTGTGTTAAGGTTAGCCAATAAACATCGTAATGTGAAAATGAAATTGTACATGATATGAAACTGTTATTTTAATGTTTTAATTTTGTTTCATATTTTAATAAATACGGCCGGGAGGGTAACTCCCTCCCGCCTTCCAAAAGTCAAGAACTGTGTCCGTCTTCCCATCCTTGGGGATTGTGTTGGGAGGGGGTGACGGGTATCCCGGCCATAGGCCAGACAGAGGGTGTAACAGGAAGAGAGAAAAAAAGTCAGAAAGAGAAAGAGAGACGGTATAAAACAGACAAAAGGTGTAATAGGGAGTAACTCAAGGCTAGAATATTACAAAGAAAAAGGATGATTAGATAGTATCTGCATGATTCAAAAATATATTAGCACATTTCACAATCTATGTTTCCTCAGATTAGTCATATTTTTGATTAATGCTTGGTTTAAACATTTTGTTGCATAGAGAAATTGTCTTTTGTGAAATAGTGAATTTTCAGTAGTGAAATTGAATGCTTGTACATAGGACCTGTGCTGTGTTTCTAAAATGTAATTTTAAAAACGACTTTGGGGTAATTGAATGGCTTTTATATTTTTCATAAGGAATTTATAGTGTCTTCCTCATTAAATAAATATATTTGAACCTTTTACAATGATGTCATCTGCATTACCTCAGATTAGGAAACAGATTGAGCTTTTGTCTTGTTGGTTTGTGTCATGTTTTTTGATAATGCTTGGTAAAAAGATTTTGCTGCATAGAGAATCGTATTATGTAAAATTGAGAAGTTTCACTAGTGACCTGGAATGCTTGTACATACGACCTGTGCTGTGTTTGAAAAATCCTCTATCTTGCAAATCTTGATAGCAAGCATTATTAAAAAGCAAGACACAAACCAACAGCAAAGAAACTCAGGGCCTTATTTATGAAGAACTTGCGCCACCGGTGCGTCACTTTTTTCCCATGTTAAAAGTGACGCACCGGCAGCACAAAGCAATCATAAATAAGGCCCAAATGTAAATACCATTGATTTGCCCCGAAAATCGTTTTTTGAATAACATTTTAGAAACACAGAGCAGGTCCTATGTACAAGCATTCAATTTCACTACTGAAACCTCACTGTTTCACAAAATACAAATCCTCTATCTTGCAAATGTTGATAGCAAGCATTATCAAAAAGCAAGACACAAACCAACAGCAAAGAAACTCAGGGCCTTATTTATGAAGGCCTTGCGCCACCGGTGCGTCACTTTTTTCCCATGTTAAAAGTGACGCACCGGCGGCACAAGGCAATCATAAATAAGGCCCAAATGTAAATACCATTGATTTGCCCCCAAAATCGTTTTATGAATAACATTTTAGAATCACAGCGCAGGTCCTATGTACAAGCATTCCATGTCACTAGAGAGACTTCTCAATTTAACAGAATGCAATTCCCCTATGCTGCAAAACCTATTTACCAAGCATAATCCAAAAACATGACACAAACCAATCAGAAAGAAACTCAATCTGCATCCTAATCTGAGGTAGTGCAGGTGACATCATTGTAAAACGTTCAAATATATTTATTTAATGAGGCAAACACTAATAATTCCTTCTCACAAATATAAAAGGCATTACATTACACCAAAATCGTTTTTAAAATAACATTTTAGAAACACAGCACAGGTCCTATGTACAAGCATTCCATGTCACTAGAGAAACTTCTCAATTTTACATAATGCAATTCCCCTATGCTGCAAAACCTATTTACTAAGCATTATCCAAAAACAGGACACAAACCAACCAGAAAGAAGCTCAATCTGCATCCTAATCTGAGGTAATGCAGGTAACATCATTGTAAAAAGTTCAAATATATTTATTTATTGAAGCAAGCACTAATAATTCATTCTCAAAAATATAAAAAGCATGCATTTACCCCAAAATCGTTTTTTAAATAACATTTTAGAAACACAGCACAGGTCCTATATACAAGCATTCAATTTCAGTACTGAAAATTCACTATTTCACAAAAAAACAATTACTCTATGCATTAAAATGTTTTAACCAAGCATTATCAAAAAACATGACACAAAACAACATTAAAAAAAATCTGCTTCCAAATCTTCTCCATAGAGCATACAAGTCTCTATCTAAATTAAATGAATCAGTTCTTACCTTTACAAATGCTTTGGGAGATAGAGAACAATGTCAGACACACCACATTTTTCTTTAGAAGAAAAAGGTATGCATTCCACACACTGCAACCATGACTGGCAGAGAAAACCTCTAATTCTACACAGATATGCCTCATTTCAACCAATCAAAACTCTTCCCTCACTATTTTCAAACCAACACCCTTCCCCCCTCAGCCCTTTCTATCTGTTACCATAGCAACTCCCTCCTTCCTGAACTCTCAGGTTAAAAAGTTTATTCTACAATGTTGCAAATGAACTAAGCAAGGATGTTTGACCTCTCAATACACCAGCTTATCCGATGAAATGTTTCTTTAATTGACTTTTTCTTGACCATTCAAATTGCTTCTTTCACAAAACACAAGCATGCACCCTAACTTTTAGTTTTCAACTATCTGAATCCACCAATCATTGCTTGTGATTCAAGAGCAGTGAAACTCCACAATTATTTTTGGGTAAACTCCTACTGTTCCAACTGCCATTTCATTCCCACACTACATCTGACTGCACCAGAACCTTCTCTCATCATGTATTCTGTGTGGATTATTGGACATAGCTAGATCCACTGGGCTCAAAGGTATGCAGCTAGCAGACATGTTCACAACCTTGATTTAACAAATGGTGAAATCAAGTGGATTGGCCAGAGAGGATTGAGATGTCACCAATTGATACCATTGGTGAAAACCTTTTTGCATCTGCCAAACCCTGACCTCTTAATAGTGCACTGTGGAGGAAATGACTTGGGCACTTTGACTGGGGTAGGTCTGGAAATGCTTTTAAAGGACACCTTTGATAAATTGATGGTACTTTTTCCACAAACTACCTTGGTATATTCCAATATTTGTCAAAGACAGAAATGTAACTGGTCCAACCAATTTTGTCCACAATTTGAGAAAGCACGGAAACATGTGAATAAATCTGTTTCTGCTTACATGAGAGACTATGGAATGGGTTCAATGTACAACATTAACTTGCGTTTCAACATGCAAGATATCTACAGAGGAGATGGTGTGCACTTCTCAGATGAGGGGAATAGAATATTCCTCCTGAATTTAAGACTGTGCATTGGAACCTACTTGTAGGTACCTAAACAGCCACAGAACCCAAAATCTCTTTTCAGAGCTACCCTACCTCTGATCACTCAAAATGATTATCTTTCTCTAACTTTTTTCACTATTTTTCACCAGAGTACGCTCCCCGGTACGCTCCCCGGTGCACGTACCAGGTGCTCCCCCGTGAAATTTTACAATTTTTTTTTGGGCATATATGTCCCTCCTAAACTCCCCTCAGAAAACCTAGAGGATCAGGGGGTGTCTACTGTGACCCTTTTTACCCATTCTCAACGTTGTTTATCCTCCATCTTGTGTCTCAATTCAACCGAAACACAAAATGCGGACTCCGGTAGCGCTCCCGGTACACGTACCGGGGCGCGCACCAGTGAGCGCTCCCAAAAAAAATGTGGGAAACAAAATCAGATAAAAACCACTGGACAGACTTTCACCAAATATAGCATAGACCCTACTACATACCAGTCCCTACCATTATCCCACATTTGATGGTATTCCATTGAGCCATTTGGGCTGTAGTCCTGTCTAAATTCTAAATATCCTGAGGTAAATTACATGACAAAAACACATATGAAAGTGTTGGAATTTACAACCAATTAAAATGTTACTTACATTTTGTACTTTTATGTGCTGACATTTGATTGGTTAAGTACATGAATATATAAGAAAAATGACAGGGAAACACAGCCATTTTGACTAATACTACCTGAGGTACATTTTGATTGAATTTTGACAGAAAACTTCAACTACTTTGAAAAAGGTAAGTTGTTAATTTGAAAGGGGAACTATGTTGTGCACTTTAAGTTAATTTGGGAAAACGTTTTCTGATAGTTATATACTATCCCTGTGTAATAGTTATAGATTGAGATAGGCTTCTCTGTTATAATTATGGATTGAGTTAGGCTTCTCTGGTATAATTATGAATTTACTTACACTTCATCACATGCACTTTTTAACAGCTTTACTTCCTGCCTGAAAACATACACTGCCCAAAAATTACTTCACTTTTAAAAACTCAGAAGTACCTGTCTAAACTTAAACCCAACAGTACCCTAACTCTACTAATATAGTTAATTTTTATGCAATTTTCAGAAAGAAAATGGAAGGAGAAAAACAAGCAAATGTTACTTCTATCGAAGTAAAGGTGGAAAATCCAGTAGAGCAAAAAGATAAAGTTGATTTCATGGATGACTCTTTGGACCAACAGTTAATAGAATGTTTGGAACAAATGGAATCATGTACTTATAATTATGAGGAAATACCGGACAATATTATGTTACAAGTTTTATTAAATTATGAAAAAGTATCAGAAGAATACATTTATATTTAATATTCTTAAATTGTTTGAGACAATATTCATTTTTATATGTAATTCATAAAGTATTACCAACATGATTATATTATAAAATGAGACTTATAGTATACTGTGCAACTTTTTTGTGTTACATAGTAAGTTTACTCATAGTTACTACCTTTCTCCCACTATATTATCTCCTATGTGTATTTTACATCTTTTTTTCATCATAAGGGAGCAGGATAGACTACCCATGATCCCCTAGGACTTCTCAGGGAGTGCTTAAAGGATCTGTTTCTGCTTTCCTGACAGACTATGGTATGGATTCCATATACCACAATAACTTCTATAACAACATGCAAGAAATCTACAGAGGAGACTGTGTACATTAAATTTAAGTCTCTGCATTGGTACCTACATGTAGGTACTTAAATAAAAAAAAAAAAAAGAACATTTCTTTAAAACATCTACTTTTTTTTTAAACTGTCATTCTTTTTTCCCATGGTACGCTCCCCGGTCCGCTCCCCGGTGCGCGTACCGGGCCTCCCCCGCGAAAATCGAGAAAAAAAATCTTTTTATGGCCCCCACATCAAACCTAGGGGGTCAGGGGGGGGTCTACGCTGCCCCCTTATGGTCAACTCCCCTTTGTTTTTGCCACCTCTTGTGTCTCGATCCTACCGAGACACAAAATGGCGGCCGCTCCGGACTGTTTGGAATGTTTACAGACACCCGAGAGCCAATCAGCTTTTCCACACGCAAGTCGCGTAGCGCGCCCGGTATGCGCCCCGGTGCACGTACCGGGGCGCTCCTATAGATATATATATTTTTTTTAACCTAAATTACTCAAAATCCACTGGAGCACATATCTTGAGACACAGCAAAGGCACATTGGGCTACCAGTCCCTACAATTTTGCCAAGTTTGATGGAAATCCATTCAGCCGTTCGGGCTAAAAGTGAGTTTGACCGCCCTATGGAAATTAACATGGAGAAAACACGTTATGGGACCCCATTTTATCTCAGCCCCCGCTTGACGAATCCCCCCCAATCTTTCAGGAAAGGACCAGAGCTCTGCGAGGCAAATTTGAGGAAATTTTCAGGCAGATTCGTCAACCGACGCCAAAGTTATTCACAATAGAATTTTGATATTTTGCATTGAAAAAAATCCTAACTATAACTACCTACTGGCGACCGCCAGTAGATAATATATATATATATATATATATTACCTACTGGCGGTCGCCAGTAGGTATATATAGTTAGCATTTTTTCTCTATGGGATTTTTGAAAATTCTATGTCTAATAACTTTGGCGTTTGTGGACGGAATTGGCTGAAATTTTCAGGAAAATGGAACATTTTGTTTCTGAGCAGCCCCTGACAATTTGGGGGGGTTTCATCAAGGGGGGGCTGAGAAAAAAGGGGGGTACCAAAACGCGTTTTTCCCATGTTAATTTCCATAGGGCGGTTGGCCTCACTTTTAGCTCGAATGGCTGAATGGATTTGCACGAATCTTGGCAAAATTGTAGGGACTGTTAGCCCGATGTGCCTTTGCTAGGTCTCAATATATGTGCTCCAGTGGATTTTGAGTAATTTAGGTTCAAAGAAAGATATATATCTGGGCGGAGCCTAACCACACATCTGATCTGATTGGCTGTCAGCACTTCATCCAAGAAGTGTTGGCAGCCATCTTGGGACCAATATACATGATAGCACCTCATTAAAAAGCATTGTAGTTAATAGAGGGTTTTAGGACTTTAGTAACATTATAAATCATTTGTTGATGGTACCATACTCGTTTTAGGAATTGTGGTGGGTTCTAAGGTGATTTTACCATGTGAAAATACCTTCTGCTGTGATATCATGAATATTGTTTGAAAGAAAACTAATATCTCATGATTTTCCCACAGTGGTTTGGAAGGGGATCTATAAGCTAAACTGAAAGCATATTTTCTGTAAATTCACATTATCTTTCTCAGTCATGTGAAAATGAAGTCTGACATTCTCAGTAAAACATGTACATCCAACAAGGACAGAGACTGTCAGTTGATTCCTTTGTGTTCTACTGCAGCCTCCTAGAGTGTTCTAAAGAACAACTAGAGCGCTAACAGTCCTACTTATTACAAAGGTATGGCACACCTGAAGCCATCTTGATTAGAATAAAGTGGTAACTCTTAAAACATTTAATTTAAAAAGAAACAACATGAGGGGGTATATTTTGCCATAGAAAGTATGATTAGTGCTGCAGAATGAAAAATTAGGGCACATTTTGAGTGACTTCTCAAATCCTTTTCTATTTCATTAAAACATTCTGACATGCAGTCTCCCAAAATGGCCACCAGAGACAAAAGAGCCCAAATGTAGCCCAAATATCACCCAGATGTAGCCCAAGTATAGCCCAATGACAGAATGTCCCAGAGTGTTCTAAAGAACAACTAGAGCGCTAACAGTCCTACTTATTACAAAGGTATGGCACACCTGAAGCCATCTTGATTGGAATAAAGTGGTAACTCTTAAAACATTTAATTTAAAAAGAAACAACATGAGGGGGTATATTTTGCCATAGAAAGTATGATTAGTGCTGCAGAATGAAAAATTAGGGCACATTTTGAGTGACTTCTCAAATCCTTTTCTATTTCATTAAAAAATTCTGACATGCAGTCTCCCAAAATGGCCACCAGAGACAAAAGAGCCCAAATGTAGCCCAAATATCACCCAGATGTAGCCCAAGTATAGCCCAATGACAGAATGTCCCAGAGTGTTCTAAAGAACAACTAGAGCGCTAACAGTCCTACTTATTACAAAGGTATGGCACACCTGAAGCCATCTTGATTGGAATAAAGTGGTAACTCTTAAAACATTTAATTTAAAAAGGAACAAAATGAGGGGGTATATTTTGCCATATGAATTATGATTAGTGCTGCAGAAAGAAAAATTAGGGCACATTTTGAGTGACTTCTCAAACCCTCTTCTATTTCATTAAAAAAATTCTGACATGCAGACTGAAACATGCACTTTGAATACCAGCAGCAGACGTCCCTGGTGAGCAGTAGCTTTACTACAGTGATCTAATGTGCAACTAGAGTGCTAACATTCAGAATTTATGGCAAATGTGTGACACATCTGAATGCCTTCTTGATGGAACCAAAGTAAACAAGCATTGAAAATGCAATAGATCTCGCCCTCGTTTAGGTTAAAGCCATTCAGTTTGTAATGAGGTGGCTTTTTAGCTTTGCTTTTATTAGTGTTGTTTCAACTTTCATGTAAATAACATGCATCTGTATGCATATAAGTATATGTATGCATGCATTTATGTTTGTATTTATATAGATATACAGATGATATGTTTATATATGTATGTATATATATATATATATTCACTGAAAAAACCATAGGCTATAGACCATATATAGTTAGGAATTAGCATTTACAAAACCTTGAAAATTCACTGAAAAAACCATAGGTTATAGACCATATATAGTTAGGAATTAGCATTTACAAAACCTTGAAAATTCACTGAAAAAACCATAGGTTATAGACCATATATAGTTAGGAATTCGCATTTACAAAACCTTATTTTACTCACACAAAACCATTGAAATTCCATATATAGTTAGTTGCACTAACTATATATCGCGCACCCGCAATCCACTGCTGATGATGTCACATATTACATCATTCATGACATGGTCAGTGACATCACTGATGACATCACTGATGACATCTCAAATGACATCACTTGCAGTCCATCATCTTTCCCCCAATGAGGAGGATGCATTCATCATTCAAAAGGGACTGCTGTAAGGCGTCAGGAGGGGAGCTCAGGCATCTGAAGAGGGACGAATCCCGAAACGCGTCATGCCTTACGAATTTCAATCAACTTCCACTGCCCGTTGTGTTCCTCGTTGTCTTCATGGTGAAGGCGACTGTAACCCGATATATATTTTGAGGCCACTGCGCAATGGAGGTAACCCGCCCTAACGAGCCAAGCACCAAGTGTGGCACACTGGAGAAGTATTGTGGTAGCGATGGTGTGCTTGGAGCCCTGCAAGCCACGGGAGGGCGTATACTGGGCCCTGTTGGGACCGCGATTTCGCGGTGTAGCCCGGAGTATTGCCACGGACTCACCGTATGTGCCCGCAACGGAGGCTGCAGAAGGCGGTGGGCAGTGGGGGTGAATTGTTACAGCCCCAAACGGAACTTTCCCGAATCCTGGCAGCCTGCTCAAACATCCCACCACCAGGGATGCTGGGACTTGCAGTCCATCATCTTTCCCCCAATGAGGAGGATGCATTCATCATTCAAAAGGGACTGCTGTAAGGCGTCAGGAGGGGAGCTCAGGCATCTGAAGAGGGACGAATCCCGAAACGCGTCATGCCTTACGAATTTCAATCAACTTCCACTGCCCGTTGTGTTCCTCGTTGTCTTCATGGTGAAGGCGACTGTAACCCGATATATATTGCGAGGCCACTGCGCAATGGAGGTAACCCGCCCTAACGAGCCAAGCACCAAGTGTGGCACACTGGAGAAGTATCGTGGTAGCGATGGTGTGCTTGGAGCGCTGCAAGCCACGGGAGGGCGTACACTGGGCCCTGTTGGGACCGCGATTTCGCGGTGTAGCCCGGAGTATTGCCACGGACTCACCGTATGTGCCCGCAACGGAGGCTGCAGAAGGCGGTGGGCAGTGGGGGTGAATTGTTACAGCCCCAAACGGAACTTTCCCGAATCCTGGCAGCCTGCTCAAACATCCCACCACCAGGGATGCTGGGACTTGCAGTCCATCATCTTTCCCCCAATGAGGAGGATGCATTCATCATTCAAAAGGGACTGCTGTAAGGCGTCAGGAGGGGAGCTCAGGCATCTGAAGAGGTACGAATCCCGAAACGCGTCATGCCTTACGAATTTCAATCAACTTCCACTGCCCTTTGTGTTCCTCGTTGTCTTCATGGTGAAGGCGACTGTAACCCGATATATATTGCGAGGCCACTGCGCAATGGAGGTAACCCGCCCTAACGAGCCAAGCACCAAGTGTGGCACACTGGAGAAGTATCGTGGTAGCGATGGTGTGCTTGGAGCGCTGCAAGCCACGGGAGGGCGTATACTGGGCCCTGTTTGGACCGCGATTTCGCGGTGTAGCCCGGAGTATTGCCACGGACTCACCGTATGTGCCCGCAACGGAGGCTGCAGAAGGCGGTGGGCAGTGGGGGTGAATTGTTACAGCCCCAAACGGAACTTTCCCGAATCCTGGCAGCCTGCTCAAACATCCCACCACCAGGGATGCTGGGACTTGCAGTCCATCATCTTTCCCCCAATGAGGAGGATGCATTCATCATTCAAAAGGGACTGCTGTAAGGCGTCAGGAGGGGAGCTCAGGCATCTGAAGAGGGACGAATCCCGAAACGCGTCATGCCTTACGAATTTCAATCAACTTCCACTGCCCGTTGTGTTCCTCGTTGTCTTCATGGTGAAGGCGACTGTAACCCGATATATATTGCGAGGCCACTGCGCAATGGAGGTAACCCGCCCTAACGAGCCAAGCACCAAGTGTGGCACACTGGAGAAGTATCGTGGTAGCGATGGTGTGCTTGGAGCGCTGCAAGCCACGGGAGGGCGTATACTGGGCCCTGTTGGGACCGCGATTTCGCGGTGTAGCCCGGAGTATTGCCACGGACTCACCGTATGTGCCCGCAACGGAGGCTGCAGAAGGCGGTGGGCAGTGGGGGTGAATTGTTACAGCCCCAAACGGAACTTTCCCGAATCCTGGCAGCCTGCTCAAACATCCCACCACCAGGGATGCTGGGACTTGCAGTCCATCATCTTTCCCCCAATGAGGAGGATGCATTCATCATTCAAAAGGGACTGCTGTAAGGCGTCAGGAGGGGAGCTCAGGCATCTGAAGAGGGACGAATCCCGAAACGCGTCATGCCTTACGAATTTCAATCAACTTCCACTGCCCGTTGTGTTCCTCGTTGTCTTCATGGTGAAGGCGACTGTAACCTGATATATATATATATATATATATATATATATATATATATATATATATATATATATATATATATATATATATATATATTACCTACTGGCGGTCGCCAGTAGGTATATATAGTTAGGATTTTTTCTCTATGGGATTTTTGAAAATTCTATGTCTAATAACTTTGGCGTTTGTGGACGGAATTGGCTGAAATTTTCAGGAAAATGGAACATTTTGTTTCTGAGCAGCCCCTTAAATTTTGGGGGGGTTTCATCAAGGGGGGGCCGAGAAAAAACGGGGGTCCCAAAACGCGTTTTTCCCATGTTAATTTCCATAGGGCGGTTGGCCTCACTTTTAGCTCGAACGGCTGAATGGATTTGCACGAAACTTGGCAAAATTGTAGGGACTGTTAGCCCGATGTGCCTTTGCTAGGTCTCAATATATGTGCTCCAGTGGATTTGGAGAAATTAACGTTCAAAATAAGATATATATCTGTAACATCGCTCCGGGTAGCGATCCGGTTCGCGTACTTTTCGCGTAATGGAACTTTGCGATGCGAAGCTGATTGGCTTTCCGGTGTCTGTCAACATTCTAAACAGTCCGGTGCGGCCGCCATCTTGTCTCTCGGTAGGATTGAGAGACAAGAGGAGGCCAAAACAAAGGGGGAAATTACCATAAGGGGGCATAGTAGATCCTCGTTGACCCCCTAGGTTTTATGTGGAGGTTGTAAAAGGTCCCAGCAGGGCAAAAAAAAAAAATTTTTTTTTTTTTTTTGCGTGGTGAGTGCCTAGTACGCGAACCGGAAAGCGTTCTGGGCAGCGTACTATAAGGATAATAGAATGATAGACTTTTCTAATACTGTATGTTAATTGTTTGTTGTTTTTGTTGTTTTTTTTTGTTTTCTTTATTTTTAAAGTTTTTTTTATTTTGATTGTGTTTCATAATTCATTAAACTTTCTAACATTTCAGTGTCAGAAATTTCAAAATTGAATACAGGGTGTAACATGTTCTCATTTTGAAGCAGGTTATCCACTGCTTCAACACATTGTAGTAGTTCCTGGTCTTTACTTTGATCCATAAAATCATCAATTTTTTCTTGGCTGCTCTCCTCCAGTACAATTGTAAATTTAACTTGTTGCTCGCCTTCCATTTTGCCTGAAATTATGATTAAAAAAATATATATTAGTAGAGATAGGGCACTGTTGGGATTCATTTTAGATAGGCAGTTTTTATCAGTGAATTTTTCTTTTGGCAGTGTATAGTATCAGAGTGGAAATAGGACTATAAAAAAGTGTATGTGATTTAACCAAGAGAAGCCTAACTCCATTCATAACTATAACAGAGAAGTCTATCTAAATCCATAACTACTACAGAGGGATAGTGTATATCTATCAGAAAAAGTCTACCATATTAAGTTATAGTGCACAATATACTTCAGTTTTAAAAATAACAACTTACCTTCACAAACAAGTTGAAGTGTTTGGTAGCTATTCAAATGTGATGTACAACAAGAAGTAGCAGTCAAAATGGCTGTGTTTCCTTCTCTTCCTTTATATATATTCAGGTATATAACCAATCAAATGTCAGGTAATAAAAGTAGAAAATGAAAGTAACATTTTCATTGGTTGTCAATTCCAACACTTCAGATGTGTTTTGTGAAGTAATTTACCTCACGTATTTAGAGAGGTCTACAGGCTAAATGGCTAAATGGAATTTCAATCAAATTTGTGAAAATAAAAGGGATTGTTATGTAGTATGAGCTAATCTATATTTGGTGAGAGTGTCTCTAGTCGTTTTTCTGTAAATTACTTTCCCACCTTTTTTTTGGACCGCTTCCCGGGAAGCGGCTCGGACCGCGAACCTTAAGCGTCACGGGAATCCTCCATTTTGTGTTTTGGTCGCATTAAGATACAAGAAAAAAAACTGTGGAGTTTCAGTGCTAATGATTCACTAGCAGTGATTGGTGGATTTCCATTTTTGAAAACAGAAAGTTAGGGTGCATGGATGTGTTCTTTGAAAGATGTAATTTGAATGGTCAAGGAAGAAACATTTAATGAAAGATTGCACTGGATACGCAGGTGCACTGAGAGTTCAGAGTTCAATTGAAACATTGTTGTGTGAATTTGCAAACATGAGAGGTCTTCCAGGAGGTGGTTGCTATGGAAAAAAGGCAGAGAGGGCAGAGGGGGGAAGGGTTTTGATTTGAAAAAAGTGAGGGAAGAGTTATGATTGGCTAATATGAGAGATATGTATAATGAATATCTGTATTTCTGTGCTTTCAATAGCTGCAGCCTCTGGAGTGCATCCTCTTTCTTCTGCTGAAGACAATTTGGTGTATTTCTGAGACTTGGCAAATTTAGATTTTGATTATGGGAGTTACATAGCCATGTTAATAATGTCCCAAAAATGGTGCAAGGGCATTCCAAAAAACGCTTTCATGTGTCTCAAGGACATTTTCAGTCATTTCCTCTTGAATGCAGGTATACAATTGATTTATATGCTGTGTTTAAAAACGATTTTTTGGAATCAATTACATTTCTGGATATGTACTGCTAGAGCTTCATAGGTTGTTTTGGGTCATATTTATAAGGCATATGAGTGTCTATTATGTCATTTTACCCTTTTTAAATGGAAAGCGTTCCTCATGGGGCAAGTTTGTTGTAAATACGCTCCCACCTGTGCTTGGCAAATTTAGATTTTGATTATGGGAGTTACATAGGCATGTTAATAATGTCCCAAAAATGGTGCAAGGGCATTCTAAAAAACTCTTTCATGTGTCTCAAGGACATTTTCAGTCTTTTCCTCTTGAATGCAGGTATACAATTGATTTATATGCTGTGTTTAAAAACGATTTTTTCAAATCAATTACATTTCTGGATATGTACTGCTAGAGCTTCATAGGTTGTTTTGGGTCATATTTATAAGGCATATGAGTGTCTATTATGTCATTTTACCCTTTTTAAATGGAAAGCGTTCCTCATGGGGCAAGTTTGTTGTAAATACGCTCCCACCTGTGCTTGGCAAATTTAGATTTTGATTATGGGAGTTACATAGCCATGTTAATAATGTCCCAAAAATGGTGCTAGGGCAATCCAAAAAACGCTTTCATGTGTCTCAAGGACATTTTCAGTCTTTTCCTCTTGAATGCAGGTATATAATTGATTTATATGCTGTGTTTAAAAACGATTTTTTGAAATGAATTACATTTCTGGATATGTACTGCTAGAGCTACATAGGTTGTTTTGGGTCATATTTATAAGGCATATGAGTGTCTATTATGTCATTTTACCCTTTTTAAATGGAAAGCGTTCCTCATGGGGCAAGTTTGTTGTAAATACGCTCCCACCTGTGCTTGGCAAATTTAGATTTTGATTATGGGAGTTAAATAGCCATGTTAATAATGTCCCAAAAATGGTGCTAGGGGATTCCAAAAAACGTTTTCATGTGTATTAAAGATATTTTAAGTCAATGAGGAAACACAGGTGATGTAATTTTGATATGAGGAAAATAAACTCCACATTTTTCAATTACATCACTAGTGTTTCTTAAGTTTATGAATGACATTGTGCAGATGAAGTTTAGGTGTGACCACAGATTCAAAAGAGGTCTGCCCTTTGTTCAAGAGTGAAGAGGACATGACTTACTTCATTGGTAGGCCTTTACATGTATTATCTCCTTTGTTTTCTTCAGTGAAAATCTTATCTGCAACCATGTGTTGGCCTCACCTCAAACAAACAAAACAGGTGATGGACCGAATGTGGATCAATGACACACATTCACCCCAGTCCAAAGATCTGGGCCTAAACAAACCTTTAGATAGGCCACACCTTATCGTCATCCTGAATTAATCATTTGAAATGTTAGGGAGAGATTTATGATTGTTGTATGCCTGTTTTGTAACACTGTGTGTCATTTTTGTGACGCAGTGCTGGTGCAAAAGATTTGTTATGTTAAATAATAAGTAGGGCGTTAAGTTTTTGATGACTGTTATTCATTTACTGTTGGGTAATAGTGGTTAATAACATTTTTTATTATATTTTTCCACAGATTCAACTGCAGATCTTTTGTAAATTTGAAAAATGCCAACAAAGAATCGAATTAGAAAGGCTAGAAAACGTCAAAGACAGCAGGATGATCTTTTATTGCAGCAGTCCTCTCCCCAAAATACTTTTAAAATTGCCAAGAAAGCTCCGGGTAAGAGCACGAAATCATTCTTAAGAAATATTTGTAGTAAAAAAAGTATTTATCCAAAAAATGTTTCAGTTCAGAAAAAGAAAAGCAATTTAAATGGAAAGGAAAGACCAATCAAAAATGTTACTGGTAGAGCAAGAGATAACTCTGTGCATGATAGTAGAAGGAAACAACAGTTTAGGGACATTCGAAAACGAATGTTCCGCAATAGGATAATAGTTAATTTATTAAAAAATATTAAGAAAGGCCAACAGAAAGTGGCATTTTATAAGAAGAAGAAAAATGTAGAGAAAATTATTGATCATGCTTTTGAAATTAAGCGAAAGTTGTTTATTTTGGTAATCAATAGAATTAGAAAACTAAGCAAGGTAATTTCTGATTTCAAAACAAAAAGTAGATGGAAGAGAGTAGTAAATCGTAGTAACTTTTGTGAAGTTTTTTCCGGAGAATGGATGCATAGTTCAAGTTGTGAGGCATTTTTTAATGAGGAGAGTTATTTTCAGGATAATGATTTGGTGTTTGCAGTTGACACCAGTGGTCGAGCTTATGAAGTGAAGGATGGTTGTCCAGTTGAAAAAGAAAAACTTGTGACAACAGAGACAGATGAGGTGTTGGGTCATGAGGTATTAGGAAGACGTCCTAAGGGTCCTGTGTACATTTGGAAGTGTAGTTCTATTTGCAGTGTGCGACAGGTTTCCATCAATTTGCTTTGTGATTTTATACGGACATTTAATAAGAAAAGTTTGAAGCAGAAAATGAAGTTGTTGCAAGATTTAGATCCTTGCAGAGTGAGACAAATGACAGGTTTGCGTGGTCATTCACTGGCTTGTCTTTCCAGGAGAGTATGCCAGAGTGTTTTTCATCATTTCAGGATGCTAGCAGTGCATCATAATAAAGTGAGAAAATTAGTGAGAATTATGCTAAGAGTCCAGCAATTATGCTTAAACAATTATGTGCTGCTCTTTTGCATGGTTCTGAAATAGATGTGAAGAATATTTGTGAAGAAATTGAGTTTTGTTACTTTGGTAGTAAAGATGAGAATGTTCAAATTGACTCAGAAGTAGAGGGTAATGTTGAAGATAATGTACAGGTTTCCAGTACAGATAATTTTCAGAAGGAAATTGCCACGTTTCAGATGAAATCAAGTGAGAGGCCTAATTTCACTTGTGTGTGTTGTCGACGCACTTATTATAAGAATCAGACTAAGTTAGTGGATTTATATGCAAAAAAGTGAAAGGGAAAATAATAGTGAATGGAAGGATTTTGCCACATACTTGATGTGAGAAAATTCTTTTAATTTGGGATCGGATCAACGTGTGTGTACTTATTGTTGTAACAAATTAAACAAAAACCAGATGCCTGCTAGGGCGGTTCATAAAAATCTTGAATTAGTTGAGATTCCTTCTGAATTGAAGGATTTAAATACTTATGAATCTATTTTGATTCAAAGTATTCATCCCTTTCAGGCTATTGTAAGAATGGAGCCAAAGACAGGGAAGTTGCCTCCAGCAGATTTACAGAGAGGATTAAAGGGAAGAGTTGTTTATTTGCCTCTAGATTTGAACAAAAACATTAACACAATTGGAGTAGAAAAAGTGGAAGAGGAACCTCTGGTTATCTTGGTTAATGGGGTTCCGACAAAGAATAAGAAAATATGGCAAGATTTAGTGGATGTTAGGAAAGTCAAAAAGGCAACAGTGTATTTAAAGACAAATAATAAGTACTATAAGAATGTATATGTTGCAGAAGAGGAAGTAAGTGATGAAGAGGATAGCGATTTGTGTGCTGGTTAAATTGAGAAAGTAGAGGCCTCTAAAAGTGAAGAAATATATGAACATTATAGTGTTCATCCTTTGCATTCCAAGGAAGTCATGGGGAATGCTATTGAGTTGTTTCAAATGAAACAAGCCAAAGGGAGTCCCATTAGTGTTTGGGAGGAAAGTTTGGAAGCTCGGTGTTTCCCACAGCTATTTCCCACAGGTCGAGGAGGAAGATATGATGAGCGACCTCATCAAATTCCTGCGTCTAAATACCGGACTTTACGGTTGTATGCAGAAGATCCTAGGTTTCGTCAATGCATTCCCTATTTGTTTCATCTCCTGTTTGAAAGCGATCTGTCTGGACTGTCATATGCAGTGAACCACATCTTAAAAAGTGGTATACAGATGCGAAACATCTCGGCAAGTGACTTTATGCATAAAGTCAATGTCCAAGACAGTATTTTGGATTCTCACCTAATTAATCTCATGGCGTGTCAGCGTGGTACTAATGAGTATTGGTACCGTCGTCATGGTGATTTAAAATGTATGCTGAGGAACTTAGGAACTCCAACATGGTTCCTCACTCTGAGCTGTGCCGAGTATGGCTGGGAAGACTTACTTGAATTTCTACGAGAGGCAAATAGAAACATTGAAAACATTGAATTCAAGACACCTGGAGAACTGTGTTCTTTGGATCCAGTGAATGTATGCAGGTACTTCAATCATAGATTTGAAGCTATGATGTCTTTCATCACAAATAAGAAGAATCCACCTCTTGGAGAGGTGTTGGATTTCTTCTGGAGAAAGGAGTACCAAGCAAGAGGTGCTCCTCATATACATATGTTGCTGTGGATCAAGGATGCACCTAAATTTGGAACAGATCCGGATGACTTAGTGATAAATTTCATAGAACAGTATTCTACGTGTGCTGTTCCAAATGCAATGGAGAAGAAAAGCCTAAGAGAACAAGTTCTACGTTTCCAAAGCCATCATTGTGGAAAGTACTGTCGTCGTAAATTCAGAAACAAGGACAAGTTCTACACCAAATGTTGTTTCAACTTTCCACGACCGGTGATTTCTAAAGGAAGAGTGAAAAGTTTGATGTCTTCGCTGCGACATAATGTGACGAGGAAATCACCCAAAAATACATACAATTTGAAAAGGAACGAAGAGTCCAAGTACATCAACGACTACAACCCAGTGATTTTGTCCATGTGGAATGCTAACATGGAGATACAGTTTGTGGCTGACAACTGTATGGCTGTGGCTCGGTATGTGACATCTTACATCACCAAAAAAGAAAAGACAGAATTGAAGGATATGTGGGAGGACATTTCCCATTAAAAGAGCCTCAGCAAGAAGTTGTACAGTTTCAGTCTGAAGATGTTGTTGCATCGAGAAATCGGAGCTTACGAATGTTGTGACCGGTTGTCTTCAGCAAGTCTCTATGCCAAATCCAGGAGTATCGTTTGGGCGAGTCTTGGTCTACGAGTTCTAAAACCTGTCCGGGAAATTGAGTATTTGGCAGAAAAGGAACCAAACAGTACCGACATTTTGAAGACCAACATGTTGGATACATATTATCCAAATCGAAGCAGTCACCTTGAGAATGTTTGTCTATATGAGGTTCTACAAAATTATATATTCAAGAGGAACATCAAAGAAGATATTGAGAAAGGAGTGTATGCTGTAATTGGAAGTGAGGGATGTCTGGTCAAGCAAAGAAAATGCCAATTAGTAAACCATCGAAAATTGAGTGGCGAATCTCCAGAAAAAAAGGAGTTTTTCTATTTAGCACTTTTGCAACTTTTCAAGCCTTGGCGTGCAGAAGAGGAACTGCTTGGAGATTTCCTCTGTTACGAAGACTCTTTCACTGCTGCTAAGGAGACCATAGAATGTCCTGCTTTTCCCAAATATCAAGAAATGTTGACTTTGGAAATTGAGCAGGAAGCAACGATTGCAGCTGAGATTGCTATAGACAGTTCTCAGGACAGTCAGAGTTCTCTTTCATTGAGTCAGGATCCACTAGGAGGACCTATTATCGAAAATGAAGCTGCCACTGCTATGAATGAAGTGGAAAGAGCCATGGCACATGCTCAGGAGGATGCAGTTAACTTAGAAGACTTGGAAAAACAACTCAACGTTGAGCAGAGGAAAATATATGATGAAGTTACCAAGCAAATTGAGCATGGATTAAGTCATGAGAAGAAAGAGTGCTCCTGTACATCGTTGAAGCCTGTCCGACTGTACGTGAGTGGAGAAGCGGGAACTGGAAAAAGTTTCCTCATTAAAGCAATTTCTTGTTATCTGCAGGAAAGGACTGAGTCATCGCTGTCTTGTGTTGTCACCGCTCCAACTGGACTGGCTGCACATAACATTAAAGGGATTACTTTGCATCGTCTACTGATGCTGCCGGTGGAGCATGACAACAAATTACAATACCACAAGTTATCTGGAGATGCTTGTTGTGAAGTTTCAAGAGTCTTGAGGAAAATGAAACTTCTTATCATTGACGAAGTAAGCATGGTTTCCAATGTCATGCTTGCCTTTGTGCATTTGAGAATGCAAGAAGTTCTTAAAACTGAATATGATGTGTTATTTGGTGGCAAACACATCATTGTTTTCGGAGACCTTCTGCAGCTGACACCAGTAAAAGGACAACCTGTGTTCAAAATACTCACGCATGAAGATACCAGGAAGTGCCTAGGGAGCATTGGCAACGTCAATATATGGTTAAATTTCAATTATGCTGAACTGCATGAAAATATGCGTCAGGCGAAGGATGAAGATTACAAGAATATTCTACAAGATGTTAGAATTGGAAAAGTGACTGAGCATGGGAAAGAAGCTTTACATGCACGATTACTGTCAAATTTATATCCCGAACAAGACGTTGTGCCTGAGAATATTTTTCAGAAAATTACTGAGAAGAAATCTGGAATATGTTTGATGCCAACTCTTGCAGAATGTGCCATCTTCAACAACAAAATGTTGAATTTAGAAAAGCAAGAGATTGTGAAACTTGAAGCTATTGACAAAATAGAGCATATGGGATCAACAATTATTTTGTCTGAGAATTTGAAATCAAAATTGGATTCATTAGAGAAGACTATATCTAAAACAGCGGGTTTTGAAAAGACTTTGAATGTGTGTTTAAATTGCCGAATCATTTTGAGAAGGAATTTACATGTTGAAAGAGGTCTGGTAAATGGATCAATGGGTAATGTTGTTGATTTTGAGAAATACAGAAGTAGAGATGGAATTGAATTTTTAAAAATTAAATTTGATGGCATTGAGGAAGTACAGCTAATTGGTCGTTGTTCTGCTAGGTTTTTGCTTGTTAAAGATTTATATGTTCGCCGTAAACAGTTTCCTGTTTGCTTGGCATATGCGGTGACAATTCATAAATCGCAAGGTTTAAGTGTAGATACTGCATTGGTGAATATTGGCAGTTCTGTGTTCAAGGAGGGTATGGCATATGTGGCATTGTCACGAGTTAGAACTTTATCGGGACTGTACCTGATTGACTGTGATGTCACAAACATTTGTGCGGATCTAGATTGTGTTAAAGAATACAATAGGTTAAGAAAAGAGTATGCGCCACATTTGCCTCAATATCCTTTGTTTGAGAAACGTGTGGTAGGCCGGAAACGAAGAAATATCAGTAATAGTAGGGAGGTTGTAGCAAAAAGCCCAAAAGACGATGAACCGAAAATTGTATGCAGAAAGAAAGTGGATTCTGTTGAAGATGTTGTTGGTTTTCAATTTGAAAACATTTCTGGTGTCAACTGCTACGCAAATGTAGTGGTTAATGTTCTCTTTTCACTAGAGACTTTAAAAGAACAGATTGTGTTCAATTCGGAACAAAGTTTATGCTGTTTGTTGAATTCTGTGTTAGAAAAATGTAGCACTGATCGAACAAAAGTAGAAAGTGTGTTTGAAGTTCGTTATCTGTTAGATGAATGTTCAGGTCAAACAGACTTCTCTGAAAATAATCAGCAGGATTGTCAGGAGTTTTTAATGTATATGCTTGATGTATTGCAAGATGAGGGTGTAGATGTAGATCACCTGTTTGGGCTTTCTTATCAATGGCAGCATGATTGCGAGAACTGTATGGTATCAAGTACTACTAGTGTAGATTCAGAAAGATTTATATATTTAACTTTGCCAGACAGTAAATCAGTCTCCTTTAATAAGCTAGTAAATGCAGCGGATCACAACATGGAGTGTAGCCAATGTAAATCTGAAATGATGTCAACATTATTTATACGAAGATATGGCCAGTATGTCATTTTAATGATCCAACGATGTAGGCCTGATGGATCAAAATTGTCAACTTTAATAAAAAAAATTGTTGCTTCTCAGCTGTCAATATCAGGAAGGACTTTTGTAACTGTAGCAATTATCTATCACGATGGTCCTTCAACAACATCAGGACATTACACAGCTTATTTAAAGTCTCGAAACGGCTGGTCATTCTGCAACGATTCTGTTGTAACTTTCAAAAACAAAATTGCCGTTTAACCTTAAAAATTCTTACCTGGTGTTTTTAAAACCCAAATTTTAAGGAAAGAATCTTGGGATTTCTTCTGAGGAATTGCAAAACGTTCATGAAGTAGAGGGAATGTAAGTCTGCAATGCTGTCTAGATTATTGGTCCAAAACTTTAAATTATAATGTCAATTTAAAAATCCAACTATATAAACCTGATGCAAGTAAGTCTGCTTCATAGTAAGCAGTATCAGTGTCATAGGAAAAGGAGAACATGAGTGAGAAAGAAGGGTAAGATATTAGTAGTCCAGAATTGTGAAAATAATCTTAAATGTTTTCTTTTTGAAAGTTACGAAAATAGAAAATGACGGGATTTGATTGGAAGAATTACAAGAGTTGTGAATCGCTGCAACATGATTTGGCCAAGTGGAAACATGTGGTAGAATGTGAGAAGTGTTTTATTGTATGTAACATATTTTTCAAAATGATGGAGGTTTTCTTTCAGAAAGTGGCGGGCTGATAATATTTATAGCACAACAGAGTGGACGCTGTTCATAGGACATCCTTCGACGTTATGGAAAGTAAGTTAATTTTAAGGAGTTTTGAATTCAGATTTCTTAGGTTGTATGGGTTTTTTAAACACAATCATTTTGATTGTGTTTTTTTTTTCCCCGCTGTTACATGATGAATACCTTCAAGTCACTGATTTAAGTGAAATTTGATACATTCTGAGAACAGCAAAAATAAACCATTTAATATGTATAGTTAATGTTCTACTTTTTGTACTTATGATATACATTTAGAAATGTAAGGTAGATATAGAGAAACTGAGTCTTCTGTAAGTGTCAAAGGTAATGCTTACAGTGCAGTACTTCTGGGTACTGTTTTTATTAAAAAAAAACTGAATAGGCCTCACCTCAAAGAAACCTCTTGAAAGGACACATCTTATTTCCATTCTGAAACAATCATTTACAATGTTAGACACAATTTTATGATGGCTTTACATCTCTTATGCGCTGCTATTGCATCACTATTGTGAGACATCAGCAGTGTAAAAGAAGCACCATGTTCCACTTCATCAGCATGAAGATACTGTTTGTTTAAAATATATATCTTTAGGATTGTGTAGGGGACGTAGAGAAGCAGAGGCTTCTGTAAATGTCAAAGTTGTTGAAAAACAGTTTGTTTTTGAACCTTTTTTCTTCTCTTTTCTAATTTTTAAATACATGTTTTAATATTTTTGGAAATGTTTGTTCTCTCTTTTACAGATTGAAAGTATGAAAAAATATTTTAAAAAGTTTACAAGAATTTTAAGGTAAATGTTTTCTACTCTTTTTATCCGCAATGCACTGCTGATGATGTCACTGACCATGTCATGAATGATGTAATAAGAGGACATGACTTACTTCATTGGTAGGCCTTCACATGTATTATCTCCTCTGTATTCTTCAACAAGCGTAAAATTGATCTGTAACCCTGAGTAGGTCTCACCTTAAACAAACCTCAGGAGACACCACACCTTATCGTCATCCTGAATTAATTATTTAAAATGTTAGGGACAGATTTATGATATATGTATGCCTCTTTTGCGCCACTGTGCGTCAGTTTTGTGACGCAGTGGCGGTGCAAAAGATATGTTATGAGGCGTCAAAATTACAAATTGATGCATTTAGGCCAATGTATTATGCTGTTTTAAAACCGTGCCACATGAAACCGATGCAGCACTGATGAAAAAGATGCACCATGTTGCAAGACAGGCCTCACTTGGAGTCATATGTATCAAGCTAATTAGAATGCTTTGGCGACATATTTCTGCTGATAAAAAAAGCAAAACTTTTATTGCCTATGTTGATGATATGGCTCTATGTTATTTACATTTCTTTGCTGTTTCAATTAATCTTTTTCAGTTATTTTTTCTTTTGTGTTTTCTATTTTTTCTCTCTGTTATTCCACATGTTTTAATCTTATTTTGAACATTCACTCACATTCTCCAAGAAACTCTTCTTTGTTATTGTTCTACTCTCTTTTTTTTCTTTCACTTCCTTATCCATTTTGTTTTTCGCAATTATACCCTCTTCCATCTTTTCTTCATTAAATAGATCTATTAAACAGTATCTCTGGTTTACTCCCTATAGCTGTCTTTCTTTTAACATTACTCTCTGTTTACTTCCCTTATACTAACTCTTCTTTTTAAAAAAAAAAAAAAATTTGGTTCGCTTCTAGTTCGCGAACCGGGCAGCTAACGGGAAAGCGAACCAAAAGAAATAGAGCTTGCCAGAGTGCTAAACATTCTAGCAATTTTATTTGAAAGGGGAGGTAGTTCTGAAAAGAACTTTTTTAAATGTTTTTGTTGTTTTATTTATTTATTTTTTTTTCTAAACATTTTTGGATTTTTTTGTATTTTTGAACAGTTTTATGTTTTTTTTGTTTTTGAAGGAGGGGAAACAACAAAAAACAGGCATTGAAAAGGGCTCAACAGGAGCAAAAAAAATAATTATTGTCTGGGTTGGTTAGGGCAATTGTGGTTTTCGAAATCAATGTTCATTAAGTTTATACTCATGTTCCCACATGAAAGTAATGCCCCGCAATACAAGCAGGTTAGTTTCATGTGTTTAAAGTTCTTTTGAATGTTTGGCACGGTTTCCTGTGCCTCTCCTCCAGTCAAAGAGATATGCAAGGTTGACCTGGCCACAGGAGTTGTTGGGGGATTATCCTGCAGGTCACGCAACTCTGCACGGCTGTAGTTGAGTGGATGCCACCTGGTCATATGGCGATGCAAAGTATAGTTTCCCATGCTATATTTTTTTTCAGTGCCTCTTGATAGCCTTTGTTTACAGATAAGGCAGGTGGCATATTTTGCATTGACTTTCTTCTCCCCTTGAGGGATTGAAAAAAACTGCCAGATAAAACTAGTTTTCCGGCGGGAAACACGGGGCAACTCCTGTAAGAACTCTTGTTCTTCTCTCTCCTCTTCCTCAAGTTCATCCTCTTCCTCCTCCTCTGTGTTAGCGATGAACCGAGATGATGGTCCTCTCTTCTCATGAGGAGGTGGAGGTGGTGGTGGGGGGGGAACAGCTGAAGCAAGTACAGAAGCCATTGCTCAATTATAGGTAAATGGTCTTTCTCTCACCAAGATGAAAGTCAGAGTGAGGAAAGAAGGAGGGGTTTTCATCATTTGGGAAAAGCAAAAGTTCTAAACCAATGAAAAGTGTTATTTTTAGGTCATATGACCTAGTCTTACATCATTTGGAAACTAAAAGTGAAATGAACCAATGAAAAGTTTTATAAACAAG
Organism: Lissotriton vulgaris; assembly: GCF_964263255.1. NCBI lineage: Eukaryota > Metazoa > Chordata > Amphibia > Caudata > Salamandridae > Lissotriton > Lissotriton vulgaris. Next base: position 1,201,465,637 of record NC_141687.1, read on the forward strand.
TCACATGACTTGTTCCGCTCACGTTACGCGGTGCGCGCCGCGTCCCGGATCGCTTCCGGTTCGCTGTCCGGAGCACTTCCGGGAGCGCTAACGCGGCGCGTCATAAGACGCATTACGTGACAAAGTGATACGTCGCGCTTCCGCGACGCGTCACAGTTGCGCAAATGAAACGTTTACCGGTTCGCGGACTAGGTCGCGGCATCAAGATGAGCTAACGGAAAGCCTCCCGGTTCGCGAACTGGAAGCGAAGAAAAAAAATATTTAAAAAAAAAATATCAATAAACATCTAAAATATATTTTTGGATTTAAAGAACAATACATTTTACAGCTACAGATGTTAGCTTTTAAAAAACCAATGAAATTCACTGAAAAAACCATAGGTTATAGACCATATATAGTTAGGAATAAGCATTTACAAAACCTTATTTTACTCGCATAAAACCATTGAAATTCCATATATAGTTAGTTGCACTAACTATATATCGCGCACCCGCAATCCACTGCTGATGATGTCACATATTACATCATTCATGACATGGTCAGTGACATCACTGATGACATCACTGATGACATCTCAAATGACATCACTGATGACATCACTGATGACAACATCCAGTGACTGTATGTTTCTGTAAAGTTAAAATATGTCTCACATATTGAAGAATGAGTGGATGTATAAGTGTCTGGATGAAGGATTTAGTAGGTGCATGACTGACTGTATGAGTGAGTGATTAAATGTGTCTCACTGAGTGCATGGGTTAGTGACTAAACTGTCTTAATTTGTGCATCAGTATGTCTGTTGTTGTGTAAGCTGCTGTATGTGTTGATCAGTAGCTATATGAGTAACTATATGGGTTATTGATTGGTTGCCCAAGTATTTGTATGGGAGACTGAGTATGTGTGTGGGTGTCTGGGAGGTGTATGACTCTGTGCATAGATGTGTGAGCAGTTGATTCACTAGATGTATGGGTTCAAAAGTGCAGGTGGAAACAGTTGTATGGGCAGTTGACTGTGTGCATGAGTGTATTGGTGAGTGAATGGATATCTCAGTGCTACATGTCAAAGTACGTACATATGTAAAACACAGTCCATGTGAGAGTTGACATATATAAATACCTGTGGATAAGAGCCAGTGAATGTGTGAGTGGCTGTATGGATCATTGTGAACTTCAATCAAGGATTGTATAAAAGAGTAAATATGTGTTAGTATATGTTTGAATAAGTAAGGTGTGTATAACTGTATAGTTGAGGAAATGGAGGTGTGATTGACACTTGGCATGACTGACTAGGTGTGTGAGTAACTCCATGGATGAGTGACAGTCTGTGAGTGTCTGTTTACACTGAGTGTATGTAGGTTATATTAGAGTCTGAAGAGGTTCAACGTATTATCACATGAATGATATCATCAGTGATATGATCAGTAAAGACAAATGAGATGTCATCAGTGATGTCATCTGTGATGTCATTTGAGATGTCATCAGTGATGTCACTGACCATGTCATGAATGATGTAATATGTGACATCATCAGCAGTGGATTGCGGGTGCGCGATATATAGTTAGTGCAACTAACTATATATGGAATTTCAATGGTTTTATGCGAGTAAAATAAGGTTTTGTAAATGCTTATTCCTAACTATATATGGTCTATAACCTATGGTTTTTTCAGTGAATATATATATATATATATATATATATATATATATATATATATATATATATATATATATAATATTTCTGTCTCAAATGCACGCATTACATGTGTCCAGTTTATTTATTAACACAAAATATTGCCCAATTCCGTTCATGAGTCTGAGATGTGTGATTTAAGTTGAGCAGTGAAAAATGCTTGTGTCCCGGTATAAAGAGCAAGATTCACTGACAGAGCCCGTTAGCTATTTCTAGCCATGAACTCATCCACTTATGAGAATGTTGTCTCTCTAAACTGTATATTTTTATACGCAGCACATTTTATTTATTTTATTATACTTTATTCTTTATGATTGACATTTACTGAAGTGGTTTTGCGCTATATAGTGTAGCTCTAATTAAGTCAACCAGCATCACAAGTTTTACACATAAGCAGGTAATATGTTTTGTGTTCATATAGAAGCTGGATATATCCTTTAACTGATTGTGGTCGATGATGCATTAATGCATTCATGTGTATGTATATTGTTTCTGCACTATGCAGGTTTTCTTCTATGCCTATGACTGTGATGGGGTATAAATGTTTTTACTTTAATAGCGCTTGCCAGATTGAGAAAGGCTGCAGTGGCAGCCGGGATCGAGGGAGGCCTGATGAAATAAAGAAGCATTTAATCTGCAGCCCTCGTGTGCGTCCCTTCTTCCAGTGTGGAGCAGGAGTTGTTCTGTATATGTATATGTGTGTATGTATGTGTATGGCAGCACGCCGAAACGCGTCTGTGCAGTTTCCCTGAATAAACCTTTTTGTGGTTTATACAATCCTCCTTGAGTGCTGTGCCTTTTCTGTAAAGACAAGAAAAGATATATATATACACACATATATATATATATGCAGCAGTAACAAACCCATCCATATAAACCCACTGGAGGGGAAAGCGGGTGACAATAGGTAACCATGATAAGAAGGACACACGGGATGCACCCAGAATTAAATGACAGATAACATGTTAAAAAAACAGACAAATAGGATGCATGCCTTAGAAATAAGAAGTAAACAACTAAATGCACTACACATACCAAAATGCACAGCGGCATTTACACAGGAAGTCACCATGACTTGGTGCCTCTCCCCGGGAATTGATTTATTTTTCAATACTTTACTTAACACGCACATACAAACACTATTAAAAATGTCAGCCTCGTGAGAAAGCGGCGTGGTGCCGCGAAACGCTTCGAGGAGTATGCTGAAGACGAGCTGTTTAAAAATAAACAAAGTGAAGTAAATCGATTGGATTTCTGGGAGTGCGAGAGACATTCTGCCTTGGCAGAAAACAGATTGATATATATATATTCACTGAAAAAAACATAGGTTATAGACCATATATAGTTAGGAATTAGCATTTACAAAACCTTATTTTACTCACACAAAACCATTGAAATTTGCATATATAGTTAGTTGAACTAACTATATATCGCACACCCGCAAGCCACTGCTGATCATGTCACATATTACATCATTCATGACATGGTCAGTGACATCACTGATGACATCTCAAATGACATCACTGATGACATCACTGATGACATCTCAAATGACATCACTGATGACATCACTGATGACATCTCAAATGACATCACTAATGACATCACTGATGACATCTCATTTGACATTACTGAACACATCACTGATGACATCATTCATGTGATAATACGATGAACCTCTTCAGACTCTAATATAACCTTAGATACACTCAGTGTAAACAGACACTCACAGACTGTCACTCATCCATGGAGTTACTCACACACCTAGTCAGTCATGCAAAGAATCAATCACACCTCCATTTCCTCAACTATACAGTTATACACACCTTACTTATTCAAACATATACTAACACATATTTACTCTTTTATACAATCTCTGATACAAGTTCACAATGATCCATACAGCCACTCACACATTCACTGGCTCTTATGCACAGTTATTTATGTATGTCAACTCTCACATGTACTGTGTTTTACATATGTACTTACTTTGACATGTAGCACTTGATATCCATTCACTCACCAACACACTCATGCACACAGTCAACCGCCCATACAGCTGTTTCCACATGCACTTTTGAACCCATACATCTAGTGAATCAACTGCTCACACATCTATGCACAGAGTCATACACCTCCCAGCCACCCACACACAAACTCAGTCTCCCATACAAATACTTGGGCAACCAATCAATAACCCATATAGTTACTCATATAGCTACTGATCAACACATGCAGCAGTTTACAGAACAACAGACATAATGATGCACAAATTAAGACAGTTTAGTCACTAACCCATGCACTCAGTGAGACACATTTAATCACTCACTCATACAGTCAGTCATGCACCTACTAAAACCTTCATCCAGACACTTATACATCCACTCATTCTTCAATATGTAAGACATATTTTAACTTTACAGAAACATACAGTCACTGGATGTTGTCATGATGTCATCAGTGATGTCATTTGTGATGTTATCAGTGATGTCATCAGTGATGTCACTGACCATGTCATGAATGATGTAATATGTGACATGATCAGCAGTGGATTGCGGGTGCGCGATATATAGTTAGTGCAACTAACTATATATGCGAATTTCAATGGTTTTGTGTGAGTAAAATAAGGTTTTGTAAATGCTAATTCCTAACTATATATGGTCTATAACCTATGGTTTTTTCAGTGAATTTTCAAGGTTTTGTAAATGCTAATTCCTAACTATATATGGTCTATAACCTATGGTTTTTTCAGTGAATTTCAATGGTTTTTTAATAGCAAAAATCAAAAGCTGTAAAAAGTATTCTTCTTTTAAAGGAAAAATATATTTCATATGTATTTAATATAATTTTTTTATGTATATAAATATTTTGACGTTAACGTTAATTTGTCAAAATCCACTGGAGCACATATCTTGAGACCTAGCAAAGGCACATCAGGCAAACAGTCTCTACAATTTTGCCAAGTTTCATAGAAATCCATTCAGCTGTTCGAGCTAAAAGTGAGTCCAACGGCCCTATGGAAAACTCAATGTTAAAAACACATTTTGGGACCCCCCTTTTTTCTCGGCCCCCGCTTGACGAAACCCCCCCAAACTTTCAGGGGACGCCATTTTCCTGAAAATTTCAGCCAAATCCGTCCATCAATGCCAAAGTTATTCAACATAGAATTTTCAGAAATCCCTATTCAAAAAAGTCCTAACTATATATACCTACTGGCGACTGCCGGTAGGTAATATATATATATATATATATATATATATATATATTACCTACTGGCGATAGCCAGTAGGTATATATAGTTAGGATTAATTGTCTATGGAACTTTTGAAAATTCTATGTCTAATAACTTTGGCGTTTGTGGACGGAATCGGCTGAAATTTTCAGGAAAATGGCACATTTTGTTTCTGAGCAGCCCCCGAAAATTTGGGGGGGTTTCGTCAAGGGGGGGCCGAGAAAAAAGGGGGGTCCCAAAACGCGTTTTTCCCATGTTAATTTCCATAGGGCCTTTGGCCTCACTTTTAGCTCGAACGGCTGAATGGATTTGCATGAAACTTGGCAAAATTGTAGGGACTGTTAGCCCGATGTGCCTTTGCTAGGTCTCAATATATGTGCTCCAGTGGATTTTGAGAAATTAACGTTCAAAACAAGATATATATCTGTAACAGCGCTCCGGGCTGCGCTCCGGTCCGCTTACTTTTCGCGAAACGGAACTTTGCGATGCGAAGCTGATTGGCTCCCCGGTGTCTGTCAACATTCTAAACAGTCCGGAGCGGCCGCCATCTTATCTCTCGGTAGGATCGAGAGAGAAGAAGAGGTGAAAAACGAAGGGGGAATTTAACGAAAGGGGGCAAGGTATACCCCTCTTGACCCCCTAGGAATGTTGTTGGGGTTATTAAGGGGTCCCGTGGGGAAAATAAAAAAAAAATTATTTTTCACGGTAGAAGCGCTTCCCGGGCCGCGAACTGGGCCGCAAACTGGTAGCGAAACGGGAATTCGCCATTTTGTGCTTCGTTTTAATTAAATTACTAGGTATAAGGGGGTGCGGGAGACCATTTTGTGCTTCGTTTTAATTAAATTACTAGGTATAAGGGGGTGCGGGAGACGTATCCTAATCCCTTATGTTTTCTGAGGGTGGCTGAGGAGGCTCATATATGTTGATACATGTCTTCCAGCGGCTGTGCGTGAGTTTTTTTTTTTTTGCTGCGTGACGTCTGTTAACGTTCGATTCAATGGAAATTAGGAAGTGTTGACCACCAATTTGTCAGTGCGATAAAATATTTTGTTATAAATGAATCCTTATTGATAAACATTGTCTGTGCCATCTTGCCTTTTTTCCAATGCCACAATTTTGTCGTGCACGGCAGCCATTTTAGATGCCAGGCCGGTCCCAGGCTATCACCTAGCCCTGCGGATGTAGTTTATGGCCCCAGCTGTAGAGAATCCAGACATGCCAACCCTCCCGATTCAGGCGTGAGACTACTGATTTCAGTGCTAGTCTCCCGCCTCCCGATTCCTGCAAGCAAAAACCCGGGGGCATATTACCAACAACTAGCGATAATTTTTGTCTCTAACTTGTTTAGAGACAAAAATTATCGCCGCACATCGGCGATTTTTATCGCAGATAAACATTGCTATTAGCAAGGTTTATCGCAAATGCGATAAAAAAAGGCCGTAATGCATGAATATCGCTGAAAAGTCAGCGATATTCATGCATTATCCAGCAAATGCTCTTAGCCATGTTATCCACCTCCCATTGGATAACATGGCTAAAAACTGCTCAGGGCAGGTGTTAGCTTTTGGAGATATTCGCGCTTAGCGCGAATATCTCAAAAATTTGGTAATAGGAGATAGCGATGTTAGGGACTGTTTCCAGTCGCTAACATCTTGGCACGCCCACTTTGCATGTCATTAGTGATAGATATCACTGACATGCAAAGCGGGGCCCAAGATGGTCGCTATCTCCTTTTAGCTGTCACTAACTGGAGTTAGCGACAGCTTGGTAATAGGGAGATAATTTTATCTCCGCTTTCTTGGCTTTTAAAGCCAAAAAAGCGGAAATAAACCCCCTTGATAATATGCTCCACGATTCCTCGGGGGGTTTCAGCTGACAGGGCTTGGTATTGTGTTACGTGCTAATTCTTTCAGGAAACGTCAGAGGGTCGATGCAGGGGTTCTAGAAGGGGTGATAAACCATTTAAGCCTCATGAACAAGCGCATGGTCTTTTAAAGATCTGTGAAGTACTCGGGGCGGCGGTGTGTGTGTGCCCTCTTTCAGGAGCGGGCGGGGGGGGGCACTGCCAGCAACTTGCCAGGCCAGGCAGTGTTCAACACTTGCATCACCCTTTCTCTGCCTGCTTTTGCGCTCCATGCTTCGGAAAGGTAAGAAAAAGAACGTGCATTTGAGTTTGAAATGTCCGATCCTGTAGCAGTACACTTGCAAAGCACACACATGACAATAACCCAATTCAAGGCCCCATTCACCCGATTTTTTAATAATATATAGTACTCCAAAAAAGTAGGATTATAAAACTTTATTAACTTTTAAATATAACGAACGCAACAAAAACTGTAAATATATTTAAACATTTTTTGACCAAAAAAAACAACAATGGTCCGAAGCTGTCTTTTGTGCGAATAGTCCCAAGGCAGCACAACGTGCTGAGTTGTGGACGGCACCCAGGTGAAGAACCATCCCTTTTTTAAACCCCATGGTGACCAACTAAGTGCAGGTTTTACATAAAGTAGTGTTTACCTAGAGTGGTGCTGTGTAGGACAGCCTGAATGGAAATTAACCAGAACTATAACGATAACAACAACAACAACAATAATATAACTTTTATGCCCAAATTACGCAAACATTTAGCTAATCTGCTAAAGGGGGGAGTCGCCATTTCTTTTGATAATTTATTCACCCATCCGTAGCCTCTCTATTCTCCATTACAATGTGTTTCTTGCTGAAATTAACCAGAACTATAACCATAACAACAACAACAACAATAATATAACTTTAATGTCCAAATTACGCAAAGATTTAGCTAATCTGCTAAAGGGGGGAGTCGCTATTTCTTTTGATAATTTATTTATCCATCCGTAGCCTCTCTAATCTCCATTACAATGTGTTTTTTGCTGTCGCTAGCTGATGAAAAAACTAAAGTGATAACTTCCTCATCCTTATTTTGTCTTTCTTTGTTCCTTAAGATGTTATCTGTGTCAACCTTTTCCGAGAATGCTGATGCGTTAGGGATTTCCATGTGTTTCTTAATAGCATTGGTGTCTGCACACTTCTTTGTCAATTCTGTGAACATGAAAACTGCTTCATAAACAGACGATATCTTTGTTTAGTCATTAGTGTTAAGTGTGTCTGAAACTACAGTGCCCTTCTGTTTTTCTTTCTTCAGGCTCTACAGAGTTTTGTGTGTTGTTCTTTTGAGCGACAATTATTCCAGAGGTTTCAGGTTCACTTGTTTTGTCCTGCAGTGAGTTAACAGCTTTAGAGACTTCATGTTTATTTGCTATGTCCTGCTGTGCGTCAACTGCTTCAGAGACGTCAGCCTCATTTGTTATGTTTCAGTAGATCCTGGACCTGCCCGGCCGCGCCCAAAATGGCTCCGGTGTAAATGGGACTCGTAACTGCTTGTTGTGTACTGGTTGCCCAACCTTGATATCACGAGATACGTATGCAGTTTTGAAGCACATGGCGGAGGCTCGTCTGCTGTAGTGGGGCACCCCTTTATCGTTTCAGTTGCCATTCCGCCCACTTTTGCTACACTGTGCCTTTTCCGCCATTCAGCTGTTTACCGCCCGCTCTTACGGCTACAGCGTCTCGCTCACCATGTAGTTGAGTTGCTCCCACTCTTGCGGTGCAGCGATAGGCGGCTGCCACAGGACTCTTAAAATGGCGGCCGGCTCTTCGGATTTGGGCCTGATCCAGTAAAATGGCCCTGGGACACCTTGGAACTCGGACGCTTGTTTGCCAGGGCTTGGGTCCTATTCTCGAAAGCGTCCCCTCAGCCTTGAAGATTCTACAAAAGTCTTGGGGATCTCGACTCCCGCAGGCTTCCGGTGGGGAGCGGCTGCCATGATTGCTTGCGGAATGGCCACGACGGAGCTACGAGATGGTGGTGCTCTCATGGTGACGCCAGCTTCAGTATGAAACATCCAGAAACAAGGTGGGGCTTTCATCGTTTGGGAAAAAAATGTTTTAATCCAATGAAAAGTGTTATTTTTAGGTCACATGACCTAGTCTTACATCATTAGGAAAACAAAAGTAAAATGAACCAATGAAAAGTTTTATTAACAAGTCACATGACCTGTTATGCTTACGTTACGCGCTGCGCGGCGCGCTCTGGATCGTTTCCGGGAAGCTGCGCCTTGCGCACCGGAGCACTTCCGGGTGCGCTAACGCGGCGCGTCATATGACGCATTACGCGACAACGCAGGTCCAGAATATAGTCAAAATATCTCCACCAACCAGCGGTCGGAGTACAACCGTTTTCAGCAGTCCAAAAAGTTCTGTTAAATCGCAAGAGCGGGAGCAACTCAACTACATGGTGAGCGAGACGCTGTAGTCGCAAGAGCGGGCGGTAAACAGCTGAATGGCGGAAGAGGCACAGAGTAGCAAAAGCGGGAGAAATGGCAACTAAAACGGTAAAGGGGCGCCCCACTACAGCGTGTCTTCAGGTTAAACGGATTGTGGGACAAGGTCCAGAATGGAAGAGTCATCAAAAGGCAAAAAAATCTGCCGGACCCCGGGAGCCGGCCGCCTATGTCGGGGGCGATCTCAGGCCACACCAGGGCAACACGACTTGGGGAGGGGGCAGGAGCCAAGCGCCCCCTCCCAGTCAGCGCCATTTCACCGCCCCTCGGGGGCCTCCGTGAAGCGGTTTAGGGAGGCACCGTATCACATTGTTTTCTAATGCAGTCAGGTCCACAAACGGACCCCACTTACTTTGAATAGTGAAGCTGCAGCAGGTGCAAATAAGGTTTAGACAGTGTTACAAGCGCTGCTTAGAACTCTGAAGTATGGCACTCAACATCCAGGACTTATGCCATTTGTGTAAGGCAGTGACATCGAAGCAACTCAGGGACCAAAAGCATGAACGAACACTCACGTATGAAAATCTTACTTGGGGAGGGGGCAGGAGCGAAGCGCCCCCTCCCAGTCCGCGCCACCACACCGTATGTAGAAAATCTGAAGCCATTGTTCTACAAACTCTCAACCAGCCTTGGATGGAAAAATCTTAAAGAATGTACAAACTGAAAACCAGTTTTTGTCTGCATAGCATCAGCAGCAACGCTTGCTATCAGTGCATGAGTTTCATGCTCGATCGATTGAGCTAGCCGGATCGGGCAACAAAAAGTATAAAATAGTTATGTAAATAGTTATTTAATAAAATGTTTTACCCTTTTACTTTGCTGGTGTGTTGTATCTATTTATAATATTTGCATAGGGTTTGTTGTTATTTTGGGCGGGGTGGGTGGCGGAGTCGATCTGTCTTGCAGCCATCATGGTGTGGAGCTTAGTTCATCTCACTATTTTCGTATTTCTCATGAAGGGTTGTTCCTAATGTTTGTATTTTAGCGAGGTCAAAAAGAGATCCAATTAGTGGTCTACTGATTTTGCTCGATTACTTTTATTTTTTTACACAATTTTTCACTATCTGCAAAGACTAAACAGAGTATTGCGACTTTGTGCTTGTTTGTAAATAGAGAATGATCCAAAGAGAACCAATTCTAAAACAGTAAATGCTTGGATAACAATCAATGAAATGGAGAGACAAGCAGGTACGACGGATTACAACGGGGGTAAAGGTCTGCGTTAACTACCCTTCACTATCTGCAAAGAGAGAGTATTACTAAGAGAAAAGAGGGGAGGGGGGGGGCAGCGTTCAAAGCACATCAGCGTGCATAAACACGAAAACGTTTTTACCTATCACGTACTTGACATTTGACAGCTTTTGATATTTGCTATTAAAAAACCATTGAAATTCACAGAAAAAACCATAGGTTATAGTCCATATATAGTTAGGAATTTGCATTTACAAAACCTTGAAAATTCACTGAAAAAACCATAGGTTATAGACCATATATAGTTAGGAATTTGCATTTACAAAACCTTATTTTACTCGCATAAAACCATTGAAATTCCATATATAGTTAGATGCGCTAACTATATATCGCGCACCCGCAATCCACTGCTGATGATGTCACATATTACATCATTCATGACATGGTTAGTGACATCACTGATGACATCACTGATGACATCTCAAATGACATCACTGATGACATCACTGATAACATCTCATTTGACATTACTGATCACATCACTGATGATATCATTCATGTGAAAATACCATGAACCTCTTCAGACTCTAATATAACCTTAGATACAATCAGTGTAAACAGACAGTCACAGACTGTCACTCATCCATGGAGTTACTCACACACCTAGTCAGTCATGCAAACAATCAATCAGACTTCCATTTCCTCAACTATACAGTTATACACACCTTATTTATTCAAACATATACTAACACATATTTACTCTGTTATACAATCCCTGATACAAGTTCACAATGATCCATACAGACACTCACACATTCACTGGCTCTTATGCACACTTATTTATATATGTCAACTCTCACATGTACTGTGTTTTACATATGTACTTACTTTGACATGTAGCACTGAGATATCCATTCACTCACTAATACACTAATGCACACAGTCATCCGCCCATACAGCTGTTTCCGCATGCAGTTTTGAACCCATACATATAGTGAATCAACTACTCACACATCTATGTACAGAGTCACACACCTCCCAGCTACCCATACACACTCACTCAGTGTCCCATACAAATACTTGGACAACCAATCAATAACCCATACAGTTATTCATATAGCTACTGATCAACACATGCAGCAGTTTGTAGAACAACAGATATAATGATGCACAAATTAAGATAGTTTAGTCACTAACCCATGCACTCATTAAGACACATTTAATCATTCTCTCATACAGTCAGTTATGCACCTACTAAATCCTTTTTCCAGACACTTATACATCCACTCATTCTTCAATATGTAAGTCACATTTTAACTTTACAGAAACATACAGTCACTGGATGTTGTCATCAGTGATGTCATTTGAGATGTCATCAGTGATGTCATCAGTGATGTCACTAACCATGTCATGAATGATGTAATATGTGACATCATCAGCAGTGGATTGCGGGTGCGCGATATATAGTTAGCGCATCTAACTATATATGGAGTTTCAATGGTTTTATGCGAGTAAAATAAGGTTTTGTAAATGCAAATTCCTAACTATATATGGTCTATAACCTATGGTTTTTTCAGTGAATATGTATATATATATATATATATATATATATATATATATATATATATATATATATATATATAACATTTCTATGGCAAAATGAAACCCCTCATTTTGTTCCTTTGCAAATTAAATGTTTTAGGTGTTATCACTTTATTCCAATCAAGATGACTTCAGGTGTGCCATACTTTTGTCATAAGTAAGACTGTTAGCACTCTAGCTGTTCTTGAGAACACTCTGGGACATTCTGTCACTGGGCTATAGTTGGGCTACATCTGGCTGATATTTGGGCTACATTTGTTTTTTTTTGTCTCTGGTGGTCATCTTTGGGCTACATTGGGTTACATTGGGCTACATTTGGTCTCTAACATATATATAGCCCAATGTAGCCCAATATATATTTTTCAAAGTTAATTTTCGTAAAAACCACTGGAGCATATATCTTGAGACATAGCAAAGGCACATCGGGCTACCAGTCCCTACAATTTTGCCAAGTTTTGTGGAAATCCATTCAGCCGTTCGAGCTAAAAGTGAGTCCAACCGCCCTATGGAAAACTCAATGTTAAAAACACGTTTTGGGACCCCCCTTTTTTCTCGGCCCCCGCTTGACGAAACTCCCCCCAAACTTTCAGGGGACGCTCAGAAACAAAATGTGCTATTTTCCAGAAAATTTCAGCCAATTCCGTCCGTCAACGCCAAAGTTATTCAACATAGAATTTTCAGAAATCCCTATTCAAAAAAATCCTAACTATATATACCTACTGGCGACCGCCAGTAGGTAATATATATATGTATGTATGTATATATATATATATATATATATATATATATATATATATATATATATATATATATATATATATATATATATATATATATATACTTACCCGTGAGCAAGACAGTTTACCTGCCGAAATGCGTTGGGTTTACATAATGGCTTTAAAATAAATTCCCACTAAGCCTTTGACTAGTGCAGTTATTCATTTGGAAGGAGTGCATTGAGTAATTTACCTGCTGGGGATATATATACATATATATATATATATATATATATATATATATATATATATATATATATATATATATATATATATATATATATATATATATATATATATATTCAATGAAAAAACCATAGGTTATAGTCCATATATAGTTAGGAATTAGCATTTACAAAACCTTATTTTACTCGCATAAAACCATTGAAATTCCATATATAGTTAGATGCGCTAACTATATATCGCGCACCCGCAATCCACTGCTGATGATGTCACATATTACATCATTCATGACATGGTCAGTGACATCACTGATGACATCACTCATCTCGTTTGACATGACTGATCATATCTCTGATGATATCATTCATGTGATAATACCACGAACCTCTTCAGACTCTAATATAACCTTAGATACAATCAGTGTAAACAGACAGTCACAGACTGTCACTCATCCATGGAGTTACTCACACACCTAGTCAGTTATGCAAAAAATCAATCACACCTCCATTTTCTCAACTATACAGTTATACACACCTTACTAATTCAAACATATAATAACACATATTTACTCTCTTATACAATCCCTGATACTTATTAACAATGATCCATACAGCCACTCACACATTCACTGGCTCTTATGTACAGTTATTTATATATGTCAACTCTCACATGTTTTACATATGTACTTACTTTGACATGTAGCACTGAGATATCCATTCACTCACTAATACTCTCATGCACAGTCAACCGCCCATACAGCTGTTTCCACATGCACTTTTGAACCCATACATATTGTGAATCAACTACTCTCACATCTATGTACAGAGTCACACACCTCCCAGCCACCCATACACACACAGTCAGTTTCCCATACAAATACTTGGACAACCAATGAATAACCCATAGAGTTACTCATATAGCTACTGATCAACATATGCAGCAGTTTGTAGAACAACAGATATAATGATGCACAAATTAAAACCCAGTCACTAACCCATGCACTTAGTGAGACACATTTAATCACTCACTCATACAGTCAGTCATGCACCTACTAAATCCTTCATCCAGACACTTATACATCCACTCATTCTTCAATATGTAAGACATATTTTAACTTTACAGAAACATACAGTCACTGGATGTTGTCATCAGTGATGTCATCAGTGGTGTCATTTGAGATGTCATCAGTGGTGTCATTTGAGATGTCATCAGTGATGTCATCAGTGATGTCACTGACCATGTCATGAATGATGTAATATGTGACATCATCAGCAGTGGATTGCGGGTGCGCGATATATAGTTAGCGCATCTAACTATATATGGAATTTCAATGGTTTTATGCGAGTAAAATAAGGTTTTGTAAATGCTAATTCCTAACTATATATGGACTATAACCTATGGTTTTTTCATTGAATTTCAATGGTTTTTTGAAAGCTAATATTTGTATCTGTAAAATGTATTCTTCTTTAAATCATAAAATATATTGTACATGTTTTTTATACATTTTTAAAAAAAAAAGAAATTGTTCCGCTCCTAGTCCGCGAACTGGTCAGCTTCCCGTTAGCTGAATTCAAAGCCGCGACTTGGTCCGCGAGCCGGTAATCGTTCCTTAAGCGTAACTGTTACGTTATCATGACGTTTTTGTCATGCCTGCCGATCCACGGAAGCCGTGGTTGGCAAGGGCATGGTTGGCAGATTAGCAGACAACAGAAACGCGCATGCGCAGGTATAGCGCATGCGCCTTTACGCTATTTATTCTCCCCTCTCCATAGCGAAGACGCTTTGCGTTCCTTCCGGGTTCCAGCTAAGCTTCCGGGTCACGGTGGTGGCGTTTACGGGCTCCGACGGATTTCCTCGCGTCTCGGCGTAGGGCTTCGCTTCTGGACTCTCTCCTCCTGACAAGCTAAGTTGGAGAGTTAATTATTATTTCGTGATTCTATTCCTCCTCCGTGTTTATTATTTTAGAGTCATACACGGAGATATTTGTTAGCAGGAAGTTGCGGTAGTTTGGTCCGCGTTTATAGTTACCTCGAGGAGGTTTATTTCCTTTGTAGCACAAGTCAGTGCTTAATTGTGGTTGAAGTGATTTACGAACTTCACATATGCGAGACAGGTATCTATCATTCATTATCGATATATAGACATACTAGACGATGTGGTAGAGTTCTGATATTATCCTCTATATTGACAGGGACTCACTACTATACACAGGATTTACTTTTATGGAGAACGGAGAGTCAACTTTCAGAAAGGCACTGGACCATTTAGGTACACTCCATTAATAGATATATACCTATAGGTATTCTGTGATTACACCCTTAATGCTAACGCACTCCTCTATCTCATAGGAATATATTGTTCATATTCCCTATTACTTACCTAACTGTGAAGTCAACAGAAGGAAGATTGATTATGGGTAGAAGCATTACACGTACTCACCAGGTACTATACATATAAGCGTTTTTAGCATAAACACTTACAGATCCCATAAAGTATATACCTAATTATTCTTTCTTTATCAACAGGGGAGGTTCAGACGAGTGTTGACCAGTTCTCTTGCATCTGGGATTCAGATTCCTGTGTTAACCCTACCTTTCCTTGTTTTGTTCCCCTGTGTCCCTGGCACTGGCATCTACTCTTATCACCAAGTGTATATATAGTTGGTGTGGAGTGAACCAGTGTGGGGGAGCTCAGGATTAAGCTTCAATTGCATGGTGTTTCCGAGACAACCTACTCCCAGGTACGACAGTTTTGCGTTGTCGCGTAATACGTTATCCGACGCGCCAAGTTAGCGGACCCGGAGGCGGATTGGATAGTGGCGCAAAGCGCGTAACGTAAAGACAGCAGGTCATGTGACTCGATAATAACACTTTTCATTAGTTCATTTCACTTTTGGTTTCCTAATGATGTAATACTAGGTCATGTGACCTAAAAATAACACTTTTCATTGGTTCAGAACTTTTGTTTTTCCCAAATCATGTAAACCCCTCCTTCTTTCCTCACTCTGACTTTCATCTTGGTGAGAGAAAGACCATTTACCTGAAGTTCAACAATGGCTTCCATTCTTGCTGCAGCTGGTGCACCCCCACCACCACCTCCACCTCCTCATAAGAAAAGAGGACCACCAAGTCAATTTACCTCCAACAGAGAGCAGGAAGAGGAGGAAGAAGAAGAAGAGGATCCACATCAACAACAATTTATCCCAGAGTTGCCCCGTGTTTCAAAGAGAAAAACTAGTTTCATCTGGCAGTTTTTTTCCATCCCTCCAGGGGAGAAGAAGGTGAATGCGAAATATGTCACCTGCCTCATCTGTGATTACAGATTGTCAAGAGGCACAGAGAAGAAATATAGTATGGGCAACTATACTATGCATCGACATATGACCAGGTGGCATCCCTTGAACTACAGCCGGGCTGAGTTAAGGGACCTACAAGACAATCCCCCGACAACTCCTGTGGCCAGATCTACCTCATCAATGTCTTTGTCAGGAAGAGAGGCACAGGAAACTGTGCCAAATATTCAACCAAATTTCCAACATATGAGGTTTACTTGTATATATTGCGGTGCAATGTTGTCGTATGGGAACATGAGCATCAATTTGATTAATATGGTGTTCGAAAACCATAAGTGCCCTAATGCACCCAAGAAGTAATTTTTTTTTTGCTCCTGTTGAGCCGTTTTCAATGCCTGTTTTTTTGTTGTTTCCCCTCCATAAAAAACACAAAAAAAACATAAAACTGTTCTAAAAATACAAAAAAATCAAAAAATGTTCAGAAAAAAAAAAAAATATATAAAACAACAAAAACAAAAAAAAAAAGTTCTTTTCAGAACTACCTCCCCTTTCAAATTAAATTGCTAGAATGTTTATCACTCTGGCAAGCTCTATTTCTTTTGGTTCGCTTCAAGTTCGCTGACCGGTTCGCGAACTTTAAGCGAACTAAAAAAATATTTTTTTAAAAAAAAGAAGAGTTAGTATAAGGGAAGTAAACAGAGAATAATGTAAAAAGAAAGACAGCTATAGAGAGTAAATGAGAGATAGTGTCAGTGACATCATCGGCAGTGCATTGCGGGTAAAAAGAGTAGAAAACATTTACCTTATAATTCTTGTTACCTTTTTAAAATATTTTTTCATACTTTCAATCTGTAAAACAGAGAACAAACATTTCCAAAAATATTAAAACATGTACTTAAAAATTAGAAAAGACAAGGGAAAAGGTTCAAGAACAAACAGTTAATCAACAACTTTGACATTTACAGAAGTCTCTGCTTCTCTACGTCCCCTACACAATCCTAAATATATATATTTTACAAAAAACTGTATCTTGATGTTGAAGATGTAAAGCCATCATAAAATTGTCTCTAATATTTTAAATGATAGTTTCAGGATGCAAATAAGATGTCTGCTTTGAAGAGCTTTCTTTGAGGTGAGGCCTATTCCTTTTAAAAAAAACAGTACCCGGAAATACAGCACTATAAGCATTAAAATTGACACTTTCAAAAGACTCAGTTTTTCCATATCTACCTCACATTTCTAAATGTATATCATAAGTACAAACAGAAGAACATTAATTATACATGTTAAATGGTTTATTTTTGCTGTTCTCAGAATGTATCAAATTTCACTTAAATCAGTGACTTGAAGATATTCATCATGTAACAGCGGGGAAAAAAAAACACAATCAAAATGACTGTGTTTAAAAAACCCATACAACTTAAGAAATCTGATTTCAAAACTCCTTAAAATTAACTTACTTTCAATGACGTCGAAGGATCTCCTATGAACAGCATCCACTCTGTTGTGCTATAAATATTTTCAGCCCGCCACTTTCTGAAAGAAAGCCTCCATCGATACGAAAAATATGTTACATAGAAAAAAAGACTTCTCTCATTCTATCACATGTTTCCACTAGGCCAAATCATGTTGTCGCGATTCGCAAGTCTTGTAATTCTTCCAATCAAATCCCGACATTTTCTATTTTCGCAACTTGCAAAAAGAAAACATTTGAGATTATTTTCACAATCCTGGACTACTAATATCTTACTCTTCTTTGTCACTCATGTTCTCCTTTTCCTATGACACTGATACTGCTTATTATGAAGCAGACTTACTTGCATCAGGTTTATATAGTCGGATTTTACAAAATAACATTATAATTAAAAGTTTTGGACCAATAATCTAGACAGCATTGCAGACTTACATTCCCTCAACTTGATGAACCTTTTCCAATTCTTCACAGGAAATCTCGAGATTCTTTCTTTAAAATTTTGGTTTTAAAAACACCAGGTAAGAATTTTTAAGGTCAAACGGCAATTTTTTTTTTAAACTTACAACGGAATCATTGCAGAATGACCAGCCGTTTCGAGACTTTAAATAAGCTGTATAATGTCCTGAAGTTGTTGAAGGACCATCGTGATAGATAATTGCTACAGTTACAAAAGTCCTTCCTGATATTGAAAGCTGAGAAGCCACACATTTTTTTATTAAAGTTGACAATTTTGATCCATCAGGCCTACATCGTTGGATCATTAAAATGACATACTGTCCAAAACTACGTATAAGTAATGTTGACATCATTTCAGATTTACATTGGCTACACTCCATGTTGTGATCCGCTGCATTTACTAGCTTATTAAAGGAGACTGATTTACTGTCTGGCAAAGTTAAATATATAAATCTTTCTGAGTCTACACTAGTAGTACTTGATACCATACAATTCTCGCAGTCATGCTGCCATTGATAAGAAAGCCCAAACAGGTGATCTACATCTACACCCTCAACTTGCAATATATCAAGCATATACATTAAAAACTCCTGACAATCTTGCTGATTATTTTCAGAGAAGTCTGTTTGACCTGAACATTCATCTAACAGATAACGAACTTCAGACACACTTTCTACTTTTGTTCGATCAGTGCTACATTTCTCGAAAACAGAATTCAACGAACAGCATAAAATTTGTTCAGAATTCAACAGAATCTGTTCTTTTAAACTCTCTAGTGAAAAGAGAACATTAACCACTACATTTGCATAGCAGTTGACACCAGAACTGTTTTCAAATTGAAAACCGACAACATCTTCAACAGAATCCACTTTCTTTCTGCTAACAATTTTCGGTTCATTGACTTTTAGTCTTTTTGCAACAACCTCCCTACTATTACTGCTATTTCTACGTTTGCGGCCTACCACACGTTTCTCAAACAAAGGATATTGAGGCAAATGTGGCGCATACTCTCTTCTTAACCTATTGTATTCCTTAACACAATCTAGATCCGCACAAATGTTTGTGACATCACAGTCAATCAAGTACAATCCCGATAAAGTTCTAACTCGTGACAATGCCACATATGCCATACCCTCCTTGAACACAGAACTGCCAATATTCACCAATGCACAGTCTACACTTAAACCTTGCGATTTATGGATTGTCACCGCATATGCCAAGCAAACAGGAAACTGTTTACGGCGAACATATAAATCTTTAACAAGCAAAAACCTAGCAGAACAACGACCAATTTGCTGTACTTCCTCAATGCCATCAAATTTAATTCTTAAAAATTCTATTCCATCTCTATTTCTGTATTTCTCAAAATCAACAACATTACCCATTGATCCATTTACCAGACCTCTTTCTACATGTAAATTCCTTCTCAAAATAATTCGGCAATTTAAACACACATTCAAAGTCTTTTCAAAACCCGCTGTTTTAGATATAGTCTTCTCTAATGAATCCAATTTTGATTTCAAATTGTCTGACAAAATAATTGTTGATCCCATATGCTCTAATTTGTCGATAGCTTCAAGTTTCACAATCTCTTGCTTTTCTAAATTCAACATTTTGTTGTTGAAGATGGCACATTCTGCAAGAGTTGGCATGAGACATATCCCGGATTTCTTCTTAGTAATTTTCTGAAAAATATTCTCAGGCACAATCTCTTGTTTGGGATATAAATTTGACAGTAATCGTGCATTTAAAGCTTCTTTCCCATGCTCAGTCACTTTTCCAATTCTAATATCTTGTAGAATATTCTTGTAATCTTCATCCTTTGCCTGACGCATATTTTGATGCAGTTCTGCATAATTGAAGTTTAACCATATATTGACGTTGCCAATGCTCCCTAGGCACTTCCTGGTATCTTCATGCGTGAGTATTTTGAACACAGGTTGACCTTTTACTGGTGTCAGCTGCAGAAGATCTCCGAAAACAATGATGTGTTTCCCACCAAATAACACATCATATTCAGTTTTAAGTACTTCTTGCATTCTCAAATGCACAAAGGCAAGCATGACATTGGAAACCATGCTTACTTCGTCAATGATAAGTAGTTTCATTTTCCTCAAGACTCTTGAAACTTCACAGCAAGCATCTCCAGATAACTTGTTGTATTGTAATTTGTTGTCATGCTCCACCGGCAGCATCAGTAGACGATGCAAAGTAATACCTTTAATGTTATGTGCTGCCAGTCCAGTAGGAGCGGTGACAACACAAGACAGCGATGACTCAGTCCTTTCCTTCAAATAACAAGAGATTGCTTTAATGAGGAAACTTTTTCCAGTTCCCGCTTCTCCACTCACGTACAGTCGGACAGGCTTCAATGATGTACATGAGCACTTGTTCTTCTCATGACTTAATCCGTGCTCAATTTCCGTGGTAACTTCATCATATATTTTCCTCTGCTCAACGTTGAGTTGTTTTTCCAAGTCTTCTAAGTTAACTGAATCCTCCTGAGCATGTGCCATGGCTCTTTCCACTTCATTCATAGCAGTGGCAGCTTCATTTTCGATAATAGGTCCTCCAAGTGGATCTTGACTCAATGAAACAGAACTCTGACTGTCCTGAGAACTGTCTCTGGCAATCTCGGCTGCAATCGTTGCTTCCTGCTCAATTTCCAAAGTTAGCATTTCTTGATATTTAGAAAAAGCAGGACATTCTATGGACTCCTTGGCTGCATTGAAAGAGTCTTCGTAACAGAGGAAATCTCCAAGCAGTTCCTCTTCTGCACGCCAAGGCTTGAAAAGTTGCAAAAGTGCTAAATAAAAAAACTCCTTTTTTTCTGGAGATTCACCACTCAATTTTCGATGGTTTACTAATTGGCATTTTCTTTGCTTGACCAGGCATCCCTCACTTCCAATTACAGCATACACTCCTTTCTCAATATCTTCTTTGATGTTCCTCTTGAATATATAATTTTGGAGAACCTCATATAGACAAACATTCTCAAGGTGACTGCTTCGATTTGGATAATATGTATCCAACATGTTGGTCTTCAAAATGTCGGTACTGTTTGGTTCCTTTTCTGCCAAATACTCAATTTCCCGGACAGGTTTTAGAACTCGATTTCGCGTTGCAGCAAGACCAAGACTCGCCCAAACGAGACTCCTGGATTTGGCATAGAGACTTGCTGAAGACAACCGGTCAGAACATTCGTAAGCTCCGATTTCTCGATGCGACAACATCTTCAGACTGAAACTGTACAACTTCTTGCTGAGGCTCTTTTCATGAGAAATATCCTCCCACATATCCTTCAGTTCGGTCTTTTCTTTTTTGGTGATGTAAGATGTCACATACCGAGCCACAGCCATACAGTTGTCAGCCACAAACTGTATATCCATGTTAGCATTCCACATGGACAAAATCACTGGGTTGTAGTCATTGATGTACTTGGACTCTTCGTTCCTTTTCAAATTGTATGTATTCTTGGGTGATTTCCTCGTCACATTATGTCGCAGCGAAGACATCAAACTGTTCACTCTTCCTTTAGAAATCACCGGTCGTGGAAAGTTGAAACGACATTTGGTGTAGAACTTGTCCTTGTTTCTGAATTTACGACGACAGTACTTTCCACAACGATGGCTTTGGAAACGTAGAACTTGTTCTCTTAGACTTTTCTTCTCCGTTGCGTTTGTAACAGCACACGTAGAATACTGTTCGATGAAATTCATCACTAAGTCATCCGGATCTGTTCCAAATTTAGGTGCATCCTTGATCCACAACAACATATGTATATGAGGGGCACCTCTTGCTTGGTACTCCTTTCTCCAGAAGAAATCCAACACCTCTCCAAGAGGTGGATTCTTTTTATTTGTGATGAAAGACATCATAGCTTCAAATCTATGATTGAAGTACCTGCATACATTCACTGGATCCAAAGAACACAGTTCTCCAGGTGTCTTGAATTCAATGTTTTCAATATTTCCATTTGCCTCTCGTAGAAATTCAAGTAAGTCTTCCCAGCCATACTCGGCACAGCTCAGAGTGAGGAACCATGTTGGAGTTCCTAAGTTCCTCAGCATACATTTTAAATCACCATGACGACGGTACCAGTACTCATTAGTACCACGCTGACACGCCATGAGATTAATTAAGTGAGAATCCAAAATACTGTCTTGGACATTGACTTTATGCATAAAGTCACTTGCCGAGATGTTTCGCATCTGTATACCACTTTTTAAGATGTGGTTCACTGCATATGACAGTCCAGACAGATCGCTTTCAAACAGGAGATGAAACAAATAGGGAATGCATTGCCGAAACCTAGGATCTGCTGCATACAATCGTAAAGTCCGGTATTCAGACGCAGGAATTTGATGAGGTCGCTCATCATATCTTCCTCCTTGACCTGTGGGAAATAGCTGTGGGAAACACCGAGCTTCCAAACTTTCCTCCCAAACACTAATGGGACTCCCTTTGGCTTGTTTCATTTGAAACAACTCAATAGCATTCCCCATGACTTCCTTGGAATGCAAAGGATGAACACTATAATGTTCATATATTTCTTCACTTTTAGAGGCCTCTACTTTCTCAATTTGGCCAGCACACAAATCGCTATCCTCTTCATCACTTACTTCCTCTTCTGCAACATATACATTCTTATAGTACTTATTATTTTTCTTCAAATACACTGTTGCCTTTTTGACTTTCCTAACATCCACTAAATCTTGCCATATTTTCTTATTCTTTGTCGGAACCCCATTAACCAAGATAACCAGAGGTTCCTCTTCCACTTCTTCTATTCCAATTGTGTTAATGTTTTTGTTCAAATCTAGAGGCAAATAAACAACTCTTCCCTTTAATCCTCTCTGTAAATCTGCTGGAGGCAACTTCCCTGTCTTTGGCTCCATTCTTACAATAGCCTGAAAGGGATGGATACTTTGAATCAAAATAGATTCATAAGTATTTAAATCCTTCAATTCAGAAGGAATCTCAACCAATTCCAGATTATTATGAACTGCCCTAGCAGGCATCTGGTTTTGGTTTAATTTATTACAACAATAAGTACACACACGTTGATCCGATCCCAAATCAAAATAATTTTCTACCATCAAGTATGTGGCAAAATCCTTCCATTCACTATTATTTTCCCTTTCACTTTTTGCATATAAATCCACTACCTTAGTCTGATTCTTATAATAAGTGCGTCGACAACATACACAAGTGAAATTAGGCCTCTCACTTGATTTCATCTGAAACGTGGCAATTTCCTTCTGAAAATTATCTGTACTGGAAACCTGTACATTATCTTCCACATTACCCTCTACTTCTGGGTCAATTTGAACATTCTCATCTTTACTACCAAAGTAACAAAACTCAATTTCTTCACAAATATTCTTCACATCTATTTCAGAACCATGCAAAAGAGCAGCACATAATTGTTTAAGCATAATTGCTGGACTCTTAGCATAATACAACATTCTCACTAATTTTCTCACTTTATTATGATGCACTGCTAGCATCCTGAAATGATGAAAAACACTCTGGCATACTCTCCTAGAAAGACAAGCCAGTGAATGACCACGCAAACCTGTCATTTGTCTCACTCTGCAAGGATCTAAATCTTGCAACAACTTCATTTTCTGCTTCAAACTTTTCTTATTAAATGTCCGTATAAAATCACAAAGAAAATTGATGGAAACCTGTCGCACACTGCAAATAGAACTACACTTCCAAATGTACACAGGACCCTTAGGACGTCTTCCTAAAACCTCATCTCTTAGCGCCTCTTCTGTCTCTGTTGTCACAAGTTGTTCTTTTTCAACTGGACAACCATCCTTCACTTCATAAGCTCGACCACTGATGTCAACTGCATGCACCAAATCATTATCCTGAAAATAAGTCTCCTCATTAAAAAATGCCTCAGAACTTGAACTATGCATCCATTCTCCGGAAAAAACTTCACAAAAGTTAGTACGATTTACTACTCTCTTCCATCTACTTTTTGTTTTGAAATCAGAAATTACCTTGCTTAGTTTCCTAATTCTATTGATTACCAAAATAAACAACTTTCGCTTAATTTCAAAAGCATGATCAATAATTTTCTCTACATTTTTCTTCTTCTTATAAAATGCCGCTTTCTGCTGGCCTTTCTTTTTAATATTTTTCAATAAATTAACTAATATCCTATTACGGAACATTCGATTTCGAATGTCCCTAAACTGTTGTTTCCTTCTACTATCATGCACAGAGTTATCTCTTCCTCTACCAGTAACATTTGTGATGGGTCTCTCCTTTCCATTTAAATTACTTTTCTTTTTGTGAACTGAAACATTTTTTTGAGCAAAACTTTTTTTACTACAAATATTTCTTAAGAATGATTTCGTGCTCTTACCCGGACCTTTCTTGGTGTTTTGACAAGAATTTGGGGAAGAGGACTGCTGCAATAAAACATCATCCTGCTGTCTTTGACGTTTTCTAGCCTTTCTTACTCTACTTTTGGAAGGCATTTTACAAACTATGAAAGAATCTGCAGTTGAATCTGTGGAAAAATATAATATAAAATGTTATTAACCACTATTACCAAACAGTAAATAAATAACAGTCATCTAAAACTGAATGCCGTACTAATTATTTAACATAGCATTTGAGTGTCTAGTATGCTATTTTACGTTCTTCATGGTGCAA
This sequence comes from Lissotriton vulgaris, assembly GCF_964263255.1. Lineage (NCBI taxonomy): Eukaryota > Metazoa > Chordata > Amphibia > Caudata > Salamandridae > Lissotriton > Lissotriton vulgaris. The sequence goes on from NC_141687.1 coordinate 1,201,490,569, forward strand.
ATTTATTGTAAATACGCACCCACCTGCGGTTGGCAAATTTAGATTTTGATTATGGGAGTTAGATAGGCATGTTAATAATTTCCCAAAAATGGTGTATAACCCCAAACAACCTTTGAAGCAAATGCTCATAGCCATGTTATCCACCTCCCATTGGATAACATGGCTAAGAAGTGCTTGCAAATGTGAAAATAAACGGCCGCAATGCATGAATATCGCAGAAAAATCAGCGATATTCATGCATTTTCCAGCAAATGCTCTTAGCCATGTTATCCACTTCCTATTAAATAACATGGCTAAGAACTGCTCAGGGCCCCATGAGGAACGCTTTCCATTTACAAAGGGAAAAATAACATCAAAAACACTAAAATGCCTTCTAAATATGACCCCAAACAACCTATGAAGCTCTAACAGTGCATATCCTGAAATTTATTTGATTTCAAAATTCGTTTTTAAACACAGCATATAAATCAATTGTATACCTGCATTCATAAAGAAATGACTAAAAATGTCCTTGAGACACATGAAAGTGTTTTCTGGAATGCCCTAGCACCATTTTTGGGACACTATTAACATGGCTAGGTAACTCCCATAATCAAAATCTAAATTTTCCAAGCGCAAGTGGGAGCGTATTTACAAGACACTTGCCCCAAGAGGAACACTTTCCATTTAAAAAGGTAAACATAACATCACAGAAAAGTCAGCGATATTCATGCATTTTCCAACAAATGCTCTTAGCCATGTTATCCACTTCCTATTAAATAACATGGCTAAGAACTGCTCAGGGCCCCATGAGGAACGCTTTCCATTTAAAAAGGGAAAAATAACATCAAAGACACTAAAATGCCTTCTAAATATGACCCCAAACAACCTATGAAACTAATTCTATTACTATATCACTAGAAACAAAACCACATTTTAAAAACACAGCTTTCTTCATCATTTTCTCCTTAAATCATACTATTCTCTATCTTAATTAAATAAATCTTTTCTCACCTTAGCAAATATTTTGAGTTTTGAAAACAGTCAAAGAAATACACCAAATTGTCTTCAGCAGAAGAAAAAGGATGCACTCCAAAGGCTGCAGCTATTGAAAGCACAGAAATACAGATATTCCTTTCACATATCTCTCATAGTAGCCAATCATACCTCTTCCCTCACTTTTTTCAAATCAAAACCCTTCCCCCCTCTGCCCTGTCTGCCTTGTTTCCATAGCAACCACCTCCTGGAAGACCTCTCATGTTTGCAAGTTCACACAACAATGTTTCAATTGAACTCTGAACTCTCAGTGCACCTGCGTATCCAGTGCAATCTTTCATTAAATGTTTCTTCCTTGACCATTCAAATTACATGTTTCAAAGAACACATCCATGCACCCTAACTTTCTGTTTTCAGAAATGGAAATGCACCAATCACTGCTAATGATTCATTAGCATTGTAAATCCACAGTTTTTTTTCTTTAGAAACTCCTACTGTTTCAACTGCCCTTTCATTACCACACTTCATCTGACTGCAGAACAACCTTCTCCCACCATGTTTAAGGTCTGGATTGTTGGACATAGTTACATCCACTGGGCTCAAAGGTATGCTGAGAACAGAAATTTACCTAACCTCAATTTACAAGATGTGGAAATTAAGTGGTTGGGCCAAAGAGGATTAAAATGTCACCAATTGATACCATTGGTGAAAACCTTTATGCATTTGCCAAAACCTGACCTGTTAATTGTGCACTGTGGAGGTAATGATTTGGGCACTTTGACAGGGGTAGGTCTGGAAATGCTTTTAAAGGACACCTTTGAGCAATTAATGGCACTTTTTCCTCAAACTGCCTTGGTATATTCCAATATATGCCAAAGACAGAAATGGAAGTGGTCCAACCAATTTTGTCCACAAATTGAGAAAGCGAGGAAGCATGTAAACAAATCTGTTTCAGCTTTCATGAGAGACCATGGAATGGGCTCTCTGTACAACAATAACTTGCGTTACTACATGCAAGATATCTACAGAGGAGATGGAGTTCACTTCTCAGATGAGGGCAACAGAATTTTCATTCTGAATTTAAGAATGTGCATTGGTACCTACTTATAAGTACCTAAATGTACCATAAACCCAAAAGCTCTTCTCAGAGCTACCCTTCATCTAATCACTCACAATTATTATTTTTTTCTAACTTTTTTCACTAATTTTCCACAAAATACGCTCCCCGGTTCGCTAACCGAAAGCTAACCTCGCGGAATTTTTTAAAAAAATGTTTTTTTTCCGCACATTTAAGCCTCCTCAGCCACCCTCAGAAAACCTAGGGGGTCAAGATAAGTCTACCGTGCCCCCTTCTACACATTCTGAACATTATTTGCCCTCCATCTTGTATCTTAATGCGACCGAAACACAAAATGGTGGACTCCCGTGACGCTTAAGGTTCGCTAACCGGGCCGCTTTCCAGAAAGCGGTCCTAAAAAAAAGTGGGAAAGTAATTTACAGAAAAACGACTAGAGACACTCTCACCAAATATAGATTAGCTCATACTACATAACAATCCCTTCCATTCTCACAAATTTCATTGAAATTTCATTTAGCCATTTAGCCTGTAGACCTCTCCAAGTACCGTGAGGTAAATTACTTCACAAAACACATCTGAAGTGTTGGAATTGACAACCAATGAAAATGTTACTTTCATTTTCTACTTTTATTACCTGACATTTGATTGGTTATATACCTGAATATATATAAAGGAAGAGAAGGAAACACAGCCATTTTGACTACTACTTGTTGTTGTATATATCATTTAGAATATCACTAATAACATCAACTTGTTTCTAAAGGTAAGTTGTTATTTTTAAAACTGAAGTATATTGTGCACTATAAGTAAATATGGTAAACTTTTTCAGATAGTTATATACTATCCCTCTGTAAGAGTTAGACATTGAGAAAGGCTTCTTTATTATAATTATGGACTGATTTAGGTTTCTATGGTATAATTATGAATTTACTTAGGCTTCTTCACAGGCACTTTTTAATAGTACTACTTCACGCCTGAAACCATACAGTGCCCATAGATTACTTCTCTGTTATAAACTCACAAGTGCCTGTCTGAACTTAAACCCAACAGTGCCCTATCTCTACTGATATATTTATTTTTTATGCAAATTACAGCAATAAAATGGAAGGTGAGCAGAATGTTTCCTTCGAAATTGTTCTGGAGAACAACACAGAAAAAGTTATTGAGGACAATGATGACTCAGATTTCATGGATGAATCACGGGACCATGAATTAGTTCAATGTGTAGAATCTGTGGATCATTTACATCATTATGATGACGGTCAAATGTTGGAACTTATGTTCACTGAACAAGAACACATATCAGACAGTGAAATGCTAGACGTTGTATTAAATTTTGAAAAACAATCCGAAAAATAAAATTGTATGTAATATTAAAAAATTGTTTGAGTCTTTAATCATTTTTATATGTAATTCATAAACTAGTTAAATGTTAGAAATGTTATTAAATTTTGAAACACAAAAAAGCTCACGCACAGAGCAGTTTTTAGCCATGTTATCCAATGGAAGGTGGATAACATGGCTAAGAGCATTTGCTGGATAATGCATGAATATCGCTGACTTTTCAGCGATATTCATGCATTGTGGCCGATGTGCGGCGATAATTTTTGTCTCTAAACAATTAAAACGAAGCACAAAATGGCGAATTCCCGTTTCGCTACCAGTTTGCGGCCCAGTTCGCGGCCCGTGAAGCGCTTCTACCGTGAAAAATCATTTTTTTTTTTATTTTCCCCACGGGACCCTTTAATAACCCCAACAACATTCCTAGGGGGTCAAGAGGGGGATACCTTGCCCCCTTTCATTAAATTCCCCCTTAGTTTTTCACCTTTTCTTCTCTCTCGATCCTACCGAGAGACAAGATGGCGGCCGCTACCACTTTGCGGCCCAGTTCGCGGCCCGTGAAGCGCTTCTACCGTGAAAAATCATTTTTTTTTTATTTTCCCCACGGGACCCTTTAATAACCCCAACAACATTCCTAGGGGGTCAAGAGGGGGATACCTTGCCCCCTTTCATTAAATTCCCCTTTCGTTTTTCACGTCTTCTTCTCTCTCGATCCTACCGAGAGACAAGATGGCGGCCGCTCCGGACTGTTTAGAATGTTGACAGACACCGGAGAGCCAATCAGCTTTCTGCGCGCAAAGTTCCGATAAGCGAAAAGTAAGCGGACCGGATCGCTGCCCAGAGCGCTGTTACAGATATATATCTTGATTTAAACGTTAATTTCTCAAAATCCACTGAAGCACATATATTGAGACCTAGCAAAGGCACATCGGGCTAACAGTCCCTACAATTTTGCCAAGTTTCGTGCAAATCCATTCAGCCGTTCGAGCTAAAAGTGAGTCCAACCGCCCTATGGAAAAATGAATGGAAAAAATGCGTTTTGGGACCCCCCTTTTTTCTCAGCACCCCCTTGACGAAACTCCACCAAATTTTCAGGAGCTGCTCAGAATCAAAATGTGCCATTTTCCTGAAAATTTCAGCCGATTCCGTCCACAAACGCCAAAGTTATTAGACATAGAATTTTCAGAAGTCCCATAGAGAAAAAATCCTAACTATATATACCTACTGGCGATAGCCAGTAGGTAATATATATATATATATATATATATATATATATATATATATATATATTGACGAAACCCCCCCAAATTTTCAGGGGCTGCTCAGAAACAAAATGTGCTATTTTCCAGAAAATTTCAGCCAATTCCGTCCGTCAACGCCAAAGTTATTCAACATAGAATTTTCAGAAATCCCTATTCAAAAAAATCCTAACTATATATACCTACTGGCGACCGCCAGTAGGTAATATATATATGTATGTATGTATGTATATATATATATATATATATATATATATATATACTTACCCGTGAGCAAGACAGTTTACCTGCCGAAATGCGTTGGGTTTACATAATGGCTTTAAAATAAATTCCCACTAAGCCTTTGACTAGTGCAGTTATTCATTTGGAAGGAGTGCATTGAGTAATTTACCTGCTGGGGATATATATATATATATATATATATATATATATATATATATATATATATATAAAGATATATAGATATATATAGATATATATATTGACGAAACCCCCCCAAATTTTCAGGGGCTGCTCAGAAACAAAATGTGCCATTTTCCTGAAAATTTCAGCCAATTCCATCCACCAATGCCAAACTTATTTGACATAGAATTTTCACAAATCTCATAGGAAAAAAATCCTAACTATATATACCTACTGGCGACCGCCAGTAGGTAATATATATACATACCAAACGCAAATGTCCTTAGCGGGGGGAGCAAGCAGCAAGCTGGGGCTAGCGGCAGGAAAAGGACAATCCTGCAAGTTATGTCCAAACAAAGCAATCATTTATGCTGCACTCTTCCGTGTCCCGGTATGTGTTCTCCCTTTCTCACAGAAGGCTAGCAAAACAGCTTCTCCTCAATAAGGTTGTGGGGGGGTGGCAGGCACACACACTTCAGCTCCTCGATGCCTCGGTAAAGCCACCGCCTGCCTGAACAGCGGGTAAACATGCTGGATAAAGATGCCGACCAAGACTCTATAACGAAGTATAAAAAGGAAATGATGGAAAGACTTAAAAAACTGGAAACTACCATTAAAGAAAGAAAAGCACAAACATTTAGCAGAGACAAGAATGACTACGAATGTGGATGGATTTATACCTTTGCTAAAAAGTTTGATACTCTTAGAAAACAAAGGATGAATCCAAAATTCAATAAAGCAAAACCACAATCTGAGTTGAGCAATCTGCAAAGTTCAGAAGTTGATACGGACCTAGAAGAGTGTCATACTAGACAAGGAGTTATGCCAATCCCCTCTGTTATAGATGAATTTGCTTTTTTAGAAGAAGAGAGGAGGTTCAACCTCCTACCAAGACAACCAGTGACTTACGGAGGAAAACCAAGAGGAAGAGGCAAAGGCAGCAGAGGCGCAAACGCAGGAAACATCAAGAGCGTACCAGCCGGGAGAGGCAATTGATAACTATCACAGAGGCATGCCAAGATACAACGATTATCCATCTGACGGATGTTACCCTGTCTGATAAAGAACAACAAATTCTGAAATTATGACTATCATACTGCTCACCTGCAGACTTTAACTATGTGACTACTCGAGTAGATACATTTAAATTTGTGAGATCTTTGAAGCTAAAGAAACATTTTGCACATAGTCATTTGAAATCAAGGATGGGAGGTCCTGTGATATCGCTTGACCCGGAGCAAAGAGATAATCTCTCTGTAGCAGATATAGATCTAATGTTAGACCTGAGATAAATCAATCAACCCCAACCTGATAACCTGGAGGAAGTCCAGAACATTGACATGAATAATCAATGAACCCAAGATATAACAACAAGTACATTGTCATTGGAACTGGCTAGAGAGCCAGAAGTGGACATTGGGGGCAGCGCCCCAACAAGCTTCAGGCCAACTTCAAGTTTCATACCTATGAGTTCTAGAGACTCTGTGGACATCTTTAATGAACTTGTAACTAATGATTTAAAAAATCTGGAAAAGTGCACGAGTGTTAAGCATAAAAAATTAACACAGCAAGAAAAGGAGTTCTCTGCCTTAATCTCTAAATTAAAATCTCAACATAATTGCATTGTTAGAGATGCAGATAAGGGTGGGAACATTGTTGTGTAGGATAGAACAAAGTACCTCAATGAGGCCTATAAACAACTGAATAATCGGGCCAATTATTCTAAGGTTGCTGAGGTAGATATGCAGACCAGTTTTGACTTTTACAATAATCAACTGCAAGAATGGTATGTTCAATGCCTAATATCTTGTGAATAGTTGCAATTTCTAAAAGTGTTCAGACCAGTGACCCCAGTACTTTATTTAATACCTAAAGTACATAAAAATATGGAAAACCCGCCAGGAAGGCCAATCATTTCGGCCATTTGGGGAGCATTTGAAAATACCTCTAAGTATATAGACTCATTCCTATGCCCGATAGTGAAACAACTCCCATCGCATATCCAGGATTCAGGTGATTTTCTGCAAAAAATATATGATTTGCCCTGGGAGGATGATATGTTACTGGTGACTATCGATATTACAACATTGTACACCAGTATTGGACATGATAATGGACTTAATGCCATCAAATACTTTCTCCAGGACCGCCCAATTAAGCTCTGGTCACATACACAGATGCTTCTAACTATGGTCTCTGTCTGTCTAACAAGTAATTTCTTCCTGTTCAATAATGAATTATACAATCAAACCTGTGGAACAGCAATGGGCACCTGCTTCGCCCCCAGCTATGCAAATTTGCATATGGGCTGGTGGGAGGAGCAGGTGGGAGAAGCGGAGTACGAGGTGGAATGGGAACAAAATGTGCTACACTGGAGTAGGTACATTAACGACCTCTTTGTTGTTTGGAAGGGGTCGGAAGAATCAGTCAAGAGTTTTATAAAGAGACTTCAAGTTAACAAACTCAAATAAAAATTCACCAGTACCATCAGTAGTAGTGAAGTCAACTTCCTTGAACTAACAATGTATGTCGAAAATTCCAAACTACACACAAAATTGTACAGGAAACTGACTGCAGGGATCACACTGCTTCACGCAGGGAGCTTTCATCCACATAATCTAATAAGGAGTATCCCCTACGGAGAAAGTTTAAGAGCGATCAGAAATTGTAGTGACCAGAGCACACTTGAGTCAGAGCTTTTAGTTTTGGGTTCATGCTTTCAAGAAAGGGGTTATATGCATGAAAATGTGCAGAGTTCTATACGTAAAGCCAAACAGCGTAGTAGAGAAGATATTTTATTCAATAAAGAACATAAAGTGAAAAAACTCAAAGCACAAGTAAATCAAGTAATATTGTTAACCTCCTACAACTGACAGCATACGCAGGTTGGGAACATTCTTAATTAGAACTGGCATCTCATCTGTAATAATCCCATATTGAAGCCGCTAGTGCTGAAAAAAACAGCAATTACATTTAGTAAAGCACGCTCCTTTAAACAAATGCTAGTTTCCAATATGCTTCGACAAAAAGAAACACGAGGGCAAGGAGCATCATGGTTAAAACGAAAACCAGGCTTCATAAGATGCACCAAGTGTAAGGCCTGTAAGCATGGCGTTAACACCCATTCGTACACTTTAGGCCTTTCACAGAGCGAGAAGAAGAGTAAAGGTTTCTTTTCCTGCAAAACAGAGTTTGCAGTGTATATACTTCAGTGCTCTTGTGGCCTGAAGTATGTGGGCAGCACTATCGCCCAGCTCATATTAGAATTTTACAGCATTTAAGGGCTATAGGCAATGGAGACAAGACCTACCCAGTAGCACGACACATTGCCTCACACCATGATAAGAACACAACAGGCCTCAGCTACTTCGTGATTAATTGTGTTGCTCCCAGTATTTGTGGGGGCAACTGAGAGAAGAAGCTCAGGAGGCTTGAATCGTGCTATACTATAGAGCTTAATAACCGTGTTCTGATGGGGATTAACGCAGAGGAAGATCTAATTACCCATCTTTAATTAAATTTGAGAAGGAGCATACAGTAGCAAGCAAACAATGGGCAGCGTTCCGATGAATGGTTTTTATGGTTTGTTTTGGTGTATATATGAGTTGTCACATTTTATCACTTTTCTCATTTTATTTTGATAAAGTTTTACCAAAAATAGTAGGGTTAGAAGTAAATATTGCCCACTTGGGCAGGATAGATTAACTTCTTAGAATGACCGAGCGAGTGTAAGGTCGCTAGCTGTATGCCTTGTGCATAATGTTGGAAGCCAAGAAAGTTAGGGCAATTAACCAAGACTGAATGGGAGATACACTGAAGAATGAAACAACATGACATATACTCAGGATACTATATGCTAGCCAAGGTTAGAATCCCTAAACCAGGACTGTTCTTGGTATTACGTTTTTGAGACCAGATTATGTTGAGTAATTTGCACACTTGGGCTTAAAACAAGAAATGGTGGCATGCCGAACGGTCTGTAAAAAAGCAAGGCTGATGTGCGCTCACAGCGTCTCAATAAAGTTAGGTGTTGAGGAGCATGAACATTTGGCAAGTTGTTCCATGCGGCAACAGGTAATTTGTAATGCATTAAATGCTGCAATAAGATGCTATAAACAGTAGGTGTCCTACAAGAATATTCAGTATTATTTATGTAAGTGTATTTCACTAATGAAATATTTTTATTGAAATACTGTTTTGAAAAGCCGAATTACATGTCTAAACTACGAGTCTGTTCTCTTACACATTATGTTTGTAGTCCGATCACGGGATGGTGTTTTAATTTGTACAATGGTTAAAATGGCCGCTTAACGAAGATGAAACTTACGGTGATCAAGCCTGCTGGTCAGGCCAAACGCGTCCGGTTCAACTGACACAACAAATAGTTTTGGCCAGAACGTAGTGTCATCTATCCTTGGTCTTGACGAGGGAATGGAGAAAATTAGCAAGGACCCTGCTCCGGTGGTCCTACTTTGACAAAGCACCCGCTGTTCAGGCAGGCTGCGGCTTTACCGAGGCATCGAGGAGCTGAAATATAATACCTACTAGGGGTCACAAGAAGGTAGTTCTAGTTAGGACCTAGTTTCCATAGGAAAAGCGATTTTTGTTTTCCGAATAACTTTGGCGCAGTTTGACGTATCTTCGTAAAAGTTTCAAAACTTGGGGGGTGATCCGGTCAGCTCTTGTCTTGAAAGGTTCGGGGTGATTCGTCAAGCAGGTCTGAGAAAAAAGGGGGGTCCCAAAATGTGTTTTCCCCAAGGTATTTTCCATAGGACTGCTGAAAGGAATTACACCAAATTTGGGAAAAAGGTAGCCCTTGGTTCAGAAAGAGTCCTTTTTGTTAAATGGTGTGAATCCGTTCAGTAGTTCCCGAGAAATGACAAAAGGAAAAACTTTTGATATCTAGAGCAGCAGTGGGTACGCAAGCCCTCCAAAGCACAGGCTTCACTGTGATTAGCTGCCAACACTCCAAACCAGGAAGTGTTGGCAGCCATGTTGTGACTCGGTCCTACAGTGAAACACAGTGAAAAAAGAAGGGGGGGGGGCAGGGTAGAAACACCCTGACCCGCTAGGCCTGGTCAGGGGGTCACACAAGGACCACCGGGGCCAAAAAAACATTTTTATTTTAAAAATCGGCCTGATTCGCACTCGGTTCGCGAATCCGGCTGAGAAAGTTTAAAAAACCGTAGTGTGGGCTCCCGCACTTTGTTGCATTTAAGCCCCTGGTGGGCCAGGTCCCAGGGGCACTGAAAACATTTGTGGGGGGGCCCCAATCCCCCCCACGCTGCCCTGGGGACAGCCCCCTCCCCGGTGCTTCATTTATGAGTTGCAGAGGGGGCACGCAGCCCTCCCTACAGTCCGGGGGACCACCACCTCCCCGGGGCTTTTCAAATTTAACGTGGAGGCACGTGGCCCCCCACAGCCCTGGGGACCACCACCACCCCGGGGCTCAGTATTAAAAAAAACAAATGTGTGGGGAGGGCTCAAGCCCCCCCACACGCCACAGGGACCACCACCTCCCTGAGGCATCAAACAAGTTGGGAGGAGGGCTGGGTGGCCCCCTCCTGGAGCCCTCGATGGCCCTGGGGACTGCCACCCCCCAGGGCCAGCTCCTGCAGTGTCCCGGGGTACCAACCCCCAGGACACTGCTGTTTGCTATGACTGTTACAAAAAACAATTTGATGGACAGAATGTAGATCAATGTCTTACTGGGGTAGCTCAGACGTGGGTCCCAGAGCCTCCACACCACTGGAGTCAAGCTAGCCGGGCTGATGAGAGGTGTTACCTCGAAACCGGTCCGGTCCTCGGATGCTTGATTCCGGTCTGGGAAAGATATGGCTGTGTAGTTCGGACTGGACTGTTCCCATGGGGCACAGGGTCAGAGCTGATTTGCATAAAGCCATTATCTAACCCAGGGTGGTGTGGAGTGCAAAAAACGATGGATTTAGGCCCAGATCCTTGTACTGGGGTGAATGTAAGACATTGATCTACATTCTGTCCATCAAATTGTTTTTTGTAATTTTCTCCCTGAGTGTACTGGGGTAGCTCAGACGTGGGTCCCAGAGCCTCCACACCACTGGAGTCAAGCTAGCCGGGCTGATGAGAGGTGTTACCTCGAAACCGGTCCGGTCCTCGGATGCTTTATTCCGGTCTGGGAAAGATATGGCTGTGTAGTTCGGACTGGACTGTTCCCATGGGGCACAGGGTCAGAGCTGATTTGCATGAAGCCATTATCTAACCCAGGGTGGTGTGGAGTGCAAAAAACAATGGATTTAGGCCCAGATCCTTGTACTGGGGTGAATGTAAGACATTGATCTACATTCTGTCCATCAAATTGTTTTTTGTAGTTTGCTATGACAGGACGGGTGCGGCTCCCGCCCTGTCATAGCAAACACTGGTTTGGATCTTGTAAGCGAGAGCAGGTTTCCTGCTCTCACTTACAAATTCCAAGCCAGATTGCTTTTCCACAAGGGGAGCTACATGTCACCAGCTCCCCGTGTGGAAAAGCAATGCCATCTCCTACAGGAGGCGGGGAGCTGGCAGGACCGTGGGGGCATTGGGGCTCCCCCCACGGTCCCCAACGGAAAGGGCCGGCCCCGGGGGATGGGACCCATAGAGGCCTAAGGAGGGGGACCTCGCAGCCCAATCCTTTAATAATAATTGAAAAAGAAAACAAAATGTGGCCATGCCCCAGGAGATGGGGTTGCCGGGGCCAAAATTGGGGGGCTTTGTGAACCCTTCCTGTTTAAATGTTTTTTTTAAAAGAGCAGGCCCTTGGAGATGGGGTCCCCAGGGCCCCAATTAATGTAAAAGAAGGGGGGCCACAGAAACCCGCTTGTAAAAAAAAAAAAGGGCATTGTGGCGAAGGCCCCGCCCCTAACTGCAGCACTCAGCAGTTGGGGAATTAATTTCCATTGAACACTGAGGGTCCCTGGAGGCCAACTAGCCCACCAGGTACCTCCGGTATGCACCAGGGAGCTGCATTGCAGGGAGGTGTTCAGAGGCCACGTTCCTTTTTACACCTCTTTGCAATGCAGCTCTGTGGCACTTACTGGAGCTACCTGGTGGGCTAGTTGTCCCCCTGGACCCTCAGGACTCAAGGGAAATGAATCCTCCAATTTACAACGTGTCAGGGGGTATGTTTGCTCAGTGGTGCAGGGAGGGGGCGGGGTATGATATAGCAAGTGTGCATACACACCCCGTGGCGTGTTTTAAGTTAGGGGATCAAGCCCTCTTGAAATCTGAGGGTCCCTGGGGTCCACCTACCCACCACGTATCTCCAGTAAGCGCCACAGAGCTGCGTTTCAGAGAGGTGTAAAAAGGGGCACAGCCTCAGACCACCTCTCTGCAATGCAGCTCTGTAGTGCTTACTGGAGGTACCTGGTGGGCTAGTTGGACCCCAGGGACCCTTAGGATTCAAAGGGACTTAATCCCCCAAATTAAAATGCACCACAGTGCACATTTGCACACTTGTCACATCAGGCACCACCCCCTCCCTGCACCCTTGTGCAAACGGGCCCTCTGGCGCATTGTAAATTGGGGGATTAAGTCCCTTGGGTCCAACTAGCCCACCAGGTACCTCCAGTAAGCACTCATGAGGTGCATTGTAGAGAGGTGTAAAAAAGGGGCGTGGTCTCAGAACACCTCTCTGCAACACAGCTCTGTGCCACTTCTTGGAGGTTCCTGGTGGGCTAGCTGGCCCCCAGGGACCCTCAGGCTTCAAGAGGACTAAATCCCACAACTTACAACGTGCTAGGGCCACATTTGTACAGTGGTGCAGGGAGGGGGTGGGCCTGATGTAAGAAGTTAGCAATCTTGCTGTGTGGGACTTACTGGTGGTATTAAAAGGGATAGTTGGCCCCCAAGGTTGACGTTGGTGGCTAACTACTCCTCCTTTTACCTCCAGTAAATACCACACAGTGGGATTGCTAAGAGGCATTTCGAAGGCCACGCTCACCTCTCTCCACCACTCTGGAAACAAGACTGCCATTTTATAAGAAAAAACATAGGTTTCAGGGATGTTATAGTTAGAAATTAGCATTTTAAAAAACTATTGAAATTCACTGAAAAAAACGTAGGTTTCAGGCATGTTTTAGTTAGAAATTAGAATTTAAAAACCCTTAGAAATTCACTGAAAAAACCATAGGTTTCAGGGACGTTATAGTTAGTTAGACATTTCTTTCGTACAAAACCATAGAAATTGCCCAATTATAGTTAGTTCAGCTAACTATAACTCTCTCACCCGCAATGCACTTCTGATGACGTCATACATTACATCATTCATGACATGGTCAGTGACATCACTGATGACATCTCAAATGACATCTCTGATGACATCTTCCAGTGACTGTGTGTTTCTGTAAAGTTTAAATATGTTTTATATATATCTGCCAAGGTGTATTGAAGAATGAGTGGGCGTATAAGTGTGTGGATGGAGGATTTTGTAGGTGTGTGACTGATTGTATAAGTGAGTGATTAATCATGTCTTACTGAATAGCTGAACTAACTATAATGAGGCAATTGCTATGGTTTTGTACGAGAGAAGTGTCCAACTAACTATATTGTCCCTGAAACCTATGGTTTTTCCAGGGAATATATATGTATATATTATTTTTTTTAGTCTTACTGCCATTGTCTGTGTTGACCTCGTTTATGGACGACTTTTGTCCTTAATTCTGGGGACAGCAGTGAACTTAGCTGTTTTCCTGTGGCAAGCCTCAACTTTCTGCAGAACTCCCTGTTGGGGCCAGCTCTCACTCCTCCTCTGAAAAGAGACTCAATCTCTCCCCGACCTCACACTGATGGTTGACCTACCCATTCTCATTCTGCCTGCTGGCTAATTGTAAAAGGCAGAATGACAATGGGCCAGTCTATGCAGTTACAGCATCAGGTGAGCATTTTCCTGCTCTGGCCTAGGGCAGGGCATTCACCTTTTTCCAGGGGCGTGTGCCACCTCACCAGGGGCCTCACCAGGGTCCAAGCTACGGGGAGGTTTGCATTTTGAATTGTCTGTCATAGGTTTCAGAGTTCCTGTGCGTCTGTTTAACTCTGGTGATTAATGTATCTGTTGGAGAAATCAGAGTTTTACCTATCCCATGTTGAAGAAGCGCAGAGGGATAATATGCCTCCTGCAAAGCACAGCATGTAACATGCAGATTAAATAATTGTTTTTTTATGTACACAGCTCAGTGGACAACTGCTGTTATCACAGAGTACCTTTTGTTACTTGCAGTTGTTTTTCACCAACCTTTCATTATTTTATGAATGATAAATACTTATTAGTAAAAACAACTCCAATACTGTGTTATATTTTAAATCCTGAGTTTGTATTTCTTCAGAAGAGGCACTCAACATTTAGTGTCAGATGTACGACGGCAAATCACATTCTCAAATGGGTTTGCCACCCGTTTGCGCATGCAATTTTCCTCTGGCCCATGTACTAACACTATTTTGCAACTTGCAAATATTTTGAGACTGTCAAATAATTTGCGACTCGCAGAATAGTGTTTTGCAACTCGCTATTAGGAAGGGTCGTTCCCTTCAGCGACTCACAAGCCATGTACGAATGTTTTGCGACCGCAATTACGGTTACTAAACACTCGCAATTTACTGCCCTCTTCAAGAGGGTGGTCATGCAGTTGCAAATGGAAAGGGGCCACTTCCTGCCCTTAAAAAAAATTAAACAGTAAACGTTTCATTTTTTTTAATGCATCCTTTAAGGAAAATGAGCTGCATTATTGAAAAGTAGTCCCAGACATGGAGGTCTGCTGAGCCCAGCAGGCCACCATCCCTGGGAGGGCTAGCCATTCCCAATGGGGTCACAAATTGAGAGTGCCTTATTAATATTCATGAGCCTCGCATTTTGCGACCCTATTGGGAATTGCAATCAGTGCCTCTGACACTGTTGTGTATTATAAATTGCGACTCGCAATGGAGCGCAAATTGCGAGTTGCAATTTACACTGGTTGAACATCTGGTCCATAATGTCTACCATAATGGACAACATGTTATTCCTTCACTGTGTATTCCTGAAACTCTTAGGAAACCTTTCCTATACATTGACTTACACATGTCAAATCACTGCCTCTGTGATGTAATCTACTCTAATACCCTTCCCTACATTCTTGGGATGAAGACTGCTATGAAAGAAAATAAATACACATGAGACAGGGTCTATGAAGACATAAGGTGCACCATTGAAGGTTGGTAGTAAGGGAATCGTTTGAGAAGTTGGTCTTTTGTGAAGGGGGCGGGGGTTGCACCAATAAAGATTGTCACACTGGTTGCCATCAGCACTAAAGTTGACCATGTTAGGGATGTAGCTAAAGGTGGGTGAGCTGATAAAAACACGAACCAGCCTTGAGCCTGAAGCCTGACTCTGGCTCAGCTTGAGGCCCCATTGGAACCTTGAGTCAATAACATGACAAACTTTCATATGGCTTCTGCCTGCCACACTTGTTCTACCTTCATGCGCAAGTGGTGAAAACAAAGCATTAACATGTGAGGTAAAAAGAAGAGACAAATTCAGTGGATGATTTGTACAATGCGAAAACAAAAAATCTAGTTTAATCATGGCTTCCCTCAACCAAATTGCGCGATCTTAGGCAAATATTTTATTTTACAAATCCACATGTTGGGCCCCATTAGGATGAAATCTGCCCGCCACCTTAGCGGTGTTGGGACATCCACCAGTGGTGCGGCGGCCCCACACCACCAATTAGGATGCGACTGCCACCCTGGTGGTCGCATTCCATATTGTAAACATTGCGGCGAGTGCCGCTGTGAGCAGCAGCCGCCGCAGTGCCAATATTACATGTTGTACATTGCCATGCACAACCTGGCAGGCACCGCGCAGTGCCCACAACCTTGAGCATGGAAATGTAGGGGGGTACCATAGGTACCTCCATGTGCAGCCCCCCACCTGTCCACCCCTTGCAGGCCCCCAAAGCAATTCCTGCCAACCCTTCCATGGCGGCATTGCTACTATGGAAAGGCCTGAACCACCAGGCATCATAATATGAATGAATGTGCCTTCCAGACACCCCCACCATATTGTGCCCGAGTTCTGCCCGGCTGGCAATTGTAACGATTGCTGACCGGCGGAAAACAGGTTGATGGTCTTTCTGTCCCCCGCAGTACCCCCCCCCCCCCACCATGGTAATATGGAGGGGGGAAATGTGGTTATGAGGGCGGGTGGATCGCCACAGCCGGTCGTGTGGTGGCGATCTGCCCGCCATCATAATCAACCCCCTAAGTCTTCATTTTTGCATATGAATGCGCCTTCAAATACATGAGTTCAGACTACCAGCTGTATAAAAACCTGTATGTGTTTGGTTTAATGCATTATAATGTTGCTCTTTCTACAACAATCTTGGCCTCATGTTGGCTTCACAAGACCGCAGTCTTGGCTCTTAGTTCACTAATAGTGCTGTCGCCAGAGTGAGGGCGGAGTAGGAATGGGTCTGAGTTCATGTTTAAAAACTATAATTTTTAAAAAGTTCTTCCCAAAGCAAATCTGTAATGTGACGTATTCATGTGAAAGCTTCCACATGTTAAAGAAGTACACTTTTTTCATTTTAAAGAGATTTTATTATATTTTACAAGATGTTTGTTGTATGATTCGATTTGCATGGCAAACATTTTCAGGACTTAGCTTGTGCACGGTCTCTAAGAGCCAAACCAGACCCTTGGCTTCCCATGCTAATTTGTTGGCACCCCTCCTCTAGGCATAGTTATAATTTCTGCAGCCTTTGCAGCGCCTCAGGGCCTGAGACAAAAGTACTTAAGAAGCTGATTGCGGGACAGACCGGTAGGAAGACATAGCCTATGAACAGAGGGATTTCATTTTATTGTAATCCCTGTTTCTGTTAAGTTTTTATTTTAACATTTCTACTTAATGGAGTACAAAGAGCAAAATTAGAAATGCCAAACATAACATGACCAGTGTGAACTAATCCCAAAATCATCTAGTGCCACACTGTAACCTGCCTGACAAATCCTCTGTGATGGAACCTTGGATCTATTTCTCCCTCGTTCTAAAATAACTTTCAAAACAGTGATTTTCCGTATGTATGTATATGTTATTTCAGTAGCGCGCCCTAGCTAAAAGGCAGCAGAGTACTATACAAGGCCCAAGACAAAATTCATGTCTGGATACCAGAGCTAAATCGTTGAGATGCATATTTCGTGAAAGGGAAAGAGCAGAGTAGTACCAGGGGCCTTATTTATGAAGGCTTTGCGTCAGTTTTGCGCCGCCGGTGCGTCACATTTTGTGACGCACCATTCTGGTGTAAAAAATGCGCCTCGTTGCGCCATATTTAAAAAGTGACGCATCTAGGTAGATGCGTCACTTTTTAAACCCCTGCGCCACATTATACCTGCGTCAGGTATAATGTATGCAGAGGGGGCGTTCCCCCGCTAAAAGCCTCGTAATAGTGACGCAGTGAAATCTATGAGATTTCACTGCGTCACTTTTAGGACGCTGTTGCGTCAAAATCTTGCGCCTGCCTCACAGCATGTGTAAGACTGACGCAAGCCCTTTCACATGGGGCTTTCCCCATGTGAAAGGACGCATTGCTGGAGTTGCGTCACTTTTGTGACACACTCCAGCAATGCGTCACTTTTGCGCTTACAGATACGTCAGAAATACTGACGTATCTGTAACTCCTTGCGACATGATGCGTCATACATTAAATATGACGCATCAGGAATGTCGTAAGGAGTGCGCAGTGAAAAGTGACGCATCGCTGTTTTCACGCAGCGATGCGTCACTTTTCATAAATGAGGCCCCAGGTTTTCAAAGATATGGTGCATTGGAATTGGGTTTTAAACTCTGACATGCGAGTTACAAAGTGAACCCCCACATCACCTCCCTGTTCACTCCCTTCTCAACCTCTTCCTCTCTCAGGTCACTTTTTTCTATCTGTTGCCTACTCTTTCCCATCTCGCCATTTGTCACTGCCTCGCTCCCTCCCCACATGCTTTACTCAGTTCCTTCTACCACACCCTTTAGTGTCTCACTACCTTTTTTTCTCTTTTCAGCCTTTTCTCTGTCACCCGCATTATTGTTCTGTGTCTGTTTTCCCCTCCTTTCTCTGCCCCATCTTCTTCTGTGATCCTCTTTTCTCTTTTCACCATCCATTCTTTTTCTCTCTCAGCTGGCAGATACACGCTTGCTTTTCTCCTCTCTCACTGTTCACCCTCATTTTTACAACTTTCAAGTCTCTCCCTCTCTGTATATATCCCCCTTTCCTCCTTTCTCACCATAATTTCTCTCTTTTTCACACTCTTTAGTTGTGCTACTGCCAGTGAACTCTGGGGCATATTACCAACAGCTAGCGATAATTATCGCTATGTTGGTTTAGCGGCGATATTTTTATCGCCGAGCTGCGTCGATTTTTATCGCTTAGGAACCTTGTTATTATCAAGGTTTATCTCCTAAGCTATAAAAATTGTCCGAAATGCATGAATATCGCTGAAAAGTCAGCGATATTCATGCATTACCGAGCTAATGCTCTTAGCCATGTTATCCACCTACCATTGGTAACATGGCTAAGAACTGCTCAGGGCAGGTGTTAGCTTTTGGAGATATTCGCGCTTAGCGCGAATATTTCTAAAAGTTGGTAATAGGAGATAGCGATGTTAGCGACTGTTTCCAGTCGCTGACATCTTGGCACGCCCACTTTGCATGTCATTAGTGATAAATATCACTGACATGCAAAGCGGGTCCCAAGATGGTCGCTATCTCCTACTTGCTGCCGCTAACTGGTGTTAGCGACAGCTAGATAATAGGGAGATAATTTTATCTCCGCTTTCTTGGCTTTTAAAGACAAAAAAGCGGAGATAAACTGCATTGATAATATGTCGTTCTAAGTCTAGGTTCAGCAACACAGCGCTGCTTCTGGCACTATCATTCATAGTACTGGGGTAGAATTGTGAAATCTCTTGGCTGTCCAATTCTGCTTGGACTGCATGTTGTCTTTGCTAGTTTTTTCAACTTTAAAATGTCCAGCTATGTGTGAATATTTGCTCACTACTCTGTGTAATCTAAACCTATTTTAGCTTGTACTTCAGCTAGCTCTCTGTTTTATAATTGTAAAACGTCCTCAGATGTGTTCATTTGTCCTGAATTTTGAACCTCCTTCCTGAATTTTTACTGTCACTGTCCAGACTGCACCTTCTTGCTAGGTGGTCACCCTAAGCCTTGCAATTCAGCCTCACAGGTTATGTTATGTGCAACGTAGTTCTGTTGTACAGAGAAATGGCAAATTCCTTGGTCTTTTAACACAATGTTTACCGAAGTATGATGGCACCAACTATCAAACAAAACTTTGAAACCTGACTTCTCAAAACGTCTGTTCGTGATTTATTAATTTTCGGAAGTTATGAAAGGTGCTCCGATTATTCTACTTCGTTTGCCAAGGCTTACAAGGCAAAAATCCCTTGAAAGGCGTTACTGTAGGTTGAGCCACAAAAGCATGGCAGGCTAGGAGAAAGAGAAAGCAGGGCACGCGGCCGGGCGGGCTGTGCTGTCATTTAACAAACCTGCACAGGGAAAGGCTTTTGCGTGGACTCTGCGATTAGCATTAAAGCTTTTAAACAAATACAGCTGTTATTTTACAATTTGCCTCACTATTTCTCCATTTACATTTCGTCTGTCAGTATTTCATAGATTCAGTGTGATGTGGATTAAATGAATTATAAGGCGATGTTTGGTTGTATTGTGTCTTCTGATCTGATCCTTTGTGAGAGTGTTATAATTTGTCTTTACAATTTATATTATAGTTCTAAACATTGATTAGCCGTTTGAATATTTCTGCTAATTTAATTTCAGTGCATTAACATTTGCCATCGCTGTTTATTTTCACTTGATATTGCGAGTGTTTTGCACATCCACAATGCATCATGACGCTGGATTTATTGATTGAAGGAATACCATAGGAATAATTTCTTAAATACATACCATGATTACATAGTGCGGTCAGAGTTCGTAAAGGCTTCTCTTAGAGTGCCATTGGGTATTGCCCTTTCATTTCTAGAGGCCTATAATAAACTTTAATGTCTCTGTTGGATTTGCAACAGGGACATTAACTTTAGTCATGATAGATTTCATTCCCCGGACTCTGACTGATAATAGCAGCTGCAGAAATCTCCGTGTAGGAAAATGAGGAATACGAGGTAATTTGAAAAAGTAGAATTTTGCTAGAAATTCCTCTTATTCCCTGGGGCCCTCAGGGTTCATCCTGTGATACCGTACCACAGAAGTTAGCGGTAGTATTAGGATCAAATCTGGGACAGTGATAATGAAGCCCTTACTCTAGGTCCTTTTTAGCTGACTCTGTTCTTTTAATTTCTTTGCATCTGCCCATTACTCTCCAAACTTTTTTTTGGAGGGATTCAAATAAGACTCCCTAGGTCATTCCTGCTGCCACCTACCTTCTGTGGTTGGTCTATCATAAAATAATATTTAGCCTTATCTTTTGTTCTTTTAGGATTTTAGATTTTGGGAAGATAAGGTCCTGCAGGAACTTGCTTTCCTTATCTTATGAACTCTGACTAAATTCTGCTTCATATTTGCTAATGGTGAGTAATGGAATACGAAAGAATGAAAACTCTGTTTCAGGCCAACACCTTGCTGTAGAAATCATATCAGTGTGCACGTTTCTGCTGTTGCGTTGGAGGCCTTGTGGACATTTTGCAGGTGTACTCAAAGCCTCCACCATCTTCTCAACATAACGTATAGCCATCTGGGCTGAAGCATCTTATCGTAGTGTTCGCCTTTGCATGTACTTAAGTCTGTCGAAGGAGTGATGGTCTCCAGTTGCTAAGAAAAATATCTGGCATCCGCTTTGTTTTAGGATACATTCGGTAAAAAAGTGAGCAATGCATATTTAACAAATATGTCATCAACAGGAAACAGATATATTAAGTATAGCGTGGTCTTTATCATTGTATGAAACATCACGCTAGTCATTTTAAGTAAGCAGCTAACTGGGGTCTGTGCAAGTTTGCTCCAAGACCGTTCATCCTTCTGTCCTTACATTGGCCTGCTAGCAGGCATGTGCGAGTCTGCCTGCCAGCCTGCTTTAAGCTTCCAGTTCTGTATTACCCTGGTATAAGACTGCTTCCTTCTTATATCACCCCGCTCAAAGTCTTTTGCCTTCAATTTGGTACCAAAGCTGGTACTTAACCTCTCTACTAGGATTTCAGTGATCAAAGCAGTGAATGCAGAATCTCTTCACGAGATGTTTGATTGTAGGTGCAGCTACAAGACAAGATTTTTGACACATGACAAGATTTTTGACACATGAATCTCCGATATATTTAAAGACTAGGGGCCATATGTAGGTGGCAAAATACCGGTCGGTAACGGCCGATTTCGGCCGTTACCGACTGTTATTCGTAATTCCTGATGTAGGGGGCCAGAAAATTACTGATTCTGTATATTTACCGAATCGGTAATTTTACCGAATCGGTAAAGTACCGATTCGGTAAATGTACAGAATCGGAAATTTGGGATGTAGGTGGCACTGGAAACAGTGCCACAGGCCCTTAGAAATTCGTTATTTACCATGAAATACAATGGCATGGTAAATAACGAATTTCTGTGTACATGCACATACCTGTGCCATGTGGCACACATACATGCCCTAAGGGCATGTATGTGTGTCACATTGCACACAAGCCAAAATCAGGGGTGTAACAGGGCGTCAAAGTGACACCCTGTCCCCCTTGACAAATCGGTAAAATTACCGAATCTGTAAATACCGATTCGGTAATTACCGCATATTATCGATTCGGTAATATTTACAGAATGATTACCTACATGGCATTTACCGAATTGTAAATACTGAATTGGTAAAAATCGGTATTTACGATTCGGTAAATGCCATTTACCTACATATGGCCCTAGGTAGACTCTCCTATTTTTTAAGATGCATGTAATTCTTGCAAATACACAAATCTCTTCCCTCTAGTTATCATCTGACTAAGAGGATGAGACTTAGGGCCAGATGTAGGTAAATTTTATTTTCCGACCTCTTAAATACCGAGTCATACCGACTCGGTATTTCAGAGGTCGGAAAATAAAAGTACCGAGATGTAGGTAAATGCAGATGTGCAATTACCGAATCGGAAACAGTCGGTATTTTCCGATGCGGGAAATACCGACCAGTTAATGCCCATTCATTCCTATGGGCTTTGAAGCCCATAGGATTGATTGGGCATTTACCGGTCGGTATTTACCACATCGGAAAATACCGACTGTCACAAGGGTGCAGGGGGTGTCACTTTGACACCCTCTGGCACCCCCAAAAGAGGCTCGGGTGCCATGTGGCAGGCATACCTGCCCTAAGGGCAGGTCTGCCTGTCATATGGCATAGGTGTGCATGCACACATGTGCATGCACACCAGAAACGGTATTTTACCATCAAGTAGTATTTGATGGTAAAATACCGATTTTGTACTGCTTGTGGGACTCAGAAGAGTCCCACCTACACACCAATTTACCGGAATCCGTAATGATACCGACTCGGTATTTTACATACTCGGTAAATTTACCTATCGGTAAATTTACCGAGTCTGTAAAATACAGGGACCTACATGTCAAATTGCTCTAACCGGTCGGTAACGGCCGAATTCGGCCGTTACCACCCGGTAAACGCCTACCTACATCTGGCCCTAGATCCCAAAAGCAGCCAGCAGTAATGATATTTTAAGATGGTTATTCATGCAAATTAAAATGAAATGTGTCATATTACCGCATGAGTAAACAATGGAGTTCTTACCTCTACTGGTCATAGTTTATATTTAAGCACTGACAGACTTAGGGCCCGATTTAATTTTTGGACGGACAGCTAATTCTCCGCCAGGGCTATGAACTAAATTATCCATCGCCCAGACAGAGGTGGCACCTGCCAAATTATGAAATATCCGCTGGCCCTGCGGACATTTCAAGCATTGAGAGGAACCGCCATCTCAGCATACATCAAAGTTACATATTTATTTTCAAAATTAAATTGCCAAAGTGGAATTTCCCTTTTGAAAATAAAAAAAGCAATGCCTCCCTCACCCCTCACCATGGGAGTTTCCTCCCATTGTGAGGAGGGCATTCAACACTTTCAGTGCCCCTTACCACCACGTTTCTCCTAGCTGTGACAGGCTTTGAAAAACTGCTATATGTCTGCTCTTCTAAATCGGGTGGGCGGACCATATTCTTGACGAGGAGGGAACTCTGTTGGCTCTGTTGGCATCTTCACCAAGTTATATATCAGCCTCCTAATTCTATAATTCTTTAGACTCCTTTCCACCAAATTGGTACCAGCTGCCCGGTAATCCTAGGTTCTTCATTGATAATTCTTTCAAAAGTTACCCTCACTATAACATGTTTAATGCAAGTTATCTGTGACCAAGCATCAACAGAGGATGCTGCACTAGGACCTTGTGATGGAAAAGGCTTCAGCTGCAAAGTGGCACAAAATTAGGATTCTCATCTCAGCAGAGATGACTAACGCTTTTGTGACTTTGCCATTCTTTACAGAAGCATGTTTCTCTTCCTGTGCTTTGTACCAATAGGTTATTCTAGGCAAAGAATGTTCTTCCCATATATGAGGTGGTACATCCTGTGGCTGGGAAAATGAAAAGCAGCAGTATCCATGGTATGGAGGGAGAAGAGTCATGTGGCTAGGACGGATGGAGAATTGGGTCAGTCTAAAGCTCTGCTGGTTGCCAGCAGACCTCACGGAATGGAGAGAACTGTGCAGTGCAGGGCTGTAAGCAGGAGAGGGAGGGATGGAACAAAGTGCATCTGAGAGTAGCAGGAGTGAGGGAGGATGAGGAAGAATAGATATAAGTGTTCATCCTATGGCAAAATGTCTTAAACTGATGTAATGCATGTTATATTAATGTAAGCCATCAATTTTGCAGAATCCAAAAGACACTGGGTCAGATGTATCAAAGGGTTTTACCCATTCTGTGTCTATGGGAAAATGTTTTCATACATGTGCCCCTTAATGTTGACACAAGCTTTGGAATCCCGCAATCGAGGGACTTACTTGACCCTGTATGCTGTATTGTTGGTATTTTAATGTCATGAAAAATTGAAAAAATAAAGTTTAAAATAAAAATGCTCCGCTGGTGGCATATATGGGGCTAGGAAAGTGTACATTGCCTGATAAGACAAAGCATAAAAGGCAGCAGACAGTGCAAATAGAGTGTTGAAAGAGACATGTCAAGGTTGGTATTTTGATGGACAATGGGTGATGAGAGGTGCTAGCACTCATGTGTGCTTTCTTGACAATGGAAATGGTTTCCTTTTACTGAAAATTGACGTTGCTGCTTCGCTTTTCATGTTTAAAAGTTTCTAGTCGCATTATTTCAAAGAGTTGCACACTCCAGTCTAAATTGCTAGTGCTGGGCTGTGCTCCTCCAGGTTTTGAGTCAACATAAAACAATGAACTTGTGGCAGAAGCTCTTTTGAGGGATGGTAGAGTTTTAGGGCGTGTTAGAAGGTTTGCCGGTTGTTTAAATTTTAAAGATCCACACTTGGGGGAGTGTGTAAGTGAAGCAGCGTGATGCCAGTTTACAACAGAGCTGTCGAAGGAGGAGAGAGGTGGATAAACTGCTTGGTGGAGCGTTGGGCAGGTATGAAGCCGGTTGAGTGGGTTGACGTCGAGGATGCAGGCAGGGATACAATTGTGGGCCTTAGTTGGAGGAAAGCAAGTATTCTACCTGGGGAATTTTTTCGCAAGGGGTTCGTGTAAGGAGGGGTTGATTGTGCACAGTGTTTTCAGTGTTTTTTAGATACGAGGCTGGGTGGGAAAGTAGATTGTTTTTGTCATAACTTCAATGATTCAGTGAGTTTGGAGCTTTATGCACACAAAGTTAAGTGGATGTTTGTTTTTTACATTCGAGATACCCCTGAGGAAGGGCATAATTAGCCCGAAATGCATTGGGTGAATAACGGTGTTGCTGTCTTGGATGAAGTGGCTATTCCGGCGTGCTGTTGAATAAGGCCTGGATGGGCAATTCCTCAGCATTAGAAAAAATGGAATCATGTCACCTTTGACGCGAATGGAGCAATTATTGAAACATTTTGAAAAGCAATATGGATTAACAAATGCATTAGAATGGATTTAGATGAGCAATTGGTTTATTGGGTAAATGGTGTACTTTGCTGTGCGATCGTGTGGTGGCACGAAACCACGCGCCAACAGTTTTCCAGTACTTTATCATGGTGGGGGTGGGGGCAGAGGACACTATGAGCCGCACGCCAGATTTTGGCTATGAGTATTCTTGAAAATTTGAGGATTTTGAAAATATTACAAAATCAGAGCGCATCCGTTCACTTCATGAGAGTTTTGTTCCCCTCATCATTTAAGCTCAAATCCTTCCCCGAGTTGAGGTCGCAGGAGGCACATATAAATGACCTGGGCCACCACGTTCTCATTGCATATCCAAAGCTTGAAGCTTGGATCTATTGCTGTGCAGTTTCAGGAGGTCTTTTGGGGTTTGAGCCCCAGACTCTTTGTTGAAAGTGCAAAGAATTATGAATGTTATTTACTGAGTCACACAGAGTCAATACAACTATTTCAGAGACTTGATTATAGGAAATACTTTGTTTAAAGTGCAGAAAGTCCTTTATTGCGATTTTTTTTTTAAGCATTTTCACGGTTTCATATTTTGAGGCCAAAGGTTGAAAATGTTTCAATAGACCAGCCTGCAAAAGAATAGGGCTCTTATAAATTCAGTAGAGCAGCTAGTAGCTGAACAGAGATTTCATAGTCTGTGCTTACAATCTCCGCCAATCCTGGAATTCTAATAAGAGCTCTTGGACCAACCATCCCTGAGATTTTTACCTATCTCCAGGGAAAGGGTGTTTGAGGAGAAAATAATTGCCCCATTTCGCGTACCATGGGAAAAGCGGTTTGCCTCCAGAGGGGTCATTCAGTCATCCAGACACAGGAGACTCCCTTCATCCTCAGACATATGTGTCTCATGCAATTTGTGATTTTTTTTGCTGATGCTCAATTTTATTATTTAGATGTGTGTAAAAGTGGGTATGCTTCACTACATTAGGCATTGGAATTGATGTTGTTCAATGACTTAGGACCATGGGGATACCTAATGCCCAATTGTCAACCATCAATGGCACCTTTTCAGCCGCCTCCTCCACCTTTTTCAACCAGGCGTATTTTGGACAAGGCAGAGGCAGATCCAAAGGTTGGAGGAGACAGCAACAACAACAATCACATGTGCATTGGAGCCCCCCTCTATCTCCACACCATACTCGAAGTATGACGGAGAACAATCCCCAACCGGAGACAAGCAGCGCCACAACTTGTTTGTGAATCTTAGTAGTAGGGCACTGTCTCTGTGTGAACAGAAAGTGCTCAACAGGAGATTTGGTGTCTACTTACATGGGAAATGAATTTCAAGTACATTAAGAACTAGCACAGTTTTTTCACAGTTAGGTTGCATTTCTTCTTTGCAGAGAATACTACAACTAACGTCAAGACTGTCTCAACCAATACTAATCTCGGTAAGAAGTCAACCTTCAGTCTTCTGTCCTGCATGGTGTCTCAGGAGGTGTTAACTTTTTGAGAAAGCGGTATTGAAAGAGGTTAAATCCAGCCTCAGAACCAAGCAAAAAACCCTTCTACACTCTGCCTAAAGAGGAACTAACGGCCCTGAATAACTTATCACCATAATCACCTTAAAATTGTTGGATAAAGGGGGAGCCACAGAATTTATGGACATTGCCACATACAGAGCTGTACGTCTTAGACAACTAAACAAGAGATGCTCTTCCCGACCTCTCAAATGCCACCCGATTAAAAGGCTATCCACGACTATCAAACTCATGGTGGAAAAGGCTAAGCACAATGGTTGGGTCACTACCAAAGAAGCCAACTTTCTAACCACCACAGACCCTGTTGTCCCATACTTCTATGTCCTTCCCAAAATCCACAAAACCCATAACCACCTCAGGTAGATCGATTATCTCGGCATCAGTTTTCTGCTTGAGCCCCTTTCTCAGTTTGTGTATTTTTCCTTGAGATCTTTCATTCAAGAGAAACTGACATACCTCCAGGACACCAAAGATGTTCTTCGACTTCTGACTGATATGCCTTTAATATTCGAGATTGACTTTTTAGTCTTGTTTGATGTTGAGTCATTATATACCTGTATCCCCAGGATGATACCTTGACTACAATAGAAGCTCTACTCTGGGTGAAACATCTGGACACCATCAATACAGTTCCTTTGATTATGGAATGTGCACAGTTGGCAATGTAGGAAAACTTCTTCCGTTTTGAAGACTGTCTGTACCTCCAGCCATCCGGTACTTCCAGGTAAGTAAACAATTAAATGAATAAAATGAATTTCGTTCCACGCCCTGCATTGCAAAATGCGATGCAGAGCGCGCTACAAAATTCGTTTTATTCATTTAATTGTTTACTTACCTGCAATCATCCATATTCTGGTGTTTACTACCCCACCCATACCCCTCCCCCCCCACCTTTCCGCCCCACAGAACTTCCTTCACGGGCCCCAACTGGACCCTTCCAACAGTGAACCATGGGAGAAGAATATTCTTCTCTTCCATTGGGTGTTTTGCTTTCTTAAGCAGGAGATGACTTTTCTGGGATCTCATTATTATTTGATTTGGTACGAGTCTTTTCATTTTCATCTTTTTTTCATTTAGCTATCAATGGGTATTAAACCTTTGTAGAAAAGAATTTTAAGGATCATGTCATATACGCACAAATAAGGTTTCCCTTTTGATTAACTGTTTGTAAACTAATTGTATAGAGTCTATATTTCTATGTGTATAGGAGAACAAGGAGAATGTTGAAATGTATGTTATATTCACAATCAATTCAATGCTTCTGTTTTTGAGACTGTATTGCAAATGTATAATAGTAGCTTGATACTCTTAATGTTGCTAAATGTGTTTAAGATTTTTTATTGTTACTCATATAAACTGAAAAAAATCTTTGTCCTGAAGAAGACAATGAGATTCTCCCCTTTCCAATGGTACCCCTCCCCAGTGGATCCCTGCTTGGGGATCAACGCCGATCCCCACTCAGCAGCCCCAATATGCCCCCTAGGGGGGCAGAAAGCCCACTATATGCCAGGGATTATTTTGGAACAATATTAATTAGGGTGGGGCTGCCCAAATGGGCATGCTAATGCCCCCACCCCACCACAATTACAACCTTTCTCCCCCCAGGGTGGAAGTTGGGGCAGTAGCTCCAAATCTGCCCCCAGGGGGGGCAGAAAGCCCAATAGACGCCTGGGATTTTATGGGGGGCAATTTTAATTAGGGTGGGGCTGCCCAAAACAGGCATGCCAATGCCCCCACCCCTACAATAATTACAGTATTTCTGCCCCGGGGAGCAGATGGGGGCATTAGCCCCCAATCTGATCCCGGGGGGCAGAAAGCACACTAGAAACCAGGGATGTTTTTGGGGGGCAATTTTAATTAGGGTGGGCCCTGAGAAAAATGGTCATACCAATACCCCCACCCCACCCACCAAACTCACAGCCTTTATGTTCCCCCGGGGGGCAGATGGTGCAGTAGCCCCCAACCTGCTCCCCTGGGGGGGCAAAAAGCCCACTAAATGCCAGTGATTTTTGTGGCAATTTGAATTAGGGTGGGGGCTGCCCAGAACGGGCATGTCAATGCCCCCACCCCCCAAAGAAATTCCAGTCTTTCTGCCCCCCCTGCTGGGGCAGTTGGGGGCAGTAGCCCCTTATCTGCCATGGGGCAGAAAGCTCACTAGGCATCAGAAATTATGCTGGTTTTTGTATGCGTGGAGGCTGCTCAGAATGGGCATACCAATGCCCCCACCTCCCAAAAAATTGCCACAGTCTTTCGGCACCCCTTGCAGGCCTATTGGGGCAAACACCCCACCCCCAATTCCCCACAGGGTGGCGTAAAGCCCACTAGGCACAGGCTTTTTTAACAATGTGCCTACCTGTGGATTTTGGGCCCTCGCGCAGCTGGTACATAGGGAAACCTAGGTTTTGTTACCCAGAATCGCTTGCACACCTAAAAATTTGTCCCAAAAACAAATTTTCCTCACATTAATGTGGTGGAAAGTTCTGAAATCTGCAGGGATCCACAGAATTCCACCCACCCCGCATTCCCCAAAGTCTTCAAAGAAAATTGATACCTCACTTTGGTGGGTAGACCTAGTGCCCGTGACAGGAAACGGCCCAAAACGCAACGTGTACACAACACATTTTCACAGTGAAAACTGACCCTTTTTTTGCAAAGTGCCTAGCTGTAGATTTGGAACGCTAGCTCTGTCGGCAACTAGGGAAACAAAGCAAACCTATAAAATTTTGAAAGCTACTCACCCATGGGAATCCAAAATGAGGTGACTAGTCTGACTCTCACCAGGTTCTGTTACCCAGAATCAGTTGCAAACCTCAAAATTTGTCAAAGAAACACATTTTCCTCACATTTCTGTGGTGGACGGTTCTGGAATCTGCATGGGTCGACGGCCTACTGCCCGCAACAGGAAATGGCTCATAACGCAACGTGGACACATCACATTTTCACAGTGAAAACTGACCCTTTTTTGCAAAGTCCCTAGCTGTAGATTTTGAACCCTAGTTCTGCCGACACCTTGGGAAACCTAGCAAACCTATACATTTTTATAAAACTGGACAACCAGGGGAATCTAGGATGCAGTGACTTGTCTGGCTCTCACCAGGTTCTTTTACTCAGAATCCCTTGCAAACCTCAAAATGTATACGAAAAAACACTTTTTCCCCACATTTCTGTGGTGGAAAGTTCTGGAACACGTGTGAATCCACAAAATTCCACCCACCCCGCATTTCCCAAAGTCTTCTGAGAAAAATGGTACTTTACTTGTGTGGGTAGGCCTAGTGCCCGCGACAGGAAATGGCCCAAAACGCAATGTGGACACGCTACATTTTCATAGTGAAAACGGACCCTTTTATTGCAAAGTGCCTAGCTGTAGATTTTGAACCCTAGCTCGACCGGCACATAGGGAAACCTAGCAAACATTTACATTTTTGTAAACTAGACACCCAGGCAAATCAAAAATGGGGTAACTTGTCTGCCTCTCACCAGGTTCTGTTACCCAAAAGCCCCTGAAAACCTCAACATTTGTAAAAAAAACCACATTTTCCTCACATTTCTGTGGTGGAAAGTTAAGAAATCTGAGTGGATCCACAAAAATCCAGCAACCCTGCATTCCCCAAAGTCTTCTGAGAAAAATGATACCTCACTTGTGTGGCTGGGTCAAGTACTCGCAACAGGCAAGGGCCCAAAACCTATTGAGGCGACATCAAAATTACTTATCACAAAACAACCTGGTTTGCAAGGGGGTTCCCATGAATTTTTGGCCCCAGGCTCAGCGGCCATCCAGGGAAACCTACCAAACCTACACATTTATGAAAACTAGACACCCAGGGGAGTCCAGCAAGGTATGGCTTGCGTGGGTCCCCCAAAATTTCCCTACCCAGAATCCCCTGCAAACCTCAAGTTTTGTGAAAAAAACATTTTTTTCTCACATTTCTGTGTGAGAAAGTTGTAGGATGACCGGGCTGAACCAAATTTCATACTACTCAGCGTTCCCCCACATCTCCTGATAAAAATGGTACCTCATATGTGTGGGTAGGCATAGTGGCTGTAACAGAAAATGGCCCGAAACGTACTGTGGAGACTTCATAATTACCTACAACAAAACAACCTGATTTTGGGGGGGCACCTGTTTTTTTTGGCTCTGGCTTGCCGCCATTTAGGGAATTTACCCAACCCACACATTTCTGAAAACTAGACATCTTGGGCTGTCAAATGAGGTATGACTTGCGTGGATCCCCCAATTTTTCCCTACCCAGAATCCCCTGCAAACCTCAAATTTAAACTAAAAAAACAAAATGTCCACATATTTTTGTGTGGAATTACCGTGCCGGCACAAATGTCCTAGCCCTCAGCATTCTCCTTAGTGTCCCGAATAAAATGATAACTCACTTGTGTGGGTGTTTAATGTAGAATCGGCTAAAAGTTTACTTTTTTTTAAATGAAGCGCTTAGAATTGTCAGTGCTATACCATAAATCCCTATGTTTTGGGCACTTCCCAGCCAGTCACAGGCCCTTGCCCCACCCACACAAGTGAGGTATCATTTTACTTGGGAGACTGTAAAGAACGCTGTGGGGTAGGACATTTGTGCATGTGCGGGGATTCCACTCAAAAATATGTGGAAAGTGTGTTTTTTCAGCTAAATATGAGGTTTGCAGGCCATTCTGGGTAGATAAACGTTGGGGGATCCATGCAAGCCATACCTTGTTGGACCCCCCCGGGTGTCTAGTTTTCAGAAATGTGTAGGTTTGGTAGTTTACCAAGATGGCCACCGGTCCCAGGGCTAAAAACCCAGGTGACCCCCCCTTGCAAAACCAGGTTGTTTTGTAATATGTAATTTTGGATGTCTCTTCAATACGTTTAGGGTCCTTGCCTGTCTCGGGTACTTGACCCACCCCCGCAAGTGAGGTACCCTTTTTATCAGGAGACCTGGGGGAACGCTGGGTGGTAGGAAATGTATGGATTCACATAGATTCTAGAACTTTACCACACCAAAATTTGAGAAAAAAGTGCTTTTTTTTCAGCTAAATTTGAAGTTTGCAGGGAATTATGGGTAGAAAAACATTGGGGGGGCCCATGCAAGCCATATCTCACTGGAATCCCCCGGGTGTCTATTTTTAAGAAACGTGTAGGTTTTGTGTTTTTTTCAAGATGGCCGCTGAGCCTGGGTCCAAAAACCCAGGTGACTCCACTTGCAAAACCAGTTTGTTTTGTGATAGGTCATTTTGATGTCTCCTCAATAAATTTTGGGCCCTTCCCTGGCACCGGTACTTGACCCACCCACACGAGTGAGGTACCAATTTTATGGGGAGACCTAGAGGAACACTGGGTGGTATGAAATTTGTGGATCCACGTATATTCCAGAGCTTTCCCACCCAGAAATTTGAGAAAGAAGTGATTTTTTTTCAGCTACATTTGAGGTTTGCAGGGCATTCTGGGTAGAGAAACGTTGGGGGATCCAAGCAAGACATACCTTCCTAGACTCCCCCGGGTCTCAAGTTTTTAGAAATGTGTGGGTTTGGTAGGTTTCCCTAAGTGCCCGCCGAGCCTGGGACCAAAAACTCATGTGACCCCCCCTTACAAAACCAGGTCAATTTTGGATACATAGGGAGCATCTGCGTTTTTCATCCTGGGGTCAGCAGCCATCTAGGAAAACCTACCAAACCCACACATTTCTGAAAACTAGACACCCCAGGGGAGTCCAGTGAGGTATGGCTTGGGTGGGTCCCCCAACGTTTTCCTACCCAAAATCCCCTGCAAACCTCAGATTTAGCTGAAAAAATCCCTTTTTTCTCAAATTTCAGTCTGGGAAAGTTCTGGAATTTATGTGGATCAACATATTTCCCACCACCCAGCATTCCCCCAGGTCTCCCGATAAAAATGATATCTCACTTGCGGGGGTGGGTCAAGTACCCGTGACAGGCGTGGGCCCCAAACATATTGAGGAGACATCAAAATGCCCTATAAAAAAAAACTGGTTTTGCAAGGGGGATCACCTGGGTTTTTGGCCCTGGGCTCAGCGGCCAGCTTGGGAAACTACCAAACCTACACATTTCTGAAAACTAGATACCCAA
The DNA here is from genome assembly GCF_964263255.1 of Lissotriton vulgaris. Lineage (NCBI taxonomy): Eukaryota > Metazoa > Chordata > Amphibia > Caudata > Salamandridae > Lissotriton > Lissotriton vulgaris. The sequence goes on from NC_141687.1 coordinate 1,201,523,318, forward strand.
GGGAGTCCAACGAGGTATGGCTTGCGTGGATCTCCCAATGTTTCCCTACCCAGAATGCCCAGCAAAGCACAAATTTAGCTGAAAAAAAAACATTTTCCACATATTTTTAGGTGGAATCACCATGCCAGCACAAATGTCCTACCACACATCATTCCTCTCAGTCTCCCGAGTAAAATGATACCTTACTTGTGTGGGTGGGGCACAGGCCTGTGACTGGGAAGAGCCCAAAACATAGAGATTAAGGGTATAGCACCGACAATTCTAAGCGCTACGTTTTAAAAAAAAATACATTTGTAGTCAATTCTGCATTGGACACCCACAGAAGTGAGGTATCATTTTACTTGGGACACTAAGGAGAATGCTGTGGGGTAGGACATTTGTGTTGTCACGGTAATTCCATAGAAAAATATGTGGAAAATGTGTATTTTTCTGCTAAATTTGAGGTTTGCAGGGGATTCCCCCAAAAACCAGGTTGTTTTGTTATAGGTAATTTAGAAGTCTCCACATTACGATTTGGGCTATTTCCTGTTGCAGCCACTATGGCTACATGTGAGGTACCATTTTTATTGTGAGACTTGGGGGAACGCTGGGTAGTAGAAAAGGTGTCAGCCTGGTTATCCATCAACTTTCTCACACAGAATGTGGGAAAATATTGATTTTTTCAACAAAATTTAAGGTTTACAGGGGACTCTGGGTAGGGGAATTTTGAGGGACAAACCCACAAGCCATACCTTGCTAGACTCCCCTGGGTGTCTAGTTTTCAGAAATGTGTGGGTTTGGTAGGTTTTCATAGATGGCCGCCAAACCCAGGCCAAAAACTCATAGGACCCCCCTTGCAAAACCTGGTTGTTTTCTGATAGGTAATTTTGATGTTACCTCAATAGGTTTTGAGCCCTTGCCTGTCTTGAGTACGTGACCCACCCACACAAGTGAGTTACCATTTTTCTCAGAAGACTTTGGGGAATGTGGGATGGGTAGAATTTTGTGGATCCACTCATATTCCAAAACTTTCCACCACAGAAATCTGAGAAAAATATTTAGTTTTTTTTTGAGATTTTGAGGTTTGCAAGGGATTCTGTGTAACAGAACCTGGTGAGAGCTAGACAAGTCACCCCATCCTGTATTCCCCTTGGTGTCTAGTTTTAAAAAATGTATAGGTTTGCTAAGTTTCCCTATGTGCCAGCAGAGCTAGGGTTCAAAAGCTACAGTTTGGCACTTTGCAAAAAAAGGGTGCGTGTTCACTGTGAAAATCTGGTGTGTCCACATTGGGTTTTGAGCCGTTTCCTATCATGGGCACTAGACCAACCAACACAAGTGAGGGACCATTTCTCTTGAAAGACTTTGGGGATTGCAGGGTGGGTGGGATTTTGTGGATCCACGAAGATTCCAGAACTTTCCACCACAGAAATCTGAGGAAAATGTGTTTTTGGAAAGATTTCGAGATTTGCAAGGGATTCTGGATAACACAACCTGGTGAGAGCCAGAAAAGTCACCCCATCCTGGTTTCCTCTAGGTGTGTAGTTTTAAAAAATGTATAGCTTTGTTAAGTTTCCCTAAGTGCCGGCAGAGCTAGGGTTCAAAATCTACAGCTAAGTACTTTGCAAATAACGGGTCCGTTTTCACTGTCAAAATGTGGTGTGTTCACGTGGCATTTTGGGACGTTTCCTGTCGCGGGGACTAGACCTAAACACACAAGAGAGGTACCATTTTTCTTGGGAGACTATGGGGAATGAGAGGTTGGTGGAATTTTGTGGGTGTACGCAGATTCGAGAACTTTCCACCACAGAAATGTGAGGAAAATTTGTTTTGTTTGACAAATTGTTAGGTATGCAAGGGATTCTGAGTAACAGAACCAGGTGAGAGCCAATCAAGTCACCCCATCCTGGATTCCCCTGGGAGTCTAACTTTCAAAAATATATAGGTTTGCTAAGTTTTCCTAGGTGCGGGCAGAGCTATTGTTCAAAATCTACAGCTAGGCACTTTACAAAAAAAAGGGTCAGTTTACACTGTAAAAATGTGGTGTGTCCACGTTGGGTTTTGGGACGTTTCCTGTTACGGGATTAGGCCTACCCACACAAGAGAGGTACCATTTTTCTCGGAAGACTTTGGGGAACATGGGGTTTGTGGAATTTTGTGGATCCATGCAGATTCCAGAACTTTCCACCACAGAAATGTGAGGAAAATTTGTTTTTTGACAAATGTTTAGGTTTGCAAGGGATTCTGGGTAACATAACCTGGTGAGAGCCAGTCAAGTCCCCCATCCTTGATTCCCCTGGGAGTCTAGTTTTCACAAATGTATAGGTTTGATAGGTTTCCCTAGGTGCTGGCAGAGTTAGGTTTCAAAATCTAAAGCTAGGCACTTTGCAAAAAAGGGTCAGTTTTGACTGTGAAAATGTGGTGTGTCCACGTTGCCTTTTAGGGCATTTCCTGTCAAGGGCACTAGGCCTACCCACACAAGTGATATGCCATTTCTCTCGGAAGACTTTGGGGATTGCGGGGTAGGTGGAATTTTGTGGATCCACATAGATTCCAGAACTTTCCGCCACAGAAATGTGAGGAAATGTGTTGTTTTGGACACTTTTTGAGGTTTGCAAGGGATTCTGGGTAACAGAACCTGGTGAGAGCCAGACAAGTCACCCCATACTATATTTCCCTGCGTGTTTAGTTTGCAAAAATGTATAGGTTTGGTAGGTTTCCTGTTAGAATTGGGGGTCTCTAGTTGGCAGAGGTAGGTACCTTTGCCCAAGTAGGGACCCTTACTTCTAGTCAGGGAAAGGGGGCACACACTGTTAATAACCCCTGCTCACCCCCCTTGGTAGCTTGGACCGAGCAGACAGGCTTACCCCAAGGCAATGCGTAAAGTATTTGCACCAACACCCATAATAACACTGTGAAACACCACAGAGGGACACCACACAGGTAATTATAAAATAATTGATTCTTTATATCACATTTAGGCAAGACCAAATATCAAAAAGCAAGGCCAACATACACAATCAACTTCTGTTGCAAGTTAAAGAAAAACCGTTCTCTCGTACTGTCCTTTCAACTTCTAGTGTAATTACTGTCCCAAAGCACAATTCCAGCAAGTAGGGCCAATCACAGCGCGGCCTCTCCAGTGACGTCAGCGGGCCCGGAGCCGATGGCGGTGAGTTTCTCCGGCTGTTCTTTGTCCCAGGCAGTGGCGGTGATTTGTAGACCTGGCGATTCGGGGCACAGCAGTCCCCCCACAAGGCGCAGGTTGTAGGAAGGCCGCCCACAACATTACCAGCACACCCGGGGCTTTACTAACGTGGGAGGCAAAGCAGACCTACGGCCAGCGTCAGTTGGGTGCAGATGAGCACACCGATTCTCCCACACGGCATGCAATTCGTAGTAAAGCACAGACTAGGAATAAAGACGTGCTCACAGCGTCTTGGTTCTTCTTGGGAAATTTTGTATAAGGGTGGGCGGGCAGCTACGCTCTGTGCACGGAGTGTGCATAGTGCCGGCTTCTACGCATTTTGCGTAGCAGGCGTAGAATTCGGCACTACGCACGCTCCGCAGACGGTGCGTAGCTGGCCGTCACCCGCCTCCCTCCCGCCCTCCCTAAATACTTTATTTTAAATGTTAGCAAGAATTAAAAGGCACTTACCTTGCCCGCCGCTGCCCGCCGCGTCCCCGGGGCTCCCTCTCTTCATCGCTGCCGTCTTGGGTACTAATGCGCATGCGCGGGCAGCCGCGCATGCGCATTAGTACCGGCCGCGCATGGGCTTTCCTGCTTGGGGCAATAGAACACGGTGTTAGGGTTTGTGCACAGCAAAGAGCATGTCCCTTCTCATTGCACTAGTAGTCTCTGTAATAGCTCTGTTTAAACATACTACTGAAGGCCTTTCTTGTTATCTCAGCCCCTCCGTAAGACTTCTGTGTATGTTGCTAAATGTATTCACAAGTTTGGACATTGCTGTCTTGTTTGCACATTGGACCTTGCTTTTACCAAGGCTTATTTAGAAAACATTGGACCTTGCTTTTACCAAGGCTTATTTAGAACACTCCTCCCTAGGCTATGTGTTACTTCAACTCATTAGCATAATAACCGAAGCTCTGCACAGCCTCTGAGCCTCACCCAGTGCTTGTGCTTGTCTACCTCCCACTTACCTGAGAACAGATCCTTCGGCGCTGGCACTCCTGCTCTCTCCAGACCTTCATTGACTTCAACGGGCGCGGCTTCTGGCTCTTCCTTCTTCAGGTTTCCGGCAACTTCTTGCCTCAGCCCCTCTTCTGTCTACTGCAATCGACCTGCAAAAGTGAAAGAGGTCAAGGTTAGACTGATCAGTATCCCTTTTCAGCAACAAGTAAGTGCAAAACCTTTTATTACCTGAAAGAACTTTATCGGCGATTTATGGATTCATGTAAAGACAATTTGGAACAAGATATCTCCCACAAACTTTGTGGTTCAAACCCTTTGTTACAAGAATACTTTGTGGAACTTTGTGAAATAAACATTGTTTTACATGGAACTTTTTTAAGAATCGGACAGAGGAAACCATTGACAGCAAGACAAACAGTAAATCAAGGACTTGCACAAATTACCTGTTGTATTTTGATGTAAAAGTACAGTATTTGTTTTATAAAAAGTCTTGAAATGTGTGAAAAGTGAGTTTGCTATTAAGAATTTAGGCTTTAGTTATATTAAGGTGAATGTTAGTCGTTGGTAATTCTGATAATGATATTAGTTTGATTTTACAGACGTTTTACAGTAATAGAAAGCACATCCCAGAACAGTAAAACATTCCAAACCTGGAAGCTTGAGACCAGGATCCAAGAGGTACTTTTAGAAGAGAATTTCTAATAAGATTAAGGTTTAGTCAGGAACACATTTAGGGATAGGTTGCACTTATCTGTTCTTTGTTTATGTTTCATTAGGCACCAGTTTCTACAGAATTTAGAGAGGTACGCAGATTTTAGCAGCTCTTCTACAGTGGAAACGCAAGAACGGTGTTGTCTCTCTTTTTTTGTTTTATCCACTTCCCCCCTTCCCTTGAGCTTCTGGTTCTTAATGCACTGTTTTAAAATTAGTGTGCTGGAACAAGCAGTTTCAGGGTGGGGTCAGACTGTCTTAAACCTCCATCAGAACTGAACAGAAACTCAGGTGAGCTGGGCTTTGACAGAAGCACAAGACTTTAAAATATTCAGTTCTGTTGGACGATGAATGCCGGGGAAGAAACAGAGGGCATTGACGCCACGGATATGGCGCAGGCCCTAAACGAGGATGTGGCCCATAATGAATCAGTATCTGGCATCTTGCAACATATGCAAGAGGAAATAGAGAAATTAAAGTTGGAAAACACCTTTTTAAAACAGGATTTAAGCAGGTATAAACCTAGGGAATCTCAGTGGAACACAGCTTTTACGCCTTTGTTTAAAACCTCCCCAGAGACAGGGGCGCGAGCAAAACATGCAACTTCCCCCCCCCAAGTTGAGGTTACTGTTAATGTTCCTAATGCTGTGCCTTTAGCAGCACCTGAACGTTTTCATGGAGATAGTAACAAATTCCATGTTTTTATCAATCAATGTCAATTACACTTCGTTTGTAAACCACAACAGTTCCCTACTGATGCTACAAAAGTTGCATTCGTCTTGTCTTATTTGGGCGGTACAGCAGCCAATGGGTCAATTCCTTTCGTGGATAGAGATGATCCCATCCTCCATAATTGGAATCAATTTAAACGTACTATGACCAGCCTTTTTGCCAAACACACTTTTATGCAGGCAAGCGATAATGAGCTTTTAAATCTTAAACAAGGTAACAAGGATTTATTGACCTATCTCACTAGTTTTAATCATTTACTCACCGAGACACGTTGGCCAGAAGAAAAGCGTGTCTCCCTTTTTTCTAAAGGTTTGAGAGACGAGTTAAAAGACGTGCTGGCTCATATCGTTGATTTGCCAGAAGACTGTTCTGACTTTGTAGATTTAGTCGTGAAATTGGAACACAGACTAGGAGAAAGAAAGGGAGATAAATCCAAACTGGAATCGCGGTTAACTTTTATTAGACATGAGAAGAAAGACACAGATAATAAACTCCCTGAACTTGAGCCTATGCAAATAGGGACACTCAGAGGGACACTCACGTCAGAGGAAAAAGAAAGAAGGAGAAAACTTCAATTATGTTTATATTGTGGCAAGGCAGGACATTTTGCCAGAGAATGTCCAGTAAAACCTAAAACTTCACGAAAGGGTACTGTTTCCTCTATCTCCTCAACTGAGTCAGGAAACGATTAAGTTCGACAAGGGGGGAGGTTACTTGTTCGAGAAAACATCTTAATCAAACCTCTAATTCTGCAGCCTTCATGGCACCGCACATACCTAGACATTTCATAATTCAGATCCTTTTAATTGTTACTACCCAAGTTAGACATTCTCTCCCTGTCCTACTCGACTCAGGAGCAACAAGAAATTGTGTGGATAATAAGTTAGCTAACACACTAGGGCCCAGATGTAGGTATAATAGATTTACCGAATTTTAATTACCGAATTCTACTGATTCGGTAATTGAAAATCGGTAAATCTTAGGGGTGGATATGTAGGAACATCCAGATGTTCCTTTTACCGAATCGGTAAATATCTGTATTTACAGATTCGATAAATACCGACCGGCAATGCCCCATCCATTCCTAAGGGCTTTGAAGCCCATAGGAATGAATAGGGCATTACCGGTCGGTATGGTAAATACCGATTTTGACAAGGGTGCAGGGGGTGTCACTTTGACACCCTCTAGCACCCCCAAAAAAGATTCGGGGGCCATGTGGCAGGCATACCTGCCCTAAGGGCAGGTCTGCCTGTCATATGCACAGGTGTGCATGCACACATGTGCATGCACACCGGAATCGGTATTTTACCATGAAGTTGGACTTCATGGTAAAATACCGATTCTGTAAGGCTTGTGGGACTCAGAAGAGTCCCACCTACATCTCATTGTTACCGAATCGGTAAAAATACCGAATCGGTATTTTACAGATTCGGTAAATTTACCGATCGGTAAATTTACCGAATCTGTAAAATATGTGGCCCTACATACCATTTTGTGAATCTCGGTCGGTAACAGCCAAAAATACCGATTTTCGGCCGTTACCGACCGACCTACATCCGGCCCTAGGTCTTCCTATTTGCCTATTTGTCCAGAAGCAGTATGTGCAGTGGATGGGTCAGAATTGACCTCTAGATTAATCACAAAACAAACAAGTCCCCTTGTCATGGTCTGTCAAAACGGGCACACAGAGATGATTAGCTTTGATCTGATAGATATCCCTAATTTTGGCTTGATTCTCGGGGTACCCTGGTTAACAACTCATAACCCAAAAATTGATTGGGTGAACAGAACAGTTACTTTGGAATCCCCATTCTGTAGAACCAATTGCTATCAAGAAGCAGGTACAGAACAGAGCTCAGTAATACACTGTGCTAGTGTTACACAAGATGAACCAAGTCTCCCTCCTGAATATTCTGACTTTAAAGACGTTTTTGATCCAGTGAAGGCTAGTGTGTTACCCCCACATCGGTCATATGACTGCCGTATAGATCTCATCCCAGGGGCCCCTTTACCTAATAACAGAGTATATGCTTTGACTGACGAAGAGACCAAATATTTAAGAACCTACCTAGATGACCTACTACAGTCTGGGTTCATCCGACATTCCACATCTCCGGTGTAATCTCCACTTTTTTTTATCCTGAAGCCGGATAAATCTCTGCGTGCGTGTATCGACTATAGAGGACTAAATAAGGCTACAATAAAAAATAAATATCCTCTACCTCTAATACCTGTGTTGTTGGATCAATTAAGACATTCTACTGTATACACTAAACTAGATCTGCCCGGAGAATACCACCTGGTCCGAATAAAAGAGGGGGATGAGTGGAAGACAGCTTTCAAGACATAGTTTGGTCTATTTGAGTACATAGTAATGCCCTTTGGGTTGTGTAATGCCCCTGCAGCCTTTCAATTCTTTATAAATGAGGTCCTACACGAATTCCTGGACGTTTGTGTCATAGTATACATAGACAACATCCTCATTTACTCTAAGAACCCGGAAGGACATACCCAACATGTTTGTGCAGTATTATCAAAGTTAAAAGAAAATCCTCTCTTTGCTAAATTAGACAAATTTACTTTTAATGTCAGCAAAGTGGACTTTTTAGGATACTGCCTGTCACCTCAAGGAATAATTATGGATGAAAAAAAAATTAGTGCTATTACTGATTGGCCAGAACCATCATCTGTGAAGGATGTTCAGAAATTCCTGGGTTTCGCCAATTTTTATAGGAGGTTTATTTCTCATTTTGCAGACATTGCGGCCCCAATAACCACCTTGTTGCGGAAAGGGCAGGAATTTCTTTGGTCTGATGAGGCGGCTCACGCCTTTCAACTCCTGAAACAAAAGTTCACTTCAGCCCCAATTCTGAAACATCCTGATCCTGACTTGCACATTTTTTTTCTAAGCGGATGCTTCACAAGTAGCTTTAGGAGGTGTTCTCTCTCAACGAGATGCAATTGATGGCCAATTACATCCTATAGCCTTCTATTCCAAAAAGTTATTACCAGCTGAACAGAATTACACAGTGGCTGAAAGAGAACTATTAGCTATCAAAGTAGCCTTTTCTGAATGGAGGCACCATTTAATGGGAGCCAAGTACCCTGTTACCATCTTTTCTGACCATAAGAACCTACATTGCTTTAGATCACTAAAAGCATTAACTCCACATCAGATGCGCTGGTTACATTTTTTTAGTACATTTGACTTCGTTATAACCTATAGACCAGGTGCACAGCAAATTCAATCTGATGTGTTATCTAGATACGGACATACCTCAGACAGGAAACAAGACAAAATAGGAGAACCCATTATTCCTCCCCAAAAACCTTTGTCACCAGTACAACAGAAGGATTTCATCACGGATCTATATAATGCACACATACAAATGGCACCTCAAGATTGGTTAAAGGATTCCCATAACTCAATACAACGAGGTTTATTGTATCACGACAACATGCTGTTAGTGCCCACCACAGAATTACAAACACAGGTGATAATTTGGCATCACGCCTCACCGTTGGCAGGTCATCCTGGCTGGGTAAAAACCCTGGAAAATGTGCAAAAACACTTTTGGTGGGACAATATGAGTAAGGACATTAAGCAATTTGTCACTACATGTCCAGTTTGTGCAAGACATATATCTTCTCATAAGGCCCCTGACGGTTTGTTAATACCAATGCCATCACCCAAACAACCTTGGCACACTGTGAGTGTAAACGTTATTGTAGGTTTACCACCAGTAAAATCCTTCACAACAGTATTAGTGATAGTGGATTTTTTTTTCTAAAATGGCACATTTTGTACCATTACAGAAATTGCCAACTGCGGCAGAATTTGCTGATATTTTTATAAGAGAAATTGTGCGTTTACATGGTTTGCCAAGTAAAGTGGTGTCAGACCGATGTAGCCAGTTCAACTCTAGATTTTGGAAAAAATTATACAAAAAACTGAAAATAGATGTGGCATTATCCACTGCTTTCCATCCAGAAACAGATGGACAAACTGAACGACTGAACTAAACCTTACTTCAAACGCTACGTTGTTTATTGGCTGATTATTCTAGTGAATGGTTGGAAGCTCTCCCTGTAGCGGAGTTTGTTTATAATAATACTGAGCATGCAGCTCTACTTTGCTCACCAAATATCATCCGAGAGCTATACCCATTTTATTAGAAGATTCCCTGTTGCCTACAGTAACAGATAGACTAAGGATATTAGGTGACATACAAGACAAGGCCAGGAAACATTTATTCAAGTACAAAGAAAACATGAAAAGACAAGCAGACAAACAAAGATCTGAGGCACCAATGTATAAAATCGTTGACAAAGTATGGCTCTCCACAAAGAACCTAAATATAGAGGGATCCTGAAAGCTGCAACCACGTTTCATTGGACCCTTTAGTATAACTGCCATAGTAAACCCAGTAACAGTAAAATTGGACTTACCAAAAGAATACCCAGTACATGCTACATTCCATGTGTCCTTGCTTAAGCCGTACAACCCAAATACCCGACCTGAACCACCACCTCCACCCATACCAATTAAGGGAAATCTAGAATATGAAGTGAAAAGCATAAAAGACGCAAAAAGAATTTATGGACGTCTGTTTTATTTAGTAGAATGGGAAGGATATGACGAAACTGAGAATTCATGGGAACCAGAGTCCTATGTACATGCCCCACGGTTCATTAGACAGTTTTATCTAAAAAATCCAGGGAAACCCCGTCCAGTAGGAGGGCCTTTGAGGGGGGCGAGTGTTAGGGTTTGTGCACAGCAAAGAGCATGTTCCCTCTCATTGCACTAGTGGTCTCCATAATAGCTCTCTTTAAACATACTACTGAAAGCCTTTCTTGTTATCTCAGCCCCTCCCTAAGACTTCTGTGTATGTTGCTCAATGTATTCACAAGTTTGGACATTGCTGTCTTGTTTGCACATTGGACCTTGCTTTTACCAAGGCTTATTTAGAAAACATTGGACCTTGCTTTTACCAAGGCTTATTTAGAACACTCCTTCCTAGGCCATGTGTTACTTCAACTCATTAGCATAATAACTGAAGCTCTGCACACCTGCTTGTGAGAACCACACCCAGTTCTTCGAACCACATCCAGCTTTTCAAACCACACCCAGCCCTGTCTATAAAAGGCAGCCCCAGAACCTCACCCAGTGCTTGTGCTCATCTACCTCCCACTTACCTGAGAACAGATTCTTCAGCGCTGGTACTCCTGCTCTCTCCAGACCTTCATTGACTTCAATGGGCGCGGCTTCTGGCTCTTCCTTCTTCTGGTTTCCGGCAACTTCTTGCCTCAGCCCCTCTTCTGTCTACTGCAATCGACCTGCAAAAGAGAAAGAGGTCAAGGTTAGACTGATCAGTATCCCTTTTTAGCAACAAGTAAGTGCAAAACCTTTTATTACCTGAAAGAACTTTATCGGCGATTTATGGATTCATGTAAAGACAATTTGGAACAAGATATCTCCCACGAACTTTGTGGTTCAAACCCTTTGTTACAAGAATACTTTGTGGAACTTTGTGAAATAAACATTGATTTACATGGAACTTTTTTAAGAATCGAACAGAGGAAACCATTGACAGCAAGGCAAACAGTAAATCAAGGACTTGCACAAATTACCTGCTGTATTTTGACGTAAAAGTACAGTATTTGTTTTATAAAAAGTCTGGAAATGTGTGAAAAGTGAGTTTGCTATTAAGAATTTAGGCTTTAGTTATATTAAGGTGAATGTTAGACGTTGGTAATTCTGATAATGATATTCGTTTGATTTTACAGAAGTTTTACAGTAATAGAAAGCACATCCCAGAACAGTAACAGATTCCAAACCTGGAAGCTTGAGACCAGGATCCAAGAGGTACTTTTAGAAGAGAATTTCTAATAAGATTAAGGTTTAATCAGGAACACATTTAGGGATAGGTTGCACTTATCTGTTCTTTGTTTATGTTTCATTAGGCACCAGTTTCTACAGAACTCAGAGAGGGCCGCAGATTTTAGCAGCTCTTCTACAGTGGAAACGCAAGAACGGTGTTCTCTCTCTTTTTTATTTTATCCACTTCCCCCCTTCCCTTGAGCTTCTGGATCTTAGTGCACTGTTTTAAAATGAGTGTGCTCGAACAAGCAGTTTCAGGGTGGGGTCGGACTGTCTTCAACCTCCATCAGAACTGAACAGAAACTCAGGTGAGCTGGGCTTTTCGAACAGCAGGGGTCTATTCCTGTTCTACGCCTTCCTGAACCTAGTTGGATCCCTCTATCTATACTCTCAGGGCCTACTAGGCTAAACCATGGGGGACCCTTCTCCTCACCTGGGGACCCCATCTGTGCAGCACCTGACTGTACTTTGCTCACAGATGTGTCCTCACTGGTAGGCAGTACCCACCTGGCCAGCACAACGGTGTGGCCCAGCCCACCCACAGGGTGTGACTCTTGCCCCTCTCCCAGGGGCAACTCTGTCCACCAAGCCAACCATTACAGTGGCCACTGACAGCTGTCAGTGATGAGAGTCATGCCTCATGCGTGTCAGGCCTCTCTAACCTCTGTGGCGTCAGAAAGTGGGGGGCAGTAGCCTCAGGTGCCTGGTACCTTTTCTCCACTCTTCCTCCTGCCAAGTCCGGTATGGCATCCTGACACTGGCCCGCCAGTCCAGGGTCTGTACTCTCAGGCTGAACAGTGGTCATGGGTGAGGCTCTCCTCTCCCTACCCCTCCTTCTGGGGTCCCGCACTCTCCTCCCAGGAGAGGCACCCTCAGAACTCAACTCTCCCGCCAGTTCAGGACCTCTGCCTTGCAACTGGTCTCCTAACCTACGGTCTACACTCTCAGGTTGAGCCGGGGTCAGAGGTGAGGACTCCCTCCCTCTGCACCCCTTCCAGAGGACTGCAACCCCCCAAATGGGGTGATCCACCTGGAAGCCAAACCGGTCAGGACTCTGGTTACAGACGTCCTTCCCTCCTGGTCAGGCAGATCCTGAACATGGCCTCCCAACCCAGGGACTAAACCCTGTGGTTGAACACTTGCCTGGCACATTAGGACTTCTGGGGATTCACACAGTATCCCCCTGAGGGTAACACATGTTTCATGTGTTGTGTGACAGTCTGCCTGGCGCAGATCTCCCGACCCCTGTCCATCTGACAGTTTGCGAAGATCCCCCAGGCCCGAGTGGTGTCACCATGGTCACTCCTGTGAGGCTCAGTCCTTCTGGCAGGTTTCTGACCCACTGGTTACCCCACTGGGGAACACATCCCCCTTTCACCCCTCACTCTGGACTTCTGCACCCTGCCAAGTGGAGTGGTACCGCCAGACTCCAGAACCACTGGAGCTCCATTAATAGATGCTCCAGGTTCTCCTGACACTAGGAGATCCCCTCAAATGGTCTACCGGTACAGACTAGGCCCCCAACCTGGTGTTCCCTTAGGAAACCCTCCAGGCCCTGAGACTGGGTCTCGGGCACCTTGGGACACACAGTCCCACACTCACTCCTTCTCCATGGAGACAGGACGTGAGCCCCTTACACCCCTCCCACTACACTGGGTCCTAGCTGGGCTACACTAAACCTCTTCTACCACACAGGACCAGAAGATACCCAGGTCAATACTTTTGGAATCACTCCCCAATGCCTCTTCAGACCCTCTGGAATCTACCAAGAGGTCTGCCTCCAACGCAAGCTCCCTTGAATCAGAGAACCCGCACTCCACCGGGAATTTGCAAAGCTCTGGAAAACAGGGACTTAAAATATGCTCTCCAACAAATGAATCACACAGCCCCCCACAGTGATTAACCAAGTTACCTTCTGCCTCACCCTCCAGTGCCTGACACAAGCCCCCCACACCACTCTCCTGAGATTGGCAAGATAGTGTCTGACTGTCTCTGTCAAGCCACCCACACTCTTCTGGCCGGTCTTCACACTCACACACCAGGATTTCTACCATGGGGTAACTCCTCTCCCTGTACTTCTCATCTAGAGTCAGTAGAGCATCCCTCCCACCACTAGGAATATGATCCCCTGTGTCAGTTCCCCAATCTACTTCAGGGACACTGCACACCACTGGAGCTACCTCATAAACCTGCACCCCACGAGTGTATGTCAACCCCCTCCCTCAAGTCAGGTGCCACATCTCTGGGTGTGTATACTTCTCTCTCAGCACTAGATGCCATATTCTTGCTGCTACCATCTGAGCTGGACTCCACCTCCAACTAAGCAAAACTCACTTCCTGGGCTGAGACAAGCATGGCCTCAAGCCTCTCGAGCTCCAGATCAAGCTCCCTCATTCTCAACTCATGAGCTCCCTGGAGTCTCTTTTCCTCCAAAGCAAAAGCGTTCCTGCTCTACTCCGCCTTCTTCTCACTTTCAAGGCGTAACCTCTTTTCTTCTGCTTGAGCCTTGAGTATAAAAAGCTCTAACTCATGGTCTCTGATCCTCTGATTCTCCTCCAGCTCCTCTGGAGAAAAGCCCCTACTGGAATGGGTGCTGCCAGGCCTAGAAGCTGGCTTGCCCACTGGCAAATCATGGGATATTAAACCATCCCCATTTGTATCCCCATCTCCAGTGACATCCTCTGTTTCCTCAACTTATTTGGCCTCCCACCAGGCCCTTAAGGCCTTCTGTAACTCCTCCTTTTTAGACAGTTTCTCATGGGACATCCAAACTTTTTGCAGAATTGTTTCAACTGTTCCACCTTGTATGTGAGCGAATCCTGAATCTCAAATTCCAATTCCGCCCTTTCACTTGCTTCCTTTACTTTCTGGGACATGATGCTTGCAAGGGCTTCTCAAAAATACATACAAAATAGGTACAATATGTGGCTGCGTAGTGGTCTGCACTAAAACTAGTGGTGTACACTAATTACTGTAGGTCAAGTGCAATTGCAAGTTCAAATCCTCACCGCTGACCACCAATGTTAGAATTGGGGGTCTCGAGTTTGCAGAGGTAGGTACCTTTGCCCAAGTAGGGACCCTTACTTCTAGTCAGAGTAAGGGGGCACACACTGTTGATAACCCCTGCTCACCCCCCTTGGTAGCTTGGCACGGGAATACAGGCTTATCCCCAAGGCAATGCGTAAAGTATTTGCACCAACACCCACAATAACACTGTGAAACACCAGAGAGGGACACCACACAGGTAATTATAAAAAAAATAGATTCTTTATATCAAATTTAGGCAAGACCAAATTTCAAAAAGCAAGGCCAACATACACAATCAACTTCTGTTGCAAGTAAAAGAAAAACGGTTCTCTTGTACTGTCCTTTCAACTTCTAGTGTAATTACTGTCCCAAAGCACAATTCCAGGAAGGGGGGCCTTAATTAAAAATAATCCTGGTAGTCTCTGTGTCCCGGTACTGCTGCGAGTATGGCAATGTTGCGTATGACTCAAAAACGGGACTTCCACCTTTACTTAGGCCCCCGCTGCCCCCAATGATCGGGTACCGCTGCTAGCCTAAAGCCGGCAACCAATGCCTCACCCAGTCCACCGGCAGTGGACTCAGCAAGCACTACGCTGGATGCGAACTCCTGACAAGGATCGGAGCCAGTTACCTGCGAGGCGGGTGCGGGGCAGTCCGGCGGCTCAATGGGGCTTCCCTGTGGGGGAGGCTCCTTCTCTTTAGCACTTCCCGGCCTCCGGTGCCGATCTGTATATTCCGGTGACCGCAGCTCCCTCGAGGGTTGTGAACGAGCGCTGGGCCTTCACGAGCGCTGGGACAATCCCTGTGCAGCGCTGCAGGCGAGCCCCCGACCACGTGACTCTTCTCTCCTTCTCCTATAGGGGTCTCCTATGTGCACATAAAGGGAAGGGTAGGGCCTGGCAAGTGTGGGCACTTGTCAGGACAACATGGCAGTTCACAGACTGCGCACCGGCACTGCAGTGGCAGGCCTGAGACACCATTTTAGAGCTACTCATGTGGGTGGCACAATCAGTGCTGCAGGCACGCTAGTAGCATTTGAATTACCAGCCCTGGCACACTCAGTGCCCTTTACTATGGACTTTACAGGTAAAACAAATATGCCAATCATGAATAACCAATCACAGTAATAATTTACAGGGAGAGCATATGCACTTTAGCACTGATCAGCAGTGGTAAAGTGCTCAGAGTCCTATTTCCAACAACCACAGGTCAGGAAAAACAAGGAAAGAAGAAGCAAAATGTTTGGGGATAATCCCGGAAAAAGGACCATTTCCAACATTTCCCTAGGTGCTGTCAGAGTTAGGGTTCAAAATCTACAGCTAGGCACCTTGCAAAAAAAAGGGTCACTTTTCACTGTGAAAATGTGGTGTGTCCGCGATGCGTTTTAGGGCATTTCCTGTCAAGGGCACTAGGCCTACCCACACAAATGATGTACCATTTCTCTCGGAAGACTTTGAGGATTGCGGGGCAGGTGGAATTTAGTGGATCCACACAGATTTCAGAACTTTCCACCACAGAAATGTTTTATTTGGACATATTTTGAGGTTTGCAAGGGATTCTGGGTAACAGAACCTGGTATAAGCCAGACAAGTTACCCCATCCTGGATTTCCCTGGCTTTCTAGGTTTAAAAAATATATAGGTTTGCTAGGTTTCCCTAGGTGCCAGCAGAGCTAGGGTTCAAAATCTACCGCTATGCACTTTGCAAAAAAAAGGGTCCGTTTTCACTGTGAAAATCTGGTGTGTTCACCTTGCCTTTTGGGACATTTCCTGCTGCGGGCACCAGGCCTACACACACAAGAGAGGTACCATTGTTCTCGGAAGACTATGGAAAACGTGAGGTTGGTAGAATTTTGAGGGTCAATGCAGATTCCAGGACTTTCCACCACAGAAATGTGAGGAAAACTTGTTTTTTAGACAAATGTTGAAGTTCGCAAGGGACTCTGGCTAACAGAACCTGGTGAGAGCCAGACAAGTCACCCCATGGTGAATGTGGGGTGGGTGGAATTGTGTGGATCCACGCCGATTACAGAACTTACCAGCACAGAAATATGAGGAAAATGTGGTTTCTTTGACAATTTGTTAGGTTTGCAAGGAATTCTGGGTAACTGAACCTGGTGAGAGTTACAAATAAAGTGTCAGTTTTCACAGTGAAAATGTGGTGTGTCCATGTTGCATTTTGGGGCGTTTCCTGTCGTGGGCACTAGGCCTACACACACAAGTGATTCAGAAAAGGGGGTGGTGATGAACAGAGTGTCTGAATTGAGCAGACCACTCTTACCCAGTCCAAAGATCAGGGCTTGATCCATCACCGTTATTTATCTCACTGCCCCATCCCAGCTCAGAACCTGGCTATATGCAAATCAGTCTGTCCCTGGCCCAGTGCATCATGGGAACAGGGCAGACTAAACTACCAAGCCAATTCTTCACCAGAAAGGAGACAAGCTACCGGGGACCGGTTTCTGGCATTTCAGCCGTCTTCGGCCCGGCTTGCTTGAATCCTGATGGAGCAGTGAGAAAGGGACTCATGTCTGAGTATACCCTGCCACACCTATAGTGGCCAAAAACGATTCAGAAAAGGGGGTGGTGATGAACAGAGTATCTGAATTGAGCAGACCACTCTTACCCAGTCCAAAGATCAGGGCTTGATCCATCACCGTTATTTATCTCACTGCCCCATCCCAGCTCAGAACCTGGCTATATGCAAATCAGTCTGTCCCTGGCCCAGTGCATCATGGGAACAGGGCAGACTAAACTACCAAGCCAATTCTTCACCAGAAAGGAGACAAGCTACCGGGGACCGGTTTCTGGCATTTCAGCCGTCTTCGGCCCGGCTTGCTTGAATCCTGATGGAGCAGTGAGAAAGGGACTCATGTCTGAGTATACCCTGCCACACCTATAGTGGCCAAAAACGATTCAGAAAAGGGGGTGGTGATGAACAGAGTGTCTGAATTGAGCAGACCACTCTTACCCAGTCCAAAGATCAGGGCTTGATCCATCACCGTTATTTATCTCACTGCCCCATCCCAGCTCAGAACCTGGCTATATGCAAATCAGTCTGTCCCTGGCCCAGTGCATCATGGGAACAGGGCAGACTAAACTACCAAGCCAATTCTTCACCAGAAAGGAGACAAGCTAACGGGGACCGGTTTCTGGCATTTCAGCCGTCTTCGGCCCGGCTTGCTTGAATCCTGATGGAGCAGTGAGGACAGAAAGGGACTCATGTCTGAGTATACCCTGCCACACCTATAGTGGCCAAAAACGATTCAGAAAAGGGGGTGGTGATGAACAGAGTGTCTGAATTGAGCAGACCACTCTTACCCAGTCCAAAGATCAGGGCTTGATCATGCACTGGGACAGGAACAGACTAATTTGCATACAGCCAGGTTCTGAAACTGGGATGGTGCAGTGAGCTAAAAAACGGTGTTGGATCTAGCCCTGATCTCTTGACTGGGTGAGAGCTTTCTGCTTAATTCAGAGACTCTGTCCCTCACCACCCCTTGTTGTAAATATTTTTGTCCACCCTAAGCGTGGAAGGGTATTCTCAGATGTGAGACCCTTGCTCATTGCACCATCAGGATTCAAGCAAACCGGGCCGAAGACGGCTGTAATGCCAGAAACCGGTCCCCGGGAGCTTGTTTCCTTCCCAGTGTAAGAATTGGCTTTTGTAGTTTGGTTTGCCCTGTTCCCATCATGCACTGGGACAGGAACAGACTAATTTGCATACAGCCAGGTTCTGAAACTGGGATGGTGCAGTGAGCTAAAAAACGGTGTTGGATCTAGCCCTGATCTCTTGACTGGGTGAGAGCTTTCTGCTTAATTCAGAGACTCTGTCCCTCACCACCCCTTGTTGTAAATATTTTTGTCCACCCTAAGCGTGGAAGGGTATTCTCAGATGTGAGACCCTTGCTCATTGCACCATCAGGATTCAAGCAAACCGGGCCGAAGACGGCTGTAATGCCAGAAACCGGTCCCCGGGAGCTTGTTTCCTTCCCAGTGTAAGAATTGGCTTTTGTAGTTTGGTTTGCCCTGTTCCCATCATGCACTGGGACAGGAACAGACTAATTTGCATACAGCCAGGTTCTGAAACTGGGATGGTGCAGTGAGCTAAAAAACGGTGTTGGATCTAGCCCTGATCTCTTGACTGGGTGAGAGCTTTCTGCTTAATTCAGAGACTCTGTCCCTCACCACCCCTTGTTGTAAATATACACACACAAGTGAGGTACCATTTTTCTCAGAAGACTTTGGGGAATGTGGGATGGTTGGAGTTTTGTGGATCCACATAGATTCCAGAATTTTCCACCACGGAAATGTACTGGAAATGTGTACTTTTTTACAACGTATTTGGTTTGCAAGGAATTCTGGGTAACTGAACTTGGTGGGAGCCAGACAAGTCACCCCATCTTGGATTTCCAAAGGTGTCTAGTTTTCATAAATTTATAGGTTTCCCTAGGTGCCAACCGAGCTAGGGTTCATAATCTACAGCTAGGCACTTTGCAAAAAAAAAAAGGGTCAGTTTTCACTGTGAAAATTGTGGTGTGTCCACGTTCCATGTTGGGCTGTTTCCTGTCGCAGGCTATAGGCCTATCCACAGAAGTAAGGAACCATTTTTCTCTGCAGACTTTGGAGAATGTGGAGTGGGTGGAATTTTGTGGATCCACATAGATTCCAGAACTTTCCAACACAGAAATGTGAGGAAAATTTGTTTTTTGGACAAATTTTAAGATTGCAAGAGATTCTGGGTAACAGAACCTGGTGAGAGCCAGTCAAGTCACCCCATACTTTATTTCCCTGGGTGTCTAGTTTTAAAAAATATATAGGTTTGCCAGGTTTCCCTAGGTGCTGGCAGAGTTAGTGTTAAAAATCTACAACTAGCAACTTTGCAAAAAAAGAGCGAGTTTTCACTGCGAAAATCTGGTGTGCTCATGTTGCTTTTTGGAACGTTTCCTGCTGCGGGCACTAGGCCTACACACAGAAGAGAGGCACCATTTTTCTCAGAAGAGTATGGTGAACGCGAGGTTGGTAGAATTTTGTGAGTCCACGCAGATTCCAGAACTTTCCACCACAAAAATTTGAGACAAATGTGTAAGCATGGGCGAATTTTGCAAATTCGCAATTCGCGAGTTTGCGAATTGGCAATCTGCAAAATTCGCAAATTCGCGCGAATTTGCGGATTGTTTTGTTTTTGCGTGTTCGCGGGTGTTCGCGAGGCGCTTTGCGTGTTCGCGAGGCGTTTTGCAATTTCGCGAGGTTTTTTTTTTTGCCTGCTTCATCACTGCCACCAATGGCGCCATCAAGCTGCCAGCGCAATTCTAAAATAGCTAGAAATAGCTTCAACAGAAAGCACTAATAGATAAAGTAAAGCAGGTGCTCCAGTTGAAGGTCAACTTAAGTTACACAATCATTAATCACCCCTAGTTTGGGGTGATTAATGATTGTGTAACTGAATTTGAGCACCACCTGCTTTACTTTATCTATTAGAGCTTCCTGTTGAAGCTGACTTTTGTAACTATTTTATAATGGCTCTGGCAGCTTGCCAGCGTCATTCTAAAAGAGTTACAAAAGTCAGCTTGAACTTTTGACCCAATCCGTTCCACTCGCGGATTTTGCGGGAAATTTGCGAATCTCGCGGATTGCGAATTTACCAAAAATCCGCGAAATCTGCGAGCGGAACGGAACGTTTCCTGCTGCGGGCACTAGGCCTACACACAGAAGAGAGGCACCATTTTTCTCAGAAGAGTATGGTGAACGCGAGGTTGGTAGAATTTTGTAAGTCCACGCAGATTCCAGAACTTTCCACCACAAAAATTTGAGACAAATGTGTAAGCATGGGCGAATTTTGCAAATTCGCAATTCGCGAATTTGCGAATTGGCAATCTGCAAAATTCACGAATTTGCGCGAATTTGCGGATTGTTTTGTTTTTGCGTGTTCGCGGGTGTTCGCGAGGCGCTTTGCGTGTTCGCGAGGCGTTTTGCAATTTCGTGAGTTTTTTTTTTTGCCTGCTTCATCACTGCCACCCTCTCATTTTTTATGCCCATCTGCCCTCTGTACCACTCATTTCTGTGCCCTTCTGCCCTCTGTCTCACTCATTTTATGTCCCCTTCTGCCCTCTGTCCCACTTTTGTGCCCTTCTGCCCTCAGCCCCACTTAGAATGGCGCCGGCAAGCTGTCAGCGCCATTCTAAAATTGCTAGAAATAGCTTCAACAGGAAGCACTAATAGATAAAGTAAAGCAGGTGCTCCAGTTGAAGGTCAACTTAAGTTTCACAATCATTAATCACCCCAAGTTTGGGGTGATTAATGATTGTGTAACTGAATTTGAGCACCACCTGCTTTACTTTATCTATTAGAGCTTCCTGTTGAAGCTGACTTTTGTAACTATTTTAGAATGGCTCTGGTAGCTTGCCAGCGCCATTCTAAAAGAGTTACAAAAGTCAGCTTGAACTTTTGACCCAATCCGTTCCACTCGCGGATTTTGCGGGAAATTTGCGAATCTCGCGGATTGCGAATTTACCAAAAATCCGCGAAATCCGCGAGCGGAACGGATTTTCCGCCCATGCTTACAAATGTGTTTTTTTGACAAATTTTTAAGTTTGCAAGGGATTCTGGGTAAAATAACTAACCCTGGGCGCAGTGCTATGCTCCGTCCACGGAGTGTACGTAGTGTTGCCTACTTCGCACTTTGCAAAGTAAGCTTAGTAGGCAACACTACGCACACTTCTTGGACGGAGCAAAGTTGCCCACCACCCGCCTCCCTCCCGCCCTCTTCTACATGCCTCATTTAATTTAAAATACAGTTAAAGTAATTTAAAAGCACTTACATTATATGCGGCGTCCTGGGGCTCCCTCTTCTGCATGCGTATTTGGCTGGAAGAAGTTGGTGCGTCAGCAGAAGAGGGAGCCCCGGGACGCCGCTTATAAGGTAAGTGCTTTTAATTTACTTTAACTGTATTTTAAATAAATGAGGCATGTAGAAGAGGGTGGGAGGGAGGCGGGCGGCGCGTAGTGGGGCTTCGCGAACTGTGTGGGTGGGCGTAGCATCCTCCTCACGTCACGAAGCTTCGCGTAGCCCCACTACGCCCACCCTTGAAAAGAAACCAGTTCGAGCCAGTCAAGTCACACCATCCTGGATTCCCCTGGATGTCTTGTTTTTAAAAATGTATAGGTTTAATAGGTTTCCCTAGGTGCTGGCAGAGTTAGGGTTCAAAATCTACAGTTAGGCAATTTGCAAAAAAAGGGTCAATTTTCACTGTAAAAATGTGGCGTGTCCTTGTTGCATTTTGGGACGTTTCCAGTCGCGGGCACTAGACCTACCCACAGTAGTGAGGTACCATTTTTCGTAGTAGACTTTTGGGAACGCAGGGTGGGTGGAATTTTGTGGATCCAGGCAGATTCCAGAACTTTCTACCACAGAGATGTGAGGAAAATGTGTGTTTTTTGACAAATTATGAGGTTTGCAAGGGATTCTTGGTAACAGAACCTTGTGAGAGCCGGACAAGTCACCCCATCCTGGATTCCCCTGGGTGTCTAGGTTTCAAAAATGTATAGGTTTCCCCAGGTGCCAGCAGAGCTAGGGTTCAAAATCTACAGCTAGGCACTTTGCAAAAAAAGTGTCAGTTATCACTGTGAAAATGTGGTGTGTCCACGTTGCGTTTTGAGCCGTTTTTGTCATGGGCACTTGTCCAACCCACACAAGTGAGGTACCATTTTTTCCGGAAGACTTTAATTAATGTGGGGTGGGTGGAATTTTGTGGACCACGCAGATTCCAGAACTTCCCACCACAGAAATGTGAGGAAAATGTGGTTTCTTTGACAATTGTTTAGGTTTGCGAGGGATTCTGGGTAATAGAACCTGGTGAAACCCAGTCAAGTCACCTCATCCTGGAGTCCCCAGGGTGTCTAGTTTTGAAAAACGCATAGGTTTGCTAGGTTTCCCTAGGTGCTTGCACAGCTAGTGATGGAGCAAGGTTTTGTGGAAAGGAGACTTGCTCTGATGCAATCCACTCATTTAACATATTAACAAAGTTATTAAAAAAAGTGTTGTGAATAACTAATACACATCACATGAACAAGCGGGCTAGTGGAACTTGTGTATGTGTGTACTAATGTGGATAACAAGGAAGACTGACTAATACCGCATTAAACGGGAAACTGTTTCAACTACGTAGTATGACGAGTAAATGATTGGAGGGAAATTCTTGCACATGAGAAGAAGACTCTAAAATGGGGTCTTGAAGACTTGCGTGCATGGCATCTGCTTACTTTGAATGAAAACAAGCTATTTTACTAATGCTAATGCGGGAAAGTATTAATAAGTAAAGGGGAATAGAGTAGAGGTGGGTGGCATACAGTGCGACCACTTTATTTGTGAAATTAATATTTGTTTTTCTGACTTTATCACCAGTGCGCATTTGGGCCTCTCTCGTATAACTGAATTAAGCTGAGTAATGTGAAGTCTGCGCATGTCCACTAAAAGTTAACCCGGAACAATGACTGAGAGATTGTATGGGAACCAAGGATAAGTGTTACACCCTGGGAACGAATGGTGAAGAGTTCAACGATGAAGACTCTTATTCAAAATGTTATTATATTCTTTCAAAGTGAAATGTGAAAGAGTATGAGAATCAAATTTATGAGTAAAAATTAGAGGGATGAGTTTGCGAACAATAGTTGAACTGATTTTAATGACATATAAGCATGGTGTGAAGAGCTTCCCCCTTGCCTAACCAATCATATTCGTATTTTTACGATATTGAAACGTTAGTGGTGGAACATGGAGAACTAAAGGTATAATTAAGATAGTTTTAGTTAGATAGTTAGACACAGATGCTGTGAGTCGTGGATGCTCTCTTTTCTATGAGAGATGCTGTTGCTGGGAGAGATGCTGTGAGTTGCTGATAAAAAGCCGAATGCAGAACCTGCAGCAGAACTTTCTATCCTAATTCAATTGGGTTAGATTGGAAGATCGCTGAAGAATCTCGAGGAGGACGAGAGTGTCAGAGAGGGGTGCGGCGCAATCATCGATATTCTAGAGAGGTCAACTATGCTGTCCTGAATCCTGTCCTGAAGTCTTTGTCTCCTGACCTCTCCTGGGGGACACTTACCAGCTCTTTGGCCAGGGGGTTGGTCTTTCTCACCATCCTTGGTAAATATCTTTCTCGTTATTTGCTGATGTTCTTTTCTCTCTGTCCTCTCTCTTTCTTAGCATTGATTATTGTATGAGTCTGAGGTAAAAGTTTTGGAGTTAATGAATTGAGTCTTTTTCTCTCCTATGAATGTTGGTGACTGCTCTGTATTTTTGAGGTGGTTCACATGCATTTTTTTAAATAAAGACGTAAAACATACCTAAGTCAGTGGTAATTTACTTTGAATAAAAGAACAGTTAGTTTTATCTTATTCTCACCATCAACTAGTTCAACTAATGGTCTCTTGACCAAAGAAAAAATCTTCATGATGAGTGAAAGGTTAGTTAGTTAGGAGTATTAAAGAACCAATCCTAAACATTGTGGAAATTACAAACTTGACCCCAGCGATTTACGCACTGTGACCAGGTGAGTATATGATAGTGGAGTATTTATTGTTGTTGAACCACTGGATCAGTTTTCTGGTAGCAGAATTATGATTATTATTGACTAGTTTGGTGAATATTGATTATTAATTATTGATGTATGTTTAACAAAAGAGTTAGTGTCTGATTTTATGTTGTCTAGAAGCACAGGTACTGAGGTTGCCTGGCATCCTGGGAATGGAATCGTCTATTGTCATACCACTGAGAAGCTACGGAGGTCCGGCAGTGTTGTATTAGGGACTATATTGTGTAAAGTAGAGTGCAAATAATAGGAAAGGGGTTCGCTGGTGAAACTTTGACCTAATTTCCCTATACGGGTGACACTGAAGAAGTAACAGGTTTTCCTGAGCTTGAATGAAGGGTAAACAGCGGTTTTACACTAAGTGAAAGAATTCTGGAATGAATTGTAATCCATCCTGGTTTAGTGGAACAGACAGAGTAGCAAATGTTTTTTATGTTGTTACTAACGGAGTCTTGTTTTAAGAAAAGCTGAAGAAATAAGTTAACTTATTACCTTGTAAAGGGAGGGTCAGTCGCAGGAGTTGAACTGATGTCACAAAGAGCCGCGCTGGGATTGGCTTGGAACAGCGGGCGTGAGAAAGAAGCTGATTGTAAAAAGAGGGTAAGTAGTAAGGAGCAATACTGACGTCACAAAAGGCACGCTGGCATTGGTCAGATCACGATGTTTGACAGATAAAAGCTGCGCTAAGATTGGATGGAAAGAATTGTAAGTTGAGTCCTGATTTGACTGTGGGTGTGAGCAGTGATGACATAGGACGGACATAGGTAATAGAGTACAAAGGTGTACGGAAGACTCTTTCCAATATCGTCCATCTTAAATGTTTGGAGGATGAAAGAAAATAACGTTAATGAAGAATATTAAAAATGTCTTTAAGAAAGACAAACCTGTAATGACTAGAGAGGAAGCCAGTCCACAGAACATCTGATGGCTAAATTTGTATCCTTGAAGGATGAGTACTGATTCGAGCCTTACTTGGATGACATTTATCCATTCCTGGCAAGAAAATTATACATCCAGTTCAGAATGAGCACCCTGCCGCTCTGCGTCTTTTCCTGCAAATGGTCAAACACGGCCGGGTGAGAGTGTCCAGCCTGTAACTGGGAGGAAGAGTCAGAGCTGCATGTCATTGTTTTTTCCTTGCCTACTAAATAGCGAGGAAGCACTGGCTTGTTTCATTGTGTAGGAATCTAGGGTTTGTACACTGTATTAAGGCATTCAGAGTTTTAAAGCATGACACCTGTAAGCCCATTGTTTTTGCTGTGTCGTTATTTTTGACCTCAATGTGGCGTAGGACTGGTCTCTTGTAAATATGCCTGTCCAGTAACTAATAGCACAATGTTCCTGACTTTTTAGGTCTTTTAATTTTTTATAACCTTTTATTACTTTTAACTTTAAACCAATCAAGTTTTTATTGTTCAAAAGGTGTAAATTTCTTGTTCTTATGCTGGCTAAAACGGAACTATGATTAACCACCATTGTATAACTACTTTATGAAATTTGTAATGCTATTTATACTAACTCCATCCTTATTGCCACTATTCATGGGTCTTACCAGGTGCTTGCTTTTTAAAGTTATCACATCTTATTTTGCACCCACCCAGTACATGTATTTTACCGAGCCCACAGGACTTAGTTATGAGTCTGTGCAGATCCCTCCTTTTTATCTGAACTACCAAGGTGATGTAACTGTATTTTAACAAAGAGGACTGGTTATCATTTTAAAAATTCTAGACTGCTATGAATTGTGTTGCTCTGATTATTGTTAGTATACTTTCATGGTCGCATTGACCGAAATAAAGTTTTTAGGAATTGGAATTGGAATTCCTATTCCGCTACCTAAGACACCTAGTTCATTTATGATGATGGAGAAAGGATATCACACCTGTTTATGGTTGGAAAATTGGGTAGAGTATACAAAATGTGATGGTGTTTTGGCTTTTCTAGATCATGGTACTTTTAACCTAAAGATACTACAGCATTTGAGAGATAGAATGAAAATGTTAGAACCAAATCCTAGAATGGCACAGTATGAAGCTTTGGAAGAATGGGAGATTTAGGCATTTGATGGTGAAAAATTCAGAAGTGGTCGGAGATTTAGAGGATTTTTGCCTAGATATCTGTATAAGTCGAGTGGAGATCAAATGAAGCATTGGAGAAGAGCTTTAGTGACAGAGGGTTTATATTTTGTATTAATGGCTAAAGAAAAGTCAGGAGGCAAGTGTAAAGAAAAGACAAAACACATAAATACGACAGGTTATGGATAATCAGATGATGAATTATTGGAGGATAATTTAATTGAAAACCCTTCATCGTACCAAGAAGAACTTAGTAAAGTTACCCCGAGTGCACCAGTGATAGGAACGCCTTTAATCCCACAAATCTTACATGATACGTAAGTTAATAGGGTGTTGCAAAATAATGAGAGAGAAGCCTTAAATAAAACTAGGGAAGAATTAGTTCAGAAAAGAATTCAATTCAATGTAAATGCCGAAGCCTTGAGAGTACCAGTGACTATTGGTCCTGGTATTCCGTTATATGGAGATACAAGGGTTTGCCCAAAACCTCAAGTTGTGACAATTCCTATGAATATTCCTAAAAAGGAAGTAGTGATGTCTGATGGTCAGGCTAGTGTGAGTGATTCAGTCATTTCATTAATAGATCTCCCAGTAATGGAACCTTTAGCAGAAACTCCAAAGATAGTTTCACTAGAGATTTTGAAAGACAAAGGGTCTATGGTCCCTAAAAGAACAGGAGGTACAACAATGGTTACTCCTAAAGACTTAGAGAGATGGGCACAGGGAATAGAAAAACAAAGCTCACAATCAAAGATTATAGCTATCAGCAGATTGAAAGTGGATTTGGAAGAAATTATAGCTGGTAATGTGAGTACAGAAAGATTGAACATCTACGATGATGAAGAGTTGTTATTTTAATGCAAGAGCATAACTAGAAGAGCAAAAGTATTTCATGAGAAATTAACAGACGTTGCCTCAGAGATTGGAATAGACTTAGGGAAATCGAAATTGTTGCAAAAACCATATTGAGTGAGTTTGCTGAAAAGGATTTAGAAAGAATGAATGTGTCTGATGAAAAATTACAGATAAAAGAGTTGATGAATATTTTGCAAAAGTGGGGAAACATTGACACATGGAGGATTAGGTGGACAAGAAAGAAAGAGGAAGTACAAGCAAAAGAAGTGTTATCTGCATTTCCAGTGAGAGAAACGGATAAGGTTGAGAGGATTTGTCCAATGAGAGAAGTTCCTGGGGGTGAATATGTTCATGTTCCTTAAAGTAGACAGGACATTCTGTAATTTACGAATGATTTCCCTAGGTTGAAAGAAAAACCAGTTGAATGGTACAAACAGGTGGAAAGATTTGTGAAAGTTTCAAAGGATTTGTTGAAGGATGTGGATGGTTTATTCGATATTATGGTAGCAGCTGATTTATGGACAGAATGTAAGATTATAGTTTATTGGTCAAATGAGGAATATCCAAGGGATTCCAAAACAGGAGCACCATCAGAGGAGGTGATGAAAAAGTATCACCAAGTAAGTACTTTCTTGAAAGGGGAAATCCCTCCCAAAGAGACTGATTGGGTTAAGATAGATAGAACAACTCAGGAGCCAAAGGAATCGGTACACGCGAACCATGAGAGGTTGTTACAAGTGTTTAAGCAGTATAGTGGATTTGAGAACATTGGTGATAAGGATATGGGACATTTTGTGTATCGGTTTGTGTATGGTCTGTCAGATGATTCAGCAGCCCATGTTGTGCTGGCAAAGCAAGACAAGAGACGAAATATTGAAATATGTAAAGTATTGTGATGACAACATGACCGGGAGGCAAGATGGCGGCCGTGTGAGACGGTCGGAAAACAGCGCGCGTGAGGAGGAATGTAAAGTCGGATCAATGACCCCGTTTTTCCCCTAACAGAAGCTGTGTTTCGAATGCCGGGTGGAAGCTGCGAGGATCTGTAACATTGAGGCGAGAGAAAGTGTAAAAGAACGGCAAGAAGTGGGAAAGTAATCACGGCCGGGTGAAACTGACGCGCATGATACTGACGTGCTGTCAGCCGCTGCAGCGGCGGCTACTGGAGGTTTCCCAGTGACGCGGTGGTTCAGAGGCGGAGGCGGAGCTGCTTCCAGGCTGCTAGCGGAGGCGGAAGAGTTCGCGGAGTTAGCCTGCAGGGTCGAAGCCTTGCGGAGCCGCTTAAAAAAACAGCAATCCCAGCGGAGAAGGAAGCTCCGCGTCAAGAAGCTACTGAGTTCGGATATTCGCCTTCCAAGAGACGGTGAGGAGCAGAGAGCCTACAATCTGGAGGGCATTGGAGCTGTGCAGGCTGAGAGTGACGAAAACGAGGATACTTTTGGCGGTAAGGAGATATTCGGGCCAGAAGAGAGGCG
Source organism: Lissotriton vulgaris (assembly GCF_964263255.1). Taxonomy (NCBI): domain Eukaryota; kingdom Metazoa; phylum Chordata; class Amphibia; order Caudata; family Salamandridae; genus Lissotriton; species Lissotriton vulgaris. Next base: position 1,201,551,791 of record NC_141687.1, read on the forward strand.
AAGGGCAATCATGGCTCCTAAAATGAGCGCCAGCGCCAAAGCAGCAGCCAGGAGGAAAGCAGCAGCGGCGCTTGCAGATTCTATGGCAGATAATGAAGGTAGTAAAAGGAAGAGACAAGGCTCCCCTCAAATAAAAAAACTAGCTCAGCAGGGTGCTAGCAAGGGGAACTCAGATAATCTGGGCACTGTTCCTATATCAGACATCTTCCAGAAATTGAATAAAAATAAAGACACTAAAGTTATGAAGGATCATAAGGAGGATGATACACAGGTTCCCCTGGATAATGTTAATGGTAATGAAGAGGTACCTCCATGCATTACATCAGAGGATCTCGCAGAACAGTTGGATTCTGTAGTATTGGTGGGAGAAAGGGAACTGCAAGGGGAAATTCCGGTTGAAGATCAGCTGGGTGACGTTAAATCTTTACATCATGGCACGGGAGGGATCTTGCAGGATGATACAGGGGGGAGCAGCTGCAGTAAAAAAGAAGCCCATAGTGAGGCATTCTTTTCGGTATCGGAGGGTGGCGAATGGTCTGAGGAAGGAGATGAGAGCTTGGAGCAAGAAATCAGCGATATAGAGACTGGCAGTGATTCAGAACCTGAGGAAAGTACCCCCCCTAGCACAGCGGTTAAAATGGTGGTGAGAGCAAAAATACCTAATCAGAATGGAGAGCCACTGTCTTCGAATGCACCCCTAGACAGCCCCGAGGGGGCTTCGGCACAAATGTCGCTCCTGGAGATTATTCACCAGGAGATATTGGCTCACAGAGAGGAAGCAAGGCAAGATAGTCGGAAATCCCAGGCGGCTGTGAGGAAAATACAAGGGGAGGTGAGAAAGCTGACAAAGGCATGTGTGAACCTCGGTGAGCGGGTGACAAATCTGGAGGATAGAGTAGTATCCACAGAAGCGGATTCAGCAGCGGCAGTCAAGAAAGTTGATATGCAAGCAAAACAGTTTACTGACGTTCAGTGGAAACTGGAATCGTTAGAAAATAGGTCACGACAAAACAACCTTCGTATCCTTGGAATTCCCGAAGGGGCCGAGGGGACAGATATGAAAGCATTCATCGTCAAGCTTTTCGTGACCGCCCTTAAAGATTTGAAAGATTGGGATTTTGAGAGGGAGATCCAGAGAGCACATCGCACCCCGGCAAACATTTACCAAAAGGCAAAAGAGGGAGTCAAGCCTAGGGCAATCTTGATTTTTTTGGGCAACTTTAATTTGAGACAAGCAATTTCTGAGAGGGCGAGACCTGATAAAAAAAAAACAGTTGATGAGTATACCTTTTTCGTTCGCCCCGACTTCTGCCATATTACAGTAGAAAGACGTTGGAGATTACGGCAGATGATCAAACCTTTCCAAGATAAGGGTATGCAGGCTTACCTGATCAACCCCGCCCAGTTGAAAATAATACGGGATGGAAAGACAATTTATTTCTCGTCAGAGATCAAAGCTAAAGAATTTTTGATGTCATAATTGGAGTCTCAAAAGAATGATTAAATGTTGACCCAAATGGTGAATGGGAATGGAAATGGGAATACGGTAGTACAATATTTTCGTGGGGAGTGATCAGAGTAGGGGGAACTCCCGTGTATCACTGGGTATCACTGAAGGAGTACAAAAAAAAAAAAATGGTTGATCCTAATGGTAGTTAACATATATGGTGGAGTGGCTGGTAAAAGGTGGGGATCACAATGAGAGCATGTTTTGCTAAATGTAAAATTTGGTGGGGGGCAAAACTAATGGGGACAAAAGGTTACAGTAGTTGTACTTCTCCTCACGCCAAGCTGTTACCATCACGTGCACAGACCAGTGGTCTGAGCGCCTCAAGACAAGTGGGAGGGTTGAGGGGGGGCTCCAACTTGGAGCTCGACAGGGGGAGGGAGGAAGCACAGTGGGAGGAGAGGGTGGGGGTGGAGGGGAAAGGGGGGGTGAAAAACTGGAAAAAGCAAGAGATGGAAAGGAATAGTCTGCAGGATGATATCAGGTCTCTGGATAAGAATCAAGGTAGGAAAGGCAAATATGTAAAACATGTCAGACATTAGAATTTGCAGTATTAATATAGGGGGTTTAAATGATTGGAAGAAGAGGCAGAGATTGACTCATCTAGTCAGAACAAATAATATCGATATAGTCTGCATTCAGGAAACCCATATTCCCTGGAATAAAAGGAAGATCTTGGAAATGTATGGGTACACTTTGATTGGCTGTTCTACCCAATCGTCAATGATAAGAGGAGTGGCCATACTAGCCAAGAATCATCTAGGCGGAGTGAAACGTATCAAAACAGATGGGTCAGGTAGATGGCTATTGGTAGAAATGAATATGGGGTTCACATTATGTGTAATATATGGTCCAAATGAGGATGATTCTATGATGTTTGATAAGTTGGAAGAAGAATTGGCCAATTGGGATGCTCCGCTGATAGTATGTGGTGATATGAATATTTACGCAGACTGGCGCCAGGGGAGTATATATACAGGCCGCAAACGAAAGGTTAAGGCAGCAATAAGCTCCATGATGCAATCTCACGGCCTGGTAGACATCTGGGGAGATAAGATGCCAGGTGATAGCGGTTATACGTATTTCTCCCATCCAGCACAAAAGTATTTTAAGTTAGACTATTTCTTTATTACAATTGGAGAGATTGGGAAAGTAAGCATTCAGAAATTACCAAAAATAATTTCTGATCACAATCCTCTGGTACTTACATATAAAGGTCCTAGCGTATTAAGGAAAACCTCTAGATGGACCTTCGACAGAAAATTATTAAATGACGAAAGGTTTTTAAATCATATGAAAATGTGGTCAAGAGAATTCTTTGATCTTAACAGATATAGTGCATCCAGAAATGGAGTCTGGGAATCGTATAAAGCTGCATTAAGAGGGGAGACGATCAGCTGCGCAACAAGAATTAGGATAGAAGACAAGAGTAAAATAGATAATTTGATAGCAGCTCTGGCTGAAACGGAGAGACAACATATTGATGAAATAATAACCGGTAAAGATAGTAGTAAGACTACCAGAAATATGGCCAGGATTAAGGGTGACCTTCTAAAAATAATCACTCAGAAAGAGATCTGTGCATATCAAACGCAAAGAGCAAGGCGTTATGAGACTGGGGAGCAGGCGGGCAGAGCATTAGCATTGCGTATAAGACAAGATTTGAATAGAAATAATATCAATAAGATAAACTACAATGGGAGAGAATATAAGGACCCGAATTCTATAATACAGGCGTTTCATGATTTTTACCAAAAACTTTATGATCGGGATCCAGGGGCGGTATTTCCTATACAAGACCAATCTTTTATAACACCTAGGGTGGAGGTTGAAGATAGAGATCGACTGGAATTGGGTATAACAAGGGAGGAGATAAAAAACGCTCTGAGTGAACTAGCATTAGGCAAAGCGGCAGGTCCAGATGGGATCCCGATCGAGGTCTATAGGGCTCTGAGGGAAGAAATTCTGCCAATACTAGAGGATCTTTTTAATGGAGTCATATGCTCAGGTGTTATACCGGATAGTTGGAAGCAGACCAATATAGTGGTATTCCACAAAAAAGGAAAGCCGGAGGAGAACCCGGGCTCATACAGGCCGATCTCTTTAATTAATACAGATGCGAAATTATATTCAAAAGTCTGGGCTAAAAGATTAGGAGGGATTATAGATCAACTTGTATCACCCTGGCAACATGGGTTTGTTCCAGGGCGTGGTACCACCGAACACACTGCAAGGGCTATTTCACTATTTGATGCTGCTACTATGACAGGAAGCGATATGGCTATGATCTTACTGGATGCCGAGAAGGCGTTTGACCGTGTAGTATGGGATTTCTTGTGGGATGTGTTGGATAAAAGAGGTTTTGGAGAAAACTGTAGGAAAGGTATTAAGGCTATGTATGCGGATCCAGTGGCCAGAATTACCATTATGGGGCTTCAATCAGAGGAGGTAACAATCAAAAGAGGCACACGTCAGGGCTGTCCCTGCTCACCTATATTATTTGCGTTATATATAGATCCGTTGATTAGGAAAATCTTGGCCTCAGATAGAATATCTCCTGTTATCTCGCATGGTCATACCACTAAGATACTAGCGTATGCGGACGATTTGGCAATTGTAACTAACAATCCGGATATAGCAATACAGGAATTAAATAATCTGGCTTATCAGTTCGGGGCATACTCAGGCTATAAACTCAACACGGAGAAAACTATAATAATTTGTACAAAGAATATCCAGAAAAGAGATCAAAGATATGTTGATGCTGCAATGTATTTAGGAGTTAAAATTAATGCAGATGTGGGAAAGATAACTCGGGAAAATTATTTGCCAGTATTGGCGGTGATAGAGAAAGATTTGAGAAGAATTGATGTTTTACATTTATCTTTGATTGGGCGAGTTAATGTTCTCAAAATGACAATGTTTCCGAAACTGCTGTATCTATTTCGTGCAATTCCCTTATTAATTGAAGAAACTTTGATAAAAAGAATGGAAGCAGTTTTCTCGCAGTTTCTCTGGCAATATGGCAAAGTAAGAAGATCGCTAGCTAAACTGTCACTACCTTTAGAGAGGGGAGGGCTAGCAGCCCCTAATCTCAGACTATATCACTGGGTCTGTTTAGCGTTGCATATGAAACAGGTATTATGCTGTAACACCCCGGTAGACCAGTCTGGCCCTTCAAGAATTCCCACAATCTATGAATTAGTAATAGGTGAAAATGCCAAGGGGATCTTAATACGGGAAGTAAATGTGCAATTTTATAAGAGGAGTAAAAGTAATTTGATGTTAGGCGCATGGGGTGTATGGAAGCAAATGTCGAAATTTCTCAAGATCCCGAAGATTAATGGTATGTTAGACCTCTGGGATTCACCCCCATTTAAACATCTTGGACAGAATAGGAATAGTGTCTTCTGGAAGCGGCTGGGTATCCGTTATCTGGGGGATGTAATGAATAAGGAAGAGTTGGTGGGATTCGAGACTCTGCAACAAAGATATGACATCTCAGCGAACCACTGGATGTTGTACAATCAATTAGAACAATCGGTGAAATCCATAAGACCTAGGGTTTCTATCCAGGAGATGAATCCAATTGTTCAATATATAAGGAATGGTGGTCAGAAGATCAAAATAGGTTATGGTCTTTTGTTGCAGAGTCTGGAAGACGACGTGGTACAAGTGGAAAACGCATGGGCTCTTAGAAGTGGGGATCCAAATGTAGATGTGGACTATGCATTAGCATTGAACAAGAAAATATTAAGAGCAACCAACTTAAAAACACAACATTATAAAATGGTATTTAATTTATACTACACCCCAACAAAGCTGTTCCAATGGGGGAAAAGGGAGACAGATAAATGCCCGAGATGTGACCAAAGTCCGGCAGATTTAACTCATATGTTTTATTCCTGTCCAAACTTGAAACCTGTTTTAACCGAAATGGAGAAATTTTTATCGGGGCTGCTAGAGGGACAAATCTCTCTATCCCCAACGACTGTGTTAATTGGCAGGGATGAAAATCTGAAAATCACACATGAAGCGGAAGCTTTTGTCTTTCTTTGTGTTGCAGTGTTAAGAATTTTAATAGCGGCGGCATGGAAAGATTCAGTTGCCCCCTCATTCCAGGTTTGGTTGACTAGATTGCTTGGAACTCATAATATCGAAGAATGCTTATATAAATTCAAGGGACAGAAGAAGAGAGTTTTGGGGGAAAAAATCTGGGCACCCCTTAGTAAGTGGAGGGAAACAAGAGGATGAATTGATTGAACCCCTGCCTGTTTGTAAAATACTTTTAGATGGTGACTTGTATTATGTATTGATGAATTTTTTTTAAATCCTGGTGTATTTTTGTACTTATCTTCTTATCCAGCTGACACTCTATTATATGTATGAACGTATTTCTTTTTTGTATTGCTATTCTAATCCATCTCAATAAAAAAATAAAAAAAATAAAAATAAAGTATTGTGATGACAACATTGAGGCAAAACATAGAAAGCTAAAAGAGGAAATGATGTGGACACATGTGAAATTGGCAGAGCAGAAGGAAGAGAAATTAATTTCCCAGACTGATAATGAGATAAAAGACCAGGGTCAAAGTGAACAAGTGTCGAGTGGTGGTAAAGGACGAGGACGAATGAATAGAGAGGAAGCAAGGAAGAAATTTCTTTGTCATGTGTGCGGAAAGCGTGGACATTGGAAGAACGAGTGTAAAAATGTCCAGAATATTAATGGGCCGAATCAAATTTTTTATCTGCAGATGAGGAATGAAGTGGTTGTGAAACAGCAGCAGCAGGTAGTTACTCTACAGTATCAGGTGCCACAACCTCCTATGCCAAACCATTTGAACATTCAAAAATACAGTACGAACACCGGATTTCATGGAGAAAGTAGTAAGAATAACCCTGTGGTTTCACAGTATTTTTTGCAAAATGATGACGAATCGGACTATATGCAGTGACGGTACCTGAGGGTGGAGGCAGAGGGGTGAGTGCTTGACCCATCCTTGCCGGCAGATCAGACAGGTCCATATCTTGATGGGAAAGTTGAAGGTAGTGACATCACTTTTCTATTGGACACTGGTACTACCCAGTCTACTGTGAGAACAGCAGACATCCCAAACCTACATCTCTCGGGAGAAACTATCGAAGTTGTAGGAGTGTCAAATAAACAGATTAGAACCCTAGTTACAAAACCAATGGAAGTGCATATTGGAAATTTTAAAGACATGCATCGGTTTGTAATTTGTGACTCAAGCCCAGTAAATCTGTTGGGAAGAGACTTATTGTGCAAAATTAATTGTACAATTTACTGTACGCCTGATGGTGTTGCTTTCCAAACACCTGATGAGGACGTTGTTTACAAGATGATGTTAGCTAAGCAAGGTACAGAAGTAAATGAAATGTTTTCACTAGTAACTGAAAGTGAATTACCAGAAGAATTGAGAACCACCGTGAATCCAGAGGTGTGGGATTTTTCAGGAAAAGATATAGGGCTAATGGCGAACATAGATGCAGTAAAAATAGTGGTAAAAGAAGGTGCTGTTTATCCAAACACATGACAATACAGAATGAGTCCAGAAGTAAAAGCAGGAGTTGCTCCAGTAAATGATCAATTGATTAAGCAAGGAATTTTGAAAGAAATAATGAGCAGTCCCTGTAATGTGCCAATCATGGGACTCAAAAAGCCAAGTGGAAAGTACACGATAGTGCTGGACTTGCAAAAAATAAACCAAATTGTAGTGCCTTGTTGCCCAGTGGTGCCAAATTCAGCAGCGATTCTTTATTAAATACAGTGGAATGCAGGTTGGTATACAGTGATTGATTTGTGCCAGGCATTTATTTCCATTCCTGTACACCCAGACAGACAGTATATTTTAGTCTTCGGGTTTGAAGATTGTGTTTTGGCATGGTGCTGAGTTCCTCAAGGGTACACAGTGAGGCCTTCAATTTTCAATCAAATTTGGAAAAAGTGTCTAGAGTCATTAATTATGCCTGGGAAATCAGTTCTGTTTCAGTACATTGGTGACCTATTGGTGGCATCAAAGATAAGAGAAGATCGTGTCACTGACACAATTGGATTACTGAATCATTTGGCAGGAGAACACAAGGTGTCTCCAGAGAAATTGACGTTTTGTCAACAAGAAGTTAGATATTTAGGGCCTAATATAGAAAGAGGAGTTAGAAAAGTGACCCCGGAAAGAATAAAAATAATCAAACAAATGCAACTACCTCAAACACAGAAAGAGATGAGAATGTTTCTGGGAGTGGTTGGGTATTGTACGCAGTGGATGAATAGCTTTTCCCTGCTAGCAAAACCATTGATACAATTGACTTGGAAAAGAGCAAAAAATACAATTGATTGGAATAACAAATGTTTGGAAGCATTTGTGAAATTGCAGAATTGTCTGTGTGAGGCCCAAACCTTAGGCAGGCCTGATTATTCAAAAGAGTTTGCATTGTTTCGTTGTGAGAGAGAAAATTATGCACTTTCAGTTTTAACACAGACATGGATTGAGCCGACGTCCAGTGGCGTATTTCTCTGCCACCTTGGATCCAGTGGCTTCAGCCTTACCTGGCTCCTTAAAAGCAGTAGCTGCCACCTGTATGAGTATGGAGCAGAGTGAGTCAATTGTGATGGGACATCCTGTAAAGGTATATGTATAGAACTCGAACATAGCACCTCATTCCTAGTCGGATGACTAAGTATGAAAGAGGGATTTTGGGTGCTGAGAAAGTGACAGTGATAAGATGTACAATAAAGAATCCTGTCACAATTTTGCCAGATCCATGTTGTGAGGAAGTGAAAGATCAGATTGTTTGGAAGTGACTGAATTATGTAATAAGCCCCGTCCAGATATAAAAGAAACTTCCGTGAAGGAATCTGATCACAAATTGTTCGTGGATTGGTCATGTCTGAGAACGGAAGAAAAAGGGCTAAGTGCTGCATATGTTGTATGAAAAATATCAGGAGTCATTGAAGCATCCTGTTTACCGGGAGTCAAGTCTGCTAAGCAGCCAAATTGGTGGCCTTAACAAGGGCATGAAAATTGGAAAAAATTGGAGAATAACCATATTTACGGATAGTGAATATGGTTTCGGGTTGTGAACGACTTTGGTCAGCTCTGGATGCAGGGTGATTTATGAATTCTTCAGGATCTTCTATCAGAAATAGTAAAACTTTAAAAGATTTATTGGAAACATTACAATTGCCAAAAGAAATAGCGGTTGTTAAATGCGCTGCACATCAGTCAGGAAATGACTATGTTACGGCAGGTAATAGGTACGTAATAATGGTAGGTAATAATGTGAGAAAAATACAATGGCAATTAACATAAAAGTTGAAACAGGTGAAACCAGCTGCCAACTTTTCTCAGTTCCAGAAACATGGGAAGAGGTCAGACAGTTGCAGGAAGAAGTTGAGGAAAAGGAAAGCTGGACAAAGTCAGATTATACAAAAAGGACAGAAGATGAAGTGTGGGTGTAATTATATGGCAGACCGGTCATCCAGATTGCTTACTCCCTCAAAAGACAAGAGTATACCATGGGACAACATATATTGGTAGGGACTCAACGATCAGACTATTCAATCAAACTTGGTATAATCCAAAGATTAGGGTGGTTGCAGAGAGCATTTGCCAAAGATGCTTGATATGTCAGCAGCAAAACCCAGGTAGAAAGACAGTGGTTAGTTGGGGAAAAATTGGAAAGGCAGAGGGAATCTTCACCAGGCAGCAGTTAGACTTCATTGAGTTGTCTCCATGCAACAGATTAAAGTATGTACTTGTCATAGTGTGTCTGCTCTCGAGGTAGGTGGAGGCATACCCCACAAGAAGAAATTACATTCTCACAGTTGCTAAATTATTGTTAAGGGAGTTGATACCTCATTTTGGTTTTCCAGCTACTTTGGTATCAGATAGAGGATCTCATTTGAATAATGAGATAATTAGATTAATCTAACATTGAACAAAAACTGCAATCTGCCTATCATCCAGAGGCTTATGGAATAGTTGAAAAGCTTAACGGCAAATCAAGTCAAGGTTAGGGAAGGTGTGTGCATCCACAATGTTAAAATGGCCAGATGCATGGCCTCTTGCATTGATGAAAATGGCCAGATGCGTTGCCTCTTGCATTGATGGGTCTCAGAAGTATTCCTGACAGGAAAACAGGATTGAGCCCTCATGAAGGGTAAAGTGACAAGCATTTATTTCTGGAAATAAATTGATGAATATAACTGATGATCTGGTATTGGACTATTGCAAAGGATTGTCTGAAATGGTGCGTTCTGTCTCTCATCAGGTTGGAGAAGACGCAGATGCAAGGCAGCTAGACCAGGCGCATGATTTGAATCCTCAAGACTGGGTGTTAGTGAAGAAACACGCAAGAAAATTGTGTCTAGCGCCCAGGTGGGTTATACTAGTCACTACCACAGCAGTGAAGTGTGCAGGTTTACCCAATTGAATTAATGCTAGCCATACCAGAAGAATTCTAAGCCCAGAAGTCCTGAGGATTCTAAACAGAAAATACAAGGGCCCTAAGTGGACCTATGTAATCCTTAGAAGAATTAGAACATTTCGATTTACGCGAGGAATCTGAAAAGTTCATGTTGCACAGATTAATGAAAACAAATAAAGACCACCATAGGAATAAAAGACACTAAAATTGTGAATAAAGAAGAAAAAAGAAAAATAAATTTTCCCAGATTGAAAATGGGAATAGTTGAAGTCACTGAACAACCAAAACAAAGTATAAAATGAAAATGTCTTAGGTTTTGCTTATTTAGTATATTATTATTAGTATTAGTGAGGTTATTTCGAACAGTGGAAGTACCTTTGTTAATGGCAACAAGTAACAAGAATAATACAAATACTAATGAGAAACTAGATAGACTAAATGGAACAAAAAAAGACATGGGGTAGAAGATGAGATAAACTATCATCATAATATATCAGACAATGGTTCGTCTTTAAATGTGTTTACTAAATCATTATTTCAGTACATTAATACAATGGAAATCAGTGATGGTTATGTCTGTTTGAAATTACTGTCATCCGTGTTAGAAGGGGTAACGTATCAGCATATACCCTTGACATATGGTATATCATGTGGTGTTCTATCAAGTTTATTTTATGTAACAGGAAACTTCAGTATTTTTATTTAAATTTAAATGTAGTATTTTCTGAACAACCTATTAGAAAGAATATGAATCCAGTATTTACTAGTAAAGATCCCCAGTTTATGGGTCAATTTTTCTTCACAATGAGTTCAATAGATATAGCACAACACAAGCACACAAGGATAACCTAACATGTATATTACGTGAAGAAGAAAAAGAGTCTCTGAATTTAGTAGAAGAAAGAAGACAGGATTTAACAAAGAAAGCTGCTGAACAGAAATCTCATGTAGCTGCATGGGCTGAGAAAGAGGGAATGTATGCAAAGGGTGAGGCTCATGCTGCAATGTCCCTGACTTTGTGAAATGGGGAAAATTCTGACTTCATAGATTAAAAACAGATTATAATAATATTTTCAATGGTTCTCATGAATGTGAATACAACTTCCTAATATTAGGGGGGTGGGGGCTAAAAGGGGGAACTGATCCTGTTTTTCCAAGAGTTTATGTGTGCGGAAATAATGCCTATTATAGGTTACCTGCAAGGTGGTATGGTAGTTGTTATTTTGGAATATTTTTTCATAGATAGATCATGTGGACAGAATCAATGGAATCAATGAAATGTCTAATGGACTAACACTAATAAGAAGTGCTAGTTTTTCTGAAATTGTAGGTGATATATTTAGTGCATTGATACCCTTAGTTGGAGTCATTCAAAATTCATGTAATATTTGCAAATTGTCATCAATAGTTGATCGTCTTTCTACAGATACGGTTGGAGGTTTCTTGATGATTAATACAGAAATGGTTGCGATTAGGTCTATGGTTTTACAAAATCGTCTTGCTCTTGATATCTTATTGACAAAAGAGGGCAGAGTCTGTGGTATGTTGAAAATGCAACTGCACTTACATTCTTGACAAAAGTAAGGAAATAAAAGGGTATATTGAAAATATTACAAGAATACATGAAGGTTTGACCCAACTGGATTTGACAGTGTATGGGAAAAATTAACAAAGAGTATAACATCAATAGGGAAGTGGTTTACTAATTTTGGGAAGAGTTTTCTAGGTCAACTAATATTGCCAATAGTTGTGATAATGACAATAGTTTTGATAATGATGATTACATGTAAATGTTGTAGAAGCAAGGGAAAAAGAAGAATACATTTAAAAAAGGAAGGGAATGGAAGGAAACGTAAGAGGGAATACGAAGAAATACAACTGGAACAAATAAAAGGAAAGCTATATAAAGAGAAGAAAAATTTGAAAGAAGAAGGAGAAACTGAAAAAAGGTGGGGTCTTTCATCATTTGGGAAAAAAAAGGCCTGAATCAATGAGAAGTGTTATTTTCAGGTCAAAAGACCAGGGATTTCATCATTATGAAAGTAAAACTGTTCTGCACCAATTAAAAGTGTTATTTTCAGGTCACATGACCGACGCGCTTACGCGACGCGCCCACGGGCGCGCCGCGTCGCGTAAAAGCGCGTCGGAAGTTTACGTTGCGCGATCGTATTCGCTCTAGTGCTTCCGGGTGCGCTTACGCCGTGCGTATCACGCGGACGCGGCTACGCAATACGTCACGATCATGTTTTCGTTCACGACATTGGTGCTCACGGGACGCTTCCCGGTTCGCGCACCTGGGCGCTTCAAACGACTACGCTCTCCAGGGCGCTCACCGGGGGCGCGCCCCGGGAGCGCTCCAGGGTCAAAAATAAAAATAAAATTAAAAAATTAAAAAATTGTTTAAAATACAAATAAAATATAGGATTCATTCATTTTCAAAAATATTACATTTCATAGCTATAGACATTTGCTATTAACCAAATTTTGAACTTCAAAAAAAAAAACATAGGTTTGGGGCCTTATATATAGTTAGGAATTAGCATTTAAAAAACCAATGAAATTCACTGAAAAAAACATAGGTTTCACACCAGTTATAGTTAGCTGCAAATTTTACTGACATAAAACCATTGAAATTCCACGTTATAGTTAGTTGGACTCACTATAACTTGCGCGTGTAATACACTGCTGATGACGTCACATATTACATCACTCATGACATGGTCAGTGACATCACTCATGACATCACTGATAACACCATCTTTGTGACAGAGTGACAGACCTCCTTTCAGTGTAATGTAACCCTTGAAACACATATTCAAAAATAGAAATTAACATTTTCAAAAAAATGGAGATATCCATACCAGTTACAACAACCAATTCAGTAATACCACCATCTATATACACATCCACTCATTCACCAACAGTTCTATATAGTCACTCATACATATACTCACTCATCATATGTAGTGATACACCAATACATCCTGTTACACACCAACAGTCATCCAAAAGTTACTCACACTCATACTCAAACATGCAAATAAACTATTGAACATCCATTTATTTGCATATACAACTATACACACACTACCACCTTACATCTAAGTAAACTTACACATACTTACTCTCTTAAACAATCACTTATGAAAGCACATACTTATTTAAACAGAAACTCTTATAATCTCACATATACTCACTTATAAACATCAATACTCACATATACACGATTAAAACATATGTCGTTACTGATAAAGACACTAGTGAGATAGTCATTCACTCACTAACACACACATATACACACTCATCCACCCATATAGTCCTGCACATATGCTGTCTTCAAAACACATACAAACAGTGAGTCAGTCATTGATGCATCTATGTGCAAAGTAATACCCCCACCAAACCATACAGACACTCATACTGATACTAAAAAAACATCTAATAACCCATATACACACACATGTAGCTACTCACCAACCCATGTAGCCAATTATACACAAAGTGAAACACTGATACATATATTTAAATATTTAAACATTACTCACTAATATATGTATTCACTAAGATACACTTAATAAGCCAGTTAACCAATCAATTTTTTTTTTAAACATTCATTAAAACATTTATTTAAACATTTATTCTTCCATCGACCTTCACATATACATATCTAAAAAATATTTATTTTTCAGAAAGATACACATTCACTGGATGGTGTCATCAGTGATGTCATGAGTGATGTCACTGACCATGTCATGAGTGATGTAATATGTGACGTCATCAGCAGTGCATTACACGCGCAAGTTATAGTGAGTCCAACTAACTATAACATGGAATTTCAATGGTTTTATGTCAGTAAAATTTGCAGCTAACTATAACTGGTGTGAAACCTATGGTTTTTTCAGTTAATTTAATAGGTTTTTTATATGCTAATTCCTAACTATAACTGGTGTGAAACCTATGGTTTTTTCAGTGAATTTATATATGCATTGCTGCTTCTTTTCTGACAGCCTTTTTTTAAGCATTTTTCATTTGTTGATTTTTTAGTTTTAACATTTTCTATTCTGTCCTCTTTGTCTTTTGTATAAAATGTGTATCTGTTGATACGTATATGAAAGTACAAATACTTTTGTAATAATTTGCTTTTGTCCGGAATTTTAAATAATTATTAGGTTTTTAGTTCAGGAAACAGTGCTGATTATTGTAAGTGGATTAGTAGCTATAAGTATCTATGGGTATATGGGACTCCTTGGGGGTACATTTTCTGCGGTTGCTTTTGATAAAATTGCAGAAACAGAAACTTCGAAAAACATTTTGAAAATGTACAATATCTACAGGACCTTTTTCTAATTTCCAAAGCCTATAGCACATTTTTAGAATGTGCTTGTCATCAATAAATATGTTTCTATGCAGAAAAATCTGACCTTTTTACTGTCCTCCTTAAAGGGCTAATCTGTAGACCCCTAGCTCGTGACGCCCTGGGCAGCTGCTGAGAATTGAGCTGCCATTACTTCGACCACCAGCCACAGTCCACATTAACGTTCTATGTGCCTGATGTACTGAAGCAAATGTGGTCACAAACCTTGAGATGCACAAAATTGCAGGATTTGTTACAGCAAAATGGCATTTAGTATTTAGAATTCAGCAATTCAGAAAAGCCTTTCTGAATCGCAAAAGTTGTTTTGCAATTCATTCTAAACTGAAATTAGGTATAGGTGGGAAAGGGCCACCCAATCTTCACTGCAATTTGGTATGAGATGTATCAATGACAACTTTTGAAATGTTTCCCACTCCTCAAAAAGGTGGTAACAGATTTCTCTTTTTTGGTTCTCCTCTTTGAGAATCGTGTTGAGTGGCCTTGGAAGGAGCAGGTAGAGGTCCACTGCCGGCTCCCTGTACTGTTTGACCCCCTTCCCTTTGGTTGACTTTCATAATGGAAATTTTTCGTCTCTCTAAAAGCATTACCAGTCCCTTTAGGGAATAAGACTTTCTTTAAAAAAATAAAAATAAGAAATTTCCCATTTGGGAATGGAAATACAGTGGTGGTGTCTGCTGTTGCTTGCAAGCAACCCTGTGTTTATAGCCAGTATCTAGTGTGGGCAAACAGAGGCCTGCTAATTAATATCCATTAGGCAGTTCGTTCTGCAACCCCATGCGACTGGAGATTTTCTGAAGCTACTTATTATTTGTAGGCCACATCGCAAAATTAAAAACTGGTCAGTGTTGGAGCGCAGTTTGTTCCTACTTTTTGTGACAAGTCTTTCGTAAATCGGGCCCCTAGCACTGAGACACGGGACACTTCTGACAAGAAGGCCGATTGAGACGTTTCCCTGCTGACGGACGCCTGCCTTCGCTTTCCCACCACCTCTGGTCCCCCTGGGGGAAATCCCTCACAACATTTCGAGTAAGATATTCCAACAACGCAGAACAGGTGCAGAGAGAAATACGGTCCGTGCGCACTGTACAAAAACGACTTCCCTTCTCCCAGGGGCGCAGTCATTAGCACAGAGGGAGCCTGCCTGAAACTCTAGAAGGTTCCGAACCAGCTGTTCCAAGACAGCCGTCCAAAGACACATCTGCATTCCACAGAGAGTGCACTGGGCTATTAGATGGAGGCTGATCCAGTGCAATAATCCGTGCTGCTCATGTTTGCATTCCGCAACATTCCTCTTGAAGTAATGTTTATTTCCGCAGACACTTCTGCTTCATTCATCACAACACAAATAGGGCCGGACTGGACGTAGAGGGCACTGGGCTTTTCCCAGTTGACCGGATGGGTTGGGGCCAGTTTTGCACCTACAGGGGCCGATTTTGTCACTGGGGGCCAGTTTTGCAGCAGCAACAAAAGCAGGAACGGTGGTTTTCACTAGCACATCCCCTCTCCCCCCCTGCTCCCAGGGCTGGTCCGAGCAGCAATCTGCCAGGGCCGTTGCTGTTCCCAGTCCAACCCTACACTCAAGAGCAAAATGCACAGTTGCTGGATGCCAAAGGGTAAAGTTGATTTTCCAATGTAGCCATTAATTCAAAAGTGTTTGTTTGGAAACATATAGTGCGTCAGAACCATGTCACTGGGCACCCATGACATTCCCCCTCATGATAGCTTTGCATGGTACTTCCCATAGACAACAGTCCCAGCACTGCACAGCACCACCCAGTGGCATACACAAGTCCAAGGCAGTCCTGCCTTCAGACCAGCCTAAGTGAAGTGTTAGCAGCTCCTCACCCAATGTTTTAGCGGTACCAGGCCACTGGCCAGCCGCGGCCGGTAGTGGGAGTACCTGCCGGGCCGTGACGTCGGGAGGGGAGGGGCATGGTGGGGGGTAGTAATGTATGGATTACGGAGTTTAACAGGTAAATAAACATATAAATTAATAAAACGCATTTTGTTGTGCACACTGCATTGCATTTGGTGATGCAGTCCACGGAACTAAATTCGTTTTATTTATTGATATGTTTACTTACCTGTTAAACTCCGTAATCCATACATTACAACCCCCCACCCTGCCCCTCCCCCTCTCCACATCACCGCCAGGCACGTACTCCCAGTACCGGCCGCGGCTGCCACTGGCACTACCAGGAAAGGTTGAACGGTCTCAAGCAGCCCAAGCATGATGTCCCACGAGCAGTGAGCATTGCATGGGAGTAGTTGTACGTGGGAAGCAGGCATTGTATAGATGATGACATTGAGGAAGTGCCGAATGAAATATATCTTTCGCAAAGTAGGTGCAGTGCTTGTTTGCATTTAGTGATGCTAATAAGGAGCAATACTAGCACCTGAAGCCATATCATGTTGGGGTGAGATGGCTCAGCGCAGAGCCCAGCACCTGTTTTTATGCGCCTTCACTTGATAAAAAAATATTAGTTTAACGCAATATTTCTCTGAGTTAGGGCTTGATTGTCACAAAGTGCAACTCAGAAACATTGAACAAAATTTGCCCCTGTTTTTGAGCTATGCTAACATGATGCCCTAGTCCTGGGAAATAGCGAGTTAATTTCCACGTTACACACCTCAGGTACAGAAAACAAGCTTGGCTTTGAGTCATCGCAGCCCATCGTGATACACCTGCTGAAGTGAAGCAACCCTAAACCCTTAATGCATCCGGCCAGTACAGCACTAGCCAGATAGAGTTAATGATCAGTCTGACCTACGGTGACCAACTGGCCTGGGTGCAAGTTCAGGACAGTAAGTGTAAAAATTCAGGACAAAGGGTCAAAATTCAGGATATAAATTCAGGGCAGAAGGTCAAAATTCAGGACAAAAGGTACATTATACAGACAAAACAGAGGAAGTTGCACAATAGTTTGTTTGAATAGCTTTATTTCGATATATTAGCATATCATAAAAGCAGTACATTTCAAAGGTATGTAAATACATAACAGTATAACAGTGTACATTATATAAAATCTACAAGATCGATAAAAAATATCATAAAAGTGAATTATTTGCCCAGGCATAAGAACAAGTTAAAAGCAGGTTCAAGCAAAAAAAACACATTACTGAAGCAGCAATTTCTTTGCAGATCTTATCCGCCATACCCAGCCCAAAAATTTTGCCAGGCAACAGGCGAAGAAGGGACGAGCATCCGATCGTAATATGCGTAATGCTTCCAGGTGCGATCTGGTGCCCAGGCTCCTGCATAGTGGCTTCAGCCATCTCGACCTGGGCGCTGCATATGCGGGACACTCAAACAACAGATGGGCAATAGACTCAACCTTTGAATCACAGAAGGGGCAGTATGGAATGGTTTGTAACGGTGGCTTCCAAGTAGAAGTTAACAGCCCTAAGGGAAGTACTCCCACCCTAAATTTAAAATACAACGATCTGTCACCCGGGTTACAAATCAAGTCCAGGTATGGTTCTCTATAAGGGAGCTCCTTGATTAAAAGAAACTCGACAACAGATTTGCATAAATTAGAGTTGCACATTCTCTCATTAGCCACCCATGACCAATAAATCTTCTTGAGCATCTGTTTAGGTGGAGCTGTTCTATTGGCCCAAGCGTCTCCCAGACCCAATTCGTAGAGAAGCCGCTTGACTTCCCTGAGCCAACCGACCTTATGCCAGCCCGGTAAAGAAAGGAGTTCTCTTAGGGCATCAGCATAACTACACAGTTCTGGTGCATTCCATATCCGGGCCCATAGTAAGAGGGGGCGTAGCCTAGCTTATTCACATATTGGGCGTGTACCTGCATCGAGTAAGAGAGGGAGTGTAGGGGTACTGTGTGGTAACTTCATAAGATCTTTATGGAAGTTGTTTTCGAGGTAGGTTAAGGTGTCGACTCTCTGTACACCCCACAGTTCCGCACCATACAGTGCCGCACTCACCACCCTTGCCCTGTAGATGTCTAATAGTGCCCCAATAGGTCATAGACTTCGTAAGTCTATGAAGACTAAATACAAACTGCCCTTGCCCAATACAACCACTTTCCAGTACAGCATTAAAAGGCGAAATGTCTGCTCGATAGTGCCTGTCCCTGTTCTAAATCCAGCTTGGAAATCTGACAAAACCTGGTTTTCTTCGGCCCAATGCAGGATCCTACCTAGAACTACTTTGCCCGCTACCTTTTGTGTTGAGTCAAGCAGGCTAATTGGGCGGTAGTTAGCTGGGTCGTCCCGACAGCCTTTCTTAAAAATCGGGACGACCTCAGCACCCCTCCAAGAATCAGGAAGACAACCTCCCAACACAGCCTCGTTCAGGAGCGAGGCAATTAGTCTACTCCACACGTATGAATTTTCCTTCAACAAATCGCCTGGGATTCCGTCTGGGCCAGCAGCCTTGTTAGCAACAAGGCACCTGATTGCCCCTTCTACTTCCTTAATACTGAAGGGGCAATCATTGATTGTGATGGCATCCGGGAATCTAGATAGAAAACCCGTGTTTGGTTGTAATACACCTAATGGGATGGAGTATAGCTTGGAGAAAAGGGCAAACCAGGCCTCACCTGGGATATTACAGGTCAGTTGTACATCAATGGGCTTATCCCTGGCTCTCATCAGATCCCAAAACCCCTTAGAGTCTTTTTTAGTACTCGCCTCCATTAACTCGCTCCAGAAGTTGTATTCATGAGCCTCCCTAGCCATGGCTATAGTTTTTTTATATGATTTCCTGGCAAGACTGATTTTGCCTGGGTCTTTGGATTTCACAGCAAAAATGAGTTCCCCTTTAGCAACCCGGCATTTTGAGGAATACCACTTGTCTCTTGCCTTGGAGGCACCTCTCGTTGCGGCCCTCACCCTATTATGAGGAATGATAAACAGTTCACTTAGGGCTGCAATGATTTCTGTGAAGGTCGCTAAAACAACGTTTTCGGTGATTCCCAAGGCATCAAGACGTGACCCCACGGCTGTCATTATAGTCCTTGCTTGCACCATCCTTCACTCATCCGCTGCTACTTTGGCCCATTTTAACCGCCTACCACAATTTGAAGGAACAAGTTCATGGGATGTTTTCCACGTGGAAGCGGCCTTGACTGGGTTTCTGTCGTGCCACGGCGGGGTGAGGGTTAAAGATAGAGAATTGTGATCGCTGTTGCAAGACAATATGACTTCCATGTCTTGGTGAAACGGCCATAGGTTGTGGTTCAACACAATATAATCTATTCTGGAGGTGTGTCCCACCCTGTTGTAAGTGTGCGCTCCCCTGAGGTCTGATTTGGAATGACCATTAGTTGCTCTCAGGTCGTATTCCATACAGAGTGCGTTGATGTCTATTGCACTCTGCGTCCATTTTTGAATCGGTTCTAGGGTCAGCGAGGGGATACCTCTCCTTGTGTCATCTTCCCAAGTGTCCAAAATGTCCTCACTGGCCAGTGGCTTGAAGCAACAATTAAAATCACCTGCGAGGAGTACATAGGAGTCGATGCTGCAGGCTTCTAGTTCACTGTTTAATCCTGTTGAAAGTAGCGATGATACCCCTCCCCTAGCCCCCCTTAAATAGAGGTTGAACACTTCTAACTTCCTACCCCCCTGACAGTGTATGGTTATTCTCTGGAGATCAGGAGATTGAGTGGTTTTATGGCTTACACTTAGACCCAGTGCAATGCTAACCCATATAAGAAGGCCGCCAGACGGGCGACCTTTACTACCATGTTGTTGGGAAGCTGGAACGAAGTAAGTTGTAAAACCTACTCTGTGCCTAGGTTCTAGGCACCAGGTTTCTTGCAAGAGACAGATGTTGAAACGATCCACAAAGGTGTTCCACTCTGGGATGTCGAAATTGCGAGCAAGCCCTGCCACATTCCAACTTAAGATCTTTAACAGAGTTTTACCTGGGGTAACCCGCCTGGGCGAAATGACAGGTATAGCCGGATTAGGCTCCAATCCTGCCTCCACTGCAACAGCTCTATTATACCTTTGGGAGGGCTCGTTCTGAGATTGGATATGAGCCCTGGCAACAGTGATCCACTTCCCATCTGCTGGAGCCATCCGAAGAGGTGACAAGGGACTCGTAGGGGGTACATCCAGCTCATGCGCTACTTCTTGGGTTTCTAGATTGTTTAAGGTGTTCAATGCCCCCTTTGTTGACAGGGCATGTAGCGTTGCTTCTAGAGATGTGGAGTTAATGTCAACAGATTCTGTCGTCAGGAATAAGGATTCTGAGGTCCCTAAGGCTAAAGGTGAAGGAGCCTTTTTCGCTGATCGAGAAACAGCTTGCCTTGGGAGTCAGTCTACATCTTCGAGACAGCCAAACCTGTTCGTAGTTGGTGGCCCATGCCAGCATCTAGGGAAATCTTGGTATTTGTTCGGGTGCCCCCTCCATGTCTGATGACGTACCAATGACCAGTCACCTTCCTGGGTATGCGTGGGGCGTGGCGGGTAGAAGAAGGACAATGGCCTAGGTATAATGGGAGAGCCTTCACCAGTGGGCCATGAGCAAATATGGTGGGCCGTATATGGGTCCTCGAATGTCACCCCTATACAGTCCCCGGGACTGGATTTCTTGAGGAACCCACCCAGGGAACTCGACGAACCATTAGGACTCTGCTTCTCCGACCATTTGGAATCGGTCTGTTAACATTGAGCCAGTGCATTATCTTATTCTTCAGAGACCAATGGTTCTCGTGATGATCATTTTCAATCTGGGGGATGCCCGTCAATACAACCACGTAATCATTGGCCTCCGGAGGAAGATCAATATAGCCCCCTCTAAAATTATTCTTGATGTGTGGGCCCTGGGTCGGTTGGTGAACAGCTTCGCTGGCAGTTGGCCTTGAGGGAACGCCAGCATTGGGGTATACAGGAGTTTGAGAAGTGGGGAGCTTAGGAGTCCTAGTTGGAAGAGCAGCAATTTTTTGATCCACACCCACGGTCTGAGGTTTAGGGACCAGCCGTGTTATAGCAGGTGCTGGAGGGGGAAGTTGTAGGGCTTGTGGGGCTGGGTCTTCTACTAAGAGGCCTTGATTTTCTAGACTTCTCAAGCCAAGAGTGGCCAGGGCAATAATGCTCTTTTCCATCTCTAGCAGATTATTTTCAATGCGTGAAAGTCTGAGGTCTAGGGGAGAGAGAAGTTTCTTTAAGGTTTCCCAAACTATACCTATAAATTCCCCGTCCCTTCCTTCCTGGCCCTCTAAGTGTAAGCCCTCATCCTCTGCAATTGTGATGATAGATGCAGAGGTTGTTCCCTCTTTACCCCCCTCTCGTTGTGCCTGTGCCAGTGAGGCACACCCTCCTATTGCATTAGACACAGGTACATTTCCCACAATCAACTGGTGTGCCACAGCAATTTTGGCCTTCTTACGAGAGTAAGCGGACCTAGAATTGCGTTTCCTTTTAGGTGGTTTACCTTTAGTGTTGTTACATACAGGTGTGTTTGGGATTACCAGAGAAGGGGAATTAGTGGTAACTTGCTGATTGGAAATAGCCACGGATAGGTTCTGATTGTCTAACTGGGTTGCTGGACACAAGGATGGGGGAGAAGTGAGTGGGATCGGGGTCTGATGGACGTCTGCCTGCGTAATTACGCAGCGGGGAATGGCCAGACGCTCCGGAGTAACAGCAGTTGCTATATGGCCCAAGGAGGATTTTTTTGACCTGGCAATATCCTGGGACAACCTTCTAGCAGCAGCCAAATCCAAGGAGACACGAGTCTGCAGTTTTGAAATTTCTTTGTCTATGGCTAAATTGGTGCGAGTAATGAAGTCGTCCATGGGGCCGTTTGTTAATGGCCCACCCTTGGCAGCCCTACTCCTGGTTGTCCGAGAGCACATGGCTTGACAAGATAGGCACACCATCGAAACCGGCAATACAATAAGGGGAATACAATAATAATCCAAGTGAACCAAGTAGCCGAGCAAAGGGTGATAGGGGGTGGCCCAGACCAGTCCTCTCAGTCCTCGAACGGCCTCAAACGGCCCGCTCTTTGCCCGGTCTTCGCCCCGAGCTGCGTCCCGCGCTGCGGGAGACTGGGACTATGATATAGGGGGCGTGGTGGGCGGGGGGCGGGCCAGCAGGGAGAGCGGACCGGAAGCTGGCCGTCGGTCTTGCAGGGACTCCTGGGTGATGGACTCCCCGCACGCTCGCAGCCCCGCTGATGCCTCTCACCCAGTGCCGCCTTGGTCGTTGCTCCGTCAGTGATACTGCCCTGAGACCCACAGAGCGATGCGGCACCCGCGGAGCGGGTGCGGCGAGGTGTGGGCGGGATTGCAGGAGTGAATGCTGCTGTGCCTCTGCGCTTAACAAAGGACCTCCGTGGAACAAACAGACAGGTAACCCCATAGTATAAAAGTAAGTAAATAGACAACCACTTAAGTACAAGTCAAAATAAGTTTATATTATGGTGAAACAATCGTGCACTTTATAGTTTTTCGGAATGCGCGCAGCTTTGAGTAACTGTGCAGGTCTTATGTGATATTTCATATGATAATAATCTATGTATATGGTTACTGCACTGGGTTGTCCAGTCTGATATTTTGTTTACAACTCATGGTCATGAGCAGGCATGTTTGGTAAGAGAAGTGGGCAGGAAGATCTGCTCGTACAGACTTTGTTACTAGCCTCTCATATCTGAGTGCCAGTGTGAGACGTAAAGCGGCAGGTATAGGTGAACTAAAGGGAGGGTTGTTGTGATGAACCCACTATAGGGAATGCATTATGGGTGTTTCAGCAAGTGGAACTTAAAATATGGAATCTGACTTTGCTTATGGGAGCTTTGCAGAGAGTTGCACTAGCTGACGGAAGTCACGAAGGTGCTCCCCCCCCCCAGCTTTTTTAAAGAAGGCACTGTTGATACAATATTACATAGTTAATTTTTGAAGCCTTGCCTATTGCTACAAACAATATACATCTCAAGCACAGCTCATGGCACTATGAGGCTATCCCTAAAACCTTACAACTAAAACAAAACATGCAATCATTTACAATTACTAGTGTAACATTCAAGTAGCAGTTGGGTGTCTCTCAAAATGTCATATGCATGATATATAGATCCCACACATTAGCAGCCAGCACATACAGAATAGTAACACATAGGCAAGGGATTAGCCAGAAAATTAAAAAAAACTCTCACTTTGAACTAAAGCTCTTATGGTACAAAGAAAGCAAAGTAAGACATCACAACCCTCCCCAGAAGAGCTCTCTTGTCCAAGGATCTAGCCATTCATTTTTCCATCCCCCCGTTATCCACCATTTTAAATTGACATTCTGTCATCTATTAATTCTTTCATCCATCATTCAGTCTTTCACCATTCATTCTGTCCTTCCATCTGTGTTACTATCCATATCCAAATCTTTTTAACCATGTACAAACCAATCCATCATCTATCCTTCCATCCATCATTTCACGTATTCATCCCTTCATCCGCCCTTTCACTCGTCCATCCATCATCCATCCACCCTTTCACCCAATTCATCCTTTCAGTCATCCATCCACTCTTCCACCCATCCATCCAACCATTTACCCTTTCACCCCAGCCATCCTTTAACTTACTCATCCATCCACCCAATTGCTCATTTGTCTACCCATTCAATTTTTCACTCATCCATCCTTTCTTCCAGGTCTCCACCCTCCCTTTCACTCATGTATGCATTCTTTCACTCATCCATCTTTACATTCTTCTTTTTACTCATCCATGCACCCATTCGACTCTGACCGTGGGCAGTGCACAATTCCTGAGCCATTGAGCTCAATACAAGCATCACAACCCTCCGAACTACACAACAACACTTCACACGGCGCTAACACAGGGCCTGAGAACAACCGAGGAGCGCTCTTTTCAAAAGGCAGAGAATTGCTGGTGATTTGCAATGCGCTTTCAAGACAGTGCACTGCCTAACTCTGAGAAACTGGGAGAAATGCAACTGTGTGGGTGCCGGCGCATGCGCAGTTGTCATCAAGAAGTCGTGATGGAGGAAGAGGGCAGCCCGGGGACACCGCAGATCAGGTAAAGTGTTTTAATACTTCATATCATGCTTTTTAAGCTTGTAGAAAAATTGTTATTAGGGCGGGTGGGAGGCTGGGGCTGGTCAACTCCACCCGCCGCGAAGTGTAGCAGAGTTTTGCCTACTTCGCGGTGCGCAGAGTACGCAAAACTCTGCACACTCTGCAGGTGGAGCAGAAATATCCGCCCACCCTTAATCATCAGGCAGCATGGACTCAGCATAGTATCCTAGGTAGATGACACCCAGCTCATCCTCTCATTCACTAAGGACCCCCTCACCACCAGACTCAGCTTCCAGGAAGGAATGAAGGACATTTTGGCCTGGCTGAGCAGCAGCAGCCTGGAGCTCAACTTGGGGAAGACGGAATTCCTCATGCTCGAACCCTCCCCCTCTGCATGGAACAACACCTGGTGGCCCATCGCCCTCGGCAGCCCTGATTCCCACAGCCCACACCCAGAACCTCAGCATCATACTTGACTCGTCCCGCATCATGATCCCACAGATCAACGCTGTTGCCTCCACCTGCTTTGACACGCTCTGCATCCTTCACAAGACCTTCAAAAGGATCCCAATCGAATCAAGAAAGACCGTCACCAACACACTCATAGCCAGTAGACTGGACTACGGAAACGCCCTCTATCCCGGGATCAACAAATCTCTGCTCTGCAAGCTCCAGATCATACAGAACCCGCTGTCAGACTTGTCCTCGGCATCCCTCCACACGTACTCAACAACCAACACCTACAAGACTTCCACTGGCTCCCTGTCAAGAAGAGAGTAACTTTCAAGATACTCATCCACACCTACAAATGCCTCCACAACATTGGACTCCAATATCTGGTGGAAGAGCCTTCTCCTACATCGCAGCAAAGACCTGGAACGAGCTCCTAATCAACATCAAACTTGCTACTACTCTGCACATCTTCAGGAGGACCCTCAAGACCTGGCACTTCGACTGACCGGAACTGCACCACCCCATCCCAGGGCCTTGAGACCATCACGGGTGAGTAGCGCCCTTCACATTTCCCTGATTGATTGATAGATGTGCACAGTGGGCAACTCTGCAGCAATCAGTACATCTGTGTGCAATGGGAGGCACTTTTGTGGGTGTGGGACACTCGTGTAATACTAGCTGTGCATTAGGAGCACCTCTGTGGCACTATGTAAAGTTGTGCAGTATTAGGGCCTTGATTAATTAAGGCTTTGTGCAGGTGCAAAGCGATGCAAAGTCTTGCACTGGAATTTTCTTTCGAGCGAAGAAGATGTTTTACCTTGGAAAATCACCATTTTCTCAGTGCAAGAAACCCTGTGCATCGCTTTCTGTGGCTTTGCCTTGAGAAAGTGTTACTGGGGCACATCAGCGCAAACACCCACAGCTTTTGACGCAAAGCCAGGCCGGCTTCTTTGATTAAGGGCTTAACCTGGGGAAAAGTGCTTATTTCTTTTAAAAGAAAAAGCATGTATATACTATGCAGTGCACAGCACATATCCAATGCATGAGGT
Organism: Lissotriton vulgaris; assembly: GCF_964263255.1. Lineage (NCBI taxonomy): Eukaryota > Metazoa > Chordata > Amphibia > Caudata > Salamandridae > Lissotriton > Lissotriton vulgaris. The sequence goes on from NC_141687.1 coordinate 1,201,577,622, forward strand.
TCTTCTGAGTTTGTCCAGGAATAGGAACATGTACTGGAAGGTTATGCTTTAAGTACAAATCCTATGATAGGCAGTGCATGCTTACCTTTGCACCATGGTGTGAGACTGGGGATTGCACAAGGTATCCTTGTTAGAGCACTCCAAGGGGATGACAGCAGCAGGCCAATCTTGGTAGATATGACTCTCCACTATGTTTCTCCCTTGCGCAATGAAATGCAGAAAATGTGTTTGCTGTGCTGCATGAAAAGCTAATAGAGCTGGGTCTAGATATGCAAAGCAGACACCTTTGTGGCTCCCAGATCATTTCTGTGAAACTAGATGTGTACAGGGAACTCATTTGCAGTATTCTTACACTTTTATGATACTACATTTCCAGAGGGAACATTTCTGTCTGAACTGGGGTGGCAGAGTGGGCTGAAGAACGGTGATGGAATAAACCCAGATCTGTTGACTGGGTGTGAGTGTTTGATTTGTTCAGATGCTCCGTCTATCACCACCCTCTTTTGTACCGCTTTGTTGGCCATAAGTTGGCAGGGTATGCTCAGATGTGAGTCCCTTGCTCACTTTGCCACTGGATTCAAGCAAGCCTGGCTGAAGACGGCTGTAATGCCAGAAACCGGTCCTAGGAAGCTTGTTTCCAGTCCAGGGAAGGCATGGCTTGGCAGTTTAGGCTGGACTGTTCCCATGAGGCACAGGGTCAGACTGATTTGAATAGGGCCATGTCTGTACTTGGGTGGTGAGTGGGCTAAAGAACGGTGATGTATTAAACCAGATCTGTTGACTGGGTGTGAGTGTTTGATTGGTTCAGATGCTTCGTCCATCACCACCCCCTTTTGTACTGCTTTGTTTGCCATAAGTTGGCGGGGTATGCTCCGACGTGAGTCCCTTGCTCACTTTGCCACTGGATTCAAGCAAGCCTGCCTGAAGACGGCTGTAATGCCAGAAACCGGTCCTAGGAAGCTTGTTTCCGGTCCAGGGAAGGCATGGCGCAGCAGTTCAGGCTGGACTGTTCCCATGAGGCAGAGGGTCAGACTGATTTGCATATGGCCATGTCTGAACTGGGGTGGCAGAGTGGGCTAAAGAACGGTGATGGATTAAACCCAGATCTGTTGACTGGGTGTGAGTGTTTGATTAGTTCAGATGCTCCGTCCATCACCACCTCCTTTTGTACCGCTTTATTCGCCTTCAGTTGTAAGGGTATGCTCAGAAGTGTGTCCCTTGCTTACTTTGCCACTGGATTCAAGCAAGCCTGGCTGAACACGGCTGTAATCCCGCTCACTGTTGGGAGACCGTGGTCACTGGAGGACGCCTGAATAGAGACCGGGTGTTTTGAATTCCTGATCGTGCGGAGGGCAGAACCTGTGCCTGTGCTGTTCCCGGGCTGGACATTGTGGTGACTGTACTTGCGGGACTGCGAGGACCAGCGTGCCTAGCGGCCCTTCATCTGCTGCAGCTGGTCCTCTTCCCGCCCCTACCTCCTGCAGCCTTACTACCTTTCGCTCACTGTTGGGAGACCGTGATCACTGGAGGTCGCCTGAACAGAGACCGGGTGTTTTGAATTCCTGATCATGCGAAGGGGAGAGCCTGTGCCTGTGCTGTTCCCGGGCTGGACATTGTGGTGACTGTACTTGCGGGACTGCGAGGACCAGCGTCCCTAGCGGCCCCTCATCTGCCGCAGCTGGTCCTCTTCCCACCCCGCTTCCTCCTTCTACTTTAGCTCGCCCACTTCCGCGTATGCGGGACGTGCACGGGACGTGCCCGTTTTAGCCCGTTATAGACTGGACAAGACCGGACCAGGCCACCCCCCTTGGCTGCTGTATTGGGACACTTACTACTTAAAAACTTGGGGTAAGACTGGACTGGTGTTTACGTGTGGACATTGTTACTGAATAATTGTTTTATGGCGGGGAGAGAAACCAGGAGCAAAGCCGTAAATTTGGCTGCTCACACAGTTGGTGCTATGGATAATTTTATTGTAAGAGCCAGCTCCCTCCTGTCGCATGAAATTACCACCTTGGAAAGGAGAATTTCCCAGGGAATTGAGAATGCCAAAAGATCTTCTCTAGAGCATATAGCCAATGCCCTAACTCCTAACAGACAGGCAGTGCCTTTAGACGTTAATGTGTAATTAGTACCCCGACGAACCAGGGGAGTGTTGCTGTTCCATTAGGGTATGAATATTGCTGCTAGTCCTGAGCTGATTCTAATTCCGACCACAACTGTCGTGTCACCAGTCGACAATAATGCCAGATCACATAACAGGCAGCCCCAAGGCCATAGGGAGGGTGCAATCCCTAAAAGGAAGTGTGGGGCACATGCATCCAGGGGTAAAAAAGCGAAGGTTCCCAAACATCGCAACCTTCCAGAGAATAACCTGGGTAAAAATGACAGAGAGCCCGCACCTATAGTTAGTAGCCCTCAACCCACTACTCCGGCCCAAACCCAGCCCGCTTTACCAGCCAGCCCATTAACAGTCTGTAGTACCCGGGGGGTGGGTGGGGATGCACTAGACTATAATATCTTGGGTAGTATGCTGAAGTCTTTACTTCATCCCCTAGAAGCCAGACCAGCACTAATGGAAGCTAGACTAGCAAAGATAGAACAGGCAATAGGGGCCACTGTAGACTACCTTAAGCCTTAAGACAGTTAATCCTCAGCAGGGGCAGTTGGTAAATAATTTCAAGGCTGCCACAGCATCGGGCCCAGCCCATTCATTAGTTTCCCCTCTTCCACCCCCGAGCATTATACCTTCAATCACTCAGCCCCCTCCCCTTGCTAACCATCCCTTAAATCCCGCCTTGGGTTTAAGCAAGAACACAGAGAAAGAGGGACAAAAAGCTCGGGAAACCAAAGCCCCGGGTAACAAGCGAGTAGTACATCTACCCCCTGTAGCAGCGCCATTTGTGGTTGTCTAAAGTGGAGTCCCTGAGCTTGACGGTTCTTATAATGAATCATTTACATCCTTAAAAAATAAGGTTTTAAGCTGGCTTAACAAATTTAGACCTCTTCCCTCTGGGATTAATAGTGAAATTATGCTGGTCAGAAGGGTTCCCTGGGTGGGTACTACAAAGAAAAATACCATTGGTGACTGTGTCCTGATAAATTTCCGGGACCCGAGGACGGTGGCTCATATTTGTAACTGGCCACTGGCTAACCCAGACACCTCCATACAAACTCTGCCGCTGTCTGCCTTCTGTCCCGACAAACTTGAGCGGTTTGGGGGGGCGGATGAGGGATGGTCCTGGGTAGCTCCCAGAGGACCACGTAGAGAGGACTGGCACAGGCCTTTACTCAGAGGGCCTAGCCTGGACGACTGGAACAAGCCCTTTCCCCGCGACCTGTATAACCCTTTTTCGCATCCCAACCGGTTCAGCTGCCTGGACATGGTTGAATTGATATTATAACAGGCAAGGGGTAGGCCAGCGATCCACTGTCCCCACTCCGGCTAGCAGAAGCGCATACCCTAGGGTGCCCACTAATGCCCTGAGGGTAGGTAGGTTTCAAGGAGTCAACCCCGAACCGCCTAGACAAACATGGGTAATGGATTGTCCATTTGTCAGTAATAGTGAGGGTACCATTCACCCAAGCGGTTTGAATAGCCCAATTACAGCCCAGGCTTTACCAGCTCTGGGTGTAAATGGGCTACAGAACAACAGTCAAAGAGAAACTGGTGAACAAGGCCCTTTGTCTATTGTTTCCTGGAATTTGGCAGGGATACTAAACAAACAACTCGCCTGATTGGGGGTCATTTATAGACACGCAATATGTCTGTCTATTTCAGGAAACCTGGGCTAGGGAGGATTACAGGCGCACTGTTTTTGCCACATTCTCAATCCCGGCAAAATGGGGGGTAAGGGACGCCCGTCGGGTGGTCTACTCATCTGGGTGGGCTCACATTTAGGATGTAATGCATGGACCCTTGAGACAAATTCTGAGGATGTCCAATGTGTGGTACTGGAATGGCCAAATGTGGCTAAACTAGCACTGGTCAACGTATATTCTAGGCCAACGGGTGTAACTAATGTCTGAGGAACAATTGAGGACTTATCCCTCTTTCTGGGTACTATCCCGCAAGGCACCTCATATATGGTAGGGGGTGACTTTAATTGTCAATTCGAGCCGCTGCCATCCTTCCTGGAGGGCGCTCCCATGGAGGAGGAAGACCAATGGGATATACCCCCTGTGTAGGCCCACCAGTGAAGTCCTGGACGCCGTTAGCTACCCAAATCATGTCCTTGACTCTTAATAACTCTATAAGGGCCTGTAATGTGCGGGTCAGTGGGGATATTCCTCCGAAACCCACTTTCAATAAACCTGGGCAGGAGTCACGCTTGGATTACATTTTTGTGGAGATGCGTGACTGGGCTAAGGTCAGGAGTTGCAAGGTAATCTCACGAGATGAAAGCGACCATAATGCGCTGATCTTGAAATTTTCGGTGCCCGGTATTACTATTGATACAAAGATGGCCAAAGCCTCCCTGGACTCTAGAGTGATCCTATCTAATGATAGACGCAGAGTCAGATGGGCTAACGTTATAGGGAGCCCCAAAGATATCTACCGGCTTTATGCTACGATAGTTCCGGTGTTACAAAGAGTTGAAGAACTTATTTTACTACCCCCGTCTGTGTAGAATTATAATAAACTCAGGGACCTTCATTTGGAGCTTACTAGCGCCCTAGCGGAGGTATTGAACCCACGAGCGATGAAAAAGAAAGGCAAGGGGATGAATGCCTCATGGTACAATGCAGCCTGTAGGAAGGCCAAAGATGATCTCCTTGAGGCAATGAAGCAAAAGGGTAATACTGCGCTGATTAGGGTTAAGAGGAATGAATATAAATACCTAATCCAAAATGCCAAGATTGAGTGGGATAATGAAAATTGGACTGAAATGGTGGGTGCCCTTAATTCCAGAGATGCCCGGAAATTTTGGCAGATTGTTAAAACCGGCTCTGCGGATCAAATGCCAGCAGTAGAAGCTAATATTGCTCCTAGTGTCTGGAAGGTTCACTTCCGCACCCTATATGCACATGCAACTATAGATCAGGTAGAGGATACAGGTAATCTAGTGGCAGACCCTATTCCTCTAGTGGACCAGGATGAATTCACTGTGGTGGAGGTTGGTGCCGCTATTTCCAAACTTGCAGCAGAGAAAGCCCCAGGCTTGAACAAACTCCCGGGAGATCTGTTCAAACATGAACCAACTGTTTGGGCCCCATACTTAGAGGTCCTATTTAATTCAATCCTAGGTGGGATGGAGGTCCCTAGTACTTGGCCGGGGGCAGAGAATGTACCCTTTTTAAGAAGGGCTCTCCTCTGCTCCCGGCCAACTACAGGCCTATCAGCCTCATTGACGTCCCACAAAAGATCTTCGCATGGCTGATCCTGGACCGCCTATTAGTGTGGATGCTTGATCACTCAGTCCTGAGCCCCTATCAGGCAGGGTTCAGGAAAAAAGTTTCTACTATAGACCAAATCCTCCGCCTGGCCATTATATATTGGAAAACGGTAAAGTTGGAGGGTGGCAGCCTCTATACCGTTTTCGTAGATCTGCGGGTGGCTTTTGATCTCGTACCCCATAGAAAACTCTGGTCTGTCCTTTCAAATATGGGGGTTCCGCACCACCTTCTAAACATAGTTGTCCGACTACACATGGATAACTATGCACAGGTTAGATGTGGCCGGGGTGGTTCCCTATCGAACAGATTCCCCGTTGACAGGAGGGTAAGACAGGGCTGTGTTTTGGCACGGACCCTGTTCTGCCTCTATGTCAACGGGGTAATTGCCCATCTAAATTGGGTTGAGGATAGTGATGCCCCCAGACTTTCTGGCAGCAGGGTGCCAGCGATTATGTTTGTGGACGACACCCTGCTGCTGTCCAAATCTCCTATGTGGATCCAACGAGTGCTTAATGGATTCGAGGCATTCTGTGATGAGCATGGCCTTGAGATCAACGCTCTCAAAACAAAATATATGATATTCAACCCCCCAACAAAAACACGCCCTATCCCGTGTATCGGTGCAAATAGGTTGGTTCTGGTTCGAACCTTTGAAAATCTAGGGGTCACTCTAAATGAGAATATGTCTTGAGGTCACCGCCAAACAAAATCCCAACTTAAATTTGCCCAAATGGCGGGAGGAATCATTAGCCTTATAAACAAAAATAAATCCACTACCAAGGCCATTGGTCCCCCATTAGAGATATATAGAGTGCAGGCCAGGGGAGCGGTCATGTATGGTGGTGAACTCTGGGGCCACATGTGTAAACGTGAGATGGTGGTAACTGGGAATAAATTTATCAGGCAGCTCCTATCACTTCCTCCTAGTACCCCCTTGTTGCCGATGAGGCTTGACCTGGGACTGAGGCCACTTGATGAAGACCTGGGTGCCAGGCCTTTAACTTTTTGGCGCAGGGTCTGGACCACACCAGAGGTAGTGAATTATAGGTCCGAGCTGCAGGAAATCCTGACTTACCCGAATGTGGGGAAAATCCCCTGGTTCCAATACATAAAAAATGAACTTGAGCGTTTGGGACTAGCTACTTTGTGGTCTGACTCCGTGATAGCTTGCCCTAGTGTCTCTCGGAAGCAACTGCTTGCACTGTACCACGAAAGCAAAATTGCGGCACACAGACAAGGCACACAGTCCGGCACCCTGCCTGATTCTTTTTTAAAGACTAAGGATATTTATAAGTTGGAGGGAGTCTTAGATGCCATATTTCCAACTATTACCAGGAAATTGTTCCTTCAGTGGAGGTACGGAAGCCTACCAATTCGAGCTTATACAAGTAAATGGACTGAGCCCTCCCTGAGTCACTGTCCTGGGTATAATCATGAGCAGGAAACAGAGCTGCATATATTGTTCTTTTGCCGAGCTTACGGGCAGGCAAGGAGGCACTGGATCGTACCGGCCTGTAAAAACTTGGGTTTCACCCACTGTTTGCAGGCGTATAGGGTTTTTAAAACAGATCTTTCAGGTATGATCGTGTTTGCCATAGCTAAATATTTGGAAATTATTGGGCAGAAGAGAAGACGCCTACTAACTAGGGTTGCAGAATAAATGCTAAATTTTAAAAATATTAACATCAAATCAACATTTTAATCTTTTTATCTCTCTTGTGGACTAATTAAAACTGCACGTACGATGTTATGTACCAAGGAATTACGTTTCTGCTTTAAAGAGCCCTGATTGATTGCCCATGATGTAATGCATTGTTTTATTTGTATAAAGGTGTGTTTTTATCTTTTATGGCAAATGTTGCAGAAATAAAGATTGTTGATGATGATGGTAATGCCAAAAACCAGTCCTAGGAAGCTTGTTTCCGGTCCAGGGAAGGCATGGCTTGGCAGTTCGGGCTGGACTGTTCCCATGAGGCACAGGGTCCAACTGATTTGCATATGGCCATGTCTGAACTGGGGTGGCAGAGTGGGCTAAAGAACGGTGATGGATTAAACCCAGATCCTTTGACTGGGTGTGAGTGTTTGATGGGTTCAGATGCTCCGTCCATCACCACCCCCTTTTGTACAACATTTCTGTAATAGCCAACACGTTTGTGTAATACTAGATATGAACAGTGGCCAGGTCCATGCCTTTCAGTGTACTCTTGTAAATACTAGATCTACAAAGTTCTGAGGACCCCAGGAAAATTGTGCAATATGTAATGTGAACAGAGGGTGCTCAGTTACACCCAGAACAATTTTGTGAAGTGTGTTGTGCACAGTGAGACCAAGAACAATTGTGTGGCACGAGAAGCACACTTTCAGTACTTCTTCAGCACCATTTACACTAATGGAGTACGGGATATGCACAGTGGACATCTCTACTGCATGTGATTTACTTCTGTGATGCTCTGACTTCTGAGAGACTAGATGTTACAGTGCGCACCTGTGTGTCACCCAGGACACTTATGTAGCAACAGAAGAGGATAGAGGACACCTCTGGAACACACTGTATGGGTATGTGATACTGGAAAAACACAATTTTTATATTCATGGCGTCTAGTGCACTGGTGTTATGGTGAAAGTAGATTGTGCCTCCTTAGTGATGGCCAGTGAAACAATTGTAGGGTAAAAGTACACGGTGCACTCATTGCGACAGCCAATTTATTTATGCTATGGCGGAATTAGAAGGTGGGCTCTTCAGTCAATCAGTGCACTTCTTTTATGGTGATACTAGATATGCTGGCTGATGTGCATCTACAATATTTGAAAGAAACAGCAGCAGCTCGTCCGTTATGGCAGAGGGGCGTCGCCCAACTGCCAGTAGAATCAAACATGAAAACTAAAATAAGAATGAAACTATTTTATTATCAATTAAGTTTCTTCATGAGCCGAGTCTTAGGGGAGGGGCCATCATGACAACAGCACTGAAACAAGCATGGAGGAAGATTGGTGGGCACTGCTGTAAGTATGCATGCCGGTTTGGCCTGCTGTCTAAGGACAGCTAACCCAACATGTGCACTGAGATCTCTCCAAAACGAGCTGCGTTGCCAGGTAGAGAATACCAGGAAAAGGCACGCAGTCCCCATGGGAGCGCAAAACCAGCCTGCTCAGACCAATCCTGGTGCTTCACTTATGCTAGGTAAAAGTACTACCAGTTTGAGAGCAACGTTTGGATTGGTGTAGGGGAGTTTTGGAGCCTGTGCACTAGCAGTAGAGTAGCACCGAGGCTGCAAGGGGCAGGTAAGTGCTTTTATTATTTTTGTTATTGCCCCCCGCGAGGGAAACATCGTTTACAACGCAACTTTTACCACGCAGTGCCTTTACCACGCAACTTTTACAACGCAAACCATTACAACGCATTGCGCTGGGGGGCGCTCTAGGATAGGGAATAAGTTTAATTTACTATCCAACACCTTCCCTAGTGTCCACGGGGACTGGAGTTGGAATAGTAAATTAAACTATTCACTATCCAGCACCCCAAAGCGCTATGCGTTGTAAAGGTTTTCGTTGTAAAAACCGCGTTGTAAAGGCATGCATGGTAAAAGCATGCGTTGTAATGTCATACATCCCCCGCGCTGCCCCTCTACTTTTGTCAGATAGCTGCCACCATTTGCAGGACTGGATTTGATACTGTGTAATACTGGGAGGGTAAGGGGTATTTCTTTTTGTTATCCAGTGGTCCCCATTACCTGCATGTAGTATTGGAAGGCAGGGAGTGCCGCAGGGGGGGCTTCTAGGGAAGTTGTGCAACATTCAAAGTCAACAGTGTGCCCAAATTGTTCACAGTTTTAAAGCGACCCTCCTGAATTATCCGTAGGAGCATAGAAACACAACTGGAGCCGATTCAGAGGGGTGATATTTGGATTATATGTAACTGTCATAGAGCTTATGCAAAATTGTCTGGAAGGGTTAGAACATGCATATAAAGCTAAAAGGTGGAACATCCTTTTAGAAAATAAATGGGGAGACTGAGACTGAGAGAGATGCCTGAATGGAGTGCTTTGAAGGTGCTACATGGTTGGACCTGGACCCCCATTGTGACTGCAGCGCTTTGGTCTGAAATCCACACTTTCTTTCCAATACTACACAAGCACACCAGACTATGCGCATAAAAAGATAGGGCAGACCTACATTTTTATGTGCTGCATCTCAGCCATGAAAGCAGAGACACTGCAGTCGTAAAGATACTACTTGGAAAATGTGTTTGTGAATAGCAAAATATCGTAAACTTACAGTAAAGAGTACATATACCTTTATGGATCAGATTTAGGGAGTTTGTGAATACCAAAAATTAGTAAGTGCAAGTTACCTTTGTTAACCAGGCCCTTAATCCTCAGTATTTGTGCACTGTGGAAAGCTCTACATATGTACCACTCACTTTGATTTGCACAATAAAATAACAAAATAAAAGTAGTCACTGTTACCTCAAGCACATCTGCTTTAACTTTGATGCACCCTGGACGCCTACTTCTGTTGTTTCTGGTGTCATGGTCAATGTATATCCACTGTTATAAATGCCCCTCAACAGTTTCGATAAAAAGATGCAGTCAGCTCTTGCTATTGTTTCTGATGCAGCATCGTGTGTCCTTTGCGCACCGTATCTGCCTCATGGTTCTATTCTTTAAAATGTTCCAGTGCACTCAACTGTTTACAAAGCCCTCTTCACACATGCTGCTACAAATGGTAAAGGCTCCAGAGGTGCACGGATTCCTGATGTCAGGGTACGTTTTGCCAAATTTTAGGGAAGGCTGATTCCACAGGTCACGCACAAACATAGCAGCATGCTGCTTCTCTTTTTCATCACAACACCCTCATGTAGAATGCGCTAGGGTACCTAAGGCCAGGCAGGTACATCCTCCATGTGATGTGCTGGCAGAGTGGCATGTAATCTCCTTTTACGTTGGCTTGTGCTACTATACAGCATGTCATGTTGCCAGCCTGATGCCAGCCAGAACCTCCATGTCACTCACTGACAGAGGAGATGCTTAGGCCTACCTCTACTGAACTCCCAAGGAATGGAAGTAGCTGGGGGTTCCTTAGAGAAGGGTGCACCTCCAACACACACTGGAGTGATTCATTACATACCAGGCATTTATCATCCATGAGATCCTCAGGGAAGAAAGGAAATTTGGCCTCAAGCTTCAATGTTCATCAACAACTGCTGTTTCTACTGTCCTTTGGGATGGAAGAGTACTGTGCACAGAGTTTGTGGTTCAACTCAACACCACTGAAGATGTTCACACACCAAGAGAAGGGAAGATTTAAGTAGAGCACAAGTTTCAGAAAGCAAAAACTTGAACTGGATGAACTATACACAAATAGAAATGCAGTGCCTGAGAGCTGTGGCCCGAAGCAGCCTCCCATGTAGGGTCATACCTATAAGTGATATAGCAGGCGCAGTGGTACTGGCACCCACAATAATACATTTATAGCTGTTTGTTATTACCCATCTAGTGGACAAAGAGACCGATGTTACTTGAATTTCCTGCGGACCATGGAACCCTTTCTACCTTACTAATCCATGTCAAGTGGGGTGGGGGACAGAGTGAGGGAGTATGGGGTGCACAAGGCATGGACTTCATTTAGGGATCACTAGCAGCACAGCTGTGACCCCTGGTTTGCTTCTTTCAACCCCTGGCACTGCCTTTGCAACCCTTGGCATCAGAGGTGGCACAATCAGTGCCAAGAACACAGGGGCTGCTCCACATACCTTATTTTCAGCATGTATTTCTTCAGACTAACAGAAGATATTCATAGTTGTTGTTTGCTGGGGACTACCTGTTGTGGTATTGTGGCATTTACCTCTGCATAGTTTTTATACTTGAGCATCACCATAATAATAGAACCTGGTGATGAGAATGTTTGAAGCCAAGGTCAGTTGATGTAGCACAGCCTTCCTGGATGTATGAGACCTTTTAACTTGGATTAAACCGTGCTTCTCACTCAACGCTGGACTCCTCTTTATTTAAGATTCATCTATTTTACACTGGCCACGAGAATGGAATGCAACCATAGCTTATTATTTTGGAATACTTATTTTAATTAGAAAGATCCAAGGTCTCAACATCATTAGCAGACGACCGCAGAAGTCTACACTAGAGACCTTCACTTCACATGCTTAGACTGAGTATCCTCTACTTGAACGCCATTTGTAAGTCTGATTTTGAGCTTGCCCCTACTGTCATTAATTTTAAAGACAAGCTACCTGTCCTTAACTACTTTACCTAATGTGATAGGACTCAAGACTCCCCAGGGGCATAGTGGGTAGCGTACCAGGGATTTGGAGCATTCGCTGAGTAAACTCAACACTTTTACTAATATTATTAGGGGTTGGGAGGTTTCGGTGCTGGCTCATCCTTACGTTACATATTTACAAGGAAACATCATACCTCATGAGACTGACTCAGCGCGAGTCTCTTAGCAAGGCATTGGGAACGCCCGCCTCATCGTCCCTGGCTTTACCAGCGCTAGTCTACTCACGAGACATTGGCAACACACGCCTCATTCTTTCTGGTTGCATCGTTTTAATGGCGAGTTCCCAGTGAATGATTGACGCCCACACGCCACGCTACGCTCTGCACGCAATGCTGTCTTCGTGGCGGTCATATTGGTACAAATTAAAGAAATTCTCTTTCAGTTGCTTGCTTGCGGTGACACGCACACCTTGCGTGTTTGGCACAGAGTACGTTTGGTGTACTTTCAAGCCATTTTCAGACAGACAGGTTTTCACAACATCCCAGTTATTTATGCATGTTATGCTCTTACATCAACTCATTGAATCACAGTAATGAGCACACTTACTGTTACATTGCGCATACTCTCTGGATTCACGTGATGCGCACAATTCTTCAATACATTGTGAAACAGTGATGCGCACACTTCAGATTACATTGCGCATTTGCTCCGAATTTCAGTGACGTGCACACTTTTTACTACATTGTATGGGCACATTTATTTAATACATTGGTATGCAGTGATGCGCATACTTCAGATTACCTTGCGTATTCAATCAGAATTTCAGTGATGTGCACACTTCTTATTACATTGTTCATTTATTTGGAACTTCAGTAACTCCCGCATTTCTTTTCCAGTAACTCACACATTTCTTTTTGATGTCAGTTGTTCTACATTAATAATTTCTGTGATGTACACATATTTTAGAAACAAGTGTGTGTTTCACTTAAGGCTATTTCCATTTGCCCGAGTATTCATTGATTTCATGTAAAAATCTGTCTTTTCACTTATTGAACATTTGACTGCCTATTGTTCTGGTCCATTGATATATAGTGTACTTTTGTTTTATTATTATTGGTATTTTTGTATTTGCTTATTTGCTTTACCATGCAAAATGTTACTGCACCTCCACTTTTTCTAACATCTCCTGGGGATCCTCCCATCAAATGGCAAAAATGGAAGAAGGTGTTCACGCGATATGTAAAGGTTTGTGGTACATCTCTCAGTGCTGAGAGAAAAGTGGTTCTTCTATTACACTGTCTAGGTTCGAAAGGGCAAGAAGTCTTTGACCACTTACCAGAGACAGTGGGGAGAATTTAAACAAATTTGAAATATATATGTTGAAACTTGAAAGACATTACTTACCTAAATTAAGCAGTATTTTAGAGTGATATCATTTTGGTCACAGAACTCAAAAATATGGAGAGTCAGTAGAAACTTATGTCACTTCCTTAAGAAAGTTAGGTTCATCCTGCAAGTTTGGTGCATTGATAGAGGAAAAAATAAGAGACCAATTTATGCTAGGCTGTAACATGGAAAAAGTGAGAGATGATTTATGGCAAAGAGATGACCCTTCATTAGATGAAGTACTTGTAATGGCGAAACAAATTGAACACTTGCTGAAATGTGTAGAAGTCGTTACGAAACATGAATTTAAGGGGGATGTTGTTCAGTTGGTAAAGAATTCCTCTAGGGAAAACAATTTGAAGAAATCAAAGTATTTAAAGCCTCATAAGAATAATACTTTTCTTCCCATATGTTATAGATGTGGGAAAATTGGTCATCTTGCCAATGACAAGAAGTGCCCTGCACTTAAATCTACATGCTCGAATTGTAAAAAAAAAAATGGGGCACTATACTGCAGTTTGTAAAGGAAAGGTTTAAAAAGGGAAAACAAACGCAATCTCTCAAGGAAATAATAGTGACAGTGAGGAATGTTCTGATTTTGCTTGTGGCCCAATTTGTTTCGCAGGTGACCTCTAATAATAAGAAAGGTCCCTTGGATGAGATGATAGTTGAAGGAAATAAGACTAAAGTGTTATTTGATTTGGGGGAGACAATCACTATTGTTTCCAAAGAGTTTTATTTATGCTATCTGAAAGACAAGATCAAGATATTGAAGCCCGATAGCAAACCAAATGCTTATGGTGGAGAACCGATGAAATTCATAGGTTATTTTTGGGTTTTATTAGAATATATAAATAAAGAGATCTTTCTGGGAAAATCTATGTTTCTCAAAAAGGTGAAAGCATCCTGAGCTCAAATCACCAGCGAGTTCTAAGTGTGATAATTGGTACTAATAATAATCCCCCTAATATTTTGAAAGAGAATTTTCAAATAAAAGAGGTGAAGGTAGGAGAAGGCACTGATGACTTACTCTCTAATGTTAAAAAAGGATTTTCCTAGAGTATTCAGGAATGGACTAGGATGTCTTTGTGGTTATGTTCACAGAATACAACTGGTCAGTGGGGCCAATCTTGTCTCTGGAAAGGTACGCAAAGTGCCTTTTTCTGTGAGCGAAGAGATGGAGGTAGAGTTAGAGAAACTTAAAGCTGAGGGTATCATTGAAGAAGTAGAAGGAACTCAGTGGTTGGCTCCAGTAGTAGCTGCTAGGAAGGCGAATGGAAGTTTGCACCTATGTTATGACTTAAGAGAGTTAAACAAATAAGTTGTAGTCAATAAATACCTTCCTCCCAAGACTTCTGACATGCTTATGCTATTAAAGGGTGCCAAGGTTTTCCTACTGTAGACCTTAAGTCTGCGTATCACCAGACAATGCTTTATCTAGAAATCTTACGTCATTAATATCATCAAGACGATAATTTTGATTTTTGGAAAAGATGGACAAGAACATGATATGAGAGTAAGGCAGGTATTGCAAAACATTGATCAATTTAACCTCACTGTCAGATTGGAGAAGTGCAAATTTAAAAAATCTCCTATTGATTACTTAGGCCACACTATTTCTGGTGAAGATGTAGCACCAAAAATGATTTGGTTAACGCCATACAAAAATTAGCTTCCCCTACCAATAAGGAGGAACTTATGAAACTCCTTGGTGTGGCAGAATATTACAGTACATTTGCAAAAGGGTTTTCTGAGAGGTGCTTCAACATGAGAGCTTTGCTATGCAAAGGTGTTGAATTTGCATGGACTGAAATGTGTGAAACTGAATTTACAGAAATGAAAGAAATGTTAAAAAAACTCCCAAGCTAAAAAGTTTTGACCCCTCTGGCAATTCAGTTTTCATCACTGACACAAACATGAAAGGTTTAGGTGCAGTGTTAAAGCAGGAGAGTGAAGGTTCTAAGAATGTGATACAGTTTCTCTCACGCAGTCTCCGAGGAGCAGAACTACAATACTCTGTTATCAAGAGAGAGAGGCTCTGGCAGTACACTGATCTATTAAAAACGTAAGAATATATTATGGGGCACAAAGTTTGAGGTACGCACCGATCATAAGCCTCTTTGTGAGAGTTTTAAAAGAAAGGGGATTGATGCCATTTCAGGCAGAATATCTAAATGGGTGGTTGCATTGCAGGTGTATGATTTTCAAGTAAAAGTGTTACCTGGTGTCAAGAATAAGATTGCTGATACACTCTCCAAATTAGTGCAAAGTACTGAAGGAGAGGAGGATCATGACAAAGATGAGCAGGATGAATAGGAATGCAACACTGAGTGTGATGATCTGAGGGAAAGTAGATGGCATGAGGAGTGTGCCATGGATTTGCAAGACTTTTTGTGGTTACTAAGAGAAGGTTGGCATACCAAAGTTAAGGGCGATGGTGAAAAGTATTAGACTGTTACAAATGAACTTTCTGAAGTTAATGGACTTTTATTTAGAGGTACCAGACTTATTTCCCCTGCTTCACTTCGACAGAGTTATTGAATTTGGCTCAAACAAGACACCAAGGAATGTCCAAGACTAAAGAGAGACTCAGATTGACCTACTGGTGGCCTGGTATGTATTTACAGGTTGAACGGTTGGTGAGAGAATGTGTTCAGTGTATTTTAAGTGAGAAGAGTGTGAAACCCAAAGTAAAGCCTATGGCTTTCAGGGATTGTTCGAAAAAGAAAACATGGGAAGACATAATGGGTTCCATACAAGGGAATGGAATCGAGGTCTACGTCTTGGTCCTCATTGATATGTATTCATGGTGGCCGGAATTTAAAATAACTAGGGGCATTGAAACAAGACATGTGTAATCATTTTTGAAAGAGCTGTTTGGAAGAGAGGGATTACCTGGCATTTTACTAACTGATAATGGGGTACAACTAGTCTCTAAAGAGATGGAAGAATGTTTAGAAAAATGTGCTATCAAACATAAAAAATGTTACCTGTATCATCCCGAGACAAATGGTATAGTAGAACACTTTAACCGTGTTTACCATTTTCAAAAAGCTTTACTCGACTTTAACAGCCATAAAAGCAATGTGCAAATCAGCAAATACAATTAAATATAAAAATCACACGTATAAAAGCCAATAAGTCATTAAAAAGACTACGTTGCATCCCCATCAGAAAATACAGGTGATAAACAGGTAAAAAACATCATGTTAAAAAGATAAAACATTTAAATGTGTGCATATTACAACATTATAAAAAATAAATATTTTTGTTCAAATACTCTGAGCAATGAGGCGAGCCCTCAGAATCCATGCCCAGCCTAGAAATTGTGCCATAGCTAGTGCAATACATAATGATGTCAGAGTACGCAAAATGCGTTCGGCTTCCACAGCCACCCTTGTCCCCAGGGACCTACAAATTGGTAACAGCCAGGCCCGGCATGGATCTATATAGGCATCACAAACAAAAAGACTATGAGCCATAGACTTGTTAAAAAATCTACACCCCGGGCACCTAGTAGGAGATTGGACTGACCATTTAATAGTAAACAGTCTCACCGGGAGCGTTCCCACCCTGAACTGGAAGTACAGTTTACGGTCTATGGGTTTAGTAATCGCATCCCAGTAGGGTTCCATCCTCGGGGCAGTTATGGACCAGGAAGAGGCTGGTAAGGGAAGTCGACGCATGTTGTCTTGCGTTTCTTTCCTGAAACCATTCCCAATATTTATTCTTTAGCACAGCCTTCGATGGGAAGTTGGAGTTTACAGGATCAATCCACAGCAAAATCAACCCCAGCTCTCCTAATAGGTCACAAACTGCCCACAAGCATTTAATACGATGTAATGTATCACCCCTAATGATTTCTAAGAAACCCTGTGCATAGCCTGCAAGCTCAGGTGTAGACCATAGTCTCCTCCAATACAGAAGGGGACGCAATTTGGCTATTGCTGCAATAGGTTTCTTACCTAGATAAGATAACAGTGGACACATGGGGGTACTCTGGGGAAGTCTAGTAATGTTTTCTTAGAAACCTATTTTCAGAAATAGTAAGAGCTAGGAGGTTTTCGCATCCCCAAACTCCTGAACCATGTAGTGCTGAACTAACAGCTTTCAAATTATAAATTTCAAGGGCTGGGCTAATGGGTTTAAAATAAGAGAGATCATGCTCCTGACTGAGAGCCCCCGAGATCTGTCTAAGTTTGAGCAATGCTAAATCAATTTGACGATCCCACTTCATACTTGCTAGAAAGTTCACTCCTAAATAAGTGAACTCATTTACTAAGTCTAGTGGACCATCCTTCATTAAATGCCATTAGCTTCATCTTAGACACGTTGACCTCCAAGCCCCTCTGAGAGCAAAAGTCCTCAAAGACCTTTAGTGCCTTCTGGAGCCCGCTAGGGGTCTTGGAAAGGATCAACGTGTTGTCGGCAAACATCAGAATTGGTACTTTTTCCCCAGCAAGTGAGGGGGAATCTGTTGGTATTGCACTCATACAATCAGCTATCCGTTAATATATAATGAAAATAGCGTAGGGACCATCACACATCCCTGTCTCACACTGCGTTCCACCGGGAACAATTCAGTAACTTCCCCCTGCACCCCCCATCTAATTTGGACATTATTATCTTCATGAAGCCTTCTAATCAAAGTTAAAAGGTCCAGGGGAAGCCCAAACTGTTTCAAAACTAGCCATAATTTTCAGCGGGGAACTAGATCAAATGCCGCCCTTAAATCTACAAAGGTGGCATAAAGACTACCCTTGCCTACAGTCACTGTCTTCCAGTAAATTAAAGTGAATCTGAAAACCTGGTCGATGGTGCTTATTGATGCACGGGGAGACGCTTCGCTGGTGGTGAAAGCAGCGAGCCAGTGCGCTGGGAATTGTGAAGGGCGCCTACATGACCCAGACTGCCACAGGGCCAGGACCGGACTGCCGGCCCCTCCCCCTTGCTTCGAGGTGTATTTAACCATCCAGCTCCTCCCGCCACGCGGGACGCGTGCGCGCGGGCGCCGGGCTAAGCCCGGGCAAAGGGCGGGCCGTCTGTGGCCATCAGGGGCCAGAAGAGGCCGGGACGAGCCATCCCCCTAAGTCCCATGCATGGGTAAGCGAAAACAACTGGGCAATGGGGGCCAAGGGGGGAAAAAAGATAAAGTGCCGCGTAAATCTGATTCAATTATCTCCTTCCTAACCTCAGCAGTGGGCGTTATAACCAAAGAAATCGCTAAAGCCGAAAAGGAGTTGGGGCTGAGCTCCTCGGAAACCGCTGCAGACGGTTTGGGTCCTAATGACATGATTTTGCCAGGAGCAGACGCAAAGACTCAGCCACCACAAAAAGATACTTTGTCTGATAACGAGGCAGATGTTGCCACAGTGAAGGTAACAAGTGAGGATACTCTGGTCTCTCAGCCATTTACAGAAGAGTTATCTGGCCCAAGTGCGCAACTGACTATGGGCAAACGAAGTACCAAGAAATGCGCAAGAAAGACGAAACACGTCATTAACACCGACAGTATCAATGAACAGGTTGTCCTAACTAAACTGAGTGACAAGATAGAGGAAATGTTTAATTTGCGCTTAGAACCAGTTTTAGTGGAATCGCAAAAGACATTGTTGACTCGCTTCATACATGCGTCTCAGGTTTACTAAAGAGATGTGATGTAATTGATTCCTTCGTAAAAGAATATTGTGTACAACAAGAAGCACTGATACATACCCAGAAAGCACATACACTTGGTAAAGGGCTAAAGGAAAGTTATTCCACTAATGTTCGGTCAACCACTACCCAGGTTAAAACGACTCCGATTCTAACCAATATAGATTCGAGTATGATTATTAAGCCACCTGTTTTGGGGAATCCACTGACACTAATCGTACCAGCAGCTGACAATTGCATAGGGCAAAAGAATCTAGTAAACCATTTTAATACAAATAAGACACTACTTAAACCCTGTGAGACCAAGCTGCACCTCCCTCCAGAAGCAGTTCCTTTTGTGGCCGTACTTACAGGAGTACCCCCGCTAGAAACTAACTGTAGAGAATCCACCTAGGAGCTCCGAAGAAAATCTAGGAACTGGTGTATGCAGTATTCTACTGGGGTGACAGATATTTCCTCATGCATCAACATGGTTAGAAGGGTAGGTTGGGTTGGCCATCGCCCCAAGACCCTGGCAGGGGATTGTATCATTGTAAATTTCCACAAGAAGGATGTAGCTGTCAGATTGTTCTGGGATGGATCTTACCTACTAAACACTGGCATTAGGCCTTTGCCTTTGGGTTACTTTTACCCGCCTCCTAGCAACCAGAGAAATGTTTGCCCCTACCTCGGAGAAGAAATCTCACTTTAAGGACCGGCGAAACACCAGCGCCGCCCTTAATTAACACCCACCCTTCCCAGTATTCCCAAGTGACCCAAAAACTATACATGGGGCCCGAAAGCTCACAGGGCAGGGGTTTAACCTTGACCAATAGTTTCTCTCATCTGCCCCAAATTTGTGACAGCAACTGACTAGAAAATACAATCCATATACCAGTGGTGAATGTCACTGACCAGTCCCAAGTTACCCCATGTAAAATCATGAGCTGGAACACTGCGGGAATTAGGTCAAAAAGTACGGACGAAAACTGGGTGGGATTTTTAAAGTTCTAATATATAATAGCACTGCCAGAAACCTGGGATATATCAAACAGTCTCTTTTTAGATGGATATAGCCACTTTTGCATCCCTGCAAAACCCGGCCTGGCTGGTAGAGCAAAGGGAGGCTTGGTACTCTTCTTTACTCTTAAATTGAATGGTCTCCTAAAGCAGTTAGAGTCAGGGTCCCATAATTGTTTAATAGTGGAATTGTCAGCTACAAAAACATCTATAGTGCTAATTATTAACTTTTATAATTCATCAGAGAGTGACTTTTTAAATCAATATTTAGTTTCCCTAGAGGAATTTATGGTAGGATATAGATCTAAACAAAACACTTTTGAGGTCATCCTTATGGGTGACTTTAACATTCACCGCTGTGGCCTAGATTGCATTATTGAAGATTACGAGGGCCCCCCTACTCTGCGTCTACACATTTTGAACATACAAAACAAGGGGAGGCCCTGGAGAATCTTTTGGCCTCTATGAATCTTTTTGATTCAGGGTGTAATGTTGGTGGACCAAGGGCACCCACGTTTAAAGGAAAAGAAGCTGGTACAGTTATTGATTATATCTTTTTGTCTTCTTTTGTTTTATCTAGTGTTGTAATATACAAGGCAGAAGATTCTGTTTTTAGTGATCATAAACCGGTGATCCTAGAGGTGGTCCCAGGGGGAGTTTTAGGATTCAAAGAAACGCAGGTCATGGGAGCTAGTGACCTGATGCCTAGAGATCAGGGTAGAAGACTCAAATGGGCAAAGGTGACCCCGGAAACCATTTTATTGGAAGTCTTGTCTAAGGTCGAACCTGAGGTGGCCATTTGTTTGGACATTTCTGCCTCAAATACTCAGATAGTTGATGCATCTGATGCCATATGTCACCAAATAAACATAGACCTGATGACTAATAACAAATCAGGTGGGCAAAAAGGTAAAAGATGGCTCGACACTAGCTGCTCTAAGGCACATTCTGCCCTGCTCAAAGCTCTGAAAGAAAAGCCTAGAAACAGAGAACAAATAGTATGTCTGAGAAAATCATATAAACAGGCTATCCATGAACGCAAACTACAGATCAAAGAGGATGCCTGGAATAAACTGCTAAGGGATGAGGTCCTGCGGGACAGTGAAAAATGTTGGTCAATTATTAATCAGCCATTTTGTTCGGGCGTGGAGAATTCCCCCCTGGAATGCAACATACCAGATGACCGGTGGCTAGACCACTTTGGGAGTATTTAAGGGCACCATAGGCAAGAGATTCCCCCAATGGCTAAATTTTTTTCACAATCAGTTCCCGCAGTAGCTTTGAGGCTTCCAAACAGATTAGTAATGAAACCCTGGCCCCATATTTGACTGGACTGATCTCTCGTCCTGATACGAACGTAGACTATGCCGCTACAGCTCTGACAAGCTCCATCTCTAGAGCCGTAGATACTCTGGCCCCTGCCAAACAGCACTACTGTGCCCGCAAGAGTCCCTCTATGCCCTGGTTCAATGATCGCCTTAGAACACTGAGAAGGGAATACAGGAAACATGAAAGGAAATGGTCTGCCCACCCAGACTCTAACGGGAAAAATCAACATCAACTGCTCCTTAAGGCATACAAGACGGCAATAATTGAGGAGAAAAAGGCCCATTATAACAATCTGACGGCATCACTAAAATCATCGAGAGATCTCTTCAAGATCATCGGTTCGCTATCTGCTCCTCAAAACACGGATCCAATTGTCGAATCTTATGCGATAATATTTAATCTTTTTTCCATACTAAAATCTCTGACATCTATTCATCTCTCGAACTCCTCAACTCCGAACTGGACATCAGTGCCCCTTTGTCTTCTGTCTACAAGCCTGGTACTCCGGTAGTGAATCCAGTATTTAGCTTTCAGGATTTTCCTCTTCTCACCTATGAGGGCTTAAATCAGCTACTAGATAACACCAAGTCAGGCTCTCCTCTTGACCCTTGCCCTCTAAAAACTTTGAAATCATGCAGGGAAGTGATTGTTCCCCCCCCTCCTCGAAGTGATGAGCCAGGCTATTACTGAGGGAATTTTTCCCTCCGTTTGGAAACTGGCGGTCGTTAAACCGCTCTCGAAAAAGGCCTCTCTGGGCCCTGGAGTCTTGAAAAATTTCCGCCCGATCTCCTTACTGCCTGCCCCTGCCAAGATACTGGAGGCTCACTTAAATCGCCATCTTACTGCCTTTTTGGAAGACTCCAACCTCCTAGAAATTTCTCAACACGGTTTTCGTAGTGCTCATAGCACAGAATCCGCTCTCACTGTCGTTGCCAATAATATTCGGTCAGAAGTTGACAGGGGCCATACCACACCTCTGGTCCTCCTACACCTCACGGCGGCCTTTGACACCCTGTCGCCCTCGGTCTTCGTTGCCAGGCCGGGGGAGATAGGGGATGGTGGCCAGGCACTCAGGCTCCTGTCCTCCTTCCTCTATCAAAGGGAGCAACGAGTTCAGCTGGGTGAATTTCTGTCATCCTCGAGGCCTCTGCAATGTAGGGTCCCTCAGGGGTCTGCCTTAAGTCCCCTGTGATTCAATATCTATGTGACCCCCCTGGCCTCAGTTGTAAGATCATTTGGCTTTGAGGTGTTGTCATACGCTGACGACACCCAAATCCAGGTCTCCCTTTCCCAGTCAGTGGCTGAGACTGCCTCCAAGTTTAGAGCATGTATGGAAGCAGTCTCCCAGTGGATGATTCGAAATTACCTTAAACTTAATGGAGACCAAACGGAGGTCCTGATTTTCAGGGGGAGACAGGACCTATGGTCTAATGAATGGTGGCTGCCCTCCCTTGGAGACTGTCCAGTCCCTTCTTATTCGGCCAGAAATCTGGGGGTCCTGTTTGATACCACTCTCTCCTTTGACCTTCAAGTCAGCAGGACCGTATCTACCTGCTGTGGTATCATCAGGATCCTCAGAAAAATGTCATCCTATTTCTCTCCGGCGGCCCAGAAACAAGCAACAGTGGCTCTGGTCTCTTCAAGACTAGACTACTGTAATGCTCTATATGGAGGCATGAACAAATCTGCGGTCCATTGCCTCCAAATGGTTTAAAACGCGGCGGCCAGGATGGTCCTGGATCTTCCCCAGCTTGCTGCAATATCTCAGGCCCGGAAAGACCTCCACTGGCTTCCTGTCCAGGCTAGAATATCTTTTAAACTTCTCTGTCTTGCCCACGGGGCCTTCTATGGCTATGGTTCTGAAGGTGTCTGCTCCCTTCTCCAGCCTTACCGCCCAAGTAGAGTGCTTCGATCCTCTTCTAAAAATCTTCTTACGGTTCCGAGATTTGCAAAGGCCAGATGGGGAGACAGAGCCTTTTGTAACCTGGCGCCCAGACTCTGGAACTTCCTTCCTCCAGAACTGGCCTCTCAACCTCTGCCGGGGTTGTTTCGTAAAAAACTGAAAACCTGGCTCTTCCGGGACTCTTATTCGTAGACCCTGGACCTGGTGCTTAAAGACTTCTGTTATATGTCTGTCTGTTCACACTGTTATGTCTGGGGCCTTGATGCCCTTGGTCTAAGTTGCGCCCAATAAGACCTATTTCATTCATTCATTTCAGATGTGGAAAGAGCAATTATAGAGACACAAAAGAACAAGGCACCGGGCCCAGACGGGGTACCGGCAGACCTATACAAAAGTGCCCCTAAATTCTGGGGAAAGATCCTGACTAATGTTTTTAATGCATCAGGATCAAATAGTTTCCCTGTTTCCTGGGCCAAATCTATTATTATCCCGGTTTTTAAAAAGGGTCAAAGGGGGGGAATCCCTCTTGCTACAGGCCTATTTCCTTAATAGACTCTGCAGTTAAAATTTTGGGAAGAATCATTTTGTATAAATTAACAGATTGGCTGGAAGGCAGAGGGGTTCTGTCTAATGTCCAGTATGGTTTTAGATCAAAAAGAAGCACCCTCGATCAGTGCCTAAATCTACAACTTTTAATAAGTAAATATACCAAAGCCAAAGAGGGGTCCCTTTACATGGGTTTTATGGACCTCTCATCAGCTTTTGACCTGGTGAATAGGTCAAAGTTGTGGCAAATCTTATTGGATTTGGGCATTTACCCACCCTTAGTAAATTTGTTAGCCAACCTCCATTGCGGTCTTTTAGCTTCAGTTAGGGTCTCCCAGGAGGGGAGATGTACTAGTCATTTTAGGTTGGAGAGGGGGGTCAGGCAGGGGTGTATTCTGTCTTCTCTTTACGTTATATATCAACGCACTAGAGACAGTTTTAGGCGAGGCCTCCCTGGACGTACGGCGTATAGGAGAAACTGTCATTCCGGTTCTCCTATATGCGGACGATGCCGTCCTTTTAGCTCGCTCTGGTGTGGGATTGAATAAATTACTGGATGCCTTTTGTAATTTTATGGAGTCCCTGGACCTGAAAGTAATTACACAAAAATCTCAGGTCATGATTGTAGGGGAATATAGCAGAAAGAAAAAAACTAAAACTTTCTTTTGATGCGGAGCTGAGGTCAGGAGGGTTCCAATTTGTACATATTTAGGGGTCCTCTTCGATGAAAGAGGGACTTGGGGTCCTCAACAGAAGTACAAAAGTAATGCGGTAGCTAGATCCACCTCGGCCCTTTTGGGATTCGCAAAGCGACTGGGGGCTAGACCAATGGAGCCAATCCTCAAAGTATATAAAGCCAAATGTTTAGCAATAGCTACATATGGTTCTGCCATCTGGGGATACATGACTCAAGACAGGATTCAAGTGGTTGAAATAAATTCTTAAGATCGTTATTATCAGTGCCACAGTCTACCCATACTTTTTCCATTCATACAGAGGTAGGGATGGGGTATGTTACAGACTCATTGAAATCTGCCCCTTTGATCTGTTGGCTTAAGACCTGGCTTAATCAGTAAATTTTTTTGAACCACTAGATCCTTAAAGATTGCTTAGCCCTGGATAGAGTCAATAGGATCCCATGGTTGGCTTATATCAAGTCAACATTTGTAATATTGGGGCGACTCGAGCTCTAATTTTCCCCTGATTGTATTAAGAGAGAAGATATAAGCGGGATAAAAATTGCTCTGTTAAACCTGTTTACACTAGAAAGGGAGGAGTTGGAAATGAGAAAACCTATTGTATGAATGAACTACGCATTAATAACCTCTCCCGTGCTCGAGCCTTCTCTTAATATAGTAACGAGACCTTACCATCGGTACCTTTTAACTAGATTTAGTTCTAATTTAATTCATTTTACACTAGGCTATTTCCCAATCTGGGATACTCCAGAAATCTCTAATCCTTGCAACTGTAACAACTTTTCCGCACAACACACTTTACATTTTATGATGTTCTGTGAGCACTACTCAGAGATAAGAAAAAAATATTTGTTGCCTATTTTGAGGGAGGCAGGATTTTTACAGGTTAGGCCGGCCCTTCTTTTTTTGCAACTGCTAAGTAGTCCCCGTGTCATATTTCTCGTTGCAAGTTTTTTAGTTGCCGGAGTGTGGATCAATAAGAAGAGTTTATGTGCCTGGAACATCTCTGTTTTAATTTAAACGATCTAGTGGGCAACTGTAACACCCACTATATGAATTAATTGTCTAACTGTCATTTTACCTTACCTGAATCTTGATGATTTAAATTTTTTTTAATATTTATAACTGAAAATGGTTATTGTTTATATGATATGAATTGATTGTACCTGTGTCTTTTTTTGATTTTTATTAATCGAATAAAAGGACTCCAAACTCTTCTATCCACCCCTGCAGTCTATTTAACACTATTCTACCAATTATTTTCTGGAAGCAGTCGATTAAGCTAATAGGTCTATAGTTCCCCGGGCATACTTTGTCACCTTTTTTGCAGACAGGGATAATTTCCGCACTTTTCCAAGACGCGGAAATTGGCGCTCCTTGTGCAATCTCATTAGATAGCAGGAGAATATATCGACTCCAACTAGATTTGTCGTGCAAAAAATTGCGCACGGGATGCAATTGGGCTCTGCTGCTTTCCCCGGTAGAATTGAGCTCAATGCTGACTCAACTTCCCTCATAGTAAAGGTTTCTCCAGAGTACATCACACTTGCATGTACAATTTCCCTCACTTCAGGGGCAGAAGCATATTGGGTCTTAAAACGATTAACCCAGGCAGATACAGAGACATGATTTTGGGGGCGCTCAGCTCGGTCCCCGGTTGATCATTTATATATATACCAAAACTGCTTAGGGTTTTTTAAGGCACACGCGTCCCTCAGATCGTGCCACCTTTTAGCATCCCAAGCTTTCTTGGCCTTTACTTGTTTAGCCTTATAAAGAGTTCTCATCTCACGGACCCCTGATGGGTCACCCCCTCTTATGGCGCTCCCAAGGGCCAGGCATGCCTCCCGGCATTCATCATTATACCATCGTCCCTCTTTCTGGGTTGAAACCTTGGGCAGCTTTCCCTTCTTCTCAAAGAATGAACACAAAAGATTTAAAAAAGCGGTATGGGTACTCACTATACTGCCTTGATCTCCTTTCTGATATGCACAAGCCTCAAGTTCTTTGGTGGCAAAATCCAGGTTCTGTGCTATGTCGTCTAGCAAGGTTAGAGCTTCTTTTATCTGTACCCATTTAAGTCTCCTTAGGTTGTTCATGGGAATAACTTCCCCAAGGTAATTTCTATCAACTAAACGAGAATCTATAATATGATAAGACCAAAGCAGAGAACAACAGAGTGGATTATGGTCACTTTCGAGCGTAGCAGTGACCTTCATGTCCTCCACCAAGTACCACAGGCTCAGGCTTACCAAAACATAATCAATTCTGCTTACAAAGAGCCGGTTATTAAACGTATTAGCTCCTAGCCTATCTGATTTGGTACGCCCGTTTAAAGCCCTTAGACCCTGTTCCATACAGATACTATTTAATTGGATAGCCACATTAGTCCACTTTCTGATAGGCTGCAGCTCCAGTGGTGGAACCCCCATTTACCATCATCAACCTCAATCCAGTGGCCATCTTCTTCAGTAAGGGGTTGAAACAAGCATTGAAATCACCCATTATTATTACCTTGGAAACGTCAAGTAGAGTGTCAAGGAGCTCCTCAAGAGCCACTAAAACTCCTGATATTTTTCCTCTTGTACCCCTGACGTAGATGTTAAACAACACGATTGATAGGTGATCATTGGTGATTAGTTTGATAGCTTGGATATCCTTGCTCTGAGTTGGCAGAACCAGGATATTAACTTTAAGCTCTTGGCGAACCCAAATCGTTAGCCCCCGAGGGCCTGCCCTTCTCCCCCTTTCAGCTGCTATGGAGAAGTTCAAATACCCTTTCCGCCCATGTCTCTTGAAAGGCACAAATATCATGATTCTTTACAAAGGTATTCCATTCAGGTGAGCATAACTTAGAATTAAGGCCTGCAATGTTCCAACTCAGGATGTTACATACTGTAGGTAGACTCCCAACGGTCTGGGTAGTGCTTTGTGGATATGTGCCCCTTCTGCAATTCTGGTTTCTAGGTCCCCCCCCCCTCGAGATGTTACTTACAGGGTGAGTAGTAACAGAAGTCTGGGGCATGGGGTGTTTTGTAGTTGGTATATCAGCTAAACTTATCCCCCCCATCTTCTCCTTGTGTCAGAGCCACATTATGGGTAGTAGTCGATAGCCTCTCCTTAGGTCCCTCCCCCGTGAAAACAGCAGGAGCACCTTTTTGAACTCCCAGCAGGCCTATGGGAATTAGTCAATCGTTAGACTCTAGGCTTGAGGAGCCCTGCAAACTCCTGCGTCCCTGACAGACTTAAATTAAACATCATATCCAATAAGAGAGCGCCTAAACTGTATTCTGGAGTTTTCCGAGCCACTGGTTCGGAACTCCAATGTGAAGAGATTCTCGACCAAGTCAACACTCTTCATAGTGAGTTCAATACTATCAAATGGTTGATTATGAAGAGAAATCCTACGTGCAGCTAGGATATCGTCCCTAATCACCGATCAACAACCTCTCACATGTCTAATCCAGTGAATAGCTTTGTTTGTCAACGAATCGCCATTCTCACTGGTACTATTTGGGGTTAGTTTAGAAACATTGACCATAAAGATTCTAGGGACCTTTGGTTTATTCAAATTATACCCTCTAGTTAGCCCCAAACCCGGTCCATGAAACCCTAGGCCCTGTTGTGCATAAGCATTAACCCTAACCGGTAAGTGGGTGCTGCTATTTATACCATGCGGGGGGCCAGGTTCAGTGGCAACTACATTCGGGGATGCATACCTTGCTGGGTGATCTTTCAAGCCAATAGGGCATTTTTTATCTAAGTAATTTGTACCGTTACATCTTGGGGCTCCTACAACTTCATTGTATCAGAGACTAGGGTTTGTGCAATGGGCCGACTGAACTTTAAATAAAGGTACTGAAGGGGGTTCCAACTTCTTACCAACCTGTAGGTTGGGCTGCTCTTTCTCTTTTCCGAACTACCCCTGGTGTTATTGATCTCACCAAAGTGAGTATCTCGTTTAGAGAGCCTTTATCAACTGCACTTCCTCTCTCAGTGCGGAAACTTCCAGTTTTAGTTTTTCTAGGGACTGCTCTTGCAACCCTGCAATGGGGTTGCACTCACAAGGAAGGCTATTAGTTTGCGTTTGAGCTTGTACGGGCTTCGATACCTTTTCCTTTACCCTATTTAGTGCTTGCACGTCACCGAGTGGTTGGAACCTGTTAGTGCAGATGACAATAGGGTCAATATGAACAGCATGATCTATATTTGCAGATGCCAAATCACCCCCATAATCAATACCACTTTCAAGAGAAGCATTTTCGTCCTGAATCTCACTAGTTGAATTAGGTAACTGGCTCTTACTGGCTTTACAGAACATATCTGGGAGAGATAACTGGACGCAGTTTACCTGAATCTTCTCTTTCTGGTAAGGTTTGGAATTAATATGTACAGGTTTAGGGGGGACTAATTCAAGGATATCCTCACACTCGCTGATCAGAGTGTCTATCTCATCCATTACACAATTATTAGTGATTATCTTCCGCGCTTTTTTTGCCTTTTTCCTAGTATTACGCTTAGGCCCTCCCTCATTACCCTCCCCACTCTCTTCCAAAGCCTTCCGCTTGCCCATTGCCCTATGTCAATACTGGTACAAGTTAATCAGTAATCAGGCAAGTAATAACCCACTCTGCCCACAAGGCCTAAGGAAATAACAACAAAAGTGACACAAATATACAGCTAGTAGGCTCGGGAAGCAGAATGCAATTAAAGTCCAGAAGTCCAAAGCCGGCAAATGTAGGGCCCGCGAAATAACATGCGACAGTACCTTAAATTGGACCCGCTTATGTTGTAACAAAGGTGGACAAAGGCACCACAGAAGAAGCCAAGAGGGAGGGCCCAGCCCTGCCTCTTCCTGGCTAAGACGGGCGCGGACGGGCCCGCCCTTGGCCCGGGCTTTGCCAGCGCGTGTTCCGTGCTGCCGGAGGGCTATGACGTTTTTAAGCGCCTCCTGGCGCTTTGGTGCTCATGGCGGAAACAGCGCCCCCGAGGACTCTGGGTAATGTAGTCCCGGCGCATGAAGGTCCGTTGTAGCAGTCCCCCACGGACTGTGTGGTGTCAGCGGAACAAAGTGGAGCTAACAGACAGCAACAAGAAGGTATGTTGACCGTGTATTAAAAGAAACTATCTCCATGGCCAAACAAAATAACCTAGATTGGAAGGAAGAGATAAGTAAGAAATTTGAGGTTTATAGAGTCTCTCCCCATGCCAAAACAGGAAGGACACCATTCAAGTTGTTTAGCGGAAGGTATCCCAACACTTTAGTTGCACCTCATTGGGTGAACAATGCGGAATCCGAAAAAGGTTTGCTGTTGTCTGATGGAGAATGGAGAGTCAAAGAAGCGGAGAGGATTAATGCTTATAAGATTAATTTTGATTGTAGGAAATCTGTAAAAGTTACTTCTGTGAAAGTTAGAGATTGGGTAATGATTAGAGCTCCCTTTGGGAGAAAAGCGTCTAGTACTTTTCAGAAACCACATAAAGTGATCAAAGTCTTGGCAAATGCTATTAAAACAGAGGATTCACGCATTTGGCATCTTAACAGAGTTGTTGTGTTAAAGGAGGATTTTTTAAAACACATCGAACGTGATTCTTTTTCTACAGGCTCTTCTCCACAGAGACAAAAAAGAAATGTGCGACAGCCGTCACATTTTAAGGACTTCATCCTGGAGCAGAGAAAGAAATAAAAACATTTAAATATTTGTGTTCTAAGTCAGGTGTTTGTGTACACAAGTCTTAGCTCAAACTGTAGTGTTTTTTTATGTCATTGTTTTTCTTGTTTCAAGTTGTATTTTACTCATGTTTATAAATGGGGAAGGCGTGTGACATTGTGACATTTACCTCTGCCTAGTGTTTATACTTGAGCAGCACCAAGGTAATAGAAACCTGTGCCAGGACCTTGAGCAGCCCCCCCAGCGCCTTATTTTGGGCAGGAAGCGCTTTAGTTTGTCTTTAGCGCTTGAGAGCGCTTTATTTTTCTTGCTGGGGAGCGCTGTTTAACTCTTACATCGCTGGGCGCTGTTGCTGCATATTGCCCGTATTTTAATTATTTTTGTTGATGGGTGCCACCCCATTTATTTAATTGCCTAACGGGTGCTCACCCCTTTCTACTTTTATTTTTGCAACCGAGGGTGCCCACCCCTCGTTATGCCCCTTTGAATCACCGCCGCGGTCCTCCGCGAAACCGGAAGTCAGGCGTCTTCTTCCGAGACGGGGGCGGGGCCTGAAATCCGGCAGGAAGTCCCGCCCGCCGCCGCTGGCCCAAGGAAGAAGAAGTGTGGGCCTTTGCGGGGCTCCCGTGTGCTGAGGGAGCCCCGGGAAAAGAAGAGTCGCGGCTGCATTTGGCACCAGGGCAGGCAGGAGCCTACTCCGCGCCCCGGTGCACTGACCCAGAAGAAGAGAGGGGCAGAGGCGGCTGAAGAAGCAGGCGGGGCTCCGGTGTGAGAAGGAGAGCCCCACGCTGCTTGAACAAGGAGACGAGCGCGGCCGGCGGCGAGGCCCCAGAGGAAGAGAGCCCCGCCTGCTGCCATGTCCCTCCTGCGGCCGTGAGGAGAAGGAGACGACGGCCCGGAGGAGCTTCCCCGCCAGAGAAACGCCCGGTGAGTGTCGAAGGGCAGAGGGGGGGAAGCTCCGGGGGGGATAGCATGTTGCCTTGGAGGCACAGGGACAGAGTTGCTAGTGAGCCGCCCCGCCTGGAAGAGGGCTGTTCCCCCGTGGTGTGCTTTACTTAGAGTTCACGAGGCTCCGTGGGGTCACGATGATTTTAAGAGCCTGTGCGCTCCACGATGGTGGTGCATTTAGGGCGGCCCCGGATGGCAGTGGGTCACCCCAACATTGTCTAGAGCCCACGAGGCTCTTATGAGGGCCAGTCATTTGTCGAGCCACGAGAGGCTCAGGGGGCATTTCTTTTGAGCACGAGTACCCAGAGGGGGGACTCCTACGACGGGGCCATATTTGTTTTAGGAGCCTGAGAGGCTCAAGGGCATGTTTTGTGCCAGGGCCTGTGTGGCCCCAACGTGGGCTATGTTTCTTTGATAGGCCCGGCTTCTTGTCCCCATATTTTGCCCAGTGGATTTCAGAGCCTGTGTGGCTCCAGCAGTGGGCACAGTTTGTCCCAAGGGCCAGTGAGAGCCCATGTCGCAGTTATGTCTCAGCTGCCCAGCAATTAGTGGGCAGCTGCACCGTTTAGGCGCAATGTGAGTGAGTCCCTGTGTGGGACAGAGATGGCACAGTGGTGCCAGGCCTTCTACAGCTGTGCAGCACTTAGTGCCTGCTGCAACATTTAGGCCCTGTTGGTGTTCCCTGCTGCCCAGCAATTAGTAGGCAGCTGCAACGTTTAGGTTTGACTGGCGCTGCATTGGCAGCGCACCCTGACATTCTGGACACAGGGCTCTTTGAGTCCCCTTATTGGATGGCCAGTTGGCCAGGGGGCTGGTATGTGATTTCTGCGCAATGTGATTTCTACGTTTTTGATAGTAATTGCCTAAGGTGATGTTGTCGCTATGTGATTATGAGGTTATTTTACCTGTGTAGGTTTATGCTAGTGAGAGTTTATTTCACTATGTGAGTTACGCCCCTAAATGTGAGTTATGCTTAGGGGGAGTGTCTAATGTGTTTAGACTAGTGAGAGATTGCCTACTGTAGTTTTTACTGGTTAGGCCCAAATGTGAGTTATGCGTAATGTGCTATGCCATTATGCCTGTGACACCTCTAAATGTGATTTATGCATTATGTTTCTCACCTACACCTCTGAATGTTTTTATGCATCATGTGTTTTCCTTCCCTTACACCTCTGAATGTTTTAGGCATCATGTGTTTTCTCCGGTACCTCTGAATGTGTTTTGATGCGTCATGTGCCTTGTTCCTTACACCGCTGAATGTATGTTTATACATCATGTGTCTTTCCTACACCTCTGAATGTTCTATGCATCATGTGTGAAACTTCTGATTGTTCTTTGATCTACAAAGTGCTATTTCTAACAGTATCTCTAGTTCTAAAAGTGTTGATTCTGACAGTGGCCCATGTGGCCCTGTCCTGTAAATAATCCCTTGTGAATATTGCCCATGCCAGTTGGCACCATGTATATTGTGTGATTACTATCTGATGTGTTTTGACAATACAAAAGTAATTTTTATATAACCTTGTGTGGAGTTCCTTTTGTGGTGTGCCTAGGATGGTGTTGCTGTTGTGTGCGTGCGCAAATGCTTTACACATTGCCTCCGGGATAGGCCTGTCTGCTCTTGCCAAGTTACCAAGGGGGTGAGCAGGGGTTATCTTGGAGTGTGACTCCCTTGCCCTGACTAGAATGGTGGTTTTTGCCTAGCTTTGGCGTCAGCCTTAGCCAACCAGAAATAGCCAGTTCTAACACCAACCATTTCTAGATTTCAAACATTAGAGCAATCTCCTAAATGCCTGATCCAGACAACAAAACACAGCTCTATACCCAAGAAATAATTTAGGGGAGGCAAATATAGTTCTAGCCTGCCAAAAGACAGAACAGTGTATATGACCGGCATTCTAACCTTGGGTAAGCTTGGGTAACCTTGTGATCAGCAAGGTTACCCCCTGGAAAAGAGATTTCAAAAGTGCCATAGCTTAATCCATCCTGATATTCTCAGGGCTTCTTGCCATTTCCCCAATGAGGATACATTTTTATTACATCAAGCTGATCTTTAAATCTCCTTTTTAGCTAATGTCCTTCTAACACTTAATGCTTGTTCCACTCCGCCCACAAATTCAAAAATCCAATTCAAACGTTCTCCTTCATTACTAGACACTGCCAAGAGAGGTTGAGCTACTTTGCCTATGGCCTTAAACAACTGACTGGTGATGGAAAAAACATTGATAGCTTGAGTAGACATGCCAGTGTAATGCCAAATTTGGGCCAGGAGAATACCCCAGTTACTGCTCCAATGTTTGTAACTTCTTTATCCATCCCAATAATAATGGCCCCTTACAATTTCTTTCATACACGGTGACCTGGGTAGCACTATCCCATTAGATTAGGGCCCCTGTAATAAAATCTACACAGGGAAACCTGACTAATAATACCATAGAAGTTAACAATCTAGTAACGTTATCACAACCTGACCAATAATACCATAAAAGTTAACACGCTAGTAGCGATATCATGGAATATAGCAGGATTAAACAGTAAAATGCCACATACATGAAGACTGCTGTGTATTCATTGATGAAGCTGACGTCATCAAGTTCCACAAAAAGTGAGACATGCAACCACACCACAAGCAAGGATGCAGCTATTTTTTATTCCGGCACTGACATTGCGTGCTAGACACTGGGGGCCTCGCTATAAGGGTCAGCAGCTAAATTGGATGTCAGGTAAAGCAATTAAATATTAAATTACCCGACATACTAGGGTTACAATTTTCTTCATGGATTGGTGAAAAACTGTTAATATTTAATGTTTGGAGGAGAAGCATCCTAAATACTGCTGTATCTCAGGCCATTCTATCATTGACAGAGTGCATTGCAATGGCCGATAAGACTACCATTGTCATAGTTGGGGGCGATTTTAATGAATGCTTTGAGCCCTCAACCTCTATAAGAGATGTGCCCGTGATGAGTGCCAACAGTAGATTATCCCCAACTTGCAAGGCCCCCTGCATCTCATGTACGCCAAGGGTTTCCTTACAGCTGCTACTTTTGTCACTTAGTTTTAATTTGAAAGCATGCAATGGTCATACGACATCGGATCTGATTCAGAAACTCACTTTCAGAAGCAATACGTTCTCGAGTAATATCAATTACGTTTTCCTGGATCTTTACTCATAGTCACATCTTATTGATATGGAACTTATATTTCTCTATGAGACCAATCACACTTTAGGAAAGCTCAGATTTTTATAATAACAGACATTCAGGGCAGCCATGTCAACAGGAGAAAAGTTAAATGGAATATAATAGCAAACAATAATGCCATCTGTAGCCATTTATGTCAACACCTAACTCCAACTCTAACTCCATTTGATGACCCCAGGCTCCCATTGTACACCATCTTGGCCCTCCAAACCAAATGTTTTGAGGATCTGAAGATATTTTTTTCCCCAAACCCATCAACACGCACAGAACCTCAGGCTAGACTATCAAAAGTGGAACACCACTGGAAATACAGGTTGCTAGAGCAAAATATAAGGAGATCCAGAAAAAGCCAAAAATAAATAGGTCCTCAACAGTACAGTGGGACATTTAGGATGCTTGAAGGAAAAGGAACCAGGCAGCCTTTGGCATATGATCAGCAATGATGGAAAATCCAAAATGATGAGACCTTAATTCAATATTCTACCTCAGGACTGGGTCGCCTATTTCCAGTTGCTCTATAGCAATGGAAACTTTGCCAATGTAGCCCATAAAGTTTTAGATATAGAGGCCCCAACCATCAAATCAGACAACGAATGCCATGAGATTGATTTGTGTCCTCCATGGAGGGAGTATGTGTAACAATATTCTTTCCCCTGGATGAAACATGTAGAACTATTTGTGCACAGATGGCAGGAAAGACACCAGGTCCAGATAACACCCCTGGGGACTTATTCAAATAAGAGCCAGATGTTTGAGCACCATACCTAATCTAATTGCCAATGCCACAATGGCAGGTGCACCAATCCCTTCGACCTGGAGAGGAGGAGAGATCATTCCTATCTACAAGCAGGACCTTAGGTCTGACCCAGCTAACTATCGTCCAATAAACCTTAAATACGCCACCAAGGAAAACATTTGCAAACAAATTTTGGACAAATTGATGGATGGGTGGAGGATAATAAGACACTATACCAGTTTCAGGCTTGGTTTCGTTCCAAAATGAGTACAATAGATCATCAGGCACATGCATCAAGCAAAAAATAGCTTGCAAAAATTGCGAATCGCTAAAATAGACCGTTAGCAAACGCAAAACAACACTTTCCAATGCAGGAACCCAAATACCGAAAAAAACAACACATTCGCAAAAATAAGGACTTGCAAAATGTGCGGGAACCAATAATGCGGATCCTTAATAGCGAGTCACACAACAGCCACGCAAATAGCGATTAGCAATTAAAGAATCGCAATGCGATGCATGTTACCTCTAAATTAGCGATTTCAAGGAAAATCGCAAATTAGCAAGTGCAGAATAAGGGGAATCACAATCAAGTGGTAAAGTAAAAAAAAATTGCACAGGTGCCATCATTCAGAAGTCCTTTAAAACGGACTCAGAAGGCCCCTGAAGACTTTCACAATGGCAGCACTCTACGTGATGGCGAGGAGGATATGGATCCGTTCAGCAGCCCAGCGCAGAAGGAGAATACAGGGGAGGATTTTCTGAGTGCGCAACACATTGCTGGGACAAACAGAGGATGAAATCTGCGATAAGTACAGGCTGAACGGTGCTATGATCATGCACCTAATTGCAGAATTGGAACCCCTAATGCAGCGCCAGACCTGTAGGAACTATGCTATCCCCGCACATGTACCGGTCCTATATCGCCTGCACCTCCTTGCCTCGGGCAGTTTCCAGGGGGTAGTAGCAGTAGCAGGAGGGGTATCACAAAGCTCACTTTCACACTTCTTCAAAACCTTCCTTGAGGCCATGATGACAAGGATCCACACCCACATCACCTTCCCCACAACCCCACAGGATTTGAATAAGAAAAAACTGGACTTCTACCAGGTAGCACAATTCCCTAATGTGATCAGCTGCATAGACTGTACGCATGTCCCTATAAGTCCCCCAGCAGATAATGAATACATCTTCAGGAACTTGAACTCCTATCACTCGATCAATGTGCAAGTACTGTGTAATGCAAAGCATATCATAATGGACATTGTGGCACAATTCCCCGGAAGCACCCATGACTCTTAAATATTCCGACACAGTGGCATCCACAGGCGTCTGCTCAGGGGTAAATTTGGCGCAGGATATCTACTTGGTACACACATATGCCTATTTGCAACATTAATCAAACAAATGTAAATGCATAACTGTGGCTAACCACTTGCTTTCCACCCTGTAGGTGACAGCGCATACACCGTGCAAAACTACATTTTGACACCATACCTCAACCCAGCCGCACCACATGAGCAGAGGTACAATGCTGCACACATCAGCACACGGAATGTGATTGAACGCATTTTTGGAATACTGAAAAGTCGCTTTCGCATTCTGCACAAAACTGGTGGAGCTCTGCAATACTCTCCAGAGACCTGCTGCCGGATCATGGCTGCAAGTGCCATGTTGCACAATATTGCCACCAGAAGAGGCATACACATTGAGATGTCCATTAGTGAGTCTGATGGGGATAACCAACCACCCGCACAACACCAACAAGCACATGTGGCGTACTCGCCCAGAAGGGCAAAGGAGATGTACACACATCACCTAACATTATTTCTGAGGTAGGCAATAATGACACATAACACCTAAATGGCGAACACAAAAGTATTTATTAACATGCGCCCATGTATGAATGTGCAGCCACACAGGGATTTGTGCAAATTATAACTGTGATTGTATTGAGGTATGATGTTAAAAGAACAATTCAATGCACTGGATAGCAATCACTAGGATGTTATTGACCATGGTTATGTCACCTTGGCCAAACAAAGGAGGACATGCTTGGCTAGCGCCTCCTGCCACGCACCCCCAGACGCCTTTCGCCTGCCTCAGCTACATCACCCTGATGTGTAACGGAAAATGTTGTGCTGAGCGAATTGCGCCTCCTGGCAGTGGTCACTGCACTGATAGGCTGCTAAGACTGGATGCCTCCTCACTCCCCTGTCAAGTCGATGCCACCAACAGTCCCAGCCTGGATATGTTCCCGGTCCAGGGAAGACATGGCTTGGCAGTTCGGGCTGGACTGTTCCCATGAGGCACAGGGTCAGACTGGTTTGCATATAGCCATGTCTGAACTGGGGTGGCAGTGTGGGCTAAAGAACGATGATGGATTAAACCCAGATCTTTTGACTGGGTGTGAGTGTTTGATTGATTCAGATGCTCCGTCCATCACCACCCCCTTTTGTACCGCTTTTGGCCCCCATAAGTGTGGCAGGGTATACTCAGACATGAGTCCCTTGCTCACTTTGCCACTGGATTCAAGCAAGCCGGGCTGAAGACGGCTGGAATGCCAGAAACCGGTCGTCGGAAACTTGTTTCCGGTCCAGGGAAGACATGGCTTGGCAGTTTGGGCTGGATTGTTCCCATGAGGCACAGGGTCAGACTGATTTTCATATAGCCATGTCTGAACTGGGGTGGCAGAGTGGGCTAAAGAACGGTGATGGATTAAACCCAGATCTTTTGACTGGGTGTGAGTGTTTGATTGATTCAGATGCTTCGTCCATCACCACCCCCTTTTGTACCACTTTTGGCCGCCATAAGTGTGGCAGGGTATACTCAGACGTGAGTCCCTTGCTCACTTTGCCACTGGATACAAGCAAGCCGGGCTGAAGACGGCTGGAATGCCAGAAACCGGTCCTTGGAAGCTTGTTTCCGGGCCAGGGAAGACATGGCTTGGCAGTTCGGGCTGGACTGTTCCCATGAGGCACAGGGTCAGACTGATTTGCATATAGCCATGTCTGAACTGGGGTGGCAGAGTGGGCTAAAGAACGGTGATGGATTAAACCCAGATCTTTTGACTGGGTGTGAGTGTTTGATTGATTCAGATGCTCCGTCCATCGCCACCCCCTTTTGTACCGCTTTTGGCCGCCATAAGTGTGGCAGGGTACACTCAGACGTGAGTCCCTTGCTCACTTTGCCACTGGATTCAAGCAAGCCGGCCTGAAGACGGCTGGAATGCCAGACACCGGTCCTCGGAAGCTTGTTTCCGGTCCAGGGAAGACATGGCTTGGCAGTTCGGGCTGGACTGTTCCCATGAGGCACAGGGTCAGACTGATTTGCATATAGCCATGTCTGAACTGGGGTGGCAGAGTGGGCTAAAGAGCGGTGATGGATTAAACCCAGATCTTTTGACTGGGTGTGAGTGTTTGATTGATTCAGATGCTCCGTCCATCACCACCCCCTTTTGTACTGGATATGTTCCACAGCAGTGGTCACTTGTCCTAGGGCCCTGACAATATCCCCACAGTAATGGCCTAGATCGATTTGCATGGCCACAGAGCGACATGCCAGCAGTGCAGTGGTGTTGCAGAGCTTGTTGTTGGCCCATGTATAGACTGACATGCGCATCATGCTCTGGCGATGGCTTCTCCTCCTTGTGCTTTGTTCTGCAAGCATCGCCCGGGTGAGCTCCTGTAGGCTTGAGTTTACCTACCTATTCCCCTCAACAACCGCTCTGGTCAGCTCTCGCACACTGTCATTATGCTGATGTTCTTTGCAAGTTTGGTAATCTGAAGATGTATTGAGCCCCTGTGTCTTCCCTGAAGGCGCTGCACGTGTAATATCTGGGACTCTATGCCACCAAACACATTCGGAGCCTGGTCTTCATGTGCAGCAATACGGGTCCTTGACCTGCACCGCCGTCCACGTTGGACCTGTGCCTGTGGTGTAGGTGGTGTTGCCACACGAGGCTGGCTGGTCCCTGTAGTGGGTGCAGGAGACAGCTCGGACTCCATTGGCTGCAGTGAAGGGATCTGGGTCCTGCATTTTGTGGGTACGGGTGGTGTACATGCTTGGGCAACTGGAGTATCCACATCAGTCTCAGCAGGTGTCTCAGAGATTTGTAGGCAATCACTATCTTCAGAGTCTGCCTCGGCTGCATCTGTGATGAAACAGTGCAATGTTAATTTGTGTTATTCTTAGTATTGTGTTACATTTTGCATACTTGGCTCACATTAATTCCCTGACTGCAAACACTGACTACCATGCAGTGTGGGCGTGTTTTGCTTGCAATTGTTGGATTAGAATGGCCACTTGACTGACATCCCTACAACTCCCATGATGCATTGGGTGTATGAGAGAAAACGTGGACTGGAGTCTGACCTGTACACTGTGTTTTGCCTGGGTGTATGTGCACGATTGGACATTACGTAGAGGGGTATGGTTGAATGCATCTTACCTTGTGGGGTACTTGTGGGGTACTTGCTGCGCCGGATGTGTCCAGCTGGGTGACTCCAACCACTGCCTCAGGCTGAATTGTCGCCTCCTCCAGGGCAGTGTTGTTGGGTACAGTAGGGGGGCCCCCTCCTGTGCCCCTTGCCTCCTTTAGCCTTTCGGCTATGCGCTACTTGACACGGCTCTGCAGGTCGTACCACCATTTTTTTAGGTCATCAATGCTGTGGTGTATGACACCCACAGCATTCACCTTGGTCTTTATGTGCAGCCATTCTCTTCTGTTTTTCAGCCTCTTGCACGTTGAGTTACTTTTTTCCAAATAGCTTGTCATGGCTCTTGCAGGCCTCATCAATGAGATTTTCTAGTTCTCTCTCACTGAACTTCAGCTTCCTCATTCTGGGCGTGGCACTATCCCCTGATGCTGTTTTATCCATCCTGGGGCACAGAAAGTTGCAGGATACAGACCTGGGTGTGTTTCAGCTCATCTCCAGTACTCTTCCTCCTCCTCTGAGCTCCTCTGGGCACTGAATGAAGCATGGGCTGGATGACTTCATCAGCATGCTTCCAATATGACACACTTTTTGCGAAATCGCAAATAGCGATTACGCTATTTTCGAGTTTGCTAAACGCGAAATTGCAAATGGTATTTTTCCATTTTAGTGCATCGCATATCGGATCTCCCAAATCAAATTTGCGATTTTTTGTGAATTGGTATTTTTTCACTACCGGTGTCATGCATTGCGAATAACGATTTCTAATTTGCAATTCCTTATTTTTCGCAATTTAGGAATCGCTATTTTTGAGTTTGATGCATGTGCCTGTAGGTCTTTAGATTCCAGTTATTACGATGTACAATGGTGGAAATATCCAAGGGCAGTCTATATGTAATGTTCATTGATTTAAAGGCTGCCTTTGATATAGTTCCAAGAGACAGACTCTGCAGTATTTTAAGAGATATTGGGATATGCCCGCCTTGTTG
Source organism: Lissotriton vulgaris (assembly GCF_964263255.1). Lineage (NCBI taxonomy): Eukaryota > Metazoa > Chordata > Amphibia > Caudata > Salamandridae > Lissotriton > Lissotriton vulgaris. Next base: position 1,201,617,756 of record NC_141687.1, read on the forward strand.
GATATCATAGTGAGTGTGTCTCCACATTGATAACCGTGCACAAATGAGATGGGTGGTAATAGGGAAGCAAAATCCAAATAACAGTTGATAAAGGGGTCAGGTAGGGCACTGTCCTTCACCCTACTTAATTTGTATTATTAATTACTGGAGACACAGATTTCCTCATGGGTTGTGAAACCGATTCCCCTGTATTAAGCAGTACTAAAACATCAGCATTAATGTTTTCTGATAATACCTTACTAGTATTGAAAACACCAAAGGGAATTGAGACCCTCTTGCTAGGTTTAAAATTGTTTACACTAAACATGACTTAGTGAATGCAAAAAAGACAAAATTCATGACAATAAATCCCTATAGACATTTTAGAGGATCCTCAAGACTGGAGGGAGTAAAACTGGAGATGATATCGGAATCTGACCACCTGGGCATTCCCCTCTGAAGAAGTAATACATGGCCCAGCCAAATAACAAAGAGCACCCTCTTGCTCAATTACCAGGTGGCAGCCACGCTACGCTTTGCAAAGAATACTTTCTTCCATCCAGTATCCCCTCTTATGGAAATTTGGAGAGCCCAAGATGTGCCTGCTGCCACACACTGCTCCAGACTTTAGGGGCACTGGGGTAACAATTGAGGGTTGCAGAGAACAAATTCCTGAGGGCTGCACTGAGACCCTACAAAGTAGTCCATTTATTTGTTTTAAAAATGGATCTCGCCATACAACCAATAATGGCTAAAATCAGGCTTAAACCTATTTTATATTGGTTGCAGATATGGCCAGCTAATTAGCTAGAACCCTACAGATCAGGGTTAAATGAAATTCTGGGTAATCAAGAAGCAATGACGCTTACCTGTTTGAAATACTTTGAACAGACCCTTTTTAATCTGGGCTTACCAGATCTCTGGAAATATCCCGTATCTATTGCTAATTCCTCTCTTAAACTGGTAAAGTTGTTTTTCTGGGGGAAAAAGTGGGAAAATAACTCAATCAAAACACTACAGCAGATTGACTTAGTGAGGGGGGAGAACATTCATTGAATGGTGGATTCAGGTTCACTTTACACCATTGTACCTATGTAGATGTTTTTGAGGGAATTGGCACATGTACGTCTTCTACCAAAAGATTTCAACCCTGGTGGTTATCAAGGGGAGAAAACTGATATAATTGGCAATATGCTGACGAAAATTGAGTTAAAAAAAGACAGGTGAAAGGGAAAGTATATGTACCAGTAAATGGTCCACCCATATTGCTTTGGCAGTACCAATATGACTTACATATCAGGATAGATCCGAAGACTCAAAATCAAGTCATAGTGGTTGAGGACCTCATGATGGAAGACATTTTCAAAGGGGCTAAGGATATCCTCAGTGGTAAGTTGGGAGATTTGAAGGAGAATGTGCACAGGAATATGGTCAAGTAAGATGCAGTTACGGTACAATATAAGTTGAGGAAGTTATCCGTCTCTGCATGTGATGAGGTCCACAAGATGATTTTGGATATGGTGGAGAATGGTGTAATTGAACAAATTGAAACCTTTAGCTGGATTTCGCCAGTGGTGATCATGGAGAAATCTGATGGGACTTTAACATTTTCTGTTGAATTACACACAGTCAACCAAAATATTGTTGTGAATCAGTTACCCAACATAAATGAGTTGATTTTGTTTCTGAAAGGTGGTAAGTACTTTACTAAACTAGATTTTAGGAGAGCTTATCATCAAATACGATTGCAAGATAGCTCTAAAGCACTCACAGCTTTCAGAACAATGGAAAGTATTTTCCAAGTTGCAAGAATGCATTTCAGAATTGCATCTACCGCAGATGCATTCCAAAAAATGAGGACGAAGTGTTTAGAAGCAGTGACAATGTCATTTACTTCCAGGAATATATTCTGGTGTTTAGTAACATTGTGGAGAGTCGTAACTACATGCTGAATTGTTTGTAAGACGCCTTACTCTTAAGAAAGAGAATTCTGATCGAGGGAATCGAATATCTGGGATGCACATTATCTAAGCAAGTTGTGAAGCCAAAAATAGATTTATTGGAATCCATCAGGAAAGCCCCCTACCCCTAGGAGAAAGATTAACTAAGATCATTCAAAGGGTTGATTGGATACTACTCCATGGGCCAGTTGTAGGTAAATCTCATTTACCGATTCATAAATACCGAATTTTACTGATCCGGTATTTATGAATCTGTAAATGAGATGTAGGTAAAAATTCGGTATTTTTTACCGAATCGGTAAGATTCGGTATTTACCGATTCGGTAAATACCGAATCGGTATTTGCTATTGAATCCTATGGGCCTTGAAGCCCATAGGATTCAATAGCAAATACCGATTCGGTATTTACCAAATCGGTAAAAATACCGAATTGCTAAGGGGGACAGGGTGTCACTTTGACACCCTGTTGCACCCCTGTAACTGGCTTTTGCGCCATGTGGCACACATACATGCCCTTAGGGCATGTCTGTGTGCCACATGGCACAGGTGTACATGCACAGATGTGCATGTACACAAGAATTCGTAATTTACCATGCAATTGTATTGCATGGTAAGTACCGAATTCTAAAGGCCATGTAGCACTGTTAGAAGTGCTACCTACATCACAAAATACATTTTCGGTATTTTTACCGAATGGTAAATTTACCGATTCGGTAAAATGTACAGACTCAGTAAATTTACCAATTCTGTAATTTTACAGATTCGGTAAAATAACCGATTCGGTAAAATTACCGAAAATGTACGTTTTTTTGGCCCCTACATCTCCATAGCCCTTTACCGGTCAGAAACGGCCGAAAATCGTTATTTTCGGCAGTTTCCGACCGGTAAAGGGCTACCTACATCTGGCCCCAAATGTATTAAGAATTCTGCTGATAAAACTGATTGTTTGAGAAAGTTATTAGGAAAAGGATCCCGTTTCTGGTGGGAGGAGGAATAGAAATTTGCATTTCAAAATTTAAAAAAGGAAACATGCGAAGCAAAAGTATTGGTCCATTTGATGTTGACTGTAAAAACATTATTTCGGTGGATGCATGGGTAAGCTTTTTAGGGGTGATTTTATCCCAGATCCATGCAGATAATTAAAAAAAAATTGCATTTGCTTAGCGATTCCTCAAACAGAGTGAAAGAAATTATTCAGTAATTGAGAAGGAGACCTTGGCAGCTGTTTGAGATGTTGAGTACTTCAGGACCTATGTTTAGGCCATAAAATAAAGCTCTGCATGGACCAAAAAACTTTGGTGAGGATACTACTGCCAAATGGTACAGGTAAAGGAACAGCATGATTTGCTTGATTAGCTTCAAAATTGCAAGAATACCAGTATTGTATTGAATAAATTCCAGGTTGGCTTAAAATCCAGGCAGATTCCTTGTCCCATTTATATTTGGAGTGGCAGGAAACAGACAAAGACATGTACCAATGTTTGAGAAAGAAGGTGCCATTGCAAGTGGCAATGATGTGGGGGAGTGTACCCAATGAGCTGTATCACAGGAAGAATGGCACAGTGTAATGGATGGTGATGTTGTCTTGAAGGAGGTGATGATGTTAATTTCAAGAGGTGGGAAGGAGAGAAGGCACAGTGAGTGTTTCTGGTAGGACATTTGCAACATTTGCAAGAATTTCTAGAGTTGCTGTCAGTGACTGCAAAGGATATGGGGATGAGGGGGGATAATCTTTGGTCCTCCAGAAAATCTGAAATTCAGGCTATTTAAATTAGTGCACAAAGGACAATTAGTTCAGAAAAAAGCAATGAGAGAATGTTTGGCGGCCTGTTATGGATGGTAATGTGGATGGTTGGGTTGAAAGGTGCGTGGAATGTAAGTGAGGTGAGAAGAGGTTGAAGGTTGGTAAACTGACCACTTTTTGAGAGATTTTGGAGCTCAGGAAGGCATGGAGCAGTACATGCATGGATTTTATTGGTCCTCTGGGTGATGTTGGTGGGGATTTTAAATTTGCACTGCTCATGGTAGACATCCACTCTCAATGGTTGATCATAACATTTCTTAGGGAAATTACCACTAGGACTACCACTACCACTGCAAAAATAAAAGAGGAAAACAAGAGATATACGATTTGTTACTTGTTTATTTATTCTCTGTTGAAGCTCAGGATACACAATGCATTTATGTTTCTAAGGTTTTGACTTGATCATGCCTTATTGGTTGTAGATGGATGGCCTAAACCTTATCCTTTGAGCTTTCTGTATTATTCGTATTACTCTTAACGTCACAATAACCCAGCACAACTACCACCCAGCCATCTTTTCCTGTTCTGATGTTTTCCTTTGAGACTTATAATGGATAATGGTACACACTTTTCCATCTGAGGAGATGGAGAACTTCCTAAAATCTGGTAGTATACTTCATTCTTGACATTTCTTGTGCAGTCCACAAGCAAATAGTATAGTTGAGAGATGTAATCGCATGGTAAAGGGGGTCATTCAAATGGTGTTGATTAGTAGGAAAGAAGTCCATACCATGTTTAGAAATTTGGTGTGGGCGTATCACACTACCAAAAAAGGTACTACAGGAATGATACCTTTTGAATTGATGAGAGGAAGGAAGGCTGGCACAAAGATGTGTCCTGCTTGGATGTCCTTGTTGATGCCAGATGAAGGAGTAGCAGGACTATTTCCGTAGGCATTCCACCCCAAAGCGTTATACACGGCGGACGAAGATCGGGGAAGGTGGCGGTGTTTTCTGCTTTCTGCAGTTGTTTATTATTGGAAGCACTGTCTCAATAATTTTTAAGCTGTATCGAGTGATTTTAACAATTATTCTAACTGAGTAATAACTCTCTGCGCTGAAGTGACGGTTCCTCAAAATATTTGCAGGTGCCCTGCCAGCATGAAGAAAGGTTTATAATAGCCCAACGGTCTAGCTCTGAGTAGTGGACCCTGCTGTTTCACTGACTAAGGTACTGAGCTCACCGAGTACCAAGTGGCAATATCGGTCCGGAGGCATTCAAGAGCCCTGGGAATACAGACTATTAATACTGTGATTGGGACATATGTAATTTCCTGAAGAAGGTGACGGCCGCTCATTTATAGGCCCACTGAAATGCGTTGATGCTTTGTGAAGAGGATACTATCTAAAATTTGTTGTGACAATTGTATTGTATGATTAGGATGAATTTTTACCCATTGTGGATACGATTGAATACTGACTTGATTTAGTAGTTCCCTCTAGAATCAGGAACTATTGTTCTTTCACTCTTTGCTCCCATTTTACAATGAATGTTATTGTTCTATGTAACCAATATCTTGGCTTTTAACTCTGATGTTTTATTTAGCTATGTATTATGTTTTTAGCTTTATTCAATTGAATTATATTTGATATATGTATTTTATTAACATTGATTGTAATTTCTAGTGTAGATATTTGTCGATCATATCCTTTATGTCCTTTCTCTCGGTACTGGTGTGAGGTAGTGTGCAAGTATTGTATGGTTAATATACTAGCAGCCATAGGGGCACTTTTTTCGTGACTGAAAGAGCAGCTTTGTTGCCAGGAAGGAAAGATTTGGAAACCAACATTAAAATGGGTAGTTTGGTGAAAATAACTTCTGGATGATTGGAAGAGGGTCTAATGAGGTTCTCTGGGCAATGCAAGCATAGGGAGGTGCATGAATTTTATGTGGTGTTAGAAAGTGGAGATACATTGAATAAAAGAAGGGTTGCCTTCTGTGGTAAGACTGAGAATAATGTGACCAGTGCAGTAGTTTTTTACTCATGAATGATGAGGTGTTGGGAAGAGACAGTGTTGCGGAAATAGCTCAGAGAAGTGTTGAGACAGGAAGAGGTGGAGGGTACAACAACGAACAGCAGGGTGTTGCTTTAAACATCCAACGGAGGGCAAGAGTATTGAGATATTGAAGACCTCCAGAGTACCTACCGGATTATGTAGGAAAGAGTTTCCCATTTTCCCAGTGTTCTTTAATATTGTGTAGTATGGTTTTGCAATCTCTGACCCTTGTTCTTATTTTAGTTTGGTTTCCAGGTTTATTGTATTTTATTTCCTTTGAGTGTTATATGGTTTTTATAAGGGAGAGCGATTTGTTATGACTTAATGTTTAATTCTAAGCATGCTTTGCATGCTGAGAATTCTCATAAGGAGTGTGCTGATATCTGTGGGGTTCTAGACTTGGCAGTAAGCTCCATTGTTATGCTGTTGTTAAAAATAAATGTATGTCTACTTACCGTTGAGTGGACTTCACAAAATTCCCTAATTCTGAGAAGAATCCTGAACCAGATGAACTGCTCATGCTGGAACCTGGGAACATTAAGGCTCTGCCAATGAGACATCAACCATCTCACATTGTGGAAGCCACTGGATGGTGGCAGTGTGGGCGTGAGGTCATGAGGAGTAGAGCTTTTGCAGCTTATCCCCTCCCTGGAGCGGAGATGGAGCAGCAAGGCCTTAGGTGAAAGCAACTTTTAGTTTTGTGGGGAAACCAGCGAGACATTAAGGGTCTTTCCTGCCTCAAGATAGCCAAAATAGCATTACCAGAGCAGTGTCCATCACCAGTGACAAGAGGAGGAATGAAGAATTTAAAGCCAACCGCAAGACCAAAAACGAATCAAGGGCTGAAGCACTTACCACAAAGCTCCAGACAGTTTACCACTCTCAATATTACCCATGAGTAGTGCAGGACTATGGCACAAGGCAGATGACTTCAGTAACCCATCCACTATAGCACTCTCACTCTCAAGGCCCCAATTCTCTACCTCCTACCCAAACCAGAATCAGAGATGGCAAGCTACTTGTCAGTCATCAAAGCACACAGGGTTTCTGAATGTCCCAAGCCTGCTACTGGTAGTGGAGCAGCACAGAACAGGCAAGCACCAATAATTTACTTACATTTCACAATCTCTTCCTTGGAAAAATTGAAGATTTGTGTATGCCATCTCAAGCCAAACTTTAATTTAAGGCCAAGCCTAGAATGTAGACATTGTACGCATTTCTGTTATGTTATTGATTCTTTTTCATTATATGTGTTTTAGTCTGTTAATTTGCACATTAAAGTTGCAATTGTGTGTGCCATTCTGGACTTGTTTTGGATCATGGATATTAAACTAGGTCCAGGAAGTCCAGATCCTTGGCAGATTTGTAAGCATGCATACAAGATACAATGAATCTCAAAGGATCTCAAACACATTGTCAGCACATACTTAGTAAGTTATTATCCTGAAAACCTGACACGGATTCAGTCCTCCTCAGCTTATGATGCAGATGGAGCAGGGGAAACAAAGTATTTGTTGTACCCCTTGGAAGTTAATGACCTCATAACTTTAATGATACTAACTGTTTGAGCGCATGTATTAATCAACAAATGCACCTTTATTAAACAGAACACATGGGCAACTTGCTGGAATTTCAAATTCTAATTCATTTACATACGTAAACTAAAATAATATTAGAAATGTGATTTGCGTAGTAAAAGGAGTAAATTGCATGATTTGTGTTGTGTAGGAAATTGTACTATGGCAAAGAGTGCAGATGGTAAGTGAAATGGCTTTACATGTCACTTCTGCTAGGTAATACCTAACACGGGTATTTGAATGGTGGGTGGTAAACAGAAAGGCTTATTTTCTATGTCTATTTTTGTTGCGTTTGTTCTTATATTAGTTTCATTTGGGCCTGCTAGGCTGCGCTTCTAAAATGGCCGTCGGAAACGGATAAGGTAACGTGTGCAGAATAAAATGGCCCCGCGCATTAACAGAGTGAATGCTCTAGTCACGTGTATGCGGCCTGTGCCCGGAGTGAGAGATGTCAAGGCCAGCCTGACCTGCAGCAAGAGTCGTGCCAAGAGTTCAGCATGAATACATGGGAACGGATGGAAGAATCAAACTACAGAGGATGAACTCATGTGTGACAATCAGAGTTTGCTACAAAATACATTAACAAGTTGAATTACCTTTGGACATTGTGGATCATGAGAACTATTGTATGCGTTATTGTCTGCAAACCAGTTCAAACAAGGAGGGCTATGAGGTGACCATCACCATTCTGCCAATGGACCAATTAGCGAGATTTCTGCCCCTAAAGATTGCAACTTTGAGTGTAGCGAGCCGGAGAATAGGGTATAAAAGAGTCTTCTCTTAAGTTGTGGGTTTGTTGCTGCTGTTTTTCCTATCCTGATGCTGCAAGAGACTCTGTCATTCTGGACTTTTTGAACTTTGACTGGGGAAGGAACAAGATCGTTGCAGGAGTTGCCCCGGGAGGAGATTGCGTCCGAGGAGGTTAGTGGGACAGTCAGCTTCATTGGCTTTTCCAGTAAGAGAAAAAGAACCAACAGTAGTAGAATGTCCAATGAGAGAAATTCCAGGAGGAGGTTGTGAATACGTACCATGATCCAGACAAGATATATTGTCATTTACAAATGATTTTCCAAGATTGAGAAAAAAGCCTGTAGAATAGTATACACAGGTAGAAAGGTTTGTAAAGGTTTTAAAAGTGTTGTGGGAAGATCTGGATGGATTGTTTGAGATTGTTGTTCCTGCTGATTTGTTGACAAAATGTAAAATTACAATTGACTGGCCAAAGGAAGAATATCCCACAAATTCAGAAGTGATGAAAAAGTATGATCACATTCCTGAAAAATAAAATTCCACCGAAAGAAACAGACTGGGTAAAGATTGATAGAACAACTCAGGAAAATAAGAAGTCTGTGCATGCTTATTATGAAAGGTTGCTCTTGGTTTTTAAACAGTATAGTGGATACGAGAATTTGAGTGAAAAATATATGAGTCATTTTGTGTATCGATTTGTGTATGGTTTGAAACCTGAGATAAGTGAAATGATTAAGCAGCATATGTTATGTTGGCGGACTTGCACAATAGATGAGGTACTACGGTATGCAAAATATTGCAGCGATGATATTGAGGCAAGACAGCGTAAACTCAAGGAAAAGCAATGTGGGCATAAGTAAAGGTTGCAGAACAGCAAGAAGCTCAGATGAATAATCAATCTAGTGGCGCAGGACAAACCAAGTTCAGACTTAATATTGGTAAGGGTAAAGGTCAGATGAGTATGGAAGAAGCCAAAAAGAAATGGGCTTGTCATAATTGCGGAATATAAGGGCACTGGAGGAACAAGTGTAAATTACCTCCGAGAGTTAACACAGAGAATCAACCATTGAATCCACAGGTGCAGAATGAGGTGAGTTACCAACAGCCACAACAGTAGCAGGTAGTTATTCAACAGTGTCAGGTGCCGAAACCACCTCTTCCAGAGAGTGTAAATCCTCAAAGATACAGTACAGAGGCAGGATTCTACGGAGGAGAGCAGATAACAAAATTGCTGCACGCAGCTTCTGTTTCACAATATTGGTTACGGCAAGATGGAGATGAATCGGAAGAAAGTTTATGACGGTGCCTAGGAGAGGAAGAGGAGTGCGTGCTTGGCGCAACTCTAGAGGTAGATCAGTCAGGTCCATTTGTTGATGGAAAAGTCAATGGTATAAATGTTACTTTCCTTGTGTACACTGGTGCTACCCGTTGTACTGTTAGATCAGTGGAAATTTCAAACCTTCCTCTCTCAGGAGAGTACATCCAAGTTGTAGGTGTTTCAAACAGCCAAATTAAAACCCCTCTTACAAAACCAGTAGAAGTGGAAATTGGCCCATTCACAGATATGCAACGCTTTGTGGTGTGTAACTGTAGTCCTTTAAATGTATTAGGACGCGATCTGCTTTGCAAAATGAATTGTACCATCTATTGTACTCCAGATAGTATTGCTTTCCAGACACCAGATCATGATGTTCTGTATAGAATGACAATGGAAGAACTAGAACCAGGAATGTATGATATGTTTCCTGTGTTCGATGCAAAGAAAATCCCTACTGAATTGAAAGGAACAGTTAGGTCTGATGTATGGGATTTCACAGGTGAAGATATTGGACTAATGAGACAAGTGGGTCCTATACAAATTACTGTAAAAGAAGAACGAATTACCCAAATACCCTTTACTACAAACTGACGCCAGAAAGTATTGCAGGAATAACACCAGTAATTAGTAAGATGATTGAACATGGAATTTTGAGAGAAATAATAAGCAGTCCATGTAATTCTCCTATAATGGGATTGCAAAAAGCCTAATGGAACATATAGGATAGTACAGGATTTGAGAAAAGTGAATACAATTGTTATTCCTTGCTGCCCAATTGTGCCAAACCCTGCTGTAATACTGTATTAAATCCCTCATGATGCAGAATGGTACACAGTTATTGATCTGTGCCATGCGTTCGTTTCTATTACATTACACCCTGGCAGCCAGCCATTATTTGCGTTTCGGTTTGGAGAGCGTATCTTGGCATGATGTCAAATTCCTCAAGGGTATACTGAAAGTCCTTCTACTTTTAATCAAATTCTGAAGAAATCCTTAGAAAGATTGAAAATGCCTGAAAAATCTGTGCTGGTCCAATATATTGATGACATATTAGTGGCATCAAAGACCAGAGAAGCATGTGTTACGGACACAATTGCTTTACTGAATCATTTGGCAGAAGGAGGACACAAGGTGTCCACATCAAAGCTACAGTTTTGTCAACAAGAAGTAAGGTATTTAGGTCATAAGATTGAAAAAGGGGTGAGAAACGTAACAACAGAAAGAATCAGGATTATTAAAGGAATGAGAACCCCAATGACACGACCACTCAGGGAGGAGTGGAAGGAGGCAAGATGGCGGCTGCTTAGTTGTGGCTGTAACGGCGGTGCAGTGAGGGTGATAACCGAAGGAGCTCAATGGAAACTCAGTCCTAGCCGAGGGCCCACTTACTGTATGTAGAGGATCTTGAAGTAAGTGGAGCAGCAATCAGGGATTTCCCAGATGCATGCTGACTGCGCTGTCCTTCCGCGGATCAGCAGTTCGTATACTACGAGAACTAACGGCCGTGCTATCGGCTCTCTCTCCCAGCCTGAGACGCCGCGGTTTCTTCGGAGGGCGGAGTTTGGCGCGAAGACTGCCGCTGCAAAGAAGTTCAGAGCCCAGGGCAGAACACTTGAACAGGAAGCCGTTTGGGTGTCCGTGCTCGTCCAGTTTGCAGAAGGGAGCATTTAGGGAAACTATGGCCCCAAAACTAAATCAAGCCTCTAAAGCCGCCACAAAAAAGAAAAACCAGCGAGAGGAGGGCACAGTTAAAGTGACAGGAGCACAAACACCGATACCGAATAATCCCAAAGAAAAACAATAGCCTGTGACCCGGAAGGCTACAGTTTTGATAGCCGAGATGCTCACAAAAGCCGGTAAGGAGAAGGTGGCGGAGGCAGCAGGGGGTGTGCCTGTGTTGGCAGAATTGACTGTAGATGAGACTGAGGCATCACAGGTACCCCAGGATGTGTACGTTGCCAGCGGGACTATCCCCCCAGAAACTGAGGTTTTGCAGGCTGAAGCAGCTGCGCAGAGCAAGGTGGAGGTGCCAAAGGGGTCTAAGGAAGGAATTTCCCCTGGGGGCTCCGCTGTAGGATTGGAAGAGACGGCTGGGGTGACATTCGATTCCCAAATACACGCACAGGCACAGGCACAGGGTGATAGCGATGCCATCGATGCTGTCGGAAGGGAAGAACCAGCTATACTGGACCAGGGAGACGTCGGTGAGGTCATGGGTGCTGGGGACGGGGCACAAAGTGAAGCCTTTTTCTCGGCCTCTGACTGTGTGGAATGGTCTGAGGAGGAGGAAGATGGTAATTGCAGTTCCCTCGGGGATTCGGAGAGTGAACCGGAGATGGAGCACCCTGCAACTGCACTAAAAGTATCAGTAGCTGCGGGGAAGGGCCAGAAAGACCCCCGGTGCGAACTTAGCTGGGACCATTCTGCCTCATTACCTCTACAGGGCAGCCCGGGTATTGAGAGGGCACAAATGTCCCTATTAGAGACAATCCATCAGGAGATCATTGCCCACAGGAAAGAGACACGTCAGGAAAACCGTAAATCACAAGCGGCAATGAGGAAAACGAGGAGCGTGGTTAGGAAGCTGTCCAAGGCATGTGTAAACACCGGGGACAGAGTCTCAAATCTGGAGGACAGGAATGTCTCAACGGAAGCGGAGGTGGTGGAGGCAGTAGCCAAGGTTAATGCACAAAGCTCCCAGGTTGTAGACATACAATGGAAGCTTGAGGAGATGGAGAACAGGCTCCACAGGAACAACCTAAGGGTTCTGGGAATCCCGGAGGGATCAGAAGGGTCTGATATCAGTGCATTTTCCATCAAGCTCTTTGAACAGGCATTCCCCGAGTTGGCGAGCTGGAATTGGTCCATTGAGCTGCAGAGAGTTCATTGTATCCCTTTTAAGGTCAAAAGGAATACGAAGGAAGGGGACAAACCCAGGACGATTTTGATCTTCTTAGGAAACTTTATTTTGCGACAGGCTATCTCTGATTTAGCAAGGCCTAATGCTAAACGGGGATGTGATGGGTTTTCATTTTTCGTGCGGCCGGATTTCTGCCACACGACGGTAGAAAGACGTTGGCGTTTAAGAGGTCTGATCAAGCCCTTCCAGGACAAAAAGATGCAGGCATTTCTAATTAACCCGGCGCAGTTGAAGATTATCAACGAAGGGAGGACATTGTTCTTCTTATCTGAGATCAAAGCGAAGGAATATTTGGACTCTGTTGGAAGCTAGGGGGATTGTTGCTCCCAAGATTATGGAACGGACTGTTGGCTATCAGCTGATTGTGAATTTGTGTATGACTTTTTGTTGACTTGCAATCTTTTGAGCTCCAAATTTTTGAAATTCGTTGGGTGTATTGGTATAGTAAGTTCTCACCGCACGTACCGTGCTCCATCACACGCACAGACCAGGTCTGAGCGCCTCACAGAGTAGGGTGGCGGGGGGGTTGGGTGTCAGGGGTGCGGGGGGTAGGGGGGTTGGCCTTTTGGGGTGGGGAAGGGTGGGGAGGGGGGGTTGGAGTGAAAAATGGAAAAAGGAGGGAATGGTGCAATATTGGTCGAGGACAAAAAGAGTTAACGAATATAAAAATATTTGAGCAGTTTCTTATTGTAGGTGGCCTTGTTCAATTAAATGATGAACATTAGAATTTGCACAATGAATGTGGGGGGCTTGAACGACTGGAAGAAAAGGCAGAGATTAGCATATGTGGTGAAGCACAACAGAATAGATGTCCTCTGTCTTCAGGAGACCCATCTCCCTTGGGCTAAGAAAAATCTGTTGTTCTTAAAAGGCTTTGAGCTGGTGGCATGCTCAACACAATGCTCAACTATCAGGGGAGTTGCCATTTTAGTAAGAACAGCTTTGGGAAAGGCCAGGAAAGTAAAAATGGATAGTAATGGTAGATGGGTGATAGCTGAAATAGATCTGGGTTTTACAATTTGTGGGATATATGGCTCGAATGATGATGCTCCTGAAATTTTTTATTTCCTAGATGTAGAGCTAGCTAATTGGCCTACCCCCTTAGTAGTTGCTGGAGATCTAAATATTTCTTCTGACTGGGGTAATGGAATATCCGATGTGGGGTGGAAACCCAGAGTTTTCAGATCAGTTCAGGCTCTTATTAGCTCGCACGGGCTGCAGGATGTATGGCAAACTAAAGAACCCCAGAATCCGGGTTTTACGTACTTCTCAAACCCTGCTCAGAAGTACTCAAAACTATACTACTTTTTTATTTCCTCTTCAGAAATAGGGAAAGCTGAGATTATTAAACTCCCAAGAGCAATCTCAGACCATAACCTGTTGCTGCTAATATATGATCTGGGAAGGGTGGAAAGGTCAAAGTCACATTGGACATTTGAAAGTAGATTGTTGGCAGACAACAGGTTTGTGGATCATTTGAATAAATGGGTGGGAGAATTTTTTGCAGCAAATAGGTATAGCAAGTCACGGAATGGGTTGTGGGAGGCCTTTAAAGCCTCTTTAAGGGGTGCGACGATTAGCTGTTCTGCCAGGCTTAGAAGAGAGGATAGGGGAGAGGTAGAGAAACTAATGGGCATGCTGGTTACCACGGAGGAACAGCCTATCAGGGACATTGTCTCTGGTGAAGATGGTAAGGAAAGTCATAATGTATTGCTGGCAGTTAAAGCGGCATTGCAGAAGGAGGTAACACAGAAGACAATCAGGGACTTTCAATTTTCAAGGGCAAAAAGATATGAAACAGGGGAGCAAGCTGGTAGAGCTCTTGCCCTTCGGCTAAGGCAGGAAAAATCTAAAAATCTGATTACTCGCATTGAGGAGGATGGAATTGTTTTTACTGAAGTTAAGGATGTACTGAGGGTGTTTGAAATTTTTTATCAAAAACTGTATGATGTGGGGGATACTGAGAGCAACCAGGGGGATGAGTATATGGATAGGGGTCCCTGCTTGGATGATGTAACCAGAGCGGACCTCGATAAAGATATATCGCATGCCGAGGTCCTGGCTGCATTGCGGGAGTTAGCGCCCGGAAAAGCCGCCGGCCCAGACGTGATCCCCTGGAGGTGTACAAAGCAATGGAACGTGAGATTGTCTCATTGTTGGTCGACCTATTCAATGGGATTGCGTACTCAGGGGTGGTCCAGGATTCGTGGAAGGAAACCAATATTATAATCTTCCACAAGAAGGGGAACCAGCAGAGAAACCAGGGTCTTACCGGCCGATATCGTTGATTAATACCGATACAAAGCTCTATTCAATGATCAGGGCTAAGAGGTTGGGCAGGATCATTAGCGGTCTCGTTTCCCCTTGGCAGCATGGGTTTGTTCCTGGGCGGGGCACAACAGATCATACATGCAGAGCTATAACATTATTTGACGCCCAGGATGCCACGGGGGGGAGATCGCCATGATCCTGCACGACGCAGAGAAAGCGTTTGATCGCGTTGTTTGGAGCTTTCTCTGGGGTATATTGGCAGGGGGGGTTTTGGGGAGAAAGTCAGAGCGCTCAAAGCCATGTATGTGGATCCGGCCGCTAGAGTCACAGTTATGGGGGAAAAGTCGGATACATTTAATATAAAGAGAGGGACGCGCCAGGGTTGCCCCTGTTCCCCTATCCTCTTCTCTCTGTATATTGATCCCCTTATCCAGAGAATATTAGAGAGCCCTAGTATCCCTCCTGTGATTTTTAACGGCCATGTCAATAAGATATTAGCATATGCTGATTATCTGTCTGTTTTCACGACGAACCCCCAGCAGGCACTACTGGCTCTGGTACAGATGGCGAAGGTTTTTGGTCAGGGCTCTATGTAAATCCTAAATGAATCTAAAACACAGATAATCTGTTCAAAAAATATTGCGAAATCCGATTCTAGATTTGTGGACTCAGCTGTTTATTTAGGGGTAAAAATCAATGCTTCAGTGGGTAGAATATTAGAAGAGAATTATCCCCCTCTAGTTAAGTCTATAGAGACCGAATTGAAAAGAATAGACGTGCTCCATCTTTCTTTGGTAGGCAGGGTTAATGCTTTAAAAATGTTAATGTTCCCTAGAGTGCTGTATCTCTTTAGGGCTATACCCATTTTTATTGAGGAAAAAATAATGAAACAGCTGGAGTCCGTCTTTATAAGGTTTATATGGCAGTATGGCAAGGTCAGACGATCCACCAGCCTTATGCCATTGCCGAGGGAAAGGGGTGGTATGGCACTCTCAAATCTTAGATTGTACCATTAGTCCTGCCTCCTGATTCAAATGTCTAATCTTTTTCAATTTGATGTCAGACCCGCTGGGGAAAATTCAAACTCATGTACCCAGGGGCCTCCCCCAATCTTTGAAATGCTGTTGGGGGGAAAGCAACTGGCTTATTGCTGTGTGAAGTGGAACGTAGGTTTTATAAGAAGGCCCGTTTTAAGACTTTACACGGGGCTTGATTGGTCTGGAAAGCTATTTTGAATTTTTTTAATGCCCAGAAGGTAAACTCTTATTTACATTTGGAAAACTCATGTCTTCTTCCTCAGTTGAGGGGTGATAGGAATCTCCAGGCTTGGAAGAGAATGGGGGTTAAGACTATTGGAGATGTCATGGAGAGGGATAAGATTATAGGGTTTCAGGACTTGCAAAAGCGGTTTGGCATTCCTGCCAACCAGTGGTTTGTGTACGGACAATTTGCTCGCACCCTAATGGCCCTAAGACCTAAACTGAGGCCTCCGGTAGATATTCCTGTGGTTGAGGCCCTGGTTAGAGGTTGTAGAAAGATTAAAGTGGTTTCCGATCTTCTGGTGGTGAGGATTCAGGACAATATCGGAAGAATGGAAAACACTTGGGCTACTAATCTGGGAAACCCGGATGTTGATCTGGATCTTGCTCTTGGTTTAAATAAAAAGCTTTTTCGGGCCTCTAACCTACGGGCTCAGCCCTATAATACAGTTTTCAATCTGTACCATACTCCGGCCAAATTATTTGCATGGGGTGTCAGGACTGATGATTGCTGCCCGAGGTGTAATTCAGGTCAAGCAGACCTAGTACATATGTTTGTTACCTGTGACCGGCTGGGCCCACTCATGGATGAGATCATGAAATTCTGGGAGGGGCTGCTAGGTCACAAGATCGAGCTATCCTCTACGTTGGTGTTAATCGGTACAGACTCAAAATTGGCTTTGGCAGAAAATGAGGAAGCCCTGGTTTTTATGTTGGTAGCTGTGCTTCGAATCCTGATTTCAGCTGGTTGGAAAGATTCTATCGCACCCTCCTTCCAGATGTGGCTCTCGAGACTCTTGGGCATCCACAATATTGAGTCTTGCTTATATGAACTCAAAGGAGTTAAAAAACGGGAGATGGGAAGACGTTTCTGGGCCCCGGTTATGAAGTGGAGGGAGGCTAGAATTTGATTTGGAACTAGTGTTTTATTAGCATATTTATTTGAATGCAAAGGAATTTTATTCCCACATCCTGAATTGTACATTTATCTATTTATATCTCGAGTGTCATGTCCCTGCTATTGTATTTTTGTAGCAAATTTTAATGCTTGGTTTGTGTCAATTTAATTGTTAAATCCTTGTATTGAATCATAACCTTCAATAAAAAATAAAAAAAAGAGAACCCCAATGACACAAAGAGAGGTGAGAATGTTCCTTGGAATGGTTGGGTATTGCCGACAATGGATAAGTGGATTTTCATTGATTGAAAAACCTTTACAGCAATTGAAAAATAGTGATGTGAAAGATCCGATTGTGTTGGATAAGGAAGAGATGAAAGCCTTTGAGCAACTGAGATCCAGTTTGTGTGAAGCCCGAGCATTCGGAATGCCTGATTATGAGACAGAATTTGAGCTGTACTGTAGTGAAAGACGGATGTGCACTTTCAGTATTAGTGCAAAGGCATGGAAAAATGAGACGACCAATAGCTAACTTTTCATCTGTTTTAGACTCAGTAGCAAAAGCATTGCCTGGATGTCTGACAGCAGTAGCTGCTACTTGTGTGGGTCTAGAACAGAGTGAAGGGACTGTGATGGGATATTCTTTGATAGTATATGTCCCACATTCAGTTGAAATTCTCCTGACCAGAGCAAAGGCACAATTCATTAGGCATAGTCAGCAGACTAGGTATGAAAAAGTGATCTAGGGTGCCGACAATGTCACCATTGTAAGATGCACAAGTGGGAATCCTTTCACCTTACTACCTGATGCAATAAATGCAGACGTCAAAGATGAGAGTGATCATATTTGTTTGAATGTGCTTGAATTTTGCACAAAGTCCCGTCCTGACATCAGAGATGAACCTCTAAAAGAGTAAGATTATGTGATGTTTGTGGATGGATCATGCCTGAGAACAAACAAAGGAGTTTTGAGCTCTGGGTATGCTGTATGTACGGTGGCAACCATGATGGAAGCGGCTTATTTGAGAGGAATACGTTCAGCCCAAGTTGCTGAGCTGATTGCTGTGATTTGAGCTTGCAATCTGTGAAGGAATTTCCGAATTACTGTGTTCACGGATAGCCAGTATGGCTTTGGAGTGGTCCGTGATTTCGGACAGATCTGGTCCCAGGGGGGATTCCTGACGTCTTCAGGGTCTCCTATTAGGAATGGTGAGTTTGTGAATATGTTGCTTGAGACGATACAACTGCCTAAACAGATTGTGGTGGTAAAATGCACTGCTCACAAAAATGGAACTGATTACATTGCAGTAGTTAATACTCTTGATGATGAATTAGCTCAATATTGTGCCAGAAATATGACCTCAATGAATTGGAGGAGGGAAAAAGAACATATTTCATGTCCTTTATTGTTTACTAACCCAGTTGAAATGTGGGAAGAGGTGAAACAATTGCAGGAAGAAGCAAGTGATGAGGAAAAAGATATATGGATAAAAGCAGGCTGTAAACAAGGGCCCAATTTACATAACTAACTTAAGACAAAATCCTAAACTTACTACCATTTTGGTATTCACAGAAGGCACTTACTCATTTTGGTATTCACAGAAGGCACTTACTCATTTCGGTATTCACAGAAGTCATTTAGGAGTCCTAAAGTTAGGGTTCCTAACTATACTACTCCTAAACTGAGAAATATCCTAACTTTAAGACTTTCGGTATTCACAGAAGGCACTTAGGAGTCCTACAGTTAGGAGTCCTAACTTTACTACTCCTAAACTGAGAAAAATCCTAACTGTAAGACTTCCGGTATTCACAGAAGGCATTTAGGAGTCCTACAGTTAGGAGTCCTAACTTTACTACTCTTAAACTGAGAAAAATCCTAACTTTAAGATTTTCGGTATTCACAGAAGGCATTTAGGAGTCCTAAAGTTAGGAGTCCTAACTTTACTACTCCTAAATAGAGAAAAATACTAACTTTCAGACTTTCGGTATTCACAGAAGGCATTTAGGAGTCCTACAGTTAGGAGTCCTAACTTTACTATTCCTAAACTGAGAAAAATCCTAACTAAATTTGTACCTAAACCAGCCTACAATCTTAGCTACGATGAATAGCCCTCAAAAAATTATCTTCTGACCACACGCTGACTGTGAAACCAAGCGAAAAAGGTGGGGGGATTGCAGTCCTGGATAGCCTTGATTATAAGCAACAAATACTCTCCATGCTTAACCATCCTGAACATTATCGCAAGGTGACAACCTATCCATCGGAAAGGATTAAGACTGAGATCTTCAATGTCACAAATGCGGCTCTCCAATGAGGCTCCATATGTAATCAAGAATTCGAATTTTTCAACAAAACTTTTTTCAAAATTCCAGTCTTGTATGGGGTGCCTAAAATGCACAAAAATCAGCTCACCCCTCCCTATCGACCCATTGTATCTACCATTGGGTCGCTTACGGAACCACTTTCCAAATTTGTGGATGTCTGCCTTTCCCCCATCATTTGCCAACTTCCTGCCTACGTGCGGGATACTGGCCATCTTATCACGAAAATTGAAGGTCTTGATTTCAACACTGACACCGACATATTGGTCACTATGGATATCGATGCATTGTACTCGAATATCCCGTAGAAAGGGGCATTGGAGGCCGTCAAAAAAATACTGGACGGATCTGACTGTCCATCAGAAAAACTTTTTGTTTTGGAATGCCTAGCCATTGTCCTTAAAGAAAACTATTTTGAATTTGACAAAGCAACATACCAACAAGTGCTTGGCATTAGTATGGGAGCAGCCTGCGCACCCAATGTAGCCAATGCGAATATGGGAGCATTTGAAGAAAGATTCATCTTCAATGAGTTGCACCTTTTTTCGAAAATGTTTCATTGACAACATCTTTTTTATCTGGAAGGGAGAACAGGAACAGCTCGATGAATTCATTATGTGGATCAATCTTTGTGACTCACATTTGAAATTCACTGCCAACACTAGCTCCACCAGAATAGAGTTTTTAGATGTATGGATACAAATTAACAATCAGCAAATTGAAGTTGTATGACTGTACTATGCTCCTCCGTTTCATTTCAGGAGGTGAATATCTGAATCCTTCAGCTTATCTTATCAACCAGACTGGTCAGAAGCATTTTGGACCAAACAGAAATCATATTTGAATTCTCTTAACCTGCGACTATATCCTCAATAGGTATAGCATTACTTCCAAAACTGGTTGTGACATCTCCACAAAGTTTTGTCTTGCTAAGACCTGTTTACCCTATGTAGTGTACATTAAGTTTGGATTTAGCACTGTCTCAGGTATATTAGTCTATATGCTTTCTTTTGTTATCAGATGGTAGGAATTCTGGTGCCTGCCAGCCATCTCCCTCAGAACATTGTGTACATTTGAAAGTGTCTCCGGTTATAGGGGTGTCCCAAAGATTGGTCAGCTACAGCATACTTAGAGGTGTGTATTTTAAACACTTTGGGTTTAGAGGTAATCTTAGATGCATTCTCCTTAAGGCGTCTCACTTTGGGATTCTCACACCAAGATCCCCCATTTTTTCCCTCCCCCCCCTTTTTCTTGCTAGCATGAATAATGTAAGCAACCATGTTGTGATTATGTATTTTGAATACTGCCTTGTCTCTGTTTGTGACCTGGTACTGCAGTTCTTTGTTTTTAGATTTTTTTTTATCTTTTTCTCCCTTTTTCACCAACAGATTTGCTTTGTCAGCCCACAATTGAGACTGTGAACCGATTCTTACACCTATCATATGCTATGAATTTGGATCTCACATGACCGTATATATCCATGGATTAGATACATGCGCCCTGATGAAGGATCTTCTAAAATAACTTTGTGTTTCCGAAACGCGCGTCAGCGCTTTTCCCCACTGCATGACGTTTTTGATGTTTTGAATGAGTGTGAATATTTGGTCTGTCTGATAGAGAGCTTGTGGATGAGTGATAGAATGAAAGAATGATGTGTCATGTTTTTATTGTTCTAATTGTATTTGGGCTGATGTTTATTGATGGCTTCGTTATCTAAAGAATTTTTGTATATCAGAAGCTGACCTTTATTAATTATGGTCTAAATAATTTTATCACAAATGATCAACTAAAAATAAATTTACTAAAATATTTCAGCCTTTCTGTGGGTGTTCTTGGTTGATTCTCATTGTTTGATTCTCTATCCTTTGGGGAAGTTCCCTTTCATTTTTATCTAGTATTTTCTCCCTGGTGGGTTGCTCCCCTTGCCTTTGGCTTATTAGGTTTACAGGGTCCCTCTTTCATATATTTTGCAAGCTTTGGGGAAATTCCTCCCGAAATTATAAAAACAACTCAAGAAAATTCAGATTCAGACAGAGAGGTTGAGGAAATTGCGGAAGAAAAACAAGGAGAATTTAATTCAGAATTACAACCAGAAGAAACCCAAGGAGATTCAAATTCAGACAAAGAGACAGAGATCATAAAGTTCAGAGTTAAAGAAAGTGAAATGAGATCTGAAACTGAATCTAAAGAAAGTGAAGAAGAAATAAGGCAAAGAATAGGACCAAGAAAAAGAACTTGGAGAGCGGAACGAGTAGAAAAGGAAAATGAACTGAAAAGGCCAAGAAAAGGAGACATTTGGCCCTACGAAACTAAAAGACTGAGATATAAAATAGTAATCTTGAACAAAGACAAAGCAGAACACGTGAATGAAATAACAAGTCATAGAACACAGAGAAAATCAAATAAAGGACAATTACAGAGACTCAAAACAGTGAAAAGACTAACCTGAAATATAAATCACCTGAATGGGTATACATAGCACTGCCTGACATTAAATAGATGGATAGCAGTCATGAAAACCCAGACAAAGACTGTGAACAAGAGGGTGAGAATGAACCGTGTCCATCCTAAAGAGAAGAAAAGAAAACCAGACTAGACACACTAATTGATAAAGACAAAGAACATTTCTGAAAGACCAAAAAGCACGCTAAAAGCATTTGGCTCTAGTCAACAATAAAAGAAAGGGTAAAACTGCAAGGGTCATTCGGAGGTGTGGAGATATACATTTTCCTGTACATATTTTAGATTATAGTTCACCATGGTAGACCCTGAGACTAGAGGACCTAGATGTGAGTTTTTCCGTAGATGGTGTTTCTATTGTACAGGTTTACTGATGCATATTTGGTTCATTTTAGCAATAATAATTCCACTTAGATTAGTTGGAGAAAATACATCTGAAGTCATCTGTGACACGAATAGGGACAACAAATCTAACATAAAGAACACCGCAACACTGATAGATGATATTGAACTTCATAGAGACCAGTCAATAACTGATTTTTCCAAGAATGTTTTTACAAAACTATTGTACGAATATGTAGAAACAATGAATGTTAGAGATTGTTATGTATGTATGCAGTTACTTGCGTCTGTGACAGAAGGTGTAACGTATCATCACCTTACTTTGACGTATGGAATAACTTGTAGTGTTTTAGCCAGCTTATTTTATAAAACAGGTAAATTAAAATTTTATAACACTGACATAGATGCTGTTTTTGCTAAAGTTTCCTTAGTCCCCGAACTAAATAAGGTAAAACTTGCTCAGATTTTTGGAGATTTTTTTCTTGGAAACAAAAGAATTAACATTAGATTATGCATTAGATACAATCTTACTTGTAGATTAAGGAAGGAAGAAAAAGTCTTTTTAGACATGGTAGAAGACAGAAGGGTTCAGTTTCTAAGAAAACCAACCAGAGAGAAGATGAAAACCCCACCCTGGGTTTTTGAGGAAGGAAGTTATGACAAAGTGTTGTGTGGCATTTAGAGCTCCGAGTGAATTTTCCCGATTCGTGCCCTTATATAGGTACAATTCACATTGCCCTAATATATGCATTGAAAATAAAGCCCTTATTTACACATGGCCCATGCAGAACAAATGCAGGCATGGCTACTTCCACCCGTACCAAACGTTACACCGATTTCTTGGAAAATCAGCTTAAGCAGTTAGGGAACTTCTCCTTCCTTGAACATTGATTTGTCCAGGAACTCATGTACTTTGCAAAGAACGACTATTCCCTAGGGGTTCTTTCCTGACGTTATTATGCCTGACTTTACGTCAAACTATGGCATTCCTAGATACCTTTAAGGTATAAATATACCTTCACTTGCTCTAGCATGACACAGTGATTAGGAGCAGTTCGACTATCTACTTGCCCGACGCAGCTCGCTACAGCAAGTGCCGAAGGAAGCCGACCCTCCAGCTTATGCACTGATCAAGAGGCTGCCTTTCTCTCGCCGAGAATACAGCTCCAGTGTTTCTAAGCTCCCCTTGCGGGGTGTTGGGAAATCGAGTCCCGAGACAAAGAAACCAGACCTCCTTCATTCTAATTGAGGTATGGAGCTGATTAGAACCTAGAGAAATCTTGGATAGATCCTTGGCAAAAACAACTAATACCTATGCTACACAATACTTACTTCTTCCCTCGTAGTAGACTTAGGTTAGGTACATTGGGGTAGGCGTACTTAGAAGCCCAGTTGAGTATTTTAGTCAATGTTATTTATGTATGTATTTTTATATGGCTTAGAAACCATACAATGCTTTAACAGTATTATTTTGTAATACTATACTCGCTGTACGCATTATACTTTGCAGTCTGCATAACGATTGTAGCTGTTCACTTCTCTTGCATGAGAAAGAAGGCTGTTCAATAAACCCTTTTTATTGAAAATGCCCGTCTCTCTATTTCTCTGCAAACTCTGTTGAAACGAAGCATGCATGATTGACTGAGTGAAATACTTATCTATTGTTTCCACAACTCTAGCAATATATATTACTTATTCTTGGGAAACAAAGATTTCATTTTTATGCGGTTGTCCGAAAGTAATACCTTCTTGTGAATTCGAGAAAGTTTCTAGTGACCTCTGAGCTAGCTGGCATACACTATTAAGTTTAATATATTCGATAGAGATCCAGTCGACCTCAGACCTACGTCTAATCTATAGGATATGTTATTCTAATGCGCAGACCCTATTGGGAATATAGGAACTACACTACATGGCGCCCAACGTTTGGTAAGGTACTAATTTAACGCTAGATACTAAAGTAACTCAGTCGTGCTTTTCTTAGAGGCCCCTTTTTTCCCATAAATACTCCAATAGACGTCTGGAGTGGGTAAAAGGATCAAATATCCGCCAAAACTGAGTAGGACGAAAATCCTATGTATTCGTTTTTGGTTTGTTTAACTTTGAAGGATACAGTGTTCCAAAATATTGTGCACCTTATCTTTGTTTCCTTGAAACTTGCTCTGCAAAGTTACAGTCAACAAAATGAGTGACCCCGAGAAAGGTGGCGCTACAGGCAATAATGCCGTAGCAGGCTTTGACGTTACAGGTTTCCAAGAGACCGATGCGGATGCTATAATCATCCCAGAATATTTAAGGAAAGTCATCACTATAAAACTTATTACAAATGGCCTATCATCAAGGGGTGGTAGGGTAATTTTTGTAAAAGAGGCACATGAAGATCATCAGACAGAGGCATTCTATTCATGGATTATCTTCCCTGAAGCAAATCCATTGACACATGTGTTCTACTTTTACAAAGAAGAGGAACATCCACCGGAATACATTCCTTTCGAGGATATTGAAATTCCACTAAATTACCAAGAGCATGTGCTCTGGTTTAAAGGCACCCTACAACATCAAAGTCACATTACCAGGCTCGGTCCACTAGGTAGACCAGGAACAACATGGCTGGTATTAGCCAGCTATACACCACATCCTGCCATTGAAGACATGTCAGATGCAGAACTTTTAGTTCAACTAAAACAACTAATAAAAATCCATAGACAATTGGTTCAATAAGTCATGCGGACTAACAGTCCAACCTCCTATAAGGATTCCCAACACACCCCTTACCAGGGGAACAGAAATAAAATCACACCTCCGACTATACAATCAGTCATTGGTAAATTACCTGCAAAAAGGGAACAAATTCTATTCTGGATAGCTCAAAAAATTACTCAAATCAAGGCAGTATTTCCTGATACTACCCCTCATGAGAAACACAGAATTATAACAATCTGTTTACCAATGGGGATTGCACCACACCTGGAGGACTGCGACACTTCGGGTACAGTCTTTGCTGTGATCTACACCAAAACACTTGGTGTTCCGTCTATGGCGGTAATATCAGACGTCCTGAAACAGATTTAAAATGAATACGGGGTAGAACCTGCTTTAAATCTGGGTATGAAATATTGAAAGATTTCAAACAGGTCTCAACAATAATATTAGCTAATAGTAAAGGTGAATCAGCATCCATGGCAATCCTCCAAAAGCTAAGAGAAGTTGATATAACTGAGCAACCACAAGAACTAGCCAGAATAATTGAAAAATCCTATGAAGAACTAGGTAGAGACTGTTTGGGTGGTAAACCAGTGAAACCCCAGCTGACTGAAAGTCCTCAATAGGTCTTTATTAAAAACACTCTCACTCTTCCTAAAAAGAAGTGGGAGAAAACTAAACAAACTTCTAAAGAGAAGTGTTCTCAATCCAGGGGTATATATCAAGATACTGATACACGTTCCTCTCTTACCTTTCAGACTTCATCACAGAAATCCGAAAGAAGAGGATGGTCAGAACAAAAGGAAGAACGCGTGCAGTCCAAAGACGATCAACACGTTCCAAAAAATAAGAAAATTGAATTCACCAAAAAGAAGGTAGCAGGTCTAAAAATCAGACATGCCAAGGATCTTGAGCACACAACTCAAGAATGGGGAGTGGGCTCAGACAATGTTGGACAGCGCAGCAGAAGTAACCGTAGCTCGCAAGATCTTGAAGGATCATCTGGAGACAGTGGACTTGAATGAGTACATCCAAGTTGAAACTGCTGATACCAGGGTTAGTGTCCCACACAAGTTATAAGAAATAACACTCCGAATGGAGGGGGATATAACTAGAAAAATAAAAGCACTCTTTTGGGAGAAACTCTCTAAGGGTTATGACATTCTTTTAGCTGAACAAGACTGGCCACCTGAATTTGTCAAGGAGTGCCCACATGGCAAATACATCATTATAGTGTATACAAAATAATAATTTGCACACCTCTCTTAAATCACTTTTAAACTATAATATTGACAATTACATCTGGTGCAGACCCATATCTTGACTAGCCCCAGTCAAGTTAGTATGAATACATGATCCACAGAAACCTGTGTTATGGGGTGTACTTTCCACTGGCCCACTATTGCGTGGTGCTAACATATTAAACTATGTTCTCAATGATATATGTACTTAACAACCAATTCTTAGAAAGAAATGTTTCAAAAAATGTATTTCAAAGATTAAACAAATGGCTATTAAACATCACATTACACAATCATTGTAGAATGATAACATCAAAAGCTAAACAAAACAAATACATCATTATGCCAGCTTTCTCCAATCATATTCCAATTCATAAAAAATACACCTATGCCAGGAAATGGGCAGTAGCCCAGGCTCCGGCATTATACAAAAATTATGTAGGATGGGATGAGGATTCTCCTCACCATAAAATCCAATTGAAAACACAACCAACTGCACAAAGGCAGTATCCAGTTAATCAAGAAGCTAAAAAATAGGTCAGGGAGATATTAGATCAACTGGAATACCAAGGGGTGATTGAAACATGCACCTCGTCAATGAACAATCCTTTGTTTCCTGTCTCCAAACCAGACAATACATATCATCTGGTATTGGATTACAGACTTCTAAACTCTTGTTGCAAAACCTTTGCAGTACAAAATGCACACCGTGCAGCACTAATGAATAACATTGTGCACAAAAAATATAAAATGACATTAGATATTTCCAATGGTTTCTTCTGTCAAAACATTGCACATGAAAGTAGGTATTTGACCGCTTTCTCAATTATGGGGACATAGCGTCACTTCTGTTGTCTCCCCAGGGATTCAAGAATAGTCCAGGATTATTTTCAGCCAGAGTAACAGAGTTACTACAAAATATGAGGATGAGGCATTATCATATGTCGATGACATCTATCTAACAGACGATGATTTGGACAGGCACTTGAACAGAGTGAATACCATAATATTGGGCTTCGCCTCTGAAGGGTACAAATTAAATTTCAAGAAATCACGAATTGCCCACCTTAACGTCCTCTTTGTAGGATATGAATTATCAAGTGAAGGCAAAAACCTGGCAGCCAACTTCTTAGAAAAGTGTGCGCTGCTCCAACCTCCAAAAACGCTGAAAAACCTACAGTCAATTCTAGGTTTCCTGAATTTCGGAAGAACTTAAATTCTAAATTACGCAGAAAGGGTTAAACATCTCTACGAATTAATCAAACCTGATTTCAAAACAATTAATTAGACTCAAAAACACACAGAACTTTTGAGTTCAGTGCAAACAGAAATGTTAGCAACAACACATTTACAAACACGCGTAAATGTACGCACCTAGTAATCCGAATCATTCCAGGAAGATGCAGATTCACGTACTTAACCTTTAATGAAGGAGAAAAAGTACCTATAGCTTACAAATCACACTTGTACACACAAGCAGAAATGAAATTCACTTTTACAGAAAAAATTCTGACAGCGGATCAAACTGCAGTAGCAAAAGAGAGAGACCTCGCAAAGGGTAAGCGCATAATGGTCGTTACTCCTGTACCTTCCTTAGAGGCAGTGACAAAAGCGAGCATTCCAAATGCAAAGGCTTTACATCCGAGATGGATGCAATGGGTTGATTCTCTTGCTGCAACAGACGTTGAATACGGTTTTGACCCCTATTTGATAACTCAAGAATTTCTACAATATAAACAAGAATGTCCTCTGCCTACGGAGATTCTGCCTCTAGAACAGTACAGATGTATAATATATACAGACAGATCAGCACAACACGCTATTAGGGGTAAACAAGCTTATAGTGCTGCATGCACGATCGTTAAAGGTCGCTAGTGAGATGGCAAATTCGACAAATGGCCACTAAAACTCAATCTCTAGGAGATTGTACAGCTCAGCACGCTGAACTACAAGCATTCAAGATGGCGCTTGAAAATACTGATCACGAATTCCCCACACTCATAGTGTGCGATTCCTATTATTACATTCTATGTTACAATGAATACTTGCAGAACTGGATTCAAAACGGTTTCAAAGATGCGAAAGGTGGCACAATTAAGCATAAGTTGCGTTGGGAACAATTAGTTCAGTTACGACAAGAAGTACAAAAGGCTCACATGATACATACACTGAGTCATCAAAGTGATGGCATTCACGTTGCAGGGAATTAATTGGCTGATGAAGCAGCAAAGGCAGATTTGCAAACGGCTTCCGTAGCTGCAATCACTCGTTCAAAAACTAAAATAGACGGCAAAATAATGCAAGCTGTCAATGCTACAAGCAAAGGCAGTGGTAAACCATTACCAAAAGGCTTTCCACTCAAATACTCATACATAATTGATGCAAAATCTGTTCCATTTGCTCGAATTCCTGGAGTGGGGATAGAGTAATTCCAAACATGGAACATAGATTAGGAATAATTTTAGCAGCACATGAAGGGTTCGCCTCTTCACAAGCAGGTGTTTCCACTACAGTATCGTTATTAAAACAGAGATACTGGTGGCCGCACATGAGGAAACAAACCAGAAACTATGTTTCGGAATGTGAAATCTGCCAAAAGATGAAATTCTCTACAGTGAAACGTCCTGTCCAGACGCCCCTGTTAATTTCAGACAAACCATTAGTTTGTGTTAATCTGGACCACTGCGGTCCCTTACAGAGGTATGGTAACTATAAATATATCGTGGTCGCAGTGGATTCATGCTCAAGATTCATTTGGATGTGGCCTCAGCGCTCGGCTGATGCTCAAACTGTTATAAAAGATTTGTGAGTCTTTATCGGCACATAAAAAACGGGACATAAAGCAACCTATAACAGCTAGGGTATAAGGCTCGGGTGATGGGTGGGTCAAACATCTAATAACTTTCCAACGTAGTCTTATTAATCTGTCAAGAAGTTTTTTAGGGGGAATCACTCCATATGAAATCCTTTTTGGAACAAGACTGATTGTCCCGGACCTTGATCGTCACACTTCAGTGGTAGAACAAAAACCTTTTGATATCATAGACCGTTTGGCTGTTTTGCAGGACTTAAATGAAATAAGAAAAAAACAAAGCAACGTGTTCCTGAAGCAATGGCCACTGAAGAGAAACAACCCATCCCAGCAAGGCCTGCCTGGATTCCAAAGATTGGGGATCTAGTCAGAAAAAAGATTTCGGACAAGAAGGAATTTGGGCCTTCTTACAGACAACCAGTACCTGTCCTAGCAATCCACGGATCAAGAACAGTAATACTGCCGCCTCTTGCTGGTAAAAAAGAGAACAGGTTCGTGTCCATCGACCTGGTCAAACCACATCATGTGGCCAATAATAAGCAGTAGGCCAAGTGGACTCCAAAGATGTAGCAGATGTAGCAGAAGCCTAAATCTGGCTACTATCCAAGAGGTTCAAACTGAGAGACTAACAACATTTGAAAACTCTGCAGTACAGAATAAAGGACTATGCAAGAAAGCCATGGAACTCGTACCTCTTGAGACCCAAATAACAGTTTGTCAAGAAACACCTGTCTACAATGAAATAGCATCTAACTATACAAATATGACAAGTGATCAAGTGGTTCCAGCGATTTTGAGGAATCCTGATGCATTCCCCACAATTTACAGAACTGCCTCTGGCTATTTCATTAACTTTGATACGTTTTCCATGGATCCTAGTGCACCTGAAACAACACCAGTAAAAAAACTTTTAAAGAACAAGCAACATAATTTTTTCATCACCTAGAAAAGACTTATCTGGTTTCACCATGGATTGAACTCTGGATTGTGTTGGGTGTACTTTTTCTTCTACTTTGGTTTACTCTGGTATTTACCTTGGGAATGCTGATCAATGGGAGATGTAGTAAAAAGGGCACAGCAAGTAAGAACATCAATGTACTCCTCAAACCACAAAAATCACCACATTGTAAACAAAGAGTCTTGTCATCAGTGAACATCACAGCCGTTCCTATACATGGTTGTATAGCTTGGGACAGAACTGATTATGACATCTTTGGTCCTGCAGAGCTGTTGAAGATTCTACACTAATTAAAGGTTTCCTTGAGGGACTTTGTTTCATCCAGCACCTTTTCTGATGATTGGGACTTTAAAAGACTATTAATAATATGATGTTAGACTTAGAAATGTCTGCAAAATGTACAAATCATGAATACTTAGAAGGTTCATCAGATTATGAACAAATGTACTGTTATAATCACTATGGTCATCATTTCTTGCATAAATCTGCAAACCCTAGAAATGTACTGAAATTTAACCAATGGAAATATTGTCCTACGCCACCTCAGGGTAGCTCAAAAACATTTTATGACAAATTTCCATACTTTTCAGGTTTTAATGTTTCAAATCCAGAAACATTTTGCTTTCAAAATGTAAATTAGACAGGTATGAAAAGTATGCTGACTAATACTAAGCAAATTTATTCTGCGCCCTTTTATGCTCAACTGTGTACTTTAGACTTTGACTTTTGGAAAGACAACATTGAGACAAAAACTGTCTGGGGCACAAAAGACTGTCAGGTGCAGGGATTAGAAGCTTTATTTAGAGCCTGCATTATCCCAGAACAAATAATGTTTTTAAATGATACTGTTCAACAGACATCTTGTCTTGGATTAGCTAAGATAAAAGATTTAAACAAACCATCCATATCCAAACCTACACCGGATAGTAAAAACACTACAGAGGAGGTGGTCAACATACATATTATTTTTCTGCAAAACAGAACAGATCCTAATTGGAAAAAATGGTTAATCTGGCAAGCAGAGACAAACAACTGTCAAGATAGTTTCCTGAATAAGACACAAGGATTCAAATTCACTAGACCAGATCCAAGATATATCCAGAGACAACATCCAGGGATAGTAACATCATACACTATGGGAAGACTGTGTCTTGAGTGGCTACACAAATCTGCACTGAAGGAAGTAAAACCACACTTATCTTTACTTAGAGATTGCGTTGATGTGAGGGACTTCTTATGAGGACCTACTAAACTGCACCATAAACGTTTTATATACGCCAGTATCTATGCCATTTATAATGAGGCATGGAAAATTACACAAAGACTGCAGTACAAAAACAGGAAATTGATCATATTAACTTAAAGAAATCTCTCTCTGTAGTTGACAATGGGTTAACGACTCTGTCATCCAGAATATATTCTTTGGACAGCATAGTATCCTCTGCCATAGACATAATGGAACAGGACTGGGTCATGTTACAACATGGTCAGTCACAATTGCGTTCTATAATGCTATTGGGCTGGACATTACAAAACCTTTGTTCAGGCTATGTGCATTGGCGCATAATCAACACCACGTCATTGTTTTCTGAATTCAACTTTACAGATAAACAAATCACACTGGCACAGAGGGGAGCAGACTATACGGTGCTGAGCATTGAAAAACTGGATAGATTGCCATTAACTGTTTCTGAGAAACCACCAAACAGAGTGGATAATACACGGTACAATCACTCTGCCTGTTACAATTTTCCATTTTCAGTATTGCTTAAAACGCATACCAGCAGGCGTATATGAAAGGTTGGGTAAAGAAGACATCAAGATAAGATAATCTTTATTGCTTGATTAATTAAAATCTTAGCAGTCTATACAATAAACAGATAATTAGCGCTGCTTCATATTCCCTTAAAAGCTAAGACTCTGTATTCTAAAAACTAGAAGTTTACTAGTTAAAATTACATGTACTAAAATTATGTTACACTTCGTTAGTTCAGATAGAGACTATATGCAAATCTAAGTGTTAAAAGTCAAAACACTATATTCTAAAATTGTCTTAAGCTTCATTAGTTCGGGCAGAGTCTGTGTACAAGTCCTGAGTTTTCGTCTTCTCCTGGGTCCATGGGTCTTAGTTGGGATCATAGGTAAGCACCTGGCAGGGAACCTCAGGCGCAGTTGGATATACCCGAGTTTCTCCACCTAGTTTTGCTTGTGCTTCTTCCATAAAACGGACAAAGCTGCAGAGTAGCCTGACGTTGGCCCCTTCGAAACACGCCTTCACTGCCTGTCTGCAGGACCGTATATGCAATGCGTTTATATGTGGTTTTAACAGTTCTCTCCTCTCCAGGTCGAGAGCCTTACAGATACACAGGAGGTGCAACACATCTTCCTTGGCTTCTCCACATAGTCTGCAGAGGGTGGTTATTGGTGGTCTTTTCCAAGGGGGCATATGAGTTTGGGCAGGTAGAATCCCCATCCTCATTGTCAAGAAGCGTTCCTTCAATGTTCTAGAGAATCTGGTGCCTAGGTACGATTGTGGTGAACATTTTGAGTAGCTTTGAATTACGAACCAGCTGTGTGCCCTCTTGTTTAGGTCTGCTCAATCTTTTTGAATAGAGACGAGGTTTATTGACTTGTTAACTAGGGTTTTCACGTTATTGTAAGGGAGACCAGATTCCCAGATGTTCTGAAGGGCTAACTCGCTGATCCCTAGTTGAAGATAAGCCTTGGCCGGGGAATTGTTTTTCCGTGTGATTTCTTTCCAAAGAAATGAATTCAGTGATCCGGCCATGGAGCTCTTTATTTTGTACCAGGTTTTAACGTACACACCTTTCCGGTTTATTGTCTGATTTGGGAATCAGAATTCCAATCTTAGTTGCGCTGGAGAGGTGTATTTTGGCAGATTGAATATTATTCTCAGCGCTTTGGAGACTGTTTTGTCTAAGATTGTTTCGTCCTTCCCTCTCATGGCCTCGCTGCCGTAAGTTATCGTTGGGAGGAGCTTAGCTCGTAGTACTTCGAGCAGCGGGAGCAGATTTGGACCAGTTATTTTATTTTTAAGGTTTTTCAAGGTGATAGCCAGGAGGGTCCCTCGCCTTTGTATTGCCTCTTTTTGTTGGTTGAATAAACCTTTGTTATCGATAATTGTCCCTAGATATTTGTACTCTTTGACCACTTCAAGATTAGAATCTCCCAGCTGCCATTTTGAACGTCTTTTTACACGTCGCTCATTTAGTACCATAATTTTTGATTTGTCTAAGTTGATTTCCAGCCCATTCCTTGTGGCAAAGTCGTTTGTGGTGTTAAGTAAATGCTGTAAGCCTACTTGAGTTTGACTGATTAAGACCAGATCGTCGGCATACAGTAGGTTTGAAAGTGAGTGGCCACCCAGATTTGGCGCGTGGTGGTTGCAATTGTCCAATTCTAGCGAGAGATCGGCTATGAAAAGGTTAAATAAAGTTGGAGCAAGAACGCAGCCCTGTTTTAGTCCTCTGGTCGTTGAAATCCGCCTGGACACGATGGTGCCACTCCCCAGCTTTATTTGAACCCATGTCTCGGTGTGTAGTAAAATGAGTTGGTTCAGGAGGGGAGGAGGAATTCCCCATCGGGCTAGTTTTGACCATAATTTTCCTCTATCGATACTATCAAAGGCAGCTTTGTAGTCTATGAAGCAAACAAATAACGGTTGGCTGATTGCTTTTGCAGAATCGGCTAACAGAGAGAGGGCCAGAATATTTGTGGTGGTCCCCAGGTTTTCCTGGAACCCTGTTTGGTTAATTGGGATTAGTGTTTTTTCCCTGGCCCAATCCTGTAGTTCGCCCAATATGAGGCCTGCATAGTATTTGGCCTCAATGTCGATAAGAGCAATAAGCCTATAGTTCTTTGGGTCGCTCTTGCAGCCTTTTTTGTAGATGGGGGATATGATGGAACCTTTCCATGAATCTGGTATTATTCCTGTATTGGTGATGCTGTCAAAGAGTGGTTGTAGTGCCGTGGACCAATATTTAGGGTCTTGTTTGTATAAAATTGGGGGTAAACCGTTTGGCCCTGGAGCTCCCTCACGTCGGCTTTGGTTAATCCTACTCTCGATCATTTTGGAAGAGAAGCGCAACGGCAAGACGTTCCCTTGGAGGTCGCGAGATGGTTGGGCATCGTAGAGCTCAGCTTGGTTTTGCCGATTGCTGTGTGGTTCAGGGTTAAAGTAGGTTTGTAAATGGTTTGCCCAAACGTCCTCCGTTATATGCGAGTTGATGCCTGGTGCCTGTGGGTTCTCAATGCTCTTAACCGTTTGCCAGAATCGTGCGCCGTTGTTCCTTTTTGTGTCATGCAGTAATTTTGCCCATAATGATTCTGCACTATCTTGCTTTGCGCGCCAAATGATTTTATTTTTCCTGGTCCGGAGCTTCCTTAGTTCTTCTGCAGCTCCATCGATCAAGTCGGTTTGGCGGAGGGTGCGAATTGCTCGATTTATATCTCCCCTTATTAGTCTTAGTTCAGCGTGTTGGATTGAGGATAGGTGGAAGCGGTGGTTTTTTACTGCCCTCTCTCCTTGTTTTTGATGGTGCTCACTTTTAAATTTGTGCGAAGCTACTGAGGAGGTGGGCAAACCTAGGGCTTGTGTAAGAGTTTCCCAAGCGAGGATGATGTTTGCTTCTAAGGGTTTAATATCCTCCCACAGGGTTTTTGCCGCAGTTGATAGTTTTGCAGGCTCGTGAATTTTGCATTTGATTCTTCTATGTTGATATCTCGTTGTTAGGTGGGGGACCGGATTTGCGTATGTTAAAGCGGTGCCCTGAGCACTGAGGGTGAGTTCTTGTGGTTGGTGGTCGCTATGGTCTGACACGCCGATCCTAAAGTCCTTAGTTAGGACAAAAAGTGGTAAAGCAACGAAGGTGTAATCAATTGCTGTGTTAACTAGTTGTCTGTGAAAGGTTAGAGCTTGGGGTCTGTCCCCTAGCGTGCGGCCATTTAGCGCCACCAGCGATAGACTTTCCAGCTCTCTCAGTAAGTCCTTCGAAGTCTTAGTTGGCTTGGCCCACTTGTATTTATCCTGGGAGAAGATCCCCCATGCTCGTTGGTTATCCTCTTCTGAGCTGTCTTGATTTTGGTCCTCAGCGAGGAACATATTAAAGTCACCAGTTATAATGTAACTCGATTGATCCGTCTCGGTGATTAGCTCAGACAGTTCGGTTATTAACTGCTTTGCTCCATTCCTCTTGCTCTGTGGGTGTATATAAATGTTTACCAAAATTAGTTGCTGAAGGTTTCTCTTTCTTTGTATTTGAAACTGGATTGCCATTATTTCGAGGGATGCAGTTTTCTTGCTAATTAGTTCTTTTGCTGTAGATATGGATTTAATCGAGGCGTAGATGGCTAGTCCGCCTTTGCAGTGACCGTAGTTGGAGTTTCGAGCTGCGGGTAGGTGGTGGGTCTTGAAGCCTTCGAGATGGAGGGGGTCCTCTAGCCAAGTTTCCTGTAGGAGTACCAAGTCGAATTTTTGGAGGTATAACTGAAATGAGTGGTCGTTGATTTTGGTCCCTAAACCGTTAACGTTCCATGAACAGAATTTTAAGGCTCCCTCCATAATCCCCTGTTCGGTGTTGGGTCATGGGTTCTCTGATCTTAGATTTATAGTTTTGGCTAGCCAAGACCAGTCGGTTAAGAGATGGTTTTCTTGTTGGTTTCTGCGTCCCCCATTTGAGGGGTTTGGTGTGTCTTGGCCTGCTGGCGAGGTACTACGGGCTCCTTTAAGGACTGGAGTGACTTGACAGCGCCCTCTTGAGCTGGTGGATGGCCTCCTAGTGGAAAAAAATGATGTTGAATCAATGGGTCAGGATAACCAACTGGTCGATGATGTTGCACTCGGATCCCCCAAGCTTCTAGTTGTAATTCCTCGCTAAGAATTTTCTCCGCTAATTCTGATGTTGCCCATTCGGTCCTAGTTATCTCTTGGTCGGATAGATGTTTAGAAATTTCAAATTTTACTGACAGCAAATCTTGGGTTCTGATCCCTGACAAGCTGCCAATTGCATTTAAAATTTGAAGAATATTCGCACGATTTAAAGTATCTGTTCGCCCTTTTGATATATACTCAGGGATGAACAGGATTGTTTTTGGGGTTACTGGATGACAGTTGTTCAGTGCACTTCTGCTGCATAAACGATTGTAGTTACGCTCTTTGCTTGCAGATGTTATTTGTGGTTTTTCTGCTTCTTTGCCTTTACTTGGGCTTGGCTCTTCAGGGATCAGATTTTTCCCGGTACTTGATCCAGCTCCTGTCTTTCCAAGCTACCCTTGGGGGCTGTTGGGAAATCGAGTCCCGAGACTTAGATACCAGACCTCCTTCATTCTAACTAAGGTATGGAGCTGATAAGAACCTAAAGAAATCTTGGATAGATTTTTGGCAAAAACAACTAAAACCTATGCTACACAATACTTACTTCTTCCCTCGTACTACACTTAGGTTAGGTACATTGGGGTAGGCGTATGTAGCAGCACCAGTTGAGTATTTTAGTCAATGTTATTTATGTATGTATTTTTATATGGCTTAGAAACCATACAATGTTTTTACAGTATTATTTTATAATACTATTCTCGCTGTACGCATTATACTTTGCAGTCTGCATAACGATTGTAGCCATTCACTTCTCTTGCATGAGAAAGAAGACTGTTCAATAAACCCTTTTTATTGAAAATG
This sequence comes from Lissotriton vulgaris, assembly GCF_964263255.1. NCBI lineage: Eukaryota > Metazoa > Chordata > Amphibia > Caudata > Salamandridae > Lissotriton > Lissotriton vulgaris. The sequence goes on from NC_141687.1 coordinate 1,201,654,022, forward strand.
CCTGTCTCTCTATTTCTCTGCAAACTCTGTTGAAACGAAGCAGCATGCACGATTGACTGAGTGAAATACTTATCTATTGTTTCCGTTACTCTAGAGATATATTTCTTATTCTTAGGAAACAAAGTTGTCATGTTTATGCAGTTGTCAGAAACGAATCCCTTCTTGTGAATTCGAGAAAGTTACTAGTGACCTCTCATACACTATTAAGTTTAATATATTCGATAGAGACCTAGTCGACCTCAGTCATACGTCTAATCTATAGGATATGTAATTCCAATGCGCAGAGCCTATTGAGAATATAGGAACTACACTACAAAAGGTGAAACAAAAACAGCCATGGGTTTAGATTGGCCACAACAAGGGAAATTGTGTATTAACAGAGATAACACTATGTATAATAACGATTTTGTGGGTTCTAGTTAGTGCCGAGATACATACAAAATTCTAGGAGGTGGGATTTAAAGGAGGAAAAGATCCTGTATTCCCCAAAATCTATTATATTTGTGGGCACTGAGCTTATTATAGGTTGTCTGACCACTGGTATGGAACATGTTATCTAAGCCTGGTCTTTCCAAAGATATTCCATGTGGATAGAGGAACAAAAGGAATTCATGAGATAGGTAAACCATTAACCCGAAGAAGGGAAAGCTTCTCAGAGATAATAGGTGACATTTCTGGAGCACTAACACCAGCACTGGGTGTATCTTTGAATGCATGGAAATTTTCTACAGTAGTAGATCGTTTGTCAACTAATGCTGCTGGAGGGTTCTTGATGGTAAATACCGAGATGGTTGCCATGAGAGCTATCGTGATGTAAAATAGACTTGCCCTTGATACTCTTTTGGCAAAAGAGGGTGGAGTCTGCGGAATGCTGAAGGTACACCATTGTTGCACTTACATTCCAGACAAAAGCCAACATATACAAAAGTATATCAAGAACATTACTGATTTGCATATTGAAATTGCCCCACTGGAGGTTGAGGGTGCTTGGGAGAAGCTTGGTAAGAGTTGTTCCTCAATAAAGAAATGGTTCACTGAAATAGGTAGTTCTCTAATTGGAAATATATTAATTCCAGAGACATTAGTAATATTTATAACATCAATGTTGAGATTAGCATATTTGTGTATTAAAAGGACAACAAGACAAAATGAAGCAAAAAGAGAAAATAAGAAAAATAAGGAAAAGGAAACAAGAGAACGGGAGATGGGGGAGATTGAATTAGAAGAAATTAAAAAGAACATGTATAACAGGTCTAAAAGACAAAATGAAAAGAACACAATTGTCTGAAATTACAAATGTAAGTGGACAGGAAACATATTCTGATAAATTTGTAGAGATAGGTTTAAGTGATGATGTTAAAAATCACCAAAGGAAGGGAATTGATGGAGCCGGGGAAGCAAAATATTTATTTGTGTCGCTTGGAAGTTAATGACCCCATAACTTTAATGATACGAACTGTTTGAACGCATGTATTAATCAACAAATGCACCTTTATTAAACAGAACATGTGGGCAACTTGCTGGAATTTCTAATTCTAATTCATTTACAAATGTAAAGTAAAATACCATTAGAAATGTGATGTACGTAGTAAATGGAGTAAATTGCATGATTTGTGTTGTGTAGGAAATTGTACTGTGGCAAAGATTGCAGATGGTAAGTAAAATGGCTGTAAATGTCGCTTCTGCTAGGTAATACCTAACATTGGTCTTTAGAATGGTGGGTGGTAAACAGATAGGCTTATTTTCTATGTCTAATTTTGTTGTGTTTGTCCTTATATTAGTTTCATTCGGGCCTGTTATGCCGCGCTTCGAAAAGGGCTGTTGGAACGGATATGGTTACATGCGCTCAATAAAATGGCCCCTGCAGCAAGAGTCGTGCCAAGACTTCAAGTGCCAAGGAATGGATGGAAGAATCGAGCTACAGAGGCCGAACTAATGTGTGACGATCAGAGTTTGTTACAAAATACATTAACAAGTTGAATTACCTTTGGACATTGCGGATCATGAGAACTATTGTATGCGTTATTGTCTGCAAACCGGTTCAAATAAGGAGGGCTATGAGGTGACCATCACCACCCCACCAATGGACCAATTAGCGTGATTTCTGCCCCCAAATATTGAAACTTTGAGAGTAGTGAGCCGGAGAATAGGTCAGAAGAGAGTCTGCTCTTAAGTTGTGGGTCCGTTGCTGCTGTTTTTCCTGTCCTGATGCTGTGCGAGACTCTGTCTTTCTGGACTTTTTGAACTTTGACTGGGGAAGGAACAAGATCGTTAGTGGGACAGTCGTCAGTCAGTTTTGGGGAGTCCTATCCTGTGACCTGCAATTCATCTTTCTATCCTGGTGAACCATTTTTGTCATCGCCCTATGGCCAAGGGTAATGAATATTTTCCGTTTCTATTTCCCAAATTTTTGCTTAAACGCTGATTAAAATATTAAATGTATTTTGCCTAATAAAGAATTTTACTTATCTACTCAAATAATGTAGATAAAATTATATGCTAACTCTAAATGAGTCTGTGGCTCTTTAAAATAAAAATCGTGATTTATAAATGGTAAAGGTTTTAATTGTGATTGAGCTGGACTTAATCGCCACCAACTGATTCTACTAGTTGGCCCATCGACCAGATAGCAGAGTACTTTGATGTTTGAAACTGACAGGATCCTAACATAGGGGTCGAATATGATAGCGGTTTTCCCGCATCCTCCGGGCCGGCGGAAGCCACCGCCGGCCCGGAGGATGCGGGAAAACTGCTGCGGAGCCTCGAAAGACCCACCGCCATATTAGGATGGCGGTGGGTCTTGAAATCCGTCCGCAGCCTTTCCGCCGAGGTCGCCTTCCGACCGCGGCGGAAAAGCTTTAACATGGCTGGCGGTGTCTATCAGACACTGCCAGCCATATTAGGATGGTGTAAAATGTATGCTTTTCCACCGTGGAAAAGCATACGGACCTTCACTTTGGGGGCCCGTTGTGGGCTCCCTGGGTGAAGGGGTGTGGGGGTGCACATGGGGGGGTACCTATGGTACCCCCCTGCATTTGCGTGAACAGAGCAGCCGGCACCGCGTGGTGCCTGCCGCTTTGTGCACGTAAATGCGGTGCATGCATTTTTAACATTGCGGCGGGTGCAGCTTGAAGCTGCACCTACCGCAATGTTAAAGATAGAGGATGTGACCGCCACCCTGGCGGTCACATCCTAATCTGCACGGAGGGAACGCCGCAGCGCATGCGGACGTTCCCTTCTACTCTGGGGTCGCGGACGGACTCAAGTCCGTCCGTGATCCTAATGACCCCCTTAATGTATATAATGTGTATGTTATAATAGCTGTCATTTAACAAAGTAATCTGTTTGTCCAGCAGCCTATTTCCTTAGCGTTTGATCCAGAAAATTGAGTGAATGTATGTATGCGGTGTTATGGGCCCCACCGACATAGGGTTTAAAATGATTAAGGTTGTGTAGATGTTTTTCTGGTTTAGTGTCATAAGGAAAAATGTATTTTAGCCGCGCTGGATCAATGCTAACCCGGTTTTTAGGTCAAATGAGTTTGCAACCCGGGTGCAGCAGATTTCACTCTAAATATCTTCAGCAGGCATATTAACCCACTGTGATATGTCACTGCGATTAAAACTCATGAGCAACAGATTATGTACAGATATTTGCAGCATGCACATATGCTGTTGGTGGTGTGTACATGCACCTAGGGAATCTTGCAATAGAAGTCCAACCCCTTGATTGTTAGTAAATGTGACTTATTAAGTTGCTTTCTGACCTCACTAAGTATGCTGGGAGCAGGATGAACACAAATCAGGAAAGCACATTTGAATCATGATGTTATGAAAACAAAGATTTTAAATGTTTACCTCCTACTAAATACATTTAATGGTTCTAAAAAGTTTGTGTGGAGGTCTACAGCACTGAAATGACAGACCTAGAGGAAAAGCTCTCTTCAAAAGACATGAACATATGAAGTGTATTTAAATTGAGTTGTACTAGATATTCCAGACAATGGATTCCGCTAGACAGAGGGATCTCCTCCTCACTCTAGATCTAGCATTTTAGAAATCAGAAAAATGGGGATCACCACGATTAAGCCTCATGGGTGGCTAGGCTTCAGTACCATTGAGTTGGGTAACAATAACATCTATTATTTAACACCAAGATACCCATGTGTGGTCACGTGCTTTACACAAATACGCTAGATAGCTTATGAAAGCACAGAGTTCTGCTCTAACTGTAGCATAGGACACGCTTAGTCAAATATTTAGTCTGTAATTTGTGTTTTCAGTTTTTGCTAATTCTTCACTCAGTGCAATTGTTTTGCACCTGATTTTGGACTTGGCATGCTGTAGTACCTAGGCAAGAATGTTGAACTCCTGACTTCCTTCTTAATGCTAAAATATTACAGTCAGTAGAATTATCTGTATTTTCTAATAACCTTTATTGTTTCCTTTGTGTCTAGCACACAATCAAAAGGCTTTGTGAGCAACAGTCTGCAGCAGGCCATGGTCTATGGTCTAGCCTGAAATTAAAATGTATTTCTGTACTTTTTTTCATTTCAGCTTATGTTATGTCTATTTGTATAGCGTATTAATCACCCATGAGGGTATACAGATGCATGAGCAAGTAAATAAGTGAGTACTCTGTCAGAGAAATTTGAAAATCCAGGTTTTCAGCATGTTGTGGAACTCAAAAAGTGAGGAGAAGGCTCTGACCTGTTGTGGGAGAAAAGAAAATTTATGGGAGGGTACTACTAGGTAGGCTCCAAGATTGGATGGAAGACCGAGAGGTATTAACCCCGCTGCAAGCAGGATTCAGAGCTAAAATCTCAACTGTAGAACAATTGTTTAGGCTCCGGTTAATTTACTGGAAGCATGTGGTCTTGGATGGTGGGAGCCTGTATTTCACTTTTGTGGATTTGCGTTTGATATTGGGGACCGTGACCAGCTGTGGAGTATTTTGCTGGACATGGAAGTTCCACCATATCTCAAACGTCTCCACGAGGGCACATATGCCAGAGTGAGATACGGCAAGAATGGTCAACTAACAGCACCCTTCCCTGTTGGAAAGGGGTTAAGGCAAGGTTGTGTCCTTGCCCCAACCCTCTTCTCACTATTTTTAAATGGTCTTATTGAAGATCTGCTTGCCGCAAAGGATCTGGACTCCCCAAGAATAGCATCATGTAAATTTCCCGCACTAATGTTTGCGGATGACACCCTGCTCCTCTCGAAGTCATCAATGGGGATGCAGCGAGTGTTAAAGAGTTCAACCTGTTCTGCAAAGAAAGGAACCTCATAGTTAACATTAATAAAAACAAAATACATGGTCTTCAATGCTAACTCCACTAACTGCCCTCACCCATTGATGGATGATAGGCCACTTGAGCGGGTTCATATTTTTGATCATCTAGGCTTATCTGTAAATGATAAGATGGGATGGGGCCCCCAAATGGACAAGGCCAACCTGAAATTAGCCCAGGCAATAGAGGGAATAATGAAAGTCCAAAAGACCTGTGTTATGAGGGCTATAAGCCCCCCGCTTGAGATTTACAAAGTACAAGCCAGGTCTGCTTCCCTATATGGAGCCAAACTCTTGGGACATTGTCCATCTAATGCCCTGTCACTTACTGAAAACAAGTTCATCAGACAAATCTTGGCTCTACCAATAAATACACCCCTAGTACCGCTACGGGTGGAGTTACTCATCCTCCCTATGGTGGATCTAATCTCGACACGACCGCTGCTATATTGGCAAAGGTTGTGGAGTACACCCGAGCTTAGACATTATAGGGAGGAATTAAAAGCGGTAATGTCGGTATTGGGGGCTGTGCGTAGTATACCTTGGTTGTCTTTTGTCAGTGACTCTTTTCGTGCTATGGGTAGAGAAGATCTATGGGCTACCCCTGAGGAATCGTGTGTAGCCACCTCTAAAAACAACTTGCTAAAGCAGTGAAAGATTATAAATACACTAGTATGATCCAGGCAGTTAAAACCACTAGTCTAACGAATGGGTTCTTGGATTTTAAGTCTTATTACCGATTTGAGCAGGTGTTAGATTTAATACAGCGTCCCTTAGCAAGGAAGTTGTATCTGCAATTCAGATACGGGTCGCTCCCGCTCTTTGCAGTAACTAACAAGTGGGCGGGCGCTACAAAGTCCCTCTGCCCTGGATGCTTGGTGGAGGAGGAAACAGCGACCCACGTAATGCTTTTTTGCTCTGCATATAAGCAGTCCAGGTCCAAATGGATCATTCAATTGTGCAAAAACTTGGGTATTAGGAACCATTGTGAATTTTTTAGGATCCTAAAATCTGACACAAACCCATTTTATGTTGTTGCAAGTTCTAAATTTCTCCTTGCTATGTGACTAAAACGAAGTTATCTGCTAAAGAACGGCACTTAGCTACTTGTAGCTGTTATTATGACAGTTTAATTAATGCCACAGCAATACTTTGGAAATTGCCTCTGTGTGAGAGACAGAGTGCTTGTAAGCTGGTAGCCTCACTGAATACGGACGGTTAATTTTTAAGGTTTTTAAATATTTCTTACATGTTTTTATCCCTCAATTATTGTTTTTTAAAATTAATGTTTTAAAATGAAATTGCCTCACTTGTTATTCTGCCCTCACCCTCACTGAATCTGTAAATGCCAGTTTATTAATGAAAATGTATTTTCTATTGCTGCTATTTATATATTTTAATGTATTTTATTGTATTGGAAATGCTTTTATGGCTGAAATAGCCGCAATAAAGTTTTGATGGTGATGTTGTGGGAGGCCGTTCCATGTTTTTGGTGCTATGTAGGAGAACTAATGAACTCATGTTCTGCGCTTGTGAATGTGATTGATATATAAGAGTGAGAGTGACACTGACTGACCATTGGTGTCTGACAGGTTGGTGAAAGTGTATGCTGTTGTTGAGGTATGGTGGGTCAGTGTTCTCCTTATTTCAAATGAAACAGAATGTATGAACGTGTTATGTTCTCCAAAACCCATCGTTCTGACTGATCAAGTGAGGAAATATTTCAGAAAGGTTATCTTTTTTGTAATTTATTATTCTATTCTGAGAGATACTGAACTAGCTAAAATCCCCTCAGCTTTGTACTAGGTTACTGATTTAGGTGGTATTTAGAACCCAGAATATACTAGTCTATGAACCTGTCTCTCTACTAAGAGCAGGGCATTGTGACTGCAAGTAAAGATTGCAGGGGGATATTCTCAGATCGTGTGATTACTACCGCAAAAGTAGCTTAATGCAACTCCTCACATCACAGTCTATTGTGGGAAAATAACACTTTGTTAACGTGGTATTCACAACACGGTGGCACCATGCGATAGACCCACCACAATGCGTCAAATGAACATGTTAAAATCAACGCGACCCAGCAAAAATGCGAAACACAAACACAAAAAAAGCTGCCATGAGGCCAAAAAAAAATCCGCGAAAACCAGCCACAGGCCTGCAATTCCCATGTAACATGCAGGAAAATGCACTATAAAAGCAAAAAACCCCACCAAAACCAAATCAAACTGCGTAGCATCATGGATGCACCCGGACTGAGTGCAGAGGACAACCCGAACCCCACAAGCCCCACAGAGTATCAGCCAGGAACCCCATGCCCGGGGAAGGGCAAGGAAAAGAGGAAGAGGAAGAGGAAGATGGAGTTCAGTTGTGGCAGTCCATTGTCACCATAGTGAATGCAGTTGTAGTGTCGAGGAGGTCAATGGAGGAGGTCAAGAGGCGTTGGCGTGAAGTGGACAGCCAAACCAAAGAGAAACTCGCTACCAACAGGAAGGCAGCAAAGGCAACTGGAGGTGGGACTCCTGCGCCACAGGAGTAGCTGGATGAGCTGGAGGAAATGGTGGCCACAGTCATCAGTGCGGAGACAGTGCAAGGAGTCGGTGGTCTGGACACAGCTCGATAAGACCTGACCCAACAGCAACAGGGTGAGTAACGACCAGGGACTGGGGGGACGGGGGGCATTGGCACAATGGCACACATGCACAATCATGTGTAGCACACTGCACACGCACAACGATAGTGGAACATGTCCCTGATACCCTTGGCACACTGCAGCACACATAGAAACAACAAGTAGGCCCCCATTCACCATGTGCACACATCGGTCCCCCTCAACATCACCAATGACACAACCTACACGTGCACATCTGCTGAATCCAGAAAGGCAGCGGCTCTGTGAGCCACACGGACTATGCAAGTGACACTGCATGACAGATAGCATGGCTGCACTCACAATACATGACATGGTGTACGAAATGACATTGAGGTGGCTGAGTGTGGACCACATCTGTAAAGAAGCAGTTCACACTCTGACACATCCACGTGCACCTACAACCCATGACGTCAAAAAACACATCTGCAGACAAACAATGCAGAAGAGTACAAAATATGCCCTAGAGCACAAATGACCCAAGTCGCAAACATCATAACTCCCGAAAAGCACACAAGTCAAAGGCTCAACGACTCAAAGGGATAAGGGGCCACCAAATCAAAGCTGCCGGGTCAACTCTCCCACAATGCACACACACACACATAGCAATCACAGCACAACAACATTGATGACAATGTGGTACAAAGTGCAATACTTTCACTACAGAACAGAGGACACAACTGATGCCTCTTGTGCGTAGAAACTGGCCAATCACATCTGGCATTGCATGACACTGTGAGATGATAATGTACGAGTACAACCCTACATCCGTCATGTAGTCAAAATGTCCACTGTCTCCCATCAAATGGCCAGCTCCTCCAAAACAGTCACAATGTGCATTGTCATGCGGTCTGTATGTAAACATGTACAATGCATAAACATACATGGAACACAATGTTGACCTGCATCTCCCTCTTAAATTGCAGAGGGACAATCAACACCTCCTGCAGAGCAGACCACACATCTCTACAGGGATGATGAAGAGGACACAGGGCACATTTTCCCAGACACCCTCCAACGGCTCGTGGACAGCCTCCGTACCCCATACCCAGGAGCAGGGTAGCCCAGCTGCATCACGGTGACCCCACCCCCTGTATAGACCACACAGCAGGAAGCACACACCACAACGGCTGGCTCACAGGACCACCACAACCAATACATGGAAATCCAACACTGTGTGTTAGTGTGTTTCGACCTCGTGGCAGCCAAACTCGATGCCATACGTGGGTGTCTAAGTCCCATCAGGGACCACTTACAGTCCCTAACGGACACCCATTGTCCGCACCATGTTCACCGACAATCCTTGGCTGACCTCGCTGGGGCAATTACTCGGATACAAGAACTGTATAGTCACACAGGCTCCAGCGATGACAGCACAGAGTTGGCACAGATGTGGAGGACAATGGAGACCATGGAGCTGATGCAGGCTGCAAGTCGGGCAGCCACGGCTGAACACCAGCCCGATGTAGCTGGGATCTTACAGGCCTTACAGATCCTCATCCTGCCATTGCTGCCACAGCGCCTGTTCCAGATAACTGATGCCGGAACTTTGACACACACATCTCCACCCCCTTGTGTGTCATTGGCACACAGTGATGCAGCCCTATCACCTTTGCACCCTGATGTGTCAGTGCCCCACAGTGATGCAGCCATAACACCACCACACACACCTGCCATGCCGGACACAGAAGACGCCTCAGAAGAATAAGATGTGGAGGGTAAAGACAGTGTGAGGAAGGAGGCAGTAGCATCCGTACCCGTCACATGGCCTGTCCCTGCCTGGTTCAACACTATGCATCATACCCTGGAACAACACCTCCCATTGTCCCCGAGAACACACTGCGACATTCACCTGGACCCCAGCATGGACTGCCATATCTGCTCTTGTACCAATGACACAGCAATCCGACTGCGGATTGAACTCTTCCTCTTCATATTTACCTTGCATTCCCCCAAGGACTCGAGTTGTCCCCCCACTGTGAAACCACGTAATGTGCACTTGAACTGGCCACGTTCCCATCCAGCTCCGACACTCCCCAGAATGTGAATAAAACATTCCAAATCACACAGATGTGTCATGTCTATGTTCACTCACGTGTACAAGTGTGGATGAATGTCGGGACATTGATTGCACAAACAGGTACACCCTGGTAAATGTCATCAATGCGCATGTTTGACCCTGACCCACATGGCCAATTATATGAATTGCGAAGATGTGAACTAGCTGTGGCCTCATTGCACATGAACAACAATCTTGCATCCCCAACTTAGCCCCACGTCCATGTATTGTATAGGGATGTGTGTGTAAATGTCAGTATCTGTAGCCCGCCTGAAGTAGTGTCCCCCATCGCATGTGGCTACAGAACATGTCATCGCATTACCTACTCATACACATCAGTGTGGACACAGTCTGTTTCAATTGATCATATTGATCCACATGGCAAGGAGTCGGACACCATACTCACATTGCTGAAGACACATAAGTGCACAGGTCTACCAGCAACTATCCCAAACACAATGTCTGACTCACAGAGGTGGAGCTGCCAATAGGGATTCACCACCTATGTACCAGGGGCAGTCTGTCCCTCCATGTGGACGGACAATGCTCATTGACGCACACGATTTGTAATACTAATCAACACTCATCACAGTTGTACACTGGTGAAGTGGCGTAGACTTTATTAGCATATGCATGTCAGTACGGGCAAGTAATGAGCTTCAACAGGCAGACAAATGCTGAAGACACTTACAGGCAGAATTGGAATGTGGCAAAGGTCTCAGCCCACCTTGCCTTGCTGGTCCAGTCATGTGATGTTAGGCATCTGCTCATTGCCCCTTGTCAGGGGACACGGCTCACAGCCCATAGGATCTGCATGGAGGTGCTATGCTGACAGTGAGCAGGTGAAAGGGACTAACAAGGTTACATGTCGTGCTACATTGACATGTGTGTAGTCTACCTCCAGTAGTATGTCAGGTTTAGGAACTTTGCCAGACGTCGCTGTGCAGCTCCGCCCATGTCGCTGCGCCACCTTGCACGATGCAACAAGGTGTAGGGACCTGTGTTCTGCGTGTAAATCAGTTGTGGATGCGGGAAGGTAGTTACTCATCCATGAATGCGAGCGCTGCTTCATAGGCAATCAGTTCCAGAAGTACATCGTTCTCGAGTTCCAGGAACACGAGGGAGAGCCAATCCATTAACTGATCTGGACAGATGTGCTCCAACCGCGCAATTTCACCAATCCGCAACGCAGCCCAATAGGGGAGCGCCTCGATGTGGTCACTGCACACGATGACTTGTGCAATCTCCCATCCACTGCTGCCGGCACAGACATCACATATCAAGGCATCCCATGCCCGAGTATCCCGGTTGCACTCCTGTTTATGGGCTAACAGGGGGTGCACACACAAGTCATAATACAGTTCAGCTTCTGGTGTGTTGGATAGGCAGACCTCCATGGGCCACTCGAATGTGCATGATCGACAGTGGAACCAGGGCTGGACGCATGTGACATACGCAAGCCCGAAACTCAGATGGTAACTGATTCGCAAAACTGCCATTGGCAGAGCTCCCAACAGATGCAGCATTCGTGCACAGTACAGTTCCACATGACTGGGGTTGTGCATGTGCCCAGGATTGACTGCCATTGCGTTTGTTGGTCTCGTTCTGTGGACGATATGCCACAGCTCGGAGCAATGAGTGGTATGTGTGTTCAAAGTTTGGAAGTATGGGTTGTTTTTTGCCAATGTGTTCGGGGCATGCCATGTAGGTGTAGCCCGAGCACGGACAAGTGTGTGTGGGGTGTGGACACATTGGTCTTTCATTAGCGCAGTTTGTGGTGTGGGAGTCGCCAGAGTCTGGTATGGTATCCCTGTCAGGGGGTGCCGGGCGCATTGAAGACCAAGATCGGAGGTTCGGAGGATTTGTATGCTTGTTCTAACCACATTTTCTCAATATGTCTGCAAATGGATTGAGACAAAGGAGCTTTCATGCCTAATTTTAGTCTGACTACTGCTTGCATTTCGGAAGTGTGATGTGGCCTTCGTGCTGAAATTGTTGCCAGGCCTTAGATTTAGGATCCACCAATTGCGAAACACATGCAACAGTTGGCATGTATGAGCCAAGGGCCCAATTTTCATTGCGCTCCTTGTTTAGTCTCTCTCTCTCTGTCCTTTAATGTGTGCCTGACACACCTTCTTATCTTGGATTTTGCCTTACAGCTGTCACTTACAGATTGTCCAGTGATGACCCGGCATGACTCTTCCAAATAGTTGTTTGGAGAGAAATTTGATTGTGATATTTTGTTTGGACTTTCAATGGTGAATGATTGATTCTGCTTTTTCTGTACTCACATGACTGTTAGTTGTTGTGATTCTGCGGCATCAGGCAGATGATTTTGTTCATCAGTTTGTGCCGTTGATGTGCAGTCTCTTGGTCCAGCGGAGGTGCCCAGGGTGAGGCCTGGGGGGTGGTACTGGGATGGGTGGTGGTCGGCGTGTGGCCCTGTTGGGGCTCCGAGCTGCATGATCGTTTGCTCCATGGCATCTGTTGTTCTTCAGGTGTGGCTCTGGGCTGTGCTCCCTTGGGTGCTGCCGGTTGTTGTCCGACTTTACACCAGGTCAGAGCAGGTGTTAATTTCCTGCTGCTACCGCATGTTTTGTGGTCTTATCGCAGATCTGGCTGGTCGTTGGGAATGTTGAGGTGTGGTTTTGTCGGGGTTTTTTGCTTGGGAACGCCTACTCTGCATCTCATTAGCAATAGTTGCCGGGGTCATCCGTGGTGATGTTTTTTGTGGATGCTATCGCCGGAAAACTGGTTATATGGGCTGTTAGCACCAGCTTGTGAATGGGGCGGTAAATGTATCGTGACTTTAGCTGCGATAAAGTGCCGATAACTCGGCGATAGCTCCTTGAGAATATGCCCCTGCGTTTTCAGAGCTGCAGTGTTTCCATTGTTGATCAGTGTCACTGGCCTTATGATCCCGCTTCATTTATAACATATTTCTCCAAACATTAGGCCAAGAAACTAACTAAGCACCGTGTCACGAAGTATTGTGATAAATGAATATGGGCCACTGCTTTCAGGGGTGAATGGGCCTATTTTTGGTCCAAATCTAAACCTGGCCTCATGCCAGTAGCTTACCTCATGAATGTAATAAAAGCATTTGATGCCTTCCTCCTTCTCACAAGCAGACCCAGTAGTGCTTTTGAAACCCGTGCCGAGTTTGCATTCCATTCTTTGGACAGACTGTATTTTTGGAATGGGAGGCAGTCTTGTTCTAAACTGCAGAAGTAGATGTAAACGGGTCGCACTCCAACAGTTTTTTTTTCTGTAGCAAGAACGAAAACAGTTCTTTGAGAGAATCATTTGCAAAACGTTCAGTGTCCTGCAGCTTACAGTGAATTCTGCAGAAAAATTCTAGATTTTGTTGCAACATACCCCCACTTTGCCAGGCAGCCGTCATAATAGAAAACTAATGTGCGTTGATTAGATCAAGAGGGGGTGTCAGAGATAGAGACAATGTGTTGTTTTGAGAGCCCCATCTCTTAATCACAAGCACCATGAGAGATTCTCCGACTCTTGTCTGGCGAGAATTAGGACTCTGCAGGGCCCGGCCCTACATACCTCTCTTATCAGTGGTCCTTCGGCGCACATCAAACCCATGTACTTATGATGGCGGCTCAGCCAAAAGAAACAGCCATTCCTTCCAACAATGTGTGCTGGGATTTGTTCAGGGTTTAATCACTTCTTGGAAGTACTGCGATCCACACATCATTTCTCATCAATGCTACCCACAATCCCAGACATAATATTAGTGTTCAAGGCCTGGGGCGAAAGCTCATCCGATGGCTCTTACCACGTGTCGATCCATGCAGGTGTTCCAGTAACAGTCTGGGTTGCCACATTTGCTAAACATGGATGCTATTCATAGTGTAATACTGCACGGAAATCAATGTACACATGAAAAACGGTCATGCTGCTGATGTCTTTTTATTGTCTGTTCATTAAGTGTAATATATGTATTACTGAAGGCCATCGCTCTGTATTTTGGGTGTAATATATGTATAACTGTATTTCATAAGTTTTATATCATACACACTTCAGGTACCTGTACCCGAAGTAAAGGTTGCTCTGCTTGTAATTACATTTTCACAGTGCAAAGTGCTTTTGTAACAATTCAATCCCATAAATGTAAATGTAAATGTATAGGCATTTATATAGCGCACTACTTACCCGTAGGGTCCCAAGGCGCTTCGACCGTTACCATTGTTTCTTGTTTAGACTATTTCTTGCCAAGTTATCGTGGGATCATTTGGGCAAACGCCCATACGTGTATATGACCATATTTGAATAGAGCACAACCCAAACACATCTCTAAAATAAACATTGTCTTCAACATTAGATGTTCAGTCAATAATGAGAGGTTTGGTAAAGTTTTAAAAGTTTATTTTCTCTTTAAGAGATTAGTTGGTATTGTCTTTTATTTCAGATTAGTCAAATAAATCCATTTGCAGAAATATTGAGAAAATGTGGTTAGAACAAGCATACAAAATAAAGATCCAAGTCCCTTTCTTAATTCAAATGACCTAACTTATCCTAGCAAGTGCCCATATCTTTTTGGAAAAGAGGAAGTAATATTTTAGAGCAAAACACGGATAATTATGAAAAGGTCAAACTCCCTATAAAGAGTAGTTCTGGAAACTCAGCTGAGTTCCCTAACAGCTGCAGTAGCAACCATTAAAACAGGAAAAAGGAACTAATCACAGCAGTAGCTATCATGGCATAAAGATAGAAAGTCTCCTCACAAAGCATAAGGAAAACAAAGAAATCACAATTAGCAATAGCTTATGGCAATTCAGGTTAGTACAACAAATTGCTAAGGGACATGGCAGGGTAGGGGTGCATAGAATGCCAAACTCTCTAACTATATGCCATATAGAAAGCCAACATGTTGCAAAGTATGCAGAATTTGGCTTACCTCCTAAATAATAATGAGGTAGGTTGCAAATTGCTACTCACTACAATTGACTTTAGCCCCAGGTATGGTTGCCACTGGGGTCAGCAGACCACCATATCTGTAATTGTTCTTAAATAAAGAAATATTTTTTCAATTGCAGCCCATTTTCCTACTAGGATAATGTGGTGTGTTTAAAAGGAGAAAAACAAAATATTTGCAAACTTTTTGTAATATTAGATAGTGGCCTGTTTACGTCTGGAGAGCCAGTAGTGACATTAACATACAAAAATATCCAGCCCTTACAATTAACTTTATATTTAAAATAAATGTACCATTGCCACCAAGCTTTGCACTCAAAGGAATTTTGGGCAGCTGCTATACTAAATAGAATTACTATGTATACATACATCTATGTACTTATTTATCAACACGTGCAAAAGAAGGCAGAAAATGCAACTTTTAAGTTTCTCCTACTAGACAGCGTATGCTCTATCTGTTGTGAGATTTATTGTTAGCTTACAGTGGGCTTAGAGTCCCATCAAATCTCACCATTGGTTTGCTTCATTGTCGCTCTCATTTGCTAGCTTCCTATTTAGTTATCCTGTCTGGGCTTTCCTTCCTTTTGATGCGTTTGTCGCCCCAAGGAGCATGGATGCATTACTATGCCCTGGAGTGCTCACTCATTCAGGTGCTTCTTTTTTATTTTTGTTTAAACACTCCACTGGAGTGCATGTAATTTATGTGGTCTCTTCAGTGTGCTTCTAATCCCTTCTCTGCACTGTTCTCTCCCGTCTGTGTGGTTTACCCCAACCGCCTCTCTGATCTGCTCACTCTTGGGTGCTCCCTCAGCCTTCGTTGCATTTTTGCCCTCATGTTCTCCACTATCCCAGCTTCACATTGCTCTCCCTCTCACCCGTTGGCTTCCCCGCACCCTCCATGTTACTTGCAGCCCCACGTGTTGCTTTCGCCCCAAAGGCCCCCATGTTGCTTCCTCACCATCCACTTTCCAACATAAACCCACTTTTTAAAACTTTCTGAACTGAAGCAGCCATGTCATTTTGTAGGTGTGTACATGCAAACATTATTTAACCATACTGCACAGCTTGGCTAAAAGTTATCGGCAAACAAAATAGGTGCCAACGGCAGACCTATTGGCTTGTCAATGCTAGTTATATTACTGTCACTGATTGCTCTCCTAACTTCATGTGATAAACAGAAAGATTAATAGAGAGGCTTTACTCCTCGCTGACTGTAATGGAACATTTAACAGAAAAAAGAGGTCTTGGTGCCCCCATGGAGTTTGCTTCTCATGTTATAGCAGCTCAAGGAGAATTGTGTGATGTTCAGCATGGCTTCAGTGAAACATATTCTGCCATGGTTTAATTTTCATTTTCCGCTCCAAATCTGGCAGGGATGCTATCTCCTCCTTCCCCAGTCCCAAGGCACATCACTTGACTCGATCTCTCATTGGCCTTCCTGTAGCTCAAGCTCATCTCCCTGACAGTGGTTCCTGGCCTCCATAGCATCACCCACATGGCAAATGATAATACTGGGTTCAGTGAAGCTGCTTGCTTACTCTCACAGTAAGAGGCAGCCTCCTAACCAAGAAACAGACCGGAAGCAACGCCAGTTTTTTAGAAATTGGATTTTTGGTCGGCTAGGGCATGTGCCAAAGTTAGGCAGACACCACCACTGGTTTCAGGATAAGGGAGTTAAACTCCTAAAATAACCCCTGCTCACCCCCTTGGTAGCTTGGCACGAGCAGGCAGGCTTATCTTAGAGCAGTATGTAAAGCATTTGCACATAACCAACAGTAATAAAGTGTAAGCACTACAAAAGGACACCACACCAGTTTAGAAAAATATCCTATTTTTATATACTTAAGACAAGACCAAAAACGATAAAAATCCACAATACAGTACTTAAAAATCTTCAGTTATCAAAATATCCTTGAAAAACAGGTCCTTGATGTCAATAGCTCCGTCTGGGGATATCACAGCATCGTGAACAAACAAATCCAAACAGTTCTGGCTGACCTCTGCGTTGCGGGAAAGCTGTGGTGTCGGAAAGACCTGCAAACAGTACCTTTTAGAAATGCAAGGTGGCAGCAACCTCTCGTTGAGCTTCCGAAAGTACGGTGTCCGCAGGCGTCAGTTCAGGAGGTCGGTGCAGGAGTCGTTGGGCCCTTAAAGTCACATGCATTGCAGATCGAACTCATCTCTGATGAAGTCAGGAGCGCTGTCGTCGGCAGGCGTTGAGTGCTGCGTTACAAAGTGCAGCGGTGCGGTGTGCGGTGCCCTCAGGTTGTGGTGCGAGCAGTGGCTCAGTAGCGGCATCAGATGGCGTCTCGGTGAGACAGGGGCACAGTGTGAAGTGAATGAGGTGCTCGTCGCGGTGCTGGCAGGTCGCGAAGCAAGCAGGGGCATCATCGTTGCTGAAGTGCTGTCGTCGGCTGCCGAAATGGAGTCGATGGCGCCAGCATCGGTAGGCCAAGGCTACGGTGCGGGATGAGGGTGGTGCATCGTGTAACTTTACGAGCAGTGCCCTCGAACCACGGTGCAAGCAGCGGCGTAGATTTCAGTGTGGAGCAGAGTCATTGGGCATACCACGGCGTCGTCGTGAATCGAAGTGGTGCGGAATTGCGCTGCCCACAGGTCGCAGTGCGAACAGCGGCATGGTGGCGGCATCAGCAGGCATTGGCAGTGATCCCAGGATCGTGGTGCGGCGTTGTGACGGTCCCCTTTGTGGTGCCTTTAAGAGACGGAGACGGATATGGCAGTGGCGTCATAGAGTTACTTTTCTTCTGTTGCAGCACAAAACACACAGTCCCCAGTGCTGAGGGAAGAAGAACTTGAAGTCTTTGCTCTTCCTGACACTTCGTGAACAGGGGGCAAGCTCTACCTCATGCCCTTGGAGAAACTCACAAATTAGATTGCAGAAAGTTCAGTCCAGTCTTTTTACTGCCCAAGACAGAAGCATCCAAAGTAGGCCAATACAGCAAAGCATGCAGCAAAGTGGTAGGTCCTTCTCACAGCTTCTCCAGCTCTTCTTGGCAGTCTTCTTGGTCAAAAGAGTTCTAAAGTTCAGGGGTCTGGACCCCAATATTTGTATACCAAAATCCATTGATCTCTTAGGCAGAGAGTGTCTGTGCCCAGCCAGAGCCAGTTCTGCCTTCTCTTTTGTGACTTCCTGGTAGGAGGTGGAGACAGCATTGTCAGAGGCAGACAAGGCCCTTTGAGGTGTAGGTAAATCTCCTCCCCTTCCCCAATTGCAGCCCAGGTCTATTCAGCCTTTTCCTGATCCACCTATGTTATGTTATGGATTCTTGTATAGCACATGAATCACCCGGGGGCATCTCAGCGCTTACCAAGGGGATACCAGGAGTGGAGCGGAGAAATTGATTCTGCAAAAAAACAGATTTAGAACAAAAAAGTTTTTAATTGTTTCCTGAAAGACATATAGAAAGTGGATTTTCGCTGGGCCACAGGAAGCGAGTTCCAGTATTTGGGGGCAATATAAGAGAAAGCTCTGCCATCTGTGCGAGTTAACCGGATATGTGGGACCTTCAAGAGAGCTAAAACATTTGATCTTAGATTGCATTCAGATATTTGTTTTAAAAGTTTGTTTTGGAGGTGGCGTGGTCCCCAGCCTTTAAGTGCTTTAAAGGAGAGACAGCAGACCTTAAAGAATTATCTTTTTTTCACTGGTAACCAGTGCAGTTGTCTGAGTAAAGGGAGGGATGGAGATCCTGGGGGGCGATTTAGGACCATTCTTGAGGCAGTGTTCTGTATTACCTAAAGTTTTGCTAGGGTGGTAATACCTCCTTCAGCCAACAGGGCGTTACCGTAGTCGAGCTGACTAATAACCATTGCCCGGACTACAGTTCTACGATGTTCAAGTGGTAGATAGGTAAGTATTCTGCGTAGTAGGCACAGGCTATAATAGCAAGACCCTGAGATGTTCGTAACGTTGTCGTTCATGGTGAGTTTTGAGTCCAACTGGATTTACTGAGGAAGACAGAGTTGGGGCTTCACCCAGTTGGAGAGGCCACCAGTCAGATGTCCAAGAAGGGGCATCTTTGCCTAAGATCATAAGCTCAGTTTTTCCCAGATTGAGCTGGAGGCAGCGCTCCCTCATCCAGTCCGCAATAGCTAACATTCCACCAAAGAAACGTAGTTTCTCATCAGTGGTATTTAAGCCTATTGGGAACAGCAGCTGTGTATCATCGCCATACGAGACTATCTCGAAGCCGAATGGTTGGACTTACTTGGCCAGGGGGGCCAAGTACATGTTAAAGAGGGTGGGACTTAGGCATGAACCCTGAGGCACCCCTTTGTCCAACAAGAACTTTTTGTGGGAGACAAACAGGCCTAGTGTGGTGGTTTGCCATTTGTCCGTTAGAAAATCCCTCAGCCACTGCAAGGCTGTACCCCCAATACCACACTCAAGCAATCTCTCCGCTAGTCGTTGATGAGATATAGTGTTGAATGCCGCTGAGAGATCTAGGAGGATCAAGATCGTGGATCCTCTGGCATCCAGGGTAAGTCTCAGCGAGTCAGTTACTGCCAAAATGGCTGTTTCTGTGCTAAAGCCTGGCCGAAAGCCAGACTGGGATGGGTCAAGAATATCATTGGATTCCAGATACTGACTGAGTTGTGTATTTATTACAGATTCCAACATTTTTCCAAGTAGGGGTAACAGAGATATTGGTCTGTAATTGCTGAGCCCCTGGGGATCCGCTGATGGCTTTTTGAGGATGGGACAGACATAGGCCTCTTTCCAGGTATTCTGGATAAGGCCAGTAAGAATGGAAGCGTTGAGAATTTTTTTAATTATAGTGGCGCAGGTTGGGGAGAGAAGGGCCATAATGCTAGGCGGGCATAAATCAGCTGGGGAGCCTGATTTTGCTGCTAGCAGTAGATTATTTGTATCGGCAAGTGAAATGGTCTCAAACTGATCAAGAGTACATATGGTAGATGTGGGGGAATTTTCTGGATTTGCTTTTATTCTGGGGTTATTAATACAGGTGTCCGGGAAATTGCCATTGATTTTGGAAATCTTTTCATGGAAAACATTTGCTATAGAGTCGCATAGTATTTGGGATTCAAGCGGTGCTTGTTTGCATGCTTGGGGGGAGGAGAATTCCTTGACGATGTCAAATAAAGCTTTAGAGTAGTTTCTGGATTGTTTGATTTGGCTATGAAGGTATGAGCATCTAGCGATTTTTATTGATTGATGGTAGTGAGATAATGACGCTTTATAGGCTATCTTATCTTCGGATAATTTTGTCCTTCTCCATCTTCTCTCAAGAGCTTTGCATGTGGACTTTATGTTTTTCAATTCGCCAGAATACCAAGGGGCTGAAGGCCATCTTGAAGAGGGGTTGATGGTTTTTAGAGGAATAACCACGTCAAATGTTTTAATTAAGGCAGAATTGAAGCTGGATAACATGGCTGTAAGATCTTGGCCACTTTGCTCAGAATCAGTGAAGACTTGGGTAAATGTCTCATTGAAGGTATCCAGTGTTAATTTATGCCATGGCCTTTTGTTGTTACCTTTTTTTTGCATACAATGAGTCCTGTGTGTTGGCCCCAATTGGAGCATAAGGGAGAATTGGATCATGCAGTGATCTGACCAGATGAGGGGAAGCGGCTGGAATACTTTTAGCTGTTCTGAGTTAGTTAAAATAAGATCCAGGGTATGGCCTAGACTATCAGAAGCCACTCCTGCTCCCCAGCCTTCTGTCATCCAAAACCCAGACAGGCAATCCACAATCAAGCAGAGGCACACGGAATGACTGAGCAAGAAAATACCTACTTTCTAAAAGTGGTATTTTCAAACACAGAATGTAAATATCACCTTCACTAAAAGATGCATCTTTAGATTCTGAGTTCAGGCATACTAAACAGTATTTTCCTACCTAGTTCCCAGGGCCAGTTATTTTTTTAAGATGTTATACACAAACTTCCCATTCTGTTCTATGGGGAACAGGTAGCCTTACAATAGTGAAAAACATTGGCAGTAATTCACTATCAGGACATTCCACACACACCAGGGCATGCCCTACCTTTCACATACACTGCACCCTGCCCACAGGGGTACCTTAGGGGTGGATGACATGTAAGAAAAGGGAAGTTTAGGGCCTGGCAAGTGGGTGCACTTGCCAAGTTGACATGGAAGTACCAGACTGCACACAAGCTCTCCAATGGCAGGCCATAGTCACATTTATGGGCTGTTTGATCTGGTGGCACCATCCAGTGCTGCAGCCCACCAACAGTATTTGATCTACAGGCCTTCGCACCCGCAGTGCACTTTATTAGGGACTGACACATAAATCAAATAGGCCAATCATGGAAACACCAATCCATAACACATTGTACCACAGGAGCACTTGCACTTTAACACTGATTAGCAGTAAGAAAAGTGTGCAGAAACACTAAGCCAGCACAAACAAAGTTAAAACTGTAAGGTCACAAAGCAAAGCCTCTGGGGAAACATGCCAAAAGATGCCAAGTCTTACACAGTTGCACAGCATCAGAAGCAGAACAGGATGTGATATTTGATGCAAACTTTGGCTCCATGTTGGAAAGTAACACAGAGAGGGATGTGTTATGATGCAACACCAGTGGTAGACTCTGCGCTGTACAAATAACACTAACATAATAAAGTATAACAGATGCATTGCAAAAGAAGTATTGGAAAAGGTGCAGCTACTCTCACCGTGGATTTCTCATAAAGCGTTACAGTATGAGCTTTACCAAACCCATTTTCCCCACTTCTCAGGCATTGGGAAGGTTACTTATGTTAGGGTACTTCTAGGAGTAAGGGAATCTGTTTCTAATAAGCTTACATCCTACCCTCTCTTTTGTTCAGCAACAAGGCAGATGTTTTTGACTATATATTTTATTCATAACTTCTCCATAAATATCGGTTTGTAAATGATAATATATATATATATATCTGTGTGTGAACAAGCACTCACGGAGTGCGAAACGCGTCACGTAGGGCTTATGGCGTGAATAAACCCTACCTACTTGACAGACCTGCTTGTTGGTGTGGATTCTTTTGGTACCTAAGTGCGCGCTTGGAACGCCGTTTTGCCTGAATATTGAACTACCGGTTACCTCACCGGCAGCGCGCCACCCCCACTGGACGAGGGATACTCCATTGAGGTTGTCGTTGGATGTCATATATATATATATATATATATATATATATATATATATATATATATATATATATATATATACATGGAAAATGGCAATAGGTTTTCCATATTTATGACAACATTTCTAAAATGTTTGTCATTTCTGGACATATATGAACCCCAAAACTGTACGAAAACCTACCTTCATAAATTCTGTACACTCTAAGAAATGTATTGATTACAGACTGCCCACATCCAGATTGGTTAACAAAAAGAGCTTTAAAAAAAATTGTTTATTTAAAAAAAATAACAACAACATTTTGCATGACATGGTATACCAGACTTCGGCAAGGCCAGTTGGTCTAGTTTTGGCTGGCAAGCTACTGGCATTGCCAATGCTTGTTTCCTTGGAATTTCTTTTACTAAAGAAAAAGGAAAAAGATTCACATAGGGCTGTCCGTGTTTCCAGACTCTTGCACATGCATGCCCATGCATGAGTGGTCATTATTAAATGGGTTTCGGCATACTTAATATTTTACCAATCCAAGGATGCTGACAACAAAAAAAATGTAAAATATGAATGGGATGATACAGACATAAAGAGGAGCAAGCAGTCCTGTAGCAATGTGAACTGTTATGCTATTATAAACTAAAACAAAATAACTAAATATAAAAGGAGGCATCGCCCCTGGAGCTCTAGCAACAAAAGTGCACTAGATTTATGTGCACTAGCAAAATGCCATCACTCAGTGTGCGGAGCCAATAGCTGTAGTGGTCTGACCTATTGTGCCATGATATGCTAAGGTGTGAATTCTCTTCTAGTTCCGTACCACAGGAAAGTGTCAGTGAGGAAGGAGGAATGAAAGATATTGATACCCTTGGGACTTTTGAAATACTAAAAATTTATAGATTGGTAAATGTTTTTTGTCCTCATAGCCACTAACCTAGACACTTTTGGCGTGATTTGCCATTGCTAACAAAAAACAAAACAAAAAGATAAAAATGTATATGATTTGAAATTATGCACACACTCAGGAATAACACGACGTGTATTTGTAGCTGGAAGGCCAACTTGGATCTGAATAACAAATGTTTAGTGTTATTCAACTTAACTCTACTCAGTTAATCAACCCCGGAAAGATAGAAGGCAGGGTGGATTCTTAGGACATGAAGTGAAACAAAGATTCGCAGAGTAGTTGTGTTAGTCCACTTAGCCACCAGACCCCACCATCTGTGGCCAGATGGCAGACCTCCATTTTGCAATTATCTGAAGCAAGACTCTACAGGATATGGCACTGCTAACAATTTTCATGAAGTTTCCCAACTGATAATATTTCAGCATCACTGGAAGTCTGTCAGGAGAAAGACAAAGTAATATATTTGTTTCTATATATGTCTTGAGTGTTGGGATTTCAAGCATCTTAGGTTTCTGTAGGACTTGTGCCACCACAAGTATGGATCCAGATACAAATCTGGTAGATGATTTTATGTATTTTTAATAGTATTTTTGAGCACAAACGTAGACAAAATACGAGTGATTATTATTATTATTATTATATCGGTTTTGTACAGCGCCCGGTTACCCTAGAGCATCCCAGCGCTTTGCCACCAGAGAGTGTCAGAAATAGCGAGGACAGAAAAAATTAGCAGAAGAGGAGAGTTTTAAGTTGTGATAGCAGTGATAGGAGAGGTAGCTGAGTTAAAGATGTTTAATGCATTGTGTGGGAGTGTTCTTTAAATATTTCCTAAATTGGAGCAGTGTTTTAGCAGGCCTGATTGAAACGGGGAAGTTATGCCAGATCTTGGGTGCATTCATGGTAATGCCCTACTGCCTTGTTTATTCATTTTTACACTTCTTTGTCAGCAGTCCGATGGTGTGCTGGCTGTGCCAACAGAGGATGATGAGCTGGTCTTCGAGGTAAACATGAGTACTGGTCATGATGGCTTTGTAAATGATGCAGCTGGTTTTGAAGATGGTGTGGGCGACCCTTGACCTTGCTGGTAGGTCGTTACCCCACCACAAAGCTCCGCCTGTGTGTCCTGACCCTGCCCCAGCTGCCGCGGCTGTAGAGGTTGAGGCCCTCCTCCACCCGCAGGCTACCACTTGCGCCTCATCCCTGGTGGCCAGTGGTAGGCCTTAGGTTTGTATCACTGTCGCGGTCTGCCTGTCTTCCCTGTACTGCCCATACTGTCTTCTGGTGACTGTGACCGATGTTGCCTATCTCCCCCCTGTGCCTGCATTCTTATCTGTGTCTGTTCTCTTGACTTCTGCTCCCCTGGTTGTACTCGTTTTTCTTGCCTTCTGCTCCCCTGATTGCAGTCGTTTTTCTTGCCTTCTGTGCCCCTGATTGCATTCGTTTTTCGTGCCTTCTGCTCCTCTGATTGTACTCGTTTCTTCTTGCCTTCTGCTCCCCTGATTGCACTCGTTTTTCTTGCCTTCTGCTCCCCTGATTGTGCTCGTTTTCTTGCCTTGTGTTCCCCCTCACTGCCCCTGATTGTGCCCGGCTGCCTTGGTGCCCTTGCTGCTCCCGCTCTTGCCGGTGCGACCCCTGCGGCCCGCCTCCTCACTGCCCATTCGCTGCTCCTCCATCCTACCTCCCCATATAGGCCGCCGCTGCGCGGTGAGGAAAGCGACCTTTGACCTTGCTGGTAGGTCGCTCCCCCACCACACAGCTTTGCCTGTGTGTCCTGACCCTGCCCCAGCTGCCGCTGCTGTAGAAGTTGAGGTCCTCCTCCACCCGCAGGCTACCACCTGCACCTCATCCCTGGTGGCCAGAAGTAGGCCTTAGGTTTGTATCACTGTCGCTGTTTCTCTGTCTTCCCTGTACTACCCATACTGTCTTCTAGTGTCTGTGACCGCTGTTGCCTGTATCCGCCCTGTGCCTGCATTCTTATCTGTGCCCGATCTCTTGCCTTCTGTTCCCTGATTGTGCTCGTTCTCTTGCCTTCTGCTCCTCTGATTGCACTTGTTTTTTGTGCCTTCTGCTCCCCTAATTGCACTTGTTTTTTGTGCCTTCTGCTCCCCTGATTGCACTCGTTTTTCTTGCCTTCTGCTCCCCTGATTTGCACTCGTTTTTCTTGCCTTCTGCTCCCCTGATTGCACTTGCTATTCTTGCCTTCTGCTCCCCTGATTGCACTCTTTTTTCCTGCCTCTGCTCCACTTTGTGCCCTCTGTACCACTCTTTTCCCCCCGTTTTATGTGACCTTACTGCCCTTTCTTGGGACCTTTGTGTCTCTGTGCCACTCGTTCCCCCCTGTTTTTTGTGACCTGAGCTCTGGGATCTGCTTGACACCTCCACCCCAGACGTGGCCTTCCTGACTGAGACCTGGTGGAACGACTCCTCTGCGCCCAACATTGCTATAGCCATCCCGGCTACAAGATCACCTGCAGGGATCGTGCCAACGGAATCGGAGGAGGAATAGCCATCGTCCATAAGTCCTCCCTCAAGGTTGCCACCCACGTAGATGACACCCTCAACACTGCCGAACACCTGCACTTCCGGAACACCACTACCCTCAGAGGAACACTCATCTACAGACTCCCCGGACCCCGGGCTCAGTTCAGCGACTCCATCGCCGACCTCGCCAGCACCCACGCACTCGCCTCCACGGACTTCATCCTCCTCGGGGACCTGAACTTCCACCTCGAGAGCAACAACAACGCCAACTCCGCCACCCTGATCGACAACCTCACCAACCTGGGCCTCTGACAACTCGTCACCGCACCCACCCACGCAACCGGCCAGACGCTGGATTCCGTCTTCTCCACAGGCTCCACGTAGCCTTCGACCACACCACCGAACTCCACTGCACTGGACTGACAACCGCTGCATCCATTTCACCTTCAAGAAACCAACCACGCACCACCGCACCCAACAGCTGCCTCACCGCTGCTGGAGCAAAGTCACCGAAGACCAGCTGATCACCTCCCTCGCCAAGAACCCACCCACCGACCCCACCAACCCAGACACCGCAGCCCGAAACCTCAGACAGTGGATCAACGACTGTGCCAACACCCTCGCCCCGCTCAAGAAACCCTCCAACAGCCATGCCAACAAGAGAGCCACCTGGTTCACCGACAAGGTCCAGACCTCTAAATGTGAATGCCAGAAACTGGAGAAGACATGGCTCCATGAACGCACACGGACAACCACGCAGCCCACAAGGACGCCACCCGCAGACACCACCACCTCATCAGATTAACCAAGAGATCCTCCTTCAAAGACCGCTTGGATAACAACGCACACAACAGCAAAGAGCTCTTCAGCATCGTAAAGGAACTCTCCAACACCAGCGCCAACGCCAATGACATCCCGCCCTCACAAGAACTGTGCGACTCACTAGCCATCTTCTTCCACCGCAAGATTGCTGACATCCACAACAGCTTCAACATCACGACCGCCCCGACTACAACAGACTCCACCTCCCCTGTGAACACCACCAGCGCCAACCGCCTGACCTCCTGGTCCAACGTCAACGACGACGAGACCCGCAAGGTTATGAGCTCCATCCACTTAGGATCTCCTTCTGACCCGTGCCCACACCACGTATTCAACAAAGCAGACGCAGCCATTGCACCCCAACTACCGAAGGTCATCAACATCTCCTTCGAAACTGCGACATTCCTGGAAAGCTGGAAGCACGCCAAAATCAATGCTCTCCTCAAGAAGCCCAAAGCGGACCCCAAGGACCTCAAGAACTTCTGGCCCATCTCCCTGCTCCCGTTCCTGGCAAAGGTCATTGAGAAAATCATCAACATGCAACTGGCCCGCCACCTCGAAGACAACATCTTGGACCCGTCCCAGTCAAGATTCAGACGAAACCACAGCACCGCGACAGCCCTCATCGCTGCCACAGATGACATCAGGTGCCAACTAAACAACGGCGAAACATCAGCCCTCATCCTCCTGGGCCTGTCAGCCGTCTTCGACAAGGTCTGCCATCATACTCTAAAGACACGCCTCCTAGAAGCCAGAATCCAAGAGAAGGCTCTTTACTGGACCAAGTCATTCCTCTCCGGCAGAACCCAGAGCGTCTGCCTCCCACCCTTCCGATCCAAAGCCACTGACATCATCTGTGGCGTCCCCCAGGGCTCATCCCTCAGCCCCTCAGCCCAAGGCTGTTCAACGTCAACATGGCCCCCCTCGCACAAGTGGCCCGCCATCACGACCTCAACATCATCTCCTATGCTGATTGGATGAGGAGCAGCCATCTGAAGCTGAACTCGGACAAGACAGAGGTCCTCATCCTCGGACCCACCCCCTCAGGCTGGGACGACTCCTGGTGGCCGACCACACTGGGACAGCACCAACACCCACCGACCATGCACGCAATCTAGGATTTATCCACGACTCCTCCCTCTCCATGTCTAAGCAGGTCAACGCCGTCTCCTCCTCCTGCTACAACACCCTCCGCATGCTCCGCAGGATCTACAAGTGGATCCCGACCCAAACAAGAAGAACGGTGACACAGGCCCTCTTCAACGTACTCTACGCAGGAATTCCAGCCAAACACCTACGACAAGTACAATGCATCCAAAACGCCTCTGCCCGGCTGATCGTCAACGTTCCCCGCCGCAGCCACATCACCCCCGACCTGAGAGACCTACACTGGCTCCCCGTCGACAAGAGGACCACCTTTAAACTCCTCACCCATGCACACAAAGCACTCCACAAAGCCAGACCAGCCTACCTGAACAACAGAGTCAGCTTCCACACTCCCACCCGCCAGCTCCGTTCCGCCAGCCTCGCCCTCACCGCTGTCCTCCACATCCAACGAACGACCTCCGGCAGCAGATCCTTCTCCTACCTCGCCGCCAAGACCTGGAACACCCTGCCTACCCACATACGGCAGACCCAAGACCTACTCGCCTTGAGAAGACTCCTCCAAACCTGGCTCTTCGAGCAGTTGCAGCACCCCCCCTCCCCTCAGCACCTTGGGACCCTCACGGGTAAGTAGCGCGCTTTACAAGTACTCTGATTGATTGATTGATTGATTGGGCTGGCATGGGGAGCCAATGGAGTTCCATTATTGGGGGGGGGGTGATGATATTTCCAGATGAGACTTTCTGCAGCATGCATGATGCCTCTTTAGGGTATCAGTGTGGAGTCTAGAGGTCATGATGCAGGGTGTCACCACCATCCATATGCAGGAGTATGGTGGTTTGAATAGCAGTTCTGAAGTTGTTTTCCGGAAGAAGTGGTTACACTTTCTTTAGAAGAGAGCCCTCGTAGCAGTCCACCTTTATTTTTCTTTCTTTGAGGGTGAATTTGGTGTCCAAGCTGAATTCAAATGACTTGGAATTCTGTGAAATGTGGGTTCAAAGTCATTATGGTTCAAGTCATTGCGCCAAGTTTGTACTATTTCTTGCTTGATATGTTTGGCAAATAACAGTGGTTTTGTTTTGTTTGGTAGGCACTGGACATCCAGGTCTGGATGATGTGCAGTCAGTGTTTGAGGCATTGGATGTCTTAAGTAGAGCAGACTTCAAGTATAGTTGCATATAGGTGGCATACCAGTGAATCTTGATAGTGTTGTCTTTGAGGAAAGCACCAAATGGCTCATTGTAAAGACTGAAAATAAAAGTAAACAGTAGAGAACTCTAGAGTACTCCATAAGGGCTAGTGATCTTTTTGGACCTGAAGGTGCCCATCCAAACAAACTGGTAATGGGTGGAAAGGCTGGACAAGAACCAATGAAGGGCTTCCATCTGGTCTGTCTTGAGCCCTTCTTGGAAGATGCCTTAAGCGAAGGAGTCTTTAACAATGTTGAGTAGGGGTTTGAGAGCATTCCTAGGGAGTGTTTTGAAGCAGGATGGTCCAGTGAAGACTTTGGGCTGCACTTGCTAATTTTAATTGGGCATGAATGTTCACATAGATTTTCAACAAAGTGTTGAAGTTGTTTGAATTGCTGTTCATGTCGGACACAGAAATTAATAGATAGGGTGAGAGAGGAGCTTGATCATTAGGTTGTCAATAGAGAAGTCATTAAAGAATGTGAAGGTTTGGTCTTTTATTTTGTGTTGGAATTGATTTATTGGCTGGTGGTCAAACAAGGAGATAGGGATGGCAAAGTGGCTGTTTCAGACCAGGGTATAGGTAGGTCATGGAAGTATTTGTAATGTTGAGAAGGCAAGGTTGAGGATGTGTTCTTTAAAGTGTGTTGGTTGCGTGACATGCTATTCCACACTGAATGTGTTGATGAGGTTGAAGAGGGTACCTCTTGGTTTTCATTAGCTTATGTTGTCATAGTGGTTAAAGTCAACCAAGAGGATGGTGTTGGCATACTGAATAGAGGAGGAACAGAGGAGATCTGAGAAGTCATCAATGAAGTCTCTGTTTCATTCCCCCCCCTCCCCCAAGAAGGAAGTCTAGTAGAAAGTTTTAGAGGTAAAATGTATGAATTTATAGAGCAAAAGAAATAAGTTAAATACCTCCCTCGAGTTCATTACAAAGACTGAGCCTCATTTAAGAGGTTTTGCCGTAGGGCAAAGCTGCAGGCCTTCCTGCTGTGCTACCCTGTGCCGAAATAAAAAGGCAGGAATGCACTGTATCTATCAGATGATGCATTCCTGTCCTTTTCTCCTGCACTGGGTAACAATGGGCTGCGATGCGTCAATGCAGGACCTTTGCACCATGGTGCAAATGTGCTTGCGTTGCAGGGATGATTATTTTTGTGCAGGAAGGGACACCTTCCTGCACAAAAGCAAGCACAAGATGTTTTTTCTCTTTCTATGTGTGCTGAAGAATGCAGCACACTTAGAAAACGTTGTACCTTCCTTACGACTCACCTGGGATAGTGTACATTTTTGGCACTGCCTAAAAGTTACAATTTCTCATAAATCTGGGGCAGTGTCACCTCTTTAACGCAGAGAACCACGTTAAAGGGAACAATATTTACAAGGAAGCATTAAGCCAAAAAAAGTGGCTTAGTGCTGCCTCGTAAAGATAGAGCAGGCTCCTGCACCACAGAACATCACAGAAAGTGAAGTTCCGGTGCTGCCAGGGGTGTTTTCAATTCTGAATGATCATTTGATAGCTCTCATGCATCTTTGGGTGTTTTAGTCTTACTTTGCGCCCAAGTTATTAGAATAACACACCTGAAATTTATGATTGGCATGTAAAATGTGCAAGTCTGGAGAATGTGTCTGTAATGACCTAAGAGGGAGTAGTCACACTAGTTGGAAATCCCAGAAGAAACACATTTTTTAGAACTTTGTATATAAATATAAATCAGCACTTTGCTGCAAACTTCCCTCACCCTGGTTTGTTTTCTGAATCACAATAAATATTGGCAGGTTAAGGTTTTTTTGCAAACTTTCACCTAAGGTGATGTTTCTATTAATTTCCCTTCACACAAAAACATGACATCTCCACTTTCTAGTGGTCTTCCGTTGTAAAGCATTTCTGATTGGGGATAGCAGTTGACCCTGTGATCCCCAAACAGGAATCCTCCATTTGACACTAAGGTTATTTTTTCATGTGGAAGATCCCTTCTGGTATAGAGCTGTTACCCTTTGGGGCATTTTTATTTTTTGATCCGTTTCCCTTCCCTGAATAGTGGCTGCTAGGGCTCCTTCATTCCCAGATTACCAAGCCCTAGCAAAGTGAAAATGATGGGCACCATTTTGCTTTTTTTGTGCTTTATACCTGGGGCCTTGCATCACTTCTCAGCCCAGGCAGTCCTAATGGAAAGCAGGGCGCCACTGAAAAGAGGAGATAGTCTCCTTTCCAATGGTATCCCGCTCCAAAGGAGGTCAGATTAGTACTTGCATCTGGGCCTCCAATTACTAAACCGAAATCCTCCACTAAAAACCAGGGATTTTATTTTTAATGGGGGTTCTCCATGGAATAGGAGCCGACCTCTAAGTTGGCCGACCGAAAAAGCAAAATGATGACCACCATTTTTGGTTTTGGTTCTCTGCAAGGAGGGTCCTTAGGCCACTTCCCAGGCAGATCCAATCGAAATATGGAGCCATTAGAAAAATAACAATCTTCCATTTCTAATGGTGCCCCTCACCAAAGAATGCCTGCTTTGGGATCATGGTTGGGCCTGCAGTCCTCAAGGAGGAGTCCTCTGCTGGCCACTATTGGGGCTTATCAAATTTGTGAGTACGTTATTCATGAAATCTCATTCTTACAATTTTGAGTAACATTTGGGCATATTATCAAGAAAGGTGTTAAAATTATCGCCGCTTTAGCGGCAGGGAACTGCTGCTAAAGCGGCAATAATGGGCTTGAAAGTATGCCGTAGAGAATTCCCATAGAAACCTATGTGTACACTAGAACATGGGCTTCTATGGGAATTCACAAGGGCATATTATCAAGCCCATTATCACCGCTTTAGCAGCAGTTTCCTGCCGCTAAAGCGGCGATAATTTTAACGCCGTTCCTTGATAATATGCCCCTTAGTCCCATGGGCTGTTCACAAAATCCAAGAATAATGTTACTCAAAAGGGTACACTTACACATGACATAGATACATTTACACATGTCAGTTACTACTCCAAAAATGAAACAGTAGTAAGTCCAGGACCACACATAGCCACCCAGTGGTACTATTACACCCTCTCATACAAAATAATGGAGGTAGGGATTTAAAGTAAAATTCCATTTGACATAATGTTCAATTAAATTAAACTATTTAAAATAGGTAAAAGTATACATACATTTAATTTAGTCTTAAAACAGTATAAAATAAAACAAATCCATTATTACAATATTAAATATGTTAACAACCCTGTGAAAAAGATACAATTGTCCAGTAGGGTTAAACACAAATATATATTTAATTAAATAAAGTATAACAGGTAAGGAGGAACGTCCCATCCACCTCAGAAGCCACCTTTGATCTGCCCCTTTAAAGGATGCACACTCTAGATTCATCCCATGCAATGGTCCCATCACAACATAAATAATCTTACAAAGTTCTACTTGACTTACAGCTAGGCCACGTATCTCCCCCATCATCAATAAACACACAAATAAAATATTTAAATAATATTTACTATAACTACATATCACACATAATCTTGCATTAAACTGGGTTTCTCTATCACTCTTTCACTCCTTCTTCTTTTGATACTTTCGCTGAGTTTTCTTTCTTGTACAAACTTAGGTACCTTTTCCTGAGATTTCCCAGCATTTCCTAGGGCACTATGGAACTCTACTTAAATTCCATATTTGATCATTTTCCAACTTCACTGCATTTCTGAACAACTTGCCGACTTTTAAGCATTTGGAGAAACTCGATTTGCCGCCCACCTGTAATTTTTTAACTCTCACAAGATCACCCACCCATACTAAGGTTGGACGCACCAAATGTTTTACATTAAGAAGTTCTTTCCTATTTTTCACTTTCTCTTTTTGTTGCTTTTCACAGTCATTACTCTTAGCACCAACAAACACACACACGCTCACATTTTTATTATTTATTTCAGAAGGGTACATAATAGAATTCAGTTTTTTTTCCCTCTAAATAGTTTGAATGGCACTTTCCTTGTGACTTAGGGCTTGATTTAGATATCGGCAGACGGGTTACTCCGTCACAACGGGGACGAATATCCCATCTACTGAAATCCAAATCCCATAGGACATTATGGGATTTAGATTTCAGCAGATGGGATACCCGTCCCTGTTCTGATGGAGTAACTTGCCCATTATCTAAATCAGGCCCCGAATGAGGTGTCAGGCAGTACATCTCCACCCCTTATTATATCACTCTTTTCTTATCCTGCCATTGGTGCTTAGCCATTTGAATGGATTTTGTTAGTGCTTTATTCAACCTCTCAACAATGCCATTTTGTTCATGGTGAAAAAAAAGAGTATTTTTTGTGTTTTAATCCTTTTTATTTTAAAGAATGCCTCTGTTTCATTCGAAACTAGCTGCATACCATTGCCAGTAAGTATGCATTCTGGCATCCCTTCTGTAGCAAACAATTCTTTTAAGAAGTTTGCAACATTACTGGTTTCAATTTTCTGAGAATTATGTATCTCAGGCTACCTTGAAAATACATCAGTTAATACCATTTCATATTGTTGACCAGCTCTGCAATGTACAAGCCCAAAAATAGCTAGAGCAACTTCTTTCCACGTCTTCTTTAGGCACTTCCTCACTGCCATAGGGTGTACTCTTGTTTTACATACTTTATTACCATGCATTTTTGACATTCTCAAATCTATCTCTCCACCTGAATGTCAAGACCAGGCAACCAAACATAAACCGTAATTCTTTCTTTGGTCTTTCATATGCCTAAGTGTCCTTGATGTGCCAGATGTATTAGGTTATCTCTAAAACACATGGGAGGAACAAGTCTTTTACTTCTGCATAATAGATCTTACTGAACCGATAAATCCTCTTTAATATTCCAATATGTCAGACTTTCCTTTCCCACTCCTTTTCTTAAATTCCAACCATTCTCAATCAAATTCATAACCTGAATCAGACACTCACTAGCATTAACAAATGTTTTCCAGTTTTATTCACTTGCCAGAGATAGGCAATCCCCTTACACCTGATTTTTCCCTACTCTTCCTTTAAAGTAAGACCCACCATATCAACTTCTTTCCAATACTGCTCTCAGTACTTGATAATGTTGTTCTTGTGTTTGTCCATTATTTAGCACATCATCTTGATAAATTTTAACATTTGGAATAATCCTCAAATCATTCTCTATTGTCTTTTTAAATAAAGCTGTAGCTAAAATCAGGCAAAAGGGCATCGTTGTGGACTTATACAGACCAAAAGGTGTGATAAAAGATGTCAGATTCATAGATTCCTCATCTAGACTAATTTTATGATAAGCGGTTTGCAGATCTAGGGTGGAAACAACTGCTGCCTTACAAACCAAAACAACTGGAGCTACCCATATACTCGTATACGAAAAGCGGTGAGGGTGACTAGATCAGCACAGACAAAAACGAAATTCCGGCATACAATAATTGAGGAAATATTAATGATACACTGTCTGCTCAACACCTCATCTGGATCCACCAATAAAATCCAGTAAAGTCCATAATGTGTACAAAAGAGATTGAGGGAGCGACCAAATTCCACACAAAATCAAATGGTTCACAAATGTGAATTCCAAAGAATGTTCTTTTATTTTAATGGTATTCAACAGAGATGATGACGATCAGATCAGTAGCAATTCTTCATTATTTCACAAGTCAATATATATACCAAACAGCCGACGCGTTTCGTCCACAGATGGACATCATCAGGGCTGTAATTACCAAAAACATAGAGAAAGCAAAAAATTAATCAACTGTGCATACATTAATCAAAAATATAATACATCAAATATTACAACTTTATGATCATTATCTATCAGTGATATGTATTAGGACACCTGCCTATATAACAATCTACAAAAATGAAAAAATAGGCATATTAACAATGAACATTTAGACACATCCCCTAGAACTCGCCATGAGAATAACTATTAATAGTATAAACGTGTTCAGCCTACCTCCTGATTATGTGCACTTTTCAAAAGCGAAATCCTGTCTCAGTATTCGAAAAATCCAATTGTAGTACAACCTAATTAGAAATTATTACAAGCTTA
This sequence comes from Lissotriton vulgaris, assembly GCF_964263255.1. NCBI lineage: Eukaryota > Metazoa > Chordata > Amphibia > Caudata > Salamandridae > Lissotriton > Lissotriton vulgaris. The sequence continues at coordinate 1,201,688,632 of NC_141687.1, forward strand.
ACAAATAATATTGATTCAAATAGATTGCATACATCATACATATTAATTAATACTTAAATTTCTGAATGTAGAGGAATTCATACTTATTAAATTTTATAGATTTTAAATAATTGATTACAGAAAAAATGCTTCCCAAAGGCATGACTGAGTAACCTCAAAAAGTATATGGACATTAACAGACCAATTCTCATGAAAAAAACAAGACCAATTTCGAAAGAACATCTCACCTGAAAGTAACACTAAATTAGTTTCTTTTTGCCTGACCTCCCCCTTTATTTTCCTTTCCAGAATAAATTATTTTCCTTTGTATCACTGTAAAATTGAAAGATACATCTGATATTAAAAAGTAACAAGACCTGAAAGGCTAATCTAATTGCTGGAGGAGGCATCACACTTCTAAATATAAATAACTCTGAATTACTCTTCTGGAGCAAGTCACATAGAATTCAAACAACAACATACAAAGGGAATCGTATTATGTAAACTCATGATAAAATAGGGGAGGGCAGACAGATCCCTTAATTATCATTACATCCTGAAAAGATTTTTAACCAACTAAATATAAAGATCTGTCTACATCCGCCCTTTGACTGCTGATCACCATCGTAAATTTCCTTAATAATTTCTGATCCTCACCTGATTTCAAAAGAAATTCAAAAGCGCCATTCCTATTGAGAGAAAAATAAATAAAATACGACCCTTAGAAACCATCCTCTATCCAAAAAAATGAATAGACAGAGTTTAAATGAACAATGATAATTCATCCCGACAAATTATCTAAGCCGGTCTGCACCTCACCTTGTGAAAGTAAGAATCCTATACATTCATGGGGAGTCTCGGCAGGCGACGTCTGGCGTCCTTCCCGACAGCGTGCAAAGAACCTGCTACCGCTGTCTCCCTTTAAACCCCTTACTAACCAATCAATACCATCAATGCTATTCCCACTCAAACTATCCACTATGGTTTATAACCCGGTCCGCCATGCCTGATAAGCAAGACTGAATGCCGAGTAAAAAGTCCTCTATCAGTTCTCTATTGCGTCCGTATCTAAACTCAACGGACGAATTATATCCGGTTTCAAGTACATATCCAGTTTGAAAGTTGCTGGCATAATATATCCGGTGTAGTTGCATATCCGGTATATTATAACGACCAATAAGATATCCCAGTGTGACTATAATCAACCAGGCCCTCCATGCCTATTAAGTATGACTAAATACCGGGCAAAAAGTCCTCTAACAGTTCTCTGTAGCGTCCGTATCTAAACTCAACAGACGAATTATATCCGGTTTCAGGTGCATATCCGGTTAGAAAATTGCAGTCATATTATATCTGGTATAGTTGCATTTCCGGTATATAATAGCAACCAATGAGATATCCAAGAGTGGCAATAATCACTCATCTCCCTCCCGAGTCGATCAAACCTAAGCATTATGGAATCCCGAAAACATACGAGTATAGCTATATAATAAATGAAAAATGTGGTTTCATATTCAGCGTTCGATTAACATAAAGCGTACCTGTATTTGACTTAACTTTTTTCTAGTTATCGGATTCGAGGCAAGAAAGCTAAGTATAATTACAGATCAGTACGCAGGTCCGCTGGTCCGATGCGTTAGCCAATAAGCGCAAACTCCCACTATCAAAAGACTGGCCTGTAACACTTACCAAACTGATCATAAGATCAAAAGCCGGCCAAAATATTTCTGCACTGAGCCTAAAATTACATACTATTCCCAACCATCAACCATTTAAATACAAGAGCAATTGCTGATATATGTATCCCTGGTTTATATTTAAAATTCCTGAATGTATATCGCAATCCCTGTGGTAACAAAAACATTTCTGATAAACAACGACTTACATGGACTGATGTGGCAGTCAGTCCAGAAGAAGCACAACATTTCAAAAACACTTTATACAACTCTATTATATGTGAGGTACCTATTACCTGAAAGATATCTCAATGTGTTACTATAAGATAAGTGAAATTATGACAAGTAGTCCATCTCCAGAGGTAACTCTAATTGCAAAGAAAAAATATATCAAGAGATTATGTAATTTACCCCACTCGAGCTAACGAATGATTGGTAATAAGGGAAAAACAGATCCTCTAGTACAAGATCTATTGACCCCATAGAGTTCATCCCCAGTTTACAAGATATACTGAAGCTTATTTTCAGTATTTAATCCTAATTTCACCAATCTACAGCATGAAATCCATCTCGCCTCAATCTGTCTTAATCGGAGGATCCAGTCTCCTCCCCTTTTCCATGGTTGAGCCTTTTCTACACCATGGAATCTTATGTTAGACTTAAGAGGATGACAGACTCTGATATGCTGAAAAATAGGTGATCTTTCATCTTGGTTCTGAATAGCCCTTGCATGTTCTTGAATTCGTATTTTAAGTTTCCTCTTAGTACTACCAATGTATACTTTGTCACATTCACACTTAATGGCATAAACTACGCCTTCACTGTTGCAATTAATGAACTCCCTAATCGAATATACCTGATCAGTGTTGTAACAGAAATTCCTCACCTTAGTCAATCCATAGTCGCACACATTACATGTGCCACAAATAAAGAAACCAGGAGATGAGAGATTATTGTCACTCTTGGATATCTCAGTTTAGATACGGACGCTACAGAGAACTGTTAGAGGACTTTTTGCCCGGTATTTAGTCATACTTAATAGGCATGGCGGGCCTGGTTGATTATAGTACACTGGGATATCTTATTGGTCGTTATAATATATCGGATATGCAACTACACCGGATATAATATGCCAGCAACTTTCAAACCGGATATGTACTTGACACCGGATATAATTCGTCCGTTGAGTTCAGATACGGACGCAATAGAGAACTGATAGAGGACTTTTTACACGGCATTCAGTCTTGCTTATCAGGCATGGCGGACTGGGTTGTAAACCGTAGTGGATAGTTTGAGCGGGAATAGCATTGACGGTATTGATTGGTTAGTATGGGGTTTAAAGGGAGACAGCGGTAGCAGGTTCTTTGCACGCTGTTGTGAAGGACGCCAGACGTCGCCTGCCGAGACTCCCCATGAATATATAGGATTCTTACTTTCACAAGGTGAGGTGCAGACCGGCTTAGATAATTTATCGGGGTGAATTAACATTGTTCATTTAAACTCTGTCTATTCATTTTTTTGGATAGAGGATGGTTTCTAAGGGTCGTATTTTATTTATTTTTCTCTCAATAGGAATGGCGCTTTTGAATTTCTTTTGAAATCAGGTGAGGATCAGAAATTATTAAGGAAATTTACGATGGTGATCTGCAGTCAAAGGGCTGATGTATACAGATCTTTATATTTAGTTGGTTAAAAATCTTTTCAGGATGTAATGATTATTAAGGGATCTGTCTGCCCTCCCCTATTTTATCATGAGTTTTACATAATACGATTCCCTTTGTATGTTGTTGTTTGAATTCTATGTGACTTGCTCCAGAAGAGTAATTCAGAGTTATTTATAATTAGAAGTGTGATGCCTCCTCCAGCAATTAGATTAGCCTTTCAGGTCTTGTTACTTTTTAATATCAGATGTATCTTTCAATCTTACAGTGATACAAAGAAAAATAGTTTATTCTGGAAAGGAAAATAAAGGGGGAGTTCAGGCAAAGAAATTAATTTAGTGTTACTTTCAGGTGAGATGTTCTTTCGAAATTGGTCTTGTTTTTTTCATGAGTATTGGTCTGTTAATGTCCATATACTTTTTGAGGTTACTCGGTCATGCCTTTGGGAAGCTTTTTATCTGTATTCAATTGTTTAAAATCTATAAAATTTAATAAGTATGACCCTCTACATTCAGAAATGTATGTATTAATCAATATGTATGATGTATGCGATCTATTTGAATCAATATTATTTGTTAAGCTTGTTAATAATTTCTAATTAGGTTGTACTACAATTGGATTTTTCGAATACTGAGACAGGATTTCGCTTTTAAAAAGTGCACATAATCAGGAGGTAGAATGAACACGTTTATACTCTTAATAGTTATTCTCATGGCGAGTTCTAGGGGATGTGTCTAAATGTTCATTGTTAATATGCCCATTTTTTCATTTTTGTAGATTGTTATATAGGCAGGTGTCCTAATACATATCACTGATAGATAATGATCATAAAGTTGTAATATTTGATGTATTATATTTTTGATTAATGTATGCACAGTTGATAAATTTTTTGGTTTCTCTATGTTTTTGGTAATTACAGTCCTGATGATGTCCATCTGTGGACGAAACGCGTCGGCTGTTTGTTATATATATTGACTTGTGAAATAATGAAGAATTGCTACTGATATGAATAGTTTGTCAAACAACACAGTTTGTCTGTAAATACATAGGAAAATTCAGAGAGTAACAATCAGGCACGACCTGTTCAGGTAAGAGCAGTGGAGCAGTCGACAGATGACGGAATGGGTTAAAAAAAGATACACTTACCTTGCACTCGCTGCAACTCCGACTCGGAGATGCGGCGAGCGCGAGGTAAGTGGTTTTGTTTCTTTTTTTGTTTTCTTTTACCTATTCCTTCGTCTGTTGACTCCCCCCACCCCGCCCCACCTCTCTTACCTGAACTGGCTGTGCCTGTTAATAATCTATTTAAGTCTCCATCACACACATCTCTCATAGTTTCAACACTTTTACTCATACTTCACGTGAGCTGTCCAGTTTGTGACCCCCAACCCCTTCAATATAATTGGCTGATAGCTATTGGGATCGAACATCACACCTAGGTCTTTTTGGTGGATCCAGCTGATGATTCTGTCTCCTTTGGTAGAAATATACATTTTCCCTGCTGCAAATCTCCCTTATATTCAATTTCTCCTATGAAGTACCCATCCAGGTTAATAGGCCCCCTCGATAAGCTAAAGGCTGAATATTCGGTTGGTACACTTTCACTTTGTCCACAAGTTTTATCGATTAAAATTTCCTGGGAATCAGAGATATTTTGGCCTCTGAGTCAAACAACGTGTCAACTGTAGAATTGTTGACTTTGCCCCAATCAATTGGACCTCACTTGTTTGGATCCCACACATCCAAAACAAGCTCACCACAACCTAACTCTTCATTCCGCAATCATATTCAGCATATTCATCTTTCAATCCTTTCAACTTATGCTGAGCTCTGCAATATTTCGCAAAAGGCCTGTTTTACACACACCCTACACTTGACATTCCAAGCAGGACAGGGTCCATCTTATGCAAGATATTCCTGCATTCCACAATGAAAGCAATTTTTCTTGATTTTTTTTCTTTTGACTGTCTACATTTTTATCTCTGTTGCACTTCTTCACATAAGAGAGTTTAAGGTCATTTTCTCAACCCACTTCAGGTGCTACATATTTTCACATCTATTTACTGCCTCTTTGTTTCTTCTCTAAAGCTTCTGGCCCTTTATCACTATTCTGTTTTATGATATCCACACAAGCTAATGAATGTTCAACTTTTTGATATAAGCGAACCTCATCTAATTTAAAATTGTCCTTCTGCCTTACTTCATCCCTGACCTTATCAATGTTACATCCCAGCATGAATTGGTTGCAGATGCATTCACCAATAGACCCTTCAAACTTACAAGAAGCACCCAGTTTATGCAGATCTATAATGTAAGTCTCAACTTATTCCTGTTGTCACTGTATTCTCCTGCCAAAATTGTAGTGTTCCAATAACGTACTAACCTTGAGTAAATATTGATTGTCTAACTTGTTAATACTCTCATCAAATGCACTTAACTCCTCTGTTTAATTATCCCCAATGTTAGGCAAATGTTCAAACACTTCTTGTCCTTCAGGAGCTAGACGATGTAAAAGTAAAGCCATTTTTCTTTCTACACTTAACAATGTCCCACAAACTCTGGAATAGTGTCAAAACACTTTCTTGCATTAAGCTTATTTAATAAATGGCTTCCCTGGAGATGATAAGAAAAACGGAGTGATACTCTGCATAATGACTTACTCCTCTTCAAATCAATATACCTGTATATCTAGAATATGAACCACTACAATATCACAACTGTTTACACAGATGTTAAAGCCAATCAATACCTGCAGCTTCTTTCCACAAGAGTGTATGGTCACGTACTAAGGTGTACTACAAGGCAAAACTACACAAAGAGGACTATATCAAAGAAAATACAAAATTTAAATAACAACAAATTAATAATGCCATCTATTTAACACCCAAGAGTAGCATTGGCACAACTCGCAGCAATTTCCAGAACCTGTATAGTCTATTAACCTGACATTATGGTGTTAAACCTGTTTGGGTCCATGCTACCCATCTCATAAATTGCTAACTGCTAACTGCTAACATCAGCTTGCAGAATGATTATTGGAGCAGCTTGAGCATACTCAATCAATGGTACAGGCAGCGTAGCGCACAGTGCAGTATTGGAGTCAGCCAGATAGAACTTCAGCGATGGCACACAGATAACAGTGCAAGCAGTGACGCAACACAGGCCTCCTTAATCTTGTGAAGATGCTCGCTCTCTGGCATGTGCACCTTAACACCATCTGTAAAGTTTCATCTTGCACTGCCGCTCCTTCTACCCTGCTCGGCTCACGCAGCAAGTAATAAACCCAGATGTACTTGCCCAATCTCCATATGATCTTGCCTCAGTCTACCTAATAATTCACACAAATGTTGACACCTGTCTATTTCACCATTATCATAGGCGTTAAGCGTTAAGATGTTCCTACGACACTTTTGAGACACCAAAATCATCTCCTGCTTGACTTCCATTTGAATGGAATTTCTCATAAATGTCCAAAGCCAAGCAAGTAGTTTCAGCTCGTTGCCAATGTGGAAAAGATTAATTCTTTCAGTGGGGTTAAACATATAAATGTGTTTATTTAAATAAAGTATAACAGGTAAAGAGGAACGCCCCATGCACCTCAGACGCCACCTTCCATCTGCCCCTTTACATGAGGCACATTCTAGATTCTTCCCATGCAATATTCTCCATGACAGCATAAAATATCTTGGAAAGTTCTACTTCACTTATAGCTATATCTCACGATCCACGTTAATAGTTCTTGTAACATTACATTTTAATCACATAATTAACTTTTAATTAAATCTATACATCATTTTAAAGAATTATTAATGCATAATAGAAAACAATGTTCATTATGTTGAAATGTAATATTAATTTAAACTTCAGCAAAATAATTTTACTTCAGTATATTTAAATTAAATAAAGATTTTATTATTAAGTAAGCTAATAGTAGTTTAGAATCTTCTTTATTTTCCTCTGGATTGAAAATAAATATATACCTTTAATTTAAAATAATATTTAGCATGAAAATAATTGTATTAAGGTTATAGAAGATTAATACACTTTTCTACTTTTCCCTAGATTAGATTAGATTTTCTTATTTTAAATGTAAAACAAAAGAAAAAATATTACATCACTATTAACCGAATTTCAAATTAAATCTTGAATTTTAATTTAACTACATTAAATTCAAATTATTTTGTTGATGTTTAAAATATAAATGACATTCCCATACAGTGAAAAAAATATGTTTATAATGCATCAATAATTTTAAAAGTGATGTATGGAATTCAGAGTAATTAAATTATATTATCTTTGAAAAAGTTAATATAACATTACTTTAAAACTAAAAAATATTACTAAAATATTTTATGTTTAGACAGTAAATATGTATTCTTTTTAGATTCTTGTAACATTGAATGATATTTAAGTTTTTTTAACGTTTTTAAAAAATTCATTGTGACTTTTCATAGTTTCCTAAGTTGGTTTATATTTACTCCCTACCTCGTTTATTTTCTATGGCAGGGTGTTGCAGTACAAGTGGTTGACCAAGTGTGGAGATGGACTTATTCCAGCTCAGAGTAATTTTTTACTATTAGGGCCCCTTTTTGCTGCAGGAACTTTAGAAGTGATGTTTGTGAATAGCAGTGGGCTTACTGTTGGCGGGTGCATGTTCTTCCCTAAACCTCCTTAAGTCTCTCCTTACACTTCCCTAATCCCCTCCCCTTTAGTTGTAAGTCCTATTAAATTTCTAGCCTCTGTCCTTCCCACATTTACTAATGAAACTTCTACTTGCATGTGCAGTCAGGGCGGAGATCTCCGCACAGAAAAAGACAGCAGAGCTGTAAGTTTATGAATCGCATTTTGTAGCAAATTCAATACTGCTATTTTAGTGCTACTAAACATATTACAGAAGGCAGTTTATGAATAACCCTCATATTTTTTGGGGGGAGGGGCAACCTCCACTGGCACACTGTCCGATCCACTATGGCATATAAATGCCTGCAACTTCTTTCTTTCCTTGGGGAAAAGCCCTGGCCCTGACAATCAACACTCTCCAGGGAAGGGAAAATGTCACCAGCCATTTTGTGATTTTTGCATTCTGCACACTTGTGCCCCCACAGGCACATTTGCTTAAAAAAAAAAAGTGTTACCGCAGGAAAGGGAAAATATACTCTTTTCCATTGGTAGCCACCTTGGATGGATTCTTGCTCAGGAATTGTGACAACGCACCTCTCCATTTTTTAGGAATACAGAATACAAAAAGCTCCAGCTTATACAAAGAAAGGAAAGGAAAAAAAGGACATTCAAGTGAACAGGTAAACACAAGCACGTTCAATGAGAGTAAAGCATAAGCATGTTTAGTTTCCACTGCTCTGATTCTTGCTTGTCAACAAAAATTGGGTGCAGATTGCACATCCATAAATCTGCTAATGTACAGGACAAGCACATTAGTGGATGTGCCTTCTGCAGCTGATTATGGTTTGTCCATCCAAAAATAGGGAATCACATAAAGTTTGCACAAAAGATGACTCATTAATTGATGTGCAAAATCTCATGTAGTGCACGTTAACCTATATTTGCCCCTCATTGTGATCCCATTTTCAAAACATAAAGGAGTTTGTACCTAAAATGGGGATTGAGGTCTGATCATATTCATCATCTGTCCAGTTTGGATTTGTTGCTTCTTTGTTTTAAAGTTGCTCCTATAATTGCCTTTCTTTTTGCCTTATTGCTGTGTGATGTGCAAATTGAAGCATTGTTTTCATTTTTTCTCCCTGTAGGTTGATCCCTCCCACTTATCAATTCCTGACCTTTATTGAATTATGATTTCAGTTTTTAACAATTGCAAGTACATACACATTTCTACCAGTACCTACGAATACTAACTAGCACTCAGGTTTCAAGATTTTTGTGGGTATAAGGTAGACTTGGGTACTTATTGGTTCACTGCTGGTAGGGTTTAAATGGTGGAAGGCTATGAGGCTGGATCTGATATAGAGACAGCTTTAAGGATGAAGATCATGGATCAGGTCTGGAAGCGATGTTTCAGTTGATGGACTCCCATTAGATGATTGTTCTTCTTCAAGTGAATCTGAAGAGAGTGATCATGCAGTGCAGTAGGACAGTTGTGATGTCCCCTTACAAAGGCAACAGTGGGATCGAAGCCCCATACACAGTGAATACTAGTGCTGTGCAGAGCACCACCAGGGTCCTAATTGGCATCCCCCTATAAGAAACCAGCCTGTAATTAATTATTTCACAGACGTTGTTGTACGTAAAGTCAATACTGCAAATTGTATGCCTGTTGACTACTTTCAACTTTTTCTGGGCGATGTGCTCCTTGAGGAAATTGTGCATATGACTCATTTACATGGTGAAGAGTTTTGAAGGAACTCTAGGGCCCACCTAAGGACTCCCACTTCACTTGGGGAGTTGAAATCATGTTGGGGCTTTACATTGCTCATGAGAATATCGTGCAAACCTACAGTACAGCCTTACTGGTCTTTTCTCTCAATCCCAGTTTTGGCAACACCAAGCTTCCTATATGTCACGAGGAGAGATTGTTTTTAATTCTGCAACATATGCTACATTATAAGGACACCTCAGCAGCATTGCCATCGAACCACCAAGACCATGACACCCTGTTGAACATTAATTAATGTATGGGACATCTAAGGATTATAACTCAGGACAGAATATAGTGGCTAATGAGTCTTTGATCCTTTACAAAGCCTGGTTACAGTTAAGGTAGTATTTACTCAGTAGGAGAGCTTGATATAGAATCAGGTTTACTATGTTGTGCAAGTGTTCCATGTGAGAAGTTGGCCTGATATGTGATGTCCACTATTCTAGTGGGCACCCTGTATCAGTTCAAACAACCCTTATGGTGATGGTTGTAAAGTCAACCTTATAGACCAGCTATCCTAGTGGTAGCATGGACAAAGCAGTCTTAGGCTAAAACTTCTGAGAGCATGAGAAGCCAGCTGTTTTACCATATGTAACCCCTTTAATACCAAATGAAAGGACACCACACAGGTTATATATAAAATATATATGTATTTATTACTAACACAACCCCTCTGAACTATTTATGAGGTCAGAGGCACAAGCACATAACAAGATGCTTAATTATCATACAATAAGTTGCACAATATACAGTAGAACCCTAGGGGCACGTAGAACCATATACTAAAATAGTGGTATAAGAACCACGTCACGAACAAGGAATAGGCCTAGGGCATCGCTGGGGCTACGCTGTACTACCAAAGGTTAGGAAGCAGGAGGCCCACGGGAGGTGTGTGCAGTGTCTAAACACAAACGTGTGTTCTCATAGAGATACAATGGGAACGAAAGAAATGGAAACTAGTTCTTTTAGGACACTTCCAGATGGACTAGGAGAAAGCTACTAAAAACGAAGACACTAGGATAGTCAATACCCACAGGAGCACCGGAGTACTCGTGTTACCTCACCCACAGGAGCCGGGTGCATAGGTGTCAAAGTGTGTCGGGTTTAGTCGCTGAATCCTATGGAGACCTGTGAAAAGATGCTGCAGGCGACCAGGAGAGAAGTGTCCGGTTGGATCCAAGGGCAGATCGAGGATGAAGAGTACCTGAAAGCAGAGGGGACAGAGTCTGGGTCACTAACCAGTGACCAGGAAGGAACCAGGCGATGTTGTGCAGCAATCAGGTATTGTCGTGAAGCTTGTCTCTGCAGCCACGTCAACCAGGAGGTGTCGACGACGACAACCAGGAGCTGGACACGGACTGTCCCACAAAGGATCTCGCTGTCGGCGGTGTCGGCTTCCGGATTGGAGTCAACAAGCCTTGCCAAATACAACCCACGCAGGAATCGAAGATGGCTTCTGTTGCAGACCAGCAAGGTCTGAGGGGCTTTTCCTTTTCAGGAAAGCAGGGGCCAACCTGGAGCAACCAGGCCAGTGGTGTAAATTTGAAGGTTCATTGTCACAGAGGTCACTAGCCAACGGGCAAATGACCGGACAGACGCGTCGAGCACAAAAAGACTAGCAGGCCCCACACGGCACTCGTGGAGTGTAGAGGGCTGTGCGTCGGTGTAGAAAGTGCTCGGGGCTGGGGCTTCTCATTCCCCAATGCACAACTTGGAGAGTGCCTCGGAAGCTGCACAAGTAGCAAGGTCTAGGTTTTTCAAGATGGCCGGTCCCACGTCTCTCGTCACCTCCACGGGTCTCAGCTTTGCTGGGGCTGTGGATCGGGCTCAAGGAAGTCTGAAAGTCTGGTTCTTGTCAGGCTCTGTGCTCGGGCTCCGGCGGGAGCGTCGACAAAGCAAATCACAGATCGCTGGATGGTGCCTGTTTGCACAGGGTGGTCACTCCTTGACCACAAGGGAGATTCTTCAGTCTTCTAGTTGCAATAGAATGTCGAAGGTCCAGAGTTTCGTTTCAAGTTTCAGTTCAGGATTAATCTAAAGTCTCTTGACTCAGCTCCTACCTATATACTAATCTGAGGGTCTGGATTACCTGCTAGATCCCTCCTTTGGGTGGGACCAGGGAAGGGGGTGGTTACACCCCTTTCCCTTTGTCCAGTTTCGCACCAGAGCTGGGGCTGGAGTGCCCCAGCAACTGGTTTCAACCAGGACTATGCATGGAGCGCCTTTTGTGCCCCAGGCAGTGTCTCATTTCATTCAATCAATCAATCAATCAATCAATCTATTTGTAGAGCGCGCTATTTACCCGTGAGGGTCTCAAGGCACTAGGGGGGTGGGGGGAAGCTTCGCTACTGTTCGAAGAGCCAGGTCTTGAGGAGTCTTCTGAAGGCGAGTAGGTCTTCGGTCTGCCGTAGGTGGGTAGGATGGGTATTCCAGGCCTTGGCGGTGAGGTAGGAGCAGGATCTGCCGCCTGAGGTTGTTCGTTGGATGCGGGGGACGGTAGCGAGGGCGAGGCTGGCTGAGTGGAGCTGGCGGGTCGGGTTGTGGGAGCTGAGTCTGCTGTTCAGATAGGCTGGCCCGGCGTTGTGGAGTGCTTTGTGTGCGTGGGTGAGGAGTTTGAAGGTGATCCTCTTGTCGACGGGGAGCCAGTGTAGATTTCTCAGGTGGGGGTGATGTGGCTGCGGCGGGGAACGTTGATGGTCAGTCGGGCGGAGGCATTATGGATGCGCTGTAGACATCGTAGGTGTTTGGCTGGGATTCCGGCGTAGAGTGCGTTGCCGCAGTCCAGCCTGCTGCTGACGAGGGCCTGTGTCACCGTTCTTCTTGTTTTGGACGGGATCCACTTGTAGATCCTGCGGAGCATGTTGCAGCAGGAGGAGGAGATGACATTGACCTGTTTGGATATGGAGAGGGAGGAGTCGAGGATGAATCCAAGATTGCGTGCGTGGTCGGTGGGTGTCGGTGCTGTCCCCAGTGAGGAAATATAAAATTCTATGGTCAAGTTGTGTTCCCTAGCGCGTACCCCACCGACTCCATGTACCAGCTTAAAGTGCATGTAACTTCCCTCCTGTGCAAGCTATGAAGACGCAAATACGTTTGCGTCCAACGTTAACTTATCCTCTTTCAGACCCGCCCTGAATGGGTTAAATAGTCCGTTCCTAAGTATGCTATGCCAACGTCTTTTTGTAGTGTACTTTACATGTTTTTCCTGCCCTGGCAAAGTAGGCCCTGAAATTCTGCCATCGAGCCTCTTTTTCTGGCTTTTGACTATGACAGCCTCAGCCCAGGCTGCCTCTGTACCCGTGAACTCTGACTTACTTCCAGCGCGGCCCCTCGCGCTCAGCTCAGCCTGCTTTCTGCCAAGACTGACTATAACCTTCGAGTTATCTGTTCCGCTCCTCGAAAATGCATTCCTGCCTACCAGCTTCAGTAAACATCCTCCCCAGCTGCAGAGCCAAAGGGCCGACCCGTCTCAGTGCAAGTAATTCATAGCCTCTGTTACCATGCTTCCATGGAAGGCCCCGTGCCCCCACACTTCTCATGCAGACACTTAGGCGCTTATACACGCATCCACAGTTAGCATAGAATAGCTTCTGCCCTAGAGACCTTTCCGCCCAGATAATATGGTTCCTAAACATCAGATCTCAGATATGATAGAAGTACAAGTTGATCTGACATGCCAGACTTCTGTCTCTTTCCGTCAGTGTAAATGTCAAGTCCCCTGCACCCCTCCAATCACACGTCATGCAGCTGCGCGCGCATTCAAGCTTCCGATTTCTGCTGACATTGCAACTTTTCTGTTAACGCCACCCCTTGGTGCCACCCACCTGCGTCACCTATCAGTGACGTTTCTAGCACACACCTCCAGTTCACGCCTCTTGATTACGTACTAGTACCACGTGTATACTGTTATCTTGTCTTCTCTCAACTGTTACGCCTCCTGCACTGTTGCTTATGATGTGAATTAAGTATATAAGCTATGTATTGTCAATAAAAAGCAGCGCGCTCTATCCCTTCTGACACCCCTGTGGTGGTCAGAATCCGATATCCTGGTCATGACCATTCCTTTTTGAGGAATAAAACCCTTAGAAACTCTAACACCACGGACTCTGGTTTTTTCTTTCCGATCTGAGTTATTATTGATTAAGTACTTACCTGCATAGAAATTAAGAGAGTAAATTAATTATTTACGTCATTTTGGCGCCCGAATAGGGACCCCTCCCCCACCTCACGCGCCGGTTGGCGCATTGCAAGCTCTGTCCCCTGCCATCGGTTAGATGGAACCAACGCGTACCGGCAGGATTTCCTGCATCTCCCTCTGACCCACGGAGGTGACGAAGACTGCGATCAGTGCCCAGACGAGGCGGTGAGGAGTGCGGAGGATCCCGACCAGAGCCTAGCCGAAAGAAGCAAGGTCCGAGGTGTCAAGAGGCCCACCAGTTTTCCGAAGTTTTCCGAAGTTTCCCGAAGTCGAGCCGAGTCGAGTCCAGTCCAGTCGAGCTTTCCGAGGCCTTCTGTTTCCGTGCTTCCCGGTGAGTACCATTGCTGGGACGTATCTAGACGGGTTTGGGTACACAAGTCCGGTCTGCACTGTTTTTAGGCAGTGTATCTGTACTGTTTAGCAGTATATCTAGTATTCTGAATTTCTGCACTGTTACACCAGTGTATCTGTACTGTTTAGCAGTACATCCAGTATAGAGGGTAGTCATCTATGTCCCAAATGTTTTCTTGTGTGATTAATGTCGTGGTATGAATGCGACCGTTTAATGTGCATTATTGTGTTTCTTGTATAAACTAGCTGTATCCAGTATTAAGTAGTAAGGATTGAGTATTCAGTAATAAGTAAACAAGATGCCGTTTTTCAACAAGTTAAAGCAGATAGGAACTAGGAAAGGGATATTGGAGGAAGAAATTCCTATTCCCCCTAGGGACACTCCAGGTAACTTTATGTATCATAAACATGGCATAGATGCCATATTGTATCTAGACTTATGGGCCGATTATACCAAGCATCTAGACGAAAGACACAGATGGCCCACTACCGGAACATGGGATGCCGAGTGCATCATGAAGGTAGAAGAAGCATTATGGAAAAAGAAAGCTAGACAATCTCAGAAAGACGCCATAGAATTTTGGCGTAAGGAATCACATAAGCGTGCTGAGAAAGCACTCCGTAGAGAAGACAGACTTAAAGAATCAGAAAAGGCCCAAGAAAACGAGTTAGTTACTGAAGGGATCCGAGTAAAAACAGAACAAATAGACCGTGCCCGAAATAATCTCGTAAATGGTATGTATCTCGCGGCCGAGGGTACACCTGAGGCCCTATCAGAAATACCGAAAAACTTTCCCGCGCACCTCAAGGATTCACAGAAAGCCCCAGCATCTATAGTCAAGCACTGAAAAGACAACTAGATTGTATTCAAATGCCAGTTAACACCGCTCTACTGCAATACGTCGATGATCTACTGATCACCGCACGAAGTGAGCCCGAATGTGAACAAGCATCATTGACAGTTTTACATTTTCTGGCAGACAAGGGACACAAGGTGTCTCCTTCGAAGCTGCAATTCTGTGTTCAGCAAGTTGTATACTTGGGTCACTTGCTGTCCAAAGTGGGGAGACAGCTCACTCCCGATCGCATTCAGTTAATTGTAAACTTGCCACGACCCCAGACACAAAAGGAAGTGCGGGCCTTCATAGGCCTCACCTCGTACTGCAGACAATGGATTCCTCAATATGCATTTCTAGCCAAACCACTCATCCAGTTAACGACGCAGGAGGCAGCAACTTCGATTGCCCTCCCTTGGACTCAGGAACATACACAAGCCTTTGAGGAATTAAAGAAAGCATTATGCCAAGCACCAGTTTTAGCGACACCATGTTACAGCAAACCGTTCACACTTTTTGTTACAGAACGTGATGGTACAGCATTGTCTGTCCTCACTCAAGATCAAGCAGGTTCACATAAGCCTTGCGCTTATTTTTCAAGTACATTGATTCAGTAGCCCAGGCACTCCCTGCATGCTTAAAGTCAGTAGCTGCAACAGCGTTAGCAATAAGACAGAGCGATTCAATTGTTTTAGGCCATCAGTTAACAGTACAAGTTCCACACTCTGTAGAGGTTCTTTTAAACAGAACTCAGACTCAACACTTGACTATAGCACGACTGACAGGTTACGAATTGACACTATTCCAGCCACACATAGAAATCAGACGCTGCAGTATCTTGAACCCAGCAACACTGTTACCTACCATTATGACAGATCCAGCTCCGCATGATTGCATAGAGATCATTAATGCAGTAACAAAGCCCCGACGAGATTTAACAGATGTTCCATTGACAAATCCAGACCTGACACTTTATGTGGATGGTTCATGTATGAGAACAAGTACAGGAGAGTTAGTGGCCGCATATGCAGTGACCACCGAAACTGAAGTTAAAGAAACACATCGCATTGACACACTGTCTGCTCAAGCGGCAGAGCTCATCGCTCTGACCCAAGCCTGTATTCTAGCCAAGAACAGAAATGTCAACATATACACTGATTCCCGTTATGCGTTCGGAGTTGTACACGACTTCGGCATGTTATGGCAAGAACGAGGTTTTCTGACCTCTCATGGTACCAAGATCCAACATGGTCCCCTCATTCAAGCACTGTTAGAAGCAATACATCTGCCTTCAGGCATATCCGTCATGAAGTGTAAAGCACATACTAAAGTCACAGATTCTGTTTCCCAGGGTAACGACCTGGCAGACCAGACAGCAAAACGTACAGCATTGACTAACACTCAGACAATTGATACGACAAAGACAATAGGACCGACACATTGTATGACAGTCAGGGATCCCGCACTAGATGGTATTGATATTCAGACACACGCTACCCCAGAAGAAATAAAGAAATGGATTGAACTAGGAGGGATCCAGACAGATCAAGGTTGGATGACGAAGGGAAAATCTACATGGTTTCTCCCTGACTCTATGGTTCAAGTCATGATAAATACAGCACATAGCCCAGCCCACCTAGGAGAGAAAGCGATGTTAGACAGTTTACAAAATCTTTGGAACAATAAACACTTACGAGCCGCAGCGAAACAGAAAGTGCGTACTTGCATGATCTGTTGTCAGTTCAATCCAGGTAAAAGCGTCCCTGTAGAGCAAGGTGGATTTCATCCTCCCGATCACCCTTTTGAAGTCCTCCAGATGGATTATATCCAGATGGACCGTTGTCGAGGATTTAAATATGTTCTCGTAGTTGTCTGTGCTCTGTCCCGCTGGACCGAAGCATACCCAGTCCCAGATTACACTGCCCCGACCACTGCCAAGCAGCTGGTTCGTGAATTCTTCCCACGATACGGCTTGCCTCGTGTCGTGTACTCAGATAACGGTCAGCCATTCTCATCTGCATTAATGAAAGAAGTTTCTTTATTATTGGGATACCAGTGGAAATTCCATTGTGTCCGACATCCCGAAGCCGCAGGCCTTGTAGAAAGACATAACCAGACACTAAAGATCCGCCTTGCCAAAATATGTCAGGAGAAAGGGGTCGACTGGATAGTCGCCCTGCCAGTGGCACTATTCTACATGAGAATGGTTGCCCATTCGAGATCAGGGCTATCCCCGTACGAGGTGGTCTTTGGCAGACCACCGAATATGTGGGGGACGCCCATTCCGAAAAAGATTACTGATGTTGATTGTAACATGTTGACAGATTACCTTGCCTCCTTGATGTCTGCACTCCAATCATGTCGTTCACAGGTTGCCGCAGCCTTCCCTGACAACACTGATGTAAAGCCACATGATGTCCGTCCTGGCGACCTCGTCCTAGTGCGCAATTTTGATAGAAAGAGTCCGTTGGAGCCCCGCTGGAAATCGCCGAAGACCGTCCTTCTCACCACGAGGACCGCCGTGAAGATCGAAGGGAGAAAGGGGTGGGTTCACACGAGTCATGTGAAAAAATTCTTTGGACTGAAACTTGATCGAGACTCGTCCACCCCCACCAAAGACTGTGTTGAGCCAAAAGACTTTACAGAATCTGAACGAGAAAAAACTCCCCAAGAGGAGTATCGCATGAAACTCCGATCTAGTAAGTCAGACAGTTTAATTGTTTAAGTCCTCCCCTAGGTGAATCGGTTAAATAGTTTCTGACATGTATCCCCTAGATCGAGATAGAGAGAGAGAGAGGCGAATTAAGAAACATGTATACTGTAAATCACTACGTAGTCACTGTATAGTGACACTATTAATCATGTTTATTCTGAGTATTTTAATTATTGTTGCTAGCATCCTTTTACCTATATACTACCCTATTTTCAAGCGTGAACAATCTGTCTACAATGTATCTGCTGAACACACTTTTAGCAAGTTACCTCCACATGAACTCTCCTATAGACTTGCGCTGCGCAACAATACATTCATTAGTATGCTACATCATTCCCATCAAACTAATAATGCTACAGATTGCTGGATATGCGGCCGACTCCCTCCCTACCAGAATTACAAGGGAGCTCTGCCCCTCTTTCCGTACCCGTTCACTCATAATGGCTCCTGCGGCGCATGGTTTAAAATAATTAATTCCTTAGATCCTGATATTGCTGTTTTCGATGGGGGCTGGGTTTGGGGAAACCTGAACTTGGTCCTGCTCGACGTTTGTTACCCAGATAAGGAGGGACTCCCCACTAGAATAGGAACTGACCCAGAAAATGAAGTGTATGGATTAGGTAACTATACAATTAGCCTTATGATTCTTACTGTTGAATCCGAAGCCGCACCTGTTATACCCACTATGTCAGTATTGCCAGTTACTGGCGAATTATGCATCAGGAAGAAAGGTTCAGTACACTTAGGTCATAGTAAATGCACTACTGTGGTCGAATTCAGCGATCATGGAAAATCGTCCTTTAAAGCTATTAGTCATTCTTACTTTGTTTGTGGTCATACCGCATACATACGTCTACCTCCAGATTGGGATGGTACCTGTTACATTGCATTCATTCTGCCACCTGTTTTCCTAGCTCCCCCTGATTACCATAGAAATACCAATCTAGTAAACAATAGACCCAGAAGAGATATTCCACTTGTCGACTACACAGAAACGGCATGGGAACAGTACACCGATTTTAATAAAGGATTCTTTTTCTTTTTAGGACCTGTTCAGAATAGTAAATTAATACGTAGATTAACTAGAACACTTGAAGCAGTAGTGAATGAAACTGCCTCCGCCTTAGGTAACTTAACAGAAGAACAGTCCGCCATGCGGGTTGTTGTCCTTCAGAACCGTCTTGTTATTGACGTCATCTTGGCAGATAGAGGCGGAGCCTGTAAGGTCATCGGGTCAAGTTGCTGTGTTTTCATACCACAAAACGCACCATCTGTATATCAAGCTATTACACGTCTCCATAAAATTGCAAATCAGATACATCAGAATCCAGGCACCTGGACTTGGTCCGGTTGGTTCTGGACAACGTTAACCGCTTGGGGATGGAAGATCCTATCCTTCCTAGGCATTGGCCTAGTCCTAGTATTCAGTTGCTGCCTGTGCCTGCAGTGTGGGCCAGCGATTTGTGGACTGTGTGCCACCTCTTGTATTGAACATTCCAGTTTTCTCTCAAAACGTAAACGAAAGAAAGAAGAACAAATGATGTTACAAGAACAAACTGATCAATTCATGAGGATCGATATATCATGAAGGGTCCGTAGGGAACAAGGAGGGAATGAGGAAATATAAAATTCTATGGTCAAGTTGTGTTCCCTAGCGCGTACCCCACCGACTCCATGTACCAGCTTAAAGTGCATGTAACTTCCCTCCTGTGCAAGCTATGAAGACGCAAATACGTTTGCGTCCAACGTTAACTTATCCTCTTTCAGACCCGCCCTGAATGGGTTTAATAGTCCGTTCCTAAGTATGCTATGCCAACGTCTTTTTGTAGTGTACTTTACATGTTTTTCCTGCCCTGGCAAAGTAGGCCCTGAAATTCTGCCATCGAGCCTCTTTTTCTGGCTTTTGACTATGACAGCCTCAGCCCAGGCTGCCTCTGTACCCGTGAACTCTGACTTACTTCCAGCGCGGCCCCTCGCGCTCAGCTCAGCCTGCTTTCTGCCAAGACTGACTATAACCTTCGAGTTATCTGTTCCGCTCCTCGAAAATGCATTCCTGCCTACCAGCTTCAGTAAACATCCTCCCCAGCTGCAGAGCCAAAGGGCCGACCCGTCTCAGTGCAAGTAATTCATAGCCTCTGTTACCATGCTTCCATGGAAGGCCCCGTGCCCCCACACTTCTCATGCAGACACTTAGGCGCTTATACACGCATCCACAGTTAGCATAGAATAGCTTCTGCCCTAGAGACCTTTCCGCCCAGATAATATGGTTCCTAAACATCAGATATCAGATATGATAGAAGTACAAGTTGATCTGACATGCCAGACTTCTGTCTCTTTCCGTCAGTGTAAATGTCAAGTCCCCTGCACCCCTCCAATCACACGTCATGCAGCTGCGCGCGCATTCAAGCTTCCGATTCCTGCTGACATTGCAACTTTTCTGTTAACGCCACCCCTTGGTGCCACCCACCTGCGTCACCTATCAGTGATGTTTCTAGCACACACCTCCAGTTCACGCCTCTTGATTACGTACTAGTACCACGTGTATACTGTTATCTTGTCTTCTCTCAACTGTTACGCCTCCTGCACTGTTGCTTATGATGTGAATTAAGTATATAAGCTATGTATTGTCAATAAAAAGCAGCGCGCTCTATCCCTTCTGACACCCCTGTGGTGGTCAGAATCCGATATCCTGGTCATGACCATTCCTTTTTGAGGAATAAAACCCTTAGAAACTCTAACACCACGGACTCTGGTTTTTTCTTTCCGATCTGAGTTATTATTGATTAAGTACTTACCTGCATAGAAATTAAGAGAGTAAATTAATTATTTACGTCACCAGAGTGGTTGGCCACCAGGAATCGGCCCAGGCTGAGGGGTTGGGTCCGAGGGTGAGGACCTCTGTCTTGTCGGAGTTCAGTTTCAGACGGCTGCTCCTCATCCAGTCAGCGATGGCCTTCATTCTGTCGTGGATGTTGGTTTTGGCGGTGCGTGGGTCCTTGGCGAGGGAGAGGATGAGCTGAGTGTCGTCGGCGTAGGAGATGATGTTGAGGTTGTGGTGGCGGTCTACTTGTGCGAGGGGGGCCATGCAGATGTTGAACACCGTCGGGCTGAGGGAGGAGCCCTGGGGGACGCCGCAGAGGATGTCGGTGGCTTCGGATCGGAAAGGTGGGAGGAGGACGCTCTGGGATCTGTCGGAGAGGAAGGATGTGGTCCAGTCGAGGGCCTTCTCTTGGATACCGGCTTCTTGGAGGCGTGTTTTTAGAGTGCGATGGCAGACCGTGTCGAAGGCGGCCGAGAGGTCCAGGAGGATGAAGGCAGATGTTTTGCTGTTGTTTAATTGGCGCCTGATGTCGTCTGTGGCAGCGATGAGGGCTGTCTCGGTGCTGTGGTTTTGTCTGAAACCGTATTGGAACGGGTCCAGGATGTTGTTGTCTTCAAGGTGGCGGGTCAGTTGCATGTTGACGATTTTCTCGATGACCTTCGCCGGGAACGGGAGCAGGAAGATGGGCCGGAAGTTCTTGAGGTCCTTGGGGTCCGCCTTGGGCTTTTTGAGCAGAGTGTTGATTTCGGCCTGCTTCCAGTTTTCCGGGAATGTCGCTGTTTCGAAAGAGATGTTGATGATCTTCCGTAGTTGGGGTGCGATGGCTGCATCTGCCTTGTTGAATATGTGGTGTGGGCACGGGTCTGTCGGTGATCCTGAGTGGATGGAGTTCATGACCTTGCGTGTCTCGACGTCGCTGACGTTGGACAAGGAGGTCAGGCGGTTGGTACTGTTGGTGTTCGGGAGAGGGGTGGAGTCTGGCGTAGTCAGGTCGGTCGTGGTGTTGAAGCTTTCATGGATGTCGGCTTTCTTGCGGTGGAAGAAGATGGCCAGTGAGTCGCACAGTTCCTGTGAGGGCAGGATGTCGTTGGTGTTGGCGCTGGGGTTGGAGAGTTCTTTTACAATGCTGAAGACCTCTTTGCTGTTATGTGCGTTGTTATTCAGGCGATCTTTGAAGGATGATCTCCTGGGTGATCTTAGGAGGTGGTGGTGTCTGCGGGTGGCATCCTTGAGGGCTGCGTGGTTGTCCGGTGTGCGTTCGTGGAGTCATTTCTTCTCCAGTTACCGGTGTGCACGCTTGGAGGCCAGGAGCTCATCGGTGAACCAGGTGGCTCTCTTGCTGGCATGGTTGTTGGAGGTTTTCTTCAGTGGGGCAAGGGTGTTGGCACAGTCGAACAAGTTACTTACCTTCGGTAACGATATATCTGTAAGAAACAGTAGTTAGTATTAGATTCCTTACCTTAGAATATCCCCAGGCGTCAGTCTGGATCCGGAAACTTTTGCGTAGCAGTACCCCTGCGCGTCGGTAGGCGTCGTCTGCAGGCGTCCCCTGCGGCTCCGCGTCCGTCGTCGGCGTCGTGCGCCGTGATGACGTCGCTGGAGTATATAGACGCCGCCTCCGTGCGCTGACGTCAGTTCTTCTTTTTTACGCGCCAGTTAGCGCAGATCCGAGAAGTGCAGTACTCTGGTCTTGTGACCAAGTTTTTTGATCTTTGATCTTTTTGACTCTTCTTACGGTGCCGGTAGGATGCCCGGTTTTAAGAACTGTGACGACTGTGACCGTACGATGTCGGTCACGGACCATCACCGACTCTGCCTCCGTTGCCTTGGCCCCGACCACGACGTGGACGCCTGCGTCGATTTCCGGGCCTTGACGAATAAATCTGAAAGAAACAGGTTAGTATTAGATTCCTTACCTTAGAATATCCCCAGGCGTCAGTCTGGATCCGGAAACTTTTGCGTAGCAGTACCCCTGCGCGTCGGTAGGCGTCGTCTGCAGTCGTCCCCTGCGGCTCCGTGTCCGTCGTCGTGCGCCGTGATGATATCGCTGGAGTATATAGACGCCGCCTCCGCGCGCTGACGTCAGTTCTTTGTACACAGCTTTTCCGTGCCAGAACACGCAGAGCCATGTGAGAACCAACACTGGTGCCAATTGAAACTAGGGCCCTGAAAGGGATGTCCTTAACCCTAGGTATCAGTTCGCAGAACAGGGAGGATGGGTGGGGCGGTAAGGAATCTAATACTAACTACTGTTTCTTACAGATATATCGTTACCGAAGGTAAGTAACTTGTTCATCTGAAAGAAACAGGTTAGTATTAGATTCCTTTCCTTAGAATAGATACCCCAGCAATACCAACCCCGGAGGTGGGTCTGCGAACCAATACAATCCTACACCAGAAAGTCCTGGAGGACCGAACGGCCAAAGAAGCCATCCCTCCGGACTTGACTGTCCAGGCAGTAGTGCCTCGCAAAGGTGTGCAGCGAGGCCCATTTAGCCGCCTGGCAAATGTCCTGCAAAGGGACTCCCCGGCCCAGGGCAGTAGTAGCCGCCGTGGCCCGAGTGGAATGGGCCCTCAGCCCAACAGGAGGCTCCTTCCGAGCCAAAGAGTAGCAAGCTTTGATGCACAGAACGACCCACCGAGAGATGGTCCATTTATGTACCGCCCATCCCTACTTCGCACCCACATAGCCAACAAACAGTTGGTCATCCACCCGGAACTGGCGTGTGCGATCCATATAAAATGAAAGCGCACGTTTTGGGTCCAGGCGATGGAGCCGCTCTTCATCCTTTGAAGGATGCGGAGGCGGGAAGAAGGAGGGGAGGGTGATGGACTGCCCGATGTGAAAAGCAGAGACTACTTTGGGCAGGAAAGAAGGTCTAGTCCTCAGAACCACCTTGTCCGGATGAATGGACATGAAAGGAGGTTTGACAGAAAGAGCCTGGAGCTCACTCACTCTCCTGGCAGAGGTGATGGCAACCAGGAAAGCCGTCTTTAAAGTTAGGAGACGGAGAGGACAGGAATGAAGGGGCTCAAAGGGAGCACACATCAAGAAGGTCAGAACCAGGTTCAAGTCCCACTGAGGCATCACAAACGGAACTGGTGGATACATGTGTGTGATGCCCTTCAAGAATCTTGTTACAATGGGGGACTTGAACAAAGAAGGTTGATCAGGCAGCCTCAGAAAGGCCGAAAGGGCAGAAAGGTAGCCCTTGATAGTGCCCAGAGCAGAGCCCTGCTGGGCAAGAGAAAGAAGGAAGAGAAGAACCTCGGAAAGAGGGGCAGAAAGAGGGTCCACAGCATTTGCTGTGCACCATGCCACAAATCTGTTCCACTGGCAGGCGTATACCGACTTTGTGGAGGGACGCCTGGCTGCCAGAATCACATCACAGACTTCAGGAGGCAAGTCAAATGGCCTCAACTGTCGCAGCTCAATCTCCACGCATGGAGGTGGAGGCTGGACAGGTTCGGGTGGAGGACCGTCCCCTGCTGCTGCGACAGAAGGTCCTCCTGAAGGGGCAGGCGGATCGGGGGACCGATTGACATGCTGAGTAGCTCGGGATACCAGTACCTTCGAGCCCAGTCCGGAGCCACAAGGATGACTTGGGCCCGGTCGCGCCTGATCTTCTTCAGCACTCTGGGCAGAAGTGGTATAGGCGGAAAGGCGTACAACAGACCGCAACTCCACTCGCGCCGAAAGGCGTCGCCGTGCGAGTGCCGTCTTGGAAACTCCAACGCGCAGAACTGATGACATTGCGCGTTCTCTTCTGTGGCGAAAAGATCTAACCAAGGCTCTCCCCATTGCAGAAAGAGGCCTTGCGCCACGTCCGAGTTCAGACGCCATTCGTGATCCATCGAGCACCGATGGCTGAGTTCGTCCCCCCTGGCGTTCAGAGAACCTGCCAGGTGTTGAACCGTCAGAGTCACGCCCTGACGTTCCAGCCACTGCCAGAGGCGCAGAGCCTCCTGGCAAAGGGTCCATGACCCCACCCCGTCCTGCTTGTTGCAGTACCACATGGCGGTGGTGTTGTCCGTGAACACCTGCACCACACTCCCGCTGACAAAGGGGAGGAATGCTTTCAGTGCCAAACGAATCGCCCAGAGCTCCAACAGGTTTATATGGAGCCGGGACTCCGCCGGAGACCAGATGCCTCTGATCTCTGCCTCTCCCAAGTGGCCTCCCCAGCCCTGGAGGGACGCGTCCGTCACAACAACGTGCTCCGGTTGGGGAAGGGAGAGGGATCTGCCTCTGACCCAATCGCAGTCCATAAGCCACCACTGCAGTTGTCTCGCAGTGCCCTCCGAGATCAAGACATGGTCGGACAAGTTGCCCTGATGCTGGGCCCACTGAAACTACAGGTCCCACTGCAGAGCCCGCATCCGCCACCGGGCGTGATGTACCAGGAGGATGCAGGAAGCCATCAGCCCCAGCAGCCGCAGCGTCAACCTGACCGAAACCCGGGATAACGGCTGAAAGATCGGAATCAAAGCCTGTATATCCTGGACTCGCCGTTCCGGAGAATAGACCCGAAACTGCGCCGAGTCGAGAACCGCTCCGATGAAAAGAAGCTTTTGAGAGGGACACAGGTGTGATTTTGGCACATTGATGGAAAACCCCAGCTTGTGCAGGAGGTCTGCCGTCATCTGAAGGTGGTGGACGACTGTCTGGGGCGAGCCCGCCTTCAACAACCAGTCGTCTAGGTAGGGAAAGACTGAAACCCCTAACCTGCGCAGATGGGCTGCGACCACCGCCATCACCTTTGTGAACACCCGTGGGGCGCTGGTAAGGCCGAAGGGGAGCACGATAAACTGAAAGTGCCCGTGGCGTACCGTGAACCGCAGGTAACGCCGGTGGGCCGGCAGGACGGGGATGTGAAAATACGCATCCTGCAAGTCCAACGCTACCATCCAGTCTTGCGGGTCTAGAGCAGCCAAGACCTGAGCCAATGTCAACATCTTGAACTTCTCCTTCCAGAGGAAGCCGTTGACGTTCCTTAGGTCCAAGATAGGACGTAGGCCCCCTTTGACCTTCTTGGGTACCAGAAAGTAGTGGGAATAGCAACCACGTCCTACTTCTGGCCCAGGAACGCGCTCGATGGCCCCCTTGGCCAAGAGGGCCGTAACTTCCTCCCTCAGAAGTGCCAAGTGGTCCCCCGACACACGGTGGTTCTGCGGTGGCATGGCTGGAGGAGTGGTCTCGAAGGGGAGGGAGTAGCCCCTTCGGACGAGCTGCAGCACCCACCTGTCCGATGTTATTGTGCGCCAGTGGGAGAGGTGATGGCGAACCCTGCCACCCACCGGCGTCACATGGGCCTGAAAGCACGGACTAGGAGGATTTAGTGGCAGATGCTGCGGGGGGAGGTGTGGTCTGACCCCGCCGCTGTCCCCGACCGCCACCACGGCGGTTTCCACGGCCGCCACCGCGTTGATAAGTCTGTTGCGGCGTGTGGCTGGCAGCACGTGTGGGACCGCCCCTTCCTTGGCCACGAAAGGAGCTAAACGAACCCGTTTGCTGGTGCTGGGTCGAGAGACCCAAGGACTTGGCCGTGACCCTGGAGTCCTTGAAGCGCTCCAGCGCGTGGTCCGCTTTGTCGCCAAACAGGCGACTGCCATCAAACGGCATGTCCATCAATGCATTCAGGACATCTGCCGAGAAGTTGGCGGATCTCAGCCAGGCGTGGCGACGAATCGCCACCGTCGTGGACATCGCTCTGCCCAGTGAGTCGGTCGTATTAAGACCACACCTGATGGAGTATCTTGCTGCGTCTCGGCCTTCAATCATAGCCTTGCCGAGCTTAGCCCGTACCTCCGGCGGGCATTCAGGCAGCAGGTCCGAAACCGTATCCCACAGAGAGTGGGTGTAGCGGCCCAAGAGGCATGCGGTGTTGCAAGACCGCAGTCCCAGACTCAGGGACGAGAAGACCTTCTTACCATACTGGTTGTACCTCTTAGATTCCCGGTCGGGCGGGGCCGACGGGAATGCGGTCTGGGAAGTCGAGGCCTGGATCACCAGGCTCTCAGGGGTGGGATGGGTGGACAAGAACTTGGGGTCGTCCGCACACGGACGGTGGCGTCTGGCCACGTTCCTATCAACAGGCGAACCTGAAGCGGGCCTGGACCACGTGCCCTAAAGAACGTCAGTTAAGGCCTCCTTGAACGGCAGCAGTGGCTCCTGTGGGCATGACTGCGGTTTGAGGACCTCAGTGAGGATGTTAGTCCTCACGGCCGCGACGGGGAGCACAAGGTTTAGGGCCTTGGCAGCCCTCATCAACACCACTGAATAAGCTGCCCCCTCCCCCGAAGCCACGGTAGGAGGCGAGACAAAGCCAGGGTTGGGGGAGTCATCCAGACCACTGGCGTCACCCAAGTCACCCGTCCAGTCCACGTCGTACTGACACTCACGGGTCAGAGGGTCCTCAGACCCCTCCCACTCCTCTCCGTAATCTACATCTTCACCATATTCGGAATCAACAATGTAGACCGGCTCCTCGGGGTTCACAGGCCCCATCGGCGTCGGACTCGGCGTCGGACGACGCCGGTTCGACTCTGCGTCCGGAGTCGGAGAGGGAATCGGGGCGGCGCCGCCCGGCGCCACGCGGGGGCGGCGCCAGGGGTTGCCCCGATGGAATCGGCGCCGGAGAGGCCGGTTGACCAGCCGGCGTCGACCCTGAGGGCCCCTGTGGCGCCGGGGCCAGAGCCGTCGGCAGCGCCGGGGCCGGAGCACCCGACGGCGTCGGGGCAGGAGCACCCGAACCGCTAGGGCCCCCGGACGGGACCACAGGGCCCGAAGGCGCCGCAGAACCCGTCGGAGGAGACAGAGCCCTCATGGCCATGAGGAACGCCTCTATCTCCACGGGAGACGCGCCTTGCCCAGGGACAGTAGGGTATGGAGCAGGCCGCGCCGGCGACTCACGCGGAGCCGCGGGGGTGGGGTCACCCGTACCCCCGGCCGCATCGCGCGAGCGTCGGGGGCAGTCGGGGGTACGATGACGACGCCCCGACTTCTTGTGCTTCCTACCTGAGGAACCAGAGGAATGGTGACGACTCCCGGAGCGCTCGTGACAGCTCTGCGACCGCTCCTTTGATCGCTCCCTTGACCTCCGGCCGCACTATGATCCAATGAAAACATTGAGTGAGGCCTGCTCAATTTCTCTTTCATAAAGTTTGTAACCTTTATGTAGACAATTTCTGTACTGGAATACGGTAGTTCAGTGGCACGTGATTTGTGTGAAAATTCTAATTAACTGCAAAGGATTCTTCATGAACTTGTTTGTAAACAGCTTCTTAAATATCAGAGCTATGCTGTGCAAACAAACTGTTACCTGTGAAATTCGCTGACAGACCGGAAGTACATGTGCGGTCTACTCTTCATGATGAGAGTACTTCTCCTGTCACAGTGGGTGGTCAGTTTGAAAAGGCACATAAGCCCAACTGTATACTCTTTTAAAATAATTCTTTTTTGGATTTCAAGATCATACAAATCTCAATTAAAGAATATAACAAATGTAAGATCACCATTTCTCTTATCATAACAAGCACAATAGCATATTGACTAATTGTTTCTGTCAATAAGAGTTCAAACTTATATAGACAATCTGTACCATTAAAAGAATTGTTAATTGTCAGTACACAAATGTAAACATGTTCAACTGTTAGTTACTAAAATTGGGGGAGTGTAGGCTTGGTGGATGGAGAAATCGAGAGCCACACACCATTTTGTAGACCATAGGACCAATTCACAAATGAACTTACGTGGAATAAAGTTACCAGTTCAGAGTCTACGCACTTGGGATGGAACATCCGCCGGGCACACTTCAATGTGCTGTGCTGTTATTCTGCTTTGAGTGCTGAGATTCCACCATGAGTGTGGAGACTCCGGCATGAGAGAGGAGACTCCATACTCATAACTTTTCTACACGTAAGTACCTTCATGAATCAAAATCCCATCATACAATAAAAAAAATCATAGGTGGCACATCCTTTTCTGTTCAAGCAGCCAAACTATAGAACTCATTGCTCCCAAACAGAAGATCCACAGATAACTATCTTATTTTAGGAAGACTACTCAAGAGTTGCCTATTCCCTACATTACCACCATACTCAATCATAAATGACCAGAAAATTCCTGTGTGTATAAGCATTACCTTGATTATATATATTTATCTAGACACATGCATTCTTTGGTGTAATCAGGTATAATGATTAAGTATATACATATATATATATTCACTGAAAAACCATAGGTTATAGACCATATATAGTTAGGAATTTGCATTTACAAAACCTTGAAAATTCACTGAAAAAAACATAGGTTATAGACCATATATAGTTAGGGATTAGCATTTACAAAACCTTATTTTATTCGCACAAAACCATTGAAATTCCATATATAGTTAGTTGCAATAACTATATATCGCGCACCCGCAATCCACTGCTGATGATGTCACATATTACATCATTCATGACATGGTCAGTGACATCACTGATGACATCACTGATGACATCTCAAATGACATCACTGATGACATCACTGACATCTCATTCGACATTATTGATGACATCACTGATGATATCATTTATGTGATAATACAATGAACATCTTCAGACTGTAATATAACCTTAGATACACTCAGTGTAAACAGACACTCACAGACTGTCACACATCCATGGAGTTACTCACACACCTAGTCAGTCATGCAAAGAATCAATCACACCTCCATTTCCTCAACTATACAGTTATACACACCTTACTTATTCAAACATATACTAACACATATTTACTCTCTTATACAATCCCTGATACAAGTTCACAATGATCCATACAGCCACTCTCACATTCACTGGCTCTTTTGTTCAGTTATTTATATATGTCAACTCTCACATGGACTGTGTTTTACATATGTACTTACTTTGACATGTAGCACTGAGATATCCATTCACTCACCAATACACTCATGCACACAGTCAACTGTCCATACAGCTGTTTCTACATGCACTTTTGAACCCATACACCTAGGGAATCAACTGCTCACACATCTATGCACAGAGTCATACACCTCCCAGCCACCCACACACATACTCAGTCTCCCATACAAATACTTGGGCAACCATTCAATAACCCATATAGTTACTGATATAGCTACTGATTTGAACATGCAGCAGTTTACAGAACAACATATATAATGATTGCCAAATTAAGACACTTTAGTCACTAACCCATGCACTCAGTGAGACACATTTAATCATTCTATCATACAGTCAGTCATGCACCTACTAAATCCTTCATCCAGACACTTATACATCCACTCATTCTTCAATATGTAAGACATATTTTAACTTTACAGAAACATATAGTCATTGGGTGTTGTCATCAGTGATGTCATCAGTGATGTCACTGACCATGTCATGAAGATGTAATATGTGACATCATCAGCAGTGGATTGCGGGTGCGCGATATATAGTTATTGCAACTAACTATATATGGAATTTCAATGGTTTTGTGCGAATAAAATAAGGTTTTGTAAATGCTAATCCCTAACTATATATGGTCTATAACCTATGGTTTTTTCAGTGAATTTTCAAGGTTTTGTAAATGCAAATTCCTAACTATATATGGTCTATAACCTATGGTTTTTTCAGTGAATTTCATTGGTTTTTTAAAAGCTAATATCTGTAGCTGTAAAATGTATTCTTCTTTAAATCCAAAAATATATTTTATATGTTTTTTATAAAAAAAAAATGTTAATATTTTTTTATCTTCGCTCCCGGTTCGCTAACCGGGAAGCTTCCCGTTAGCTCATCTTGATGCCGCGACTTAGTCCGCGAACCGGTAAACGTTCCGTTTGCGCAACTGCCGCGTTAGAAATCAACATTGTGACGCGTCGCGGAAGCGCGACGTATCACGTTGTCGCGTAATGCGTCTTATGACGCGGCGCGTTAGCGCTCCCGGAAGTGCTCCGGACCGCGAACCGGAAGCGATCCGGGGCGCGGCGCGCACCGCGTAACGTGAGCGGAACAGGTCATGTGACTTGTTTATAAAACTTTTCATTGGTTCATTTCACTTTTGGTTTCCAAATGATGTAAGACTAGGTCATATGACCTAAAAATAACACTTTTCATTGGTTTAGAACTTTTGCTTTTCCCAAATGATGAAAACCCCTCCTTCTTTCCTCACTCTGACTTTCATCTTGGTGAGAGAAAGACCCTTTTTCATAGTTGAGCAATGGCTTCAGTAGTTGCTTCAGCTGGTGCACCCCCACCACCACCTTCACCTCCTCATGGGAAGAGAGGACCACCACCCCAGTTCATCACCAACACAGAGGAGGAAGAGGATGAACTAGAGGAAGAGGAGACAGAAGGACCACAGTTCTTACAAGAGGTGCCCCGTGTTTCCCATCGGAAAACCAGTTTCATTTGGCAGTTTTTTTCACTCCTTCGAGGGCAGAAGAAAGTAAATGCTAAATATGTCACCTGCCTCATTTGTAAAGACAAGTTATCAAGAGGCACTGATAAAAAATATAGCATGGGGAACTATACCATGCATCGGCATATGAGCAGGTGGCATCCATTGAACTACAGCCGTGCAGAGTTGCGTGACCTGCAGGATAATCCAACAACAACTCCTGTGGCCAGGTCAACTTCGCAAATATCGTTGACAGGAGCAGAGGCACGGGAAACCGTGCCAAACATTCAGCAGAACTTTTTACATATGAAATTAACTTGTTTGTATTGCGGTGCATTGCTTTCATGTGGTAACATGAGCATATCGTTAATGAACGTTGCTTATGAAAATCATAATTGCCCTAACCGCCCCAGACAGTAATTTTTTTTTTGCTCCTGTTGAGCCCTTTTCAATGCCTGTTTTTTGTTGTTTCCCCTCCATCAAAAACAAAAAAAATCATAAAACTGTTCAAAAAATACAAAAAAACAAAAAATGTTCAGAAAAATAAAAATAAAAATAAAAATAAAAAACATTAAAAAAAAAGTTCTTTTCAGAACTACCTCCCCTTTCAAATACAATTGCTAGAATGTTTAGCACTCTGGCAAGCTCTATTTCTTTTGGTTCGCTTCCCCGTTCGCTGCCCGGTTCGCGAACTAGGAGCGAACCAAAACATTTTTTTTAAAAAAAAGAAGAGTAAGTATAAGGGAAGTAAACAGAGAGTAATGTTAAAAGAAAGACAGCTATAGGGAGGAAACCAGAGATACTGTTTAATAGATCTATTTACTGAAGAAAAGATGGAAGAGGGTATAATTGCGAAAAACAAAATGGATAAGGAAGTGAAAGAAAAAAAAACAGTAGAACAATAACAAAGAAGAGTGTCTTGGAGAATGTGAGTGAATGTTCAAAATAAGATTAAAACATGTGGAATAACAGGGAGAAAAAATAGAAAACAGAAAAGAAAAAATAACAGAAAAAGATTAATTGAAACAGCAAAGAAATGTAAATAACATAGAGCCATATCATCAACATAGGCAATAAAAGTTTTGCAGCTTTTATCAGCAGAAATATGTCACCAAAGCATTCTAATTAGCTTGATACATATGGCCCCAAGTGAGGCCTGTCTTGCAACATGGTGCATCTTTTTCATCACTGCTGCATCGGTTTCATGTGGCACGGTTTTAAAACAGCATGACACATTTGCCTAGATGCATCAATTTGTAATTTTGACGCCTCATAGCAAATCTTTTGCACCGCCACTGCGTCACAAAACTGACGCACAGTGGCGCAAAAGAGGCATACACATATCATAAATCTGTCCCTAACATTTTAAATAAATAATTCAGGATGACGATAAGGTGTGGTCTCTCCAGAGGTTTGTTTAAGGTGAGGCCTACTCAGGGTTGCAGATCAATTTTACGCTTGTTGAAGAATACAGAGGAGATAATACATGTGAAGGCCTACCAATGAAGTAAGTCATGTCCACTTATTACATCATTCATGACATGGTCAGTGACTTCATCAGCAGTGGATTGCGGGTAGTAAGAGTAGAAAACATTTACCTTATAATTCTTGTTAACTTTTTCAATTCTTTTTTCATACTTTCAATCTGCGAAAGAGAGAACAAACATTTCAAAAATATTAAAACATGTATTTAAAAATTAGAAAAGACAAGGGAAAAGGTTCAAGAACAAACAGTTTTTCAACAACTTTGACATTTACAGAAGCCTCTGCTTCTTATGTCCCCTACACAATCCTAAAGATATATATATATTAAACAAACAGTATCTTGATGCTGATGAAGTGAGGCCTATTTTGGAACATGGTGCATCTTTTGCACTGCTGATGTCTCACAATAGTGATGCAATAGCAGCGCAAAAGAGATGTAAAGCCATCATAAAATTGTGTCTAACATTTTAAATGATTGTTTCAGGATGCAAATAAGATGTGTCCTTTCAAGAGGTTTCTTTGAGGTGAGGCCTATTCAGTTTTTAAAAAAAACAGTACTCAGAAGTGCAGTACTGTAAGCATTAACTTTGACACTTACAGAAGCCTCAGTTTCTCCATATCTACCTCACATTTCTAAATGTATATCATAAGTACAAAAAGTAGAACATTAATTATACATGTTAAATGGTTTATTTTTGCTGTTCTCAGAATGTATCAAATTTCACTTAAATCAGTGACTTGAAGGTATTCATCATGTAACAGCCGGGAAAAAAAAACACAATCAAAATGATTGTGTTTAAAAAACCCATACAACATAAGAAATCTGAATTCAAAACTCCTTAAAATTAACTTACTTTCCATAACGTCGAAGGATGTCCTATGAACAGCGTACATTCTGTTGTGCTATTAATATTTTCAGCCCGCCACTTTCTGAAAGTAAACCTCCATCGTTTTGAAAAATATGTTACATACAATAAAAGACTTCTCACATTCTACCACATGTTTCCACTTGGCCAAATCATGTTGCAGCGATTTACAACTCTTGTAATTCTTGTAATCAAATCCTGTCATTTTCTATTTTCGCAACTTTCAAAAAGAAAACATTTAAGATTACTTTCACAATCCTGGACTACTAATATCTTACCCTTCTTGCTCAGTCATGTTCTACTTTTCCTATGACACTGATTCTGCTTACTATGAAGCAGACTTACTTGCATCAGGTTTATATAGTTGGATTTTTAAAATGACATTATAATTAAAAGTTTTGGACCAATAATCTAGACAGCATTGCAGACTTACATTCCCTCTACTTCATGAACCTTTTGCAATTCCTCAGAGGAAATCCCGAGATTCTTTCCTTAAAATTTTGGTTTTAAAAACACCAGGTAAGAATTTTTAAGGTCAAAAGGCAATTTTTTTTTGAAAGTTACAACAGAATCGTTGCAGAATGACCAGCCGTTTCTAGACTTTATATAAGCTGTGTAATGTCCTGATGTTGTTGAAGGACCAAGGTGATAGATAATTGCTACAGTTACAAAAGTCCTTCCTGATATTGACAGCTGAGAAGCAACAACATTTTTTATTAAAGTTGACAATTTTGATCCATCAGGCCTACATCGTTGGATCATTAAAATGACATACTGGCCATATCTTCGTATAAATAATGTTGACATCAGTTCAGATTTACATTGGCTACACTCCATGTTGTGATCAGCTGCATTTACTAGCTTATTAAAGGAGACTGATTTACTGTCTGGCAAAGTTAAATATATAAATCTTTCTGAGTCTACACTAGTAGTACTTGATACCATACAGTTCTCGCAGTCATGCTGCCATTGATAAGAAAGCCCAAACAGGTGATCTACATCTACACCCTCATCTTGCAATACATCAAGCATATACATTAAAAACTCCTGACAATCCTGCTGATTATTTTCAGAGAAGTCTGTTTGACCTGAATATTCATCTAACAGATAACGAACTTCAGACACACTTTCTACTTTTGTTCGATCAGTGCTACATTTCTCTAACACAGAATTCAACAAACAGCATAAACTTTGTTCCGAATTGAACACAATCTGTTCTTTTAATGTCTCTAGTGAAAAGAGAACATTAACCACTACATTTGCATAGCAGTTGACACCAGAACTGTTTTCAAATTGAAAACCGACAACATCTTCAACAGAATCCGTTTTCTTTCTGCTTACAATTTTCGGTTCATCGACTTTTCGGCTTTTTGCTACAACCTCCCTACTATTAGTGATATTTCTTCGTTTACGGCCTACCACACGTTTCTCAAACAAAGGATATTGAGGCAAATGTGGCGCATACTCTCTTCTTAACCTATTGGATTCCTTAACACAATCTAGATCCGCACAAATGTTTGTGACATCACAATCAATCAAGTACAATCCCGATAAAGTTCTAACTCGTGACAATGCCACATATGCCATACCCTCTTTGAACACAGAACTGCCAATATTCACCAAAGCACTGTCTACACTTAAACCTTGCGATTTATGGATTGTCACCGCATATGCCAAGCAAACAGGAAACTGTTTACGGCGAACATATAAGTCTTTAACAAGCAAAAACCTAGTAGAACAACGACCAATTAGCTGTACTTCCTCAATGCCATCAAATTTAATTTTTAAAAATTCAATACCATCTCTACTTCTGTATTTCTCAAAATCAACAACATTACCCATTGATCCATTTACCAGACCTCTTTCAACATGTAAATTCCTTCTCAAAATGATTCGGCAATTTAAACACACATTCAAAGTCTTTTCAAAACCCGCTGTTTTAGATATAGTCTTCTCTAATGAATCCAATTTTGATTTCAAATTCTCAGACAAAATAATTGTTGATCCCATATGCTCTATTCTGTCAATAGCTTCAAGTTTCACAATCTCTTGCTTTTCTAAATTCAACATTTTGTTGTTGAAGATGGCACATTCTGCAAGAGTTGGCATCAAACATATTCCGGATTTCTTCTCAGTAATTTTCTGAAAAATATTCTCAGGCACAACGTCTTGTTCTGGATATAAATTTGACAGTAATCGTGCATTTAAAGCTTCTTTCCCATGCTCGGTCACTTTTCCAATTCTAATATCTTGTAGAATATTCTTGTAATCTTCATCCTTTGCCTGACGCATATTTTCATGCAGTTCAGCATAATTGAAGTTTAACCATATATTGACGTTGCCAATGCTCCCTAGGCACTTCCTGGTATCTTCATGCGTGAGTATTTTGAACACAGGTTGTCCTTTTACTGGTGTCAGCTGCAGAAGATCTCCGAAAACAATGATGTGTTTGCCACCAAATAACACATCATACTCAGTTTTAAGAACTTCTTGCATTCT
Organism: Lissotriton vulgaris; assembly: GCF_964263255.1. Lineage (NCBI taxonomy): Eukaryota > Metazoa > Chordata > Amphibia > Caudata > Salamandridae > Lissotriton > Lissotriton vulgaris. The sequence goes on from NC_141687.1 coordinate 1,201,724,510, forward strand.
CAAATGCACAAAGGCAAGCATGACATTGGAAACCATGCTTACTTCGTCAATGATAAGAAGTTTCATTTTCCTCAAGACTCTTGAAACTTCACAACAAGCATCCCCAGATAACTTGTGGTATTGTAATTTGTTGTCATGCTCCACTGGCAGCATCAGTAGACGATGCAAAGTAATACCTTTAATGTTATGTGCTGCCAGTCCAGTAGGAGCGGTAACAACACAAGACAGCGATGACTCAGTCCTTTCCTGCAAATAACAAGAAATTGCTTTAATAAGGAAACTTTTTCCAGTTCCCGCTTCTCCACTCACGTACAGTTGGACAGGCTTCAACGACGTACATGAGCACTCTTTCTTCTCATGGCTTAATCTATCATCAATTTGCTTGGTAACTTCATCATATATTTTCCTCTGCTCAACGTTGAGTTGTTTTTCCAAGTCTTCTAAGTTAACCGCATCCTCCTGAGCATGTGCCATGGCTCTTTCCACTTCATTCATAGCAGTGGCAGCTTCATTTTCGATAATAGGTCCTCCTAGTGGATCCTGACTCAATGAAACAGAACTCTGACTGTCCTGAGAACTGTCTCTGGCAATCTCGGCTGCAATCGTTGCTTCCTGCTCAATTTCCAAAGTCAACATTTCTTGATATTTGGGAAAAGCAGGACATTCTATGGTCTCCTTAGCAGCAGTGAAAGAGTCTTCGTAACAGAGGAAATCTCCAAGCAGTTCCTCTTCTGCACGCCAAGGCTTGAAAAGTTGCAAAAGTGCTAAATAGAAAAACTCCTTTTTTTCTGGAGATTCGCCACTCAATTTTCGATGGTTTACTAATTGTCATTTTCTTTGCTTGACCAGACATCCCTCACTTCCAATTACAGCATACACTCCTTTCTCAATATCTTCTTTGATGTTCCTCTTGAATATATAATTTTGTAGAACCTCATATAGACAAACATTCTCAAGGTGACTGCTTCGATTTGGATAATATGTATCCAACATGTTGGTCTTCAAAATGTCGGTACTGTTTGGTTCCTTTTCCGCCAAATACTCAATTTCCCGGACAGGTTTTAGAACTCGATTTTGCGTTGCAGCAAGACCAAGACTCGCCCAAACGATACTCCTGGATTTGGCATAGAGACTTGCTGAAGACAACCGGTCAGAACATTCGTAAGCTCCGATTTCTCGATGCGACAACATCTTCAGACTGAAACAGTACAAGTTCTTGCTGAGGCTCTTTTCATGGGAAATGTCCTCCCACATATCCTTCAATTCTGTCTTTTCTTTTTTGGTGATGTAAGATGTCACATACCGAGCCACAGCCATACAGTTGTCAGCCACAAACTGTATATCCATGTTAGCATTCCACATGGACAAAATCACTGGGTTGTAGTCGTTGATGTACTTGGACTCTTCGTTCCTTTTCAAATTGTATGTATTTTTGGGTGATTTCCTCGTCACATTATGTCGCAGAGAAGACATCAAACTGTTCACTCTTCCTTTAGAAATCACCGGTCGTGGAAAGTTGAAACGACATTTGGTGTAGAACTTGTCCTTGTTTCTGAATTTACGACAACAGTACTTTCCACAACGATGGCTTTGGAAACGTAGAACTTGTTCTCTTAGGCTTTTCTTCTCCGTTGCGTTTGGAACAGCACACGTAGAATACTGTTCTATGAAATTCATCACTAAGTCATCCGGATCTGTTCCAAATTTAGGTGCATCCTTGATCCACAGCAACATATGTATATGAGGAGCACCTCTTGCTTGGTACTCCTTTCTCCAGAAGAAATCCAACACCTCTCCAAGAGGTGGATTCTTCTTATTTGTGATGAAAGACATCATAGCTTCAAATCTATGATTGAAGTACCTGCATACATTCACTGGATCCAAAGAACACAGTTCTCCAGGTGTCTTGAATTCAATGTTTTCAATATTTCCATTTGCCTCTCGTAGAAATTCAAGTAAGTCTTCCCAGCCATACTCGGCACAGCTCAGAGTGAGGAACCATGTTGGAGTTCCTAAGTTCCTCAGCATACATTTTAAATCACCATGACGACGGTACCAGTACTCATTAGTACCACGCTGACACGCCATGATATTAATTAGGTGAGAATCCAAAATACTGTCTTGGACATTGACTTTATGCATAAAGTCACTTGCCGAGATGTTTCGCATCTGTATACCACTTTTTAAGATGTGGTTCACTGCATATGACAGTCCAGACAGATCGCTTTCAAACAGGAGATGAAACAAATAGGGAATGCATTGACGAAACCTAGGATCTTCTGCATACAATCGTAAAGTCCGGTATTCAGACGCAGGAATTTGATGAGGTCGCTCTTCATATCTTCCTCCTTGACCTGTTGGAAATAGCTGTGGGAATCACCGAGCTTCCAAACTTTCCTCCCAAACACTAATGGGACTCCCTTTGGCTTGTTTCATTTGAAACAACTCAATAGCATTCCCCATGACTTCCTTGGAATGCAAAGGATGAACACTATAATGTTCATATATTTCTTCACTTTTAGAGGCCTCTACTTTCTCAATTTGGCCAGCACACAAATCGCTATCCTCTTCATCACTTACTTCCTCTTCTGCAACATATACATTCTTATAGTACTTATTATTTTTCTTCAAGTACAATGTTGCCTTTTTGACTTTCCTAACATCCACTAAATCTTGCCATATTTTCTTATTCTTTGTCGGAACCCCATTAACCAAGATAACCAGAGGTTCCTCTTCCACTTTTTCTACTCCAATTGTGTTAATGTTTTTGTTCAAATCTAGAGGCAAATAAACAACTCTTCCCTTTAATCCTCTCTGTAAATCTGATGGAGGCAACTTCCCTGTCTTTGGCTCCATTCTTACAATAGCCTGAAAGGGATGGATACTTTGAATCAAAATAGATTCATAAGTATTTAAATCCTTCAATTCAGAAGCAATCTCAACCAATTCCAGATTATTATGAACCGCCCTAGCAGGCATCTGGTTTTGGTTTAATTTGTTACAACAATAAGTACACACATGTTGATCCGATCCCAAATCAAAATAATTTTCTACCATCAAGTATGTGGCAAAATCCTTCCATTCACTATTATTTTCCCTTTCACTTTTTGCATATAAATCCACTAACTTAATCTGATTCTTGTAATAAGTGTGTCGACAACACACACAAGTGAAATTAGTCCTCTCACTTGATTTCATCTGAAACGTGGCAATTTCCTTCTGAAATTTATCTGTACTAGAAACCTGTACATTATCTTCAACATTACCCTCTACTTCTGGGTCAATTTGAACATTCTCATCTTTACTTCCAAAGTAACAAAACTCAATTTCTTCACAAATATTCTTGACATCTATTTCAGAACCATGCAAAAGAGCAGCACATAATTGTTTAAGCATAATTGCTGGACTCTTAGCATGATACAACATTCTCACTAACTTCCTCACTTTATTATGATGCACTGCTAGCATCCTGAAATGATGAAAAACACTCTGGCATACTCTCCCGGAAAGACAAGCCAGTGAATGACCACGCAAACCTGTCATTTGTCTCACTCTGCAAGGATCTAATTCTTGCAACAACTTCATTTTCTGCTTCAAACTTTTCTTATTAAATGTCCGTACAAAATCACAAAGCAAATTGATGGAATCCTGTCGCACACTGCAAATAGAACTACACTTCCAAATGTACACAGGACCCTTAGGACGTCTTCCTAAAACCTCATTACCTAACACCTCGTCTGTCTCTGTTGTCACAAGTTTTTCTTTTTCAACTGGACAACCATCCTTCACTTCATAAGCTCGACCACTGGTGTCAACTGCAAACACCAAATCATTATCCTGAAAATAACTCTCCTCATTAAAAAATGCCTCACAACTTGAACTATGCATCCATTCTCCGGAAAAAACTTCACAAAAGTTACTACGATTTACTACTCTCTTCCATCTACTATTTGATTTGACTTCAGAAATTACCTTGTTTAGTTTTCTAATTCTATTGATTACCAAAATAAATAACTTTCGCTTAATTTCGAAAGCATGATCAATAATTTTCTCTACATTTTTCTTCTTCTTATAAAATGCCACTTTCTGTTGGCCTTTCTTAATATTTTTTAATAAATTAACTATTATCCTGTTGCGGAACATTCGTTTTCGAATGTCCCTAAACTGTTGTTTCCTTCTACTATCATGCACAGAGTTATCTCTTGCTCTAGCAGTAACATTTTTGATTGGTCTTTCCTTTCCATTTAAATTGCTTCTCTTTTTCTGGACTGAAACATTTTTTGTTGAAATACTTTTTTTACTACAAATATTTCTTATGAATGATTTCGTGCTCTTACCCGGAGCTTTCTTGGTGATTTCACAAGTTTTTTAGGGAGAGGACTGCTGCAATAATAGATGATCCTGCTGTCTTTGACGTTTTTTAGCCTTTCTAATTCGATTCTTAGTTGGCATTTTTCAAATTTTGAAATGATCTGCAGTTGAATTTGTGGAAAAATATAATAAAAAATGTTATTAACCACTATTACCAAACAGTAAATGAATAACAGTCATCAAAAACTTAACACCCTACTTATTATTTAACATAGCAAATCTTTTGCACCACCACTGCGTCACAAAAGTGACACACAGTGGTACAAAACAGGCATACACCTATCATAAATCTCTCCCTAACATTTTAAATGATTGATTCAGGATGACGATAAGGTGTGGCCTATCTAGAGGTTTGTTTGGGCCCAGATCTTTGGACTGGGGTGAATGTGTGTCATTGATCCACATTCGGTCCATCACCTGTTTTGTTTGTTTGAGGTGAGGCCAACACACGGTTGCAGATGAGATTTTCGCTTGTTGAAGAAAACAAAGGAGATAATACATGTGAAGGCCTACCAATGAAGTAAGTCATGTCCACTTCACTCTTGAACAAAGGCCAGACCTCTTTTGAATCTGTGGTCAGACCTAAACTTCATCTGCACAATGTCATTCATAAACTTAGGAAACACTAGTGATGTAATTGAAAAATGTGGAGTTTCTTTTCCTCATTTCAGAATTACATCACCTGTGTTTCCTCATCGACTTAAAATGTCCTTAATACACATGAAAGCGTTTTTTTGATTGCCCTTGCACCATTTTTGGGTCATTTTTAACATGGCTATGTAACTCCCATAATCAAAATCTAAATTTGCCAAGCACAGGTGGGAGCATATTTACAAGAAACTTGCCCCATGCAGAAAGCTCTTCAATTTAAATGGGAAAAATAACATCATAGACACTCAAATGCCTTTTAAATATGCTCCAAACAACCTATGAAGTTCTAGCAGTACATATCCAGAAATGTAATTGATTTCAAAAAAAGTTTTTGAACACAACATATAAATCAATTGTATACCTACATTCAAGATGAAATGACTGAAAATGTCCTTGAGGCACATGAAAGCGTTTTTTTGAATGCCCTTGCACCATTTTTGGGACATTTTTAACATGGCTATGTAACTCCCATAATCAAAATCTAAATTTGCCAAGCACAGGTGGGAGCGTATTTACAAGAAACTTGCCCCATGAAGAACGCTTTCCATTTAAAAAGGGAAAAATAACATCATAGACACTCAAATGCCTTATAAATATGACCCAAACAACCTATAAAGCTCTAGCAGTACATATCCAAAAATGTAATTGATTTCAAAAAATCGTTTTTAAACACAGCATATAAATCAATTGTATACCTACATTCAAGAGGAAATGACTGAAAATGTCCTTGAGACACATGAAAGCGTTTTTTTGAATGCCCTTGCACCATTTTTGGGACATTTTTAACATGGCTATATAACTCCCATAATCAAAATCTAAATTTGCCAAGCACAGGTGGGAGCGTATTTACAAGAAACTTGCCCCATGAAGAATGCTTTCCATTTAAAAAGGGAAAAATAACATCATAGACACTCAAATGCCTTATAAAAATGACCCAAACAACCTATGAAGCTCTAGCAGTACATATCCAGAAATGTAATTGATTTCAAAAAATCGTTTTTAAACACAGCATATAAATCAATTGTTTACCTACATTCAAGAGGAAATGACTAAAAATGTCCTTAAGACACATGAAAGCGTTTTTTTGAATGCCCTTGCACCATTTTTGGGACATTTTTAACATGGCTATGTAACTCCCATAATCAAAATCTAAATTTACCAAGCACAGGTGGGAGCGTATTTACAAGAAACTAGCCCCATGAAGAAAGCTCTTCAATTAAAATGGGAACAATAACATCAGAGACACTCAAATGCCTTATAAATATGGCCCAAACAACCTATGAAACTCTAGCAGAACATATCCAGAAATGTAATTGTTTTCAAAAATCGTTTTTAAACACAACATATCTGTTTCAGCTTACATGAGAGACCATGGAATGGGCTCCATGTACAACAATAACTTGTGTTACTGCATGCCAGAATGCTACACCGAATATGCAATTACAATTTCTCAAAGAAACAAAATCTATTTGTATATCACTTGAGACAAAGCCACATTTTAAAAACACAGCTTTCTTCATCATTTTCTCCTTAAATCATACTATTCTCTATCTAAATTAAATAAATCTTTTCTCACCTTAGCAAATACTTTTTGAGTTTCAAAACAGTCTCAGAAATACTCCAAATTGTCTTCAGAAGAACAAAGAGGATGCACTCCAGAGGCTGCAGCTATAGAAAGCACAGAAATGCTGATATTCATTACACATATCTCTCATATTAGCCAATCATAACTCTTCCCTCACTTTTTTCAAATCAAAACCCTTCCCCCCTCTGCCCTCTTTGCCTTTTTTGCTTAGCAACCACCTCCTGAAAGACCTCTCATGTTTGCAAGTTCACACAACAATGTTTCATTTGAACTCTGAACTCTCAGTGCACCTGCGTATCCAGTGCAATCTTTCATTAACTGTTTTTTCCTTGACCATTCAAATTACATCTTTCAAAGAACACATCCATGCACCCTAACTTTCTGTTTTCAGAAATGTAAATGCACCAATCACTGCTAATGAATCATTGGCACTGGAAATCCACAGTTTTTTTTCTTTACAAACTCCTACTGTTTCAACTGCCCTTTCATTACCACACTTCATCTGACTGCAGCCCAACCTTCTCTCACCATGTTTAATGTCTGGATTGTTGGACATAGTTACATCTACTGGGCTCAAAGGTATGCTGAGAACAGAAATTTACCTAACCTCAATTTACAAGATGTGGAAATTAAGTGGTTGGGCCAAAGAGGATTAAAATGTCACCAATTGATACCATTGGTGAAAACCTTTATGCATTTGCCAAAACCTGACCTGTTAATTGTGCACTGTGGAGGTAATGATTTGGGCACTTTGACTGGGGTAGGTCTGGAAATGCTTTTAAAGGACACCTTTGAGCAATTAATGGCACTTTTTCCTCAAACTGCCTTGGTATATTCCAATATATGCCAAAGACAGAAATGGAGGTGGTCCAACCAATTTTGTCCACAAATTGAGAAGTCGAGGAAGCATGTAAACAAATCTGTTTCAGCTTACATGAGAGACCATGGAATGGGCTCCATGTACAACAATAACTTGCGTTACTACATGCAAGATATCTACAGAGGAGATGGAGTTCACTTCTCAGATGAGGGCAACAGAATTTTCATTTTGAATTTAAGACTGTGCATTGGTACCTACTTATAAGTACCAAAATGTACCATAAACACAAAAGCTCTTCTCAGAGCTACCCTACATCTGATCACTCACAATTATTATTTTTCTCTAACTTTTTTCTCTAATTTTCAACAAACTACGCTCCCCGGAGCGCTACCCGGTACGCGAACTGAAAGCTAACCGCGCAAAATTTAAAAAAAAAAATGTTTTTTTCCCGCACATATGGTCCTCCTCAGCCACCCTCAGAAAACCTAGGGGGTCAAGATACATCTACCGTGCCCCCTTCTACCCATTCTGAACATTATTTGCCCTCCATCTTGTATCTTAATTCGAACGAAACACAAAATGGTGGACTCCCGTTACGCTGCTGGTTCGCGGACCGGGACGCATACCGGGAAGCGGTCCAATAAAAAAGGTGGGAAAGTAATTCACAGAAAAACGACTGGAGACACTCTCACCAAATATACATTAGCTCATACTACATAACAATCCCTTTCATTTTCACAAATTTGATTGAAATTCCATTTAGCCATTAAGCCTGTAGACCTCTCTAAATACCGTGAGGTAAATTACTTCACAAAACACATCTGAAGTGTCGGAATTGACAACCAATGAAAATGTTACTTTCATTTTCTACTTTTATTACCTGACATTTGATTGGATAAATACCTGAATATATATAAAGGAACAGAAGAAAACACAGCCATTTTGACTGCTACTTCTTGTTGTACATTACATTTGAATTGTTACTAAACACTTCAACTTGTTTGTGAAGGTAAGTTGTTATTTTTAAAACTGAAGTATATTGTGCACTATAACTTAATATGGTAAACTTTTTCTGATAGTTATATACTATCCCTCTGTAGTAGTTATAGATTTAGATAGACTTCTCTGTTATAGTTATGGATGGAGTTAGGCTTCTCCTGGTTAAATCACATACACTTTTTATAGTCCTACTTCCACTCTGATACTATACACTGCCAAAAGATAAATTCACTGATAAAAACTGCCTATCTAAAATTAATCCCAACAGTGCCCTATCTCTAGTAATATATATTTTTTTAATCCAAATTTCAGGCAAAATGGAAGGCGAGCAGCAAGTTCAATTTAAAATTGTACTGCAAGAGAGCAGCCAAGGAATCATTGATGAAAATCAAAATGAATTTATGGATGAAAGTAGGGACCAGGAACTACTGCAATGTGTGGAAGCAGTGGATAACCTGCTTAAAAATGAGGACATTTTACACCCTCATAGACTACAAAATATATTCAATGACAATTATGAAATTTCTGACAATGAAATGTTAGAAAGTTTAATAAATTATGAAACACAATCAAAATAAAAAAAATGCTTAAAAAATAAAGAAAATAAAAAATAATCAACAAAAACAACAAACAATTAACATACAGTATTTGAAAAGTCTATCATTCTTTTTTCCTTATAGTACGCTGCCCAGAACGCTTTCCGGTTCGCGGACTGGGCGCTCACCACGCAAAAAAAAAAAAAAATTGTTTTTTTTTGCCCTGCTGGGCCCTTTTAAAACCTCCACATAAAACCTAGGGGGTCAACGAGGATCTACTATGCCCCCTTATGGTAATTTCCCCCTTTGTTTTGGCCTCCTCTTGTCTCTCGATCCTACCGAGAGACAAGATGGCGGCCGCTCCGGACTGTTTAGAATGTTGACAGACACCAGAGAGCCAATCAGCTTCGCATCGCAAAGTTCCGTTATGCTTCAAGTACGCGAACCGGAGCGCTACCCGGAGCGCTGTTACAGATATATATCTTTTTTTTAACGTTAATTTCTCAAAATCCACTGAAGCACATATATTGAGACCTAGCAAAGGCACATCGGGCTAACAGTCCCTACAATTTTGCCAAGTTTCGTGCAAATCCATTCAGCCGTTCGGGCTAAAAGTGAGGCCAACCGCCCTATGGAAATTAACATTGGAAAAACGCGTTTTGGGACCCCCTTTTTTCTCGGCCCCCCCTTGACGAACCACCCCCCCCCCCCCCAAAATTTTCAGGGGCAGCTCAGAAACAAAATGTGCCATTTTCCTGAAAATTTCAGCCGATTCTGTCCACAAATGCCAAAGTTATTAGACATAGAATTTTCAAAAGTCCCATAGAGAAAAAATCCTAACTATATATACCTACTGGCGACTGCCAGTAGGTAATATATATATATATATATATATATATATATATATATATATATATATATATATATATATATATATATATATATATATATATAGGTCTGCTCAGGAAATGTACATATTACTCTTATATTATTCTATGGTTTACACGTTTATAGGTCACTGCATAGTTTTCATATACATTATTTGATTAGATGCTTATGCTTCTCCATTTATCTATCACAATATGTACATTTTATCATAAGTTTATAAATAATTGCTGCACTATTGAATTATTAGAAGAAAAGAAAAAATATATTAACACACAAATAAATCGGATTAAAGTACTGCAACACTTGAATGTCTGAGTTTAATAATACAATTCAAATCTTGATATATTACCTTCCTTATACATATATACCTTCCATGTACCTATACATCTATATATTTATTACTAAACTCCTGCTGTGAACAAAAATAATTTTTGACTCTCTCCAATGCACTACCCTATATCTCACACGATCCCTCTCTCAATGTATACCCTACCTCCACTCTCTGACTCATCCTAAACCTAAGTCTACTACTATGAACTCCAAAATAACTCTTTCTAGACTCTTCCCAACTCTATTCCTCCTTGCATCACCTCAAACCTCATTTTACTATTCAATCTCCCAAATAACCCATCATGTATCCCTCCATAGATATATCTGAGACCTCAGTTTTCTCCCTAATCCACATCTAGAGACTTTTCCCCCGTTCATCTCTAGTTTACTCATCCCAAACATTCTCCTACAACTTTGATCTCCAAATGAACACTTTCTAGACCCTTCCCTTTTCTATCCCTCCATTATATTTTTCAATCCAACTAACAAACTCACATGTTCACTGCTCAATTAATTCATATTTCCTTATACTGACTCACCACTAATCCTTTTTAGGTTACAGATTAGCGTGCTACAGTACTACCCAAAAGCGCTTCAACACCTTGTCAGGGGTAGTACGCGCTGTATTAATACAATTACAAATACAATCAGGCCCTACTACATTATATTCTTTTGTGTGTATGTCTAGAGTGGCATGTTCTAGTTATGTTTCTATCTTATCTAATATATAAATAAGTTTAAAGGCCTGGAGAAACCAGTGTCAGTATGCTCTTAAAATATATATTCACTTTTATTTGGGCTATCACTTTTAAAGCATTATTTGCTCTTCAAAAATAGGGCCGGCAAAGCTATCAAATGTATATATGACATCTTTTACCCTTTATAATATTGTCATTTAAGAAGCTAATCTAAAGCATTCCACTATCCACTCTTCGTGTGGAGAGTTTACCCTGGATTTCCAGTTTTGAAAAATGCAGACCAAGGGCTCTGCTAATTATGTCGCTATCCAGCTTTGCCATGATGAGGGTACTTACTGGTTTTTCATTTAGATCATGTTCAAGTGCTATTTTCATGAATGGTTGAAAGGATTTGTGGCAAGAGTGCCCCAGATCTCTGTACAGTAATTACACATGTTCAGACATGACCACAGTATGTTACAAAGAGCACTTTTCTCCTGCCCACATCTCCTGCTGCTGGGGTCTTGATAAATGGCAAGTCAGCTAATCAGGCAGGCACTGAATACCAATTGTGCAGTATTTTGCAAAATGTGATTTTTAGCAGTAATGCATGCAGACTTCTGCCATGAATCTTACATATAGGGGACTATTTCTCTTCCGTGTATTCAACTGAGAGGTCTGTTTGCCATTGTTGGCAGAGAAAGTGATGCACGGGGTTAGAGTATCATTCTGTTTTTCCTGTATTCTATAACATTATGTTATTCCTTTGGCCTGTTCGGTGGCCCGATAAAATCGTGTTTGGGGGGCATTGCAAGTGTTGTTGGTGAGGTATTTAGAATGCATGACAAACAGACAGTGCCTCAATTGCCAGAAGTACCACCATTGATTTTTCTCAATGTCAACATTTTGTAGTAAGTCCTCAAAAACATGCCTCTCCTAAATTGGACGGTATAGTCACATGTGGGGTAACCCTGTGTCCCTCAGAACCTGGTTATATATACACTGAGCTACAATGGTTCTGTCTTGTTACTGCAACAGAGCCATGCAAACATATCCACGATTGTCGCCTGTCCTCCTTGCTGGACCCTATTAAGTATGTGTGCCCTACTGGCTGGATTAAAACGCGAAAGCCCTTGACTTCATCTACTTGGGTTTTTTCTACCTTTGAAGCATTCCTCATTCCCTAAGCTTTCCTGACGCGTGCAGATCCATTGATGGCCTCCAGTCAGCGAGGGACGCCTATGGGAGACCTCCCACTTGTTGGGCTGTCAAGCCCCTTGCATGTCCTGAAGAAGACCCACCATGACATTCTATTAATGCTTTGACAGGGTCGAAACGTCGACAAATACATTTGGTTCAGTGCTATCAAGTAGCTGGATCTAAATCTATAAGCAAATGTGTCTTCTACCAGAGAATTTGTCGATTTTTGTTCTGACCACATTCCAGCCCCCTGTGTACATATCTGTATATATTGTCACTTTGTATATAAGTACTGAACCACCAACACTGAGCACCAAATATTACCTTACCACATGTCACTTTTATCAGTATATTGTGTATTGACAGCCCCTTGAATATGTGTAAATTTTGAGATAAACTTTAATTTATATACAGCCACAGTTTTTTGCTAGCATATACTAGTAGGTGTTTTGCTTCTTGTTGTGTTCCAACGTCAATGAATATGAGTGCCATTAATTAACCATTGTAATGCTACCACTTTCATGCTTATTTATTAGGTATCAAGCAACTGTCTTTAATTCATTTATTTTCTTCAAAGCAATTGGATTCTCCCCGACAGAACCCTTGTAGCTCAGTGTGTCTCCCCATTGGACAACAGATGGTGTATGGATGTGATTCTTCTTGAGGCCCAATATATATAGTTCTATCACCAATTTTATATGCAAACATGGGTCCATTTTCATGCATAAAGTGTGATTTGTAGGGAGATCTTACATGCATGTATGTCTTCCTAACCTCAACTTTGCAGTTGAATAAGAAAGTATATGTGTGGAGTTGAGAGCTTGACCAGCTATTGTGATCCATGCTGTGACTAAATCATAACAAATAAGGTTCGTCACAAAATGTGTCCTATATTTATATGTCCCGGTTGAACGTCTCCTCAACTAAATATCAGTCAAATAAGTTTACTTACCTTTTTCATTAATTTGCTCAAGGTCTTTGTTTGATAGATTACTTCAGATTTGCAGTGAGTTCCAGGCATTTTTTAATGGCATCCACCCTTGTTGTTTTGGGCATTTGCACTTCTCATTCTACATCTTGCAGTTGTAATGAATGTTTTGTACCATTTGTAATCATCAGACTATCTTATAGGATCAAAATAACTGCAATACACACTGTAGCCTAAAATGAATTGAGATCAGTAGTTCCAAAGGAAGAAAAATCTTTCTTAAGCTTGAAGAGATCTTTCTTTCGAGAGAGAAAACCTTTAGCCCCTTCTTTTTTTTAAATTATTTTTATTTGAACCAGAAGCAAATTAACAAACCACATTAGTGTCATTGTTATTCATAGATCTGCCTCCACAATTGTGTTGCACATTAGATAAGTGCCCTCTCTTTGCCCACCCAGGTACAAATGTATAGGATGAGGGTATATAATCAGTGGGGGGTGGAATAAATTTTCAAGGGAGGGAGAAACACAGAATTCCCCACAAAATTCATTCCACTTGCCCCAGATTTACTCCCATTTTTTCGGACAGCCTCTAATCATGTAAACCACTTTTTTCGGCTATCATACTCAAGTCCATATCACTCTTCCAGTCTCTCGAACATGGTGCAACTTCAGCCCCCCAACAACGGGCAATGTTAAGTTTGGCTATCGCCAGGTCTGGTACATTTGGTTAAGAACGGTCTGAATCTTCCAGGATGTTAAGCAAGCAGCCTTTAACTGAGAGAGGCACAGCCACACCACACGTGAGTATTCATACAATTTACAACTAGTTCCCAATAGCGGTGTATGAAAGGACCTTCCCAGATAGTATGGAAAAAGATTCCTTTCTGAGCACATTGTCTGCAACAGGTGTCATCTGCTGCTCTATCCATTTTCACTAATGGAGTGCAAGCAAAATAGGCTCTATGTAGTATTTTGAGCGGCACCAGGTGGTATCCAGCTCTTATCAGTATTTCCCCTGGGGAGGCCAGGCCCTCAGGCCATTTCACCTTTTATTCCACCCAAATATAAAGGCCACTTTTCAAGCAGATTTATGAGGGTATCTGGGGTGTTACTTGTCAGTTTGCCTTACGTGAGGGAAGTCACCTTATGTGTCATGTGGTAATTGAGTAGTCGATCTTCCAGTGGAGAGGACTTAGGCAGTTCCTCACCTCTTGGTAATGATATTTGGGGAGCGTGTCTGACTTGTAAATAACAGTATATTTCAGTGGGAGCTAATCTGTATTTTTGCTATATGCCAGTAAACAGAAAGACTGCTCCCCATGCCCAAAGACCTCACCCTGGATAGCACAATGAGACCCCACTTGTCAAATCCCAGTAGTATACCCAGGGTGCCCAGTGCCTCACAATCCCATAGGGGGGTGGATTGGGTTAATCTACCTTTCCACTCAATGCTGCATGTGCCGTGTGACAAAGAATGATCATGACAGCCACAGAGTCCTGTAGTGCAGGTCGGGAGGGAGTGGAATAAAAATCATGCAAATACCCCCCAGCATGCATAGACAGGTGATCCAAATGGACTGACAGCTAATCCTCTGGAAGGTGCACCCATTGGTTGATAGTAGTGAGCTGTGCTGCCCAATGATACTTCTGTACATCGGGTAGTGCTATTCTACCATTGTAAGTTTACAAAGTGCTATTCGTGATGACCCCTTTTTTCTATAGTAATGTGGAGTTTATTGGCTTGAAGTATTTCACTGTGACAGGGTATGGAGTATTGTGGAGGACATGTAGGAAATGGGTCAATGTCATCATCTTGAAAAGTGCTGCTCTATCAAGTAGGGACAGGGGTGGAGCCTTCTCTGGTTTTACCTCACAAACCATTTTGGGTGGCCAGGACCTCATGAAGTAATACGTCCTCTCATCAAGCACAGACACTGTTGATTTTGCAGACTGTTTTATTCTCTGAAATACAGAGATACACTATTTCCCAGTCATTTATCAAGTCAGAGTACCGGGGTGCTCCTAAATGAAATTGCATGATCTTTAAAGAAATGTCCAGTGCTTTGTGTGTTTTTGTTTTCCATTTCTTGTTTCTCTGACTCTACTGACACATTACCTAAAGGCCAAAAATCGTATTTCATATTCAAAACATAAGATTTCATCAAAAATAATTGCTGAGAGATTTACATATATTTTTTTGTTGGTCAAGTTGTGTCCTTTTTTTGTTTACTCCAAGGGGCCTCTTTTAACAATGTTGTAACATCAGTAAGACACTTCGTCAACCAGTACTTCCTGCTTGATATACTTTACTTTTGACTCAGAATGGTGTGCTCTACACCCCTTCAGGTAGAAAGGGGATTCTGCCCTGGAATCAGCCTTCCAGACCTCAGATGGACAGGAGCAGATGGAGCAGGAGTGGAACCACCAGCTTGGTGAGTGGAGATCATTTATTTAGGACATCATTCAATGTTTCTTTAATCAAAAGTTAACGAACACCAGGATCTACAGAAATCGGCCCAGCGGGGAGCGAGGGTTCCCATTTGCATGCTGCTTATGCGGGTGACTATCTCGAGTAGGCGAAGGACTGTGGCCATGAGACAGCTGGCGTCTTATTGATGAATATTTCTGTGTGCTGCCCATGATACAGACCCATTAGTAGCCCACAGCTCGAGAAAAAGTAAATTCCAATATCCTCTCCACGGAGCTAGAGATAAGTGGAACAATACACCTAGCAAATGAAGACACTTATCCGACATATAGGCCATCCATAAATAGATTGTGATATTGGAAAGCCAGCGCCAAACAAGGAAGACTGCTGGGTACTTAAGGAGGTCTCACTTTCAGTCTGGTCAGTTTACCAAACGGAACTTAGGCTGTGCCTCCATTCCATGGCAGTCCTCTACTCCAGGCACCCACGGTCGATCTTCGACTTCACCCCTTCCCATCGACCAGGCACCACCACCAAAAGAAAGCGGGCGGAAAAGCATGCCTCTATCAAGCTGAAGGCCACAGCAAAGGCAACCTTACCCTTTAGAGGGGATTCCATTGAGTGAGTGGACTAATATATCTTCCCTTAACAGTGAGAGATCTAATTTTGTTTTATAACTAAAAGCTTACCGGTGCCTATCTCAGGGGTGGCTCACACGTCCCCAATAAAGACTGGAACAAGGAAGATCAGTGACTGTTGTTAATTTGAGCAGTTGGTGCGTCATACAGCCAAATTTGCATACTCACACTCACCCAGCAACATGTACACTTACACCCCTACATACACAAGCACACAAACACACCCCCACCATTCACAAGAACATAGACCAGCACACACCTATTCACAGCATGCACTAATACACATACATTGACATATACACACACAGGCAAACATGCATCAAACACTTTTATTTTAACTTATCAGGCACTAGAGTGGATTTGTGGAGAGAACCCTTGTAGTTTCTGGGGGGTTGGGACTTCCACCTCCTCTCATGGGCTAACCTTGGGTCGGTCCATGAGCAGGCCCGGACTGGCCGTTGCGGGCACCAGGCAATCCCCCGTCGGCCGCATGGGTGGGGGCCGGTTTTGGGCCCCAGGGGGCCGTTTTTGCTACAGGGCCGTTTTTTGCAGCATAGCTGCAAAAACGGCCCTGTAACAAAATCGGCCGAAAACCGGCCCTGGCAAAGAGCACGGTCGCACGCCGGCCGAGCACTTTGCCAGGGCCGGTTTCGGTTCCCAGTCCGGCCCTGTCCATGATAGGTGAGGGCAGTCCCATACTTGTTACAGAGTGGGATGAGGTCAGTGGGAGTTGCCCCCCCTCAATCTGGGACAAGCATCACTGATGGACACTCAGAGCTTGTCACTTCAGGGCTAAAAACAGAAGCACCTGCATCTGAGTCTATCTGTGACATGTCCCCTCATCATGAGGGGAAGGATACCCAAGCACATTGCTAAACTGAGGATGTCAATTCCATAGGGCTGTGAAATCCTCAACCTCGCAAAGGTCAGCTCAAGCAGCCAGACACCGTTCCTTTTTTTTTTAACATGTACAGCTCCTGGCACCTGACCTCAACATGAAGAGTGTCTGTAAGTCTGAGCTTTCCTCAGCCCAGACAGACACACTTCCTTTTTTGTTTTTTTTTAAAGAGGGGTAACTATTCGGACCCTCTGTCCTGAGGAAGACGAACCAAGTGGTAATGTTCACAACATAGAAGTGCATTTTCTTGAAATATTGACACGGAAAATGTTTGTTCTCCTGGGATTACGAAACCTGGATGAATCAATTGTGTACAAATTAAAAAATACAGTTGCTCCCAATATAAATAAATGGGTTTCGGGTTCAGGTAATTAGCCCGTATTGTGTGGGGGCACAACCATGCAGCAAAAATGAAAAGTAAATTAGACACAAGCAGGAACGCAAAAAAGCTAACATGCTAGCGTTCAAGCACCCGCCGTGACTAACACCCTACATTAGTAGTTGAAGTAGATCACTACCCGTGGCTGTATCGTCGCATTTACATAGCGCTTCTTAAAGTATTCGGTTTTATGAAAGTAAACGTAAAGTGGCTAGGTAAAAAAATGTACAACTGAAGCTTGTCGAACAATATTACATATTAAAGGGCAAAAAGGCATTACACAAGAAATCAAGAACACCTGCCGCGGTGCACGCACGGCTGGAATATCACTGCCAGCTGTGTAGCGTAATGTCTCACTCACATACGTACTCTGAATCAGAACACATGTCAGCAGTGAACACCGGGTACAACACGCTGCGCATTTTTAAGTATTATTTTAAGGCATTTCGAAGAAGATAAAAAATCTAATCAAAATGTCAGAACAAACCGTTCTTGATGCTGTAGGAAGTCGGGGACGTTAATCAACTGATGCAGTCTTAGAAGTCAAGCCAGGAAGCCACAACCCGTGAACCAAGCTGGCGTACGCCTAACACGCAACAGCGCGAGGCAGTAGTGTCACTGGGAACTCACTGGGCATAGACCGGAAATCAACTGTTGGGAAGAAGAGCGACAAGATGCAGAAAGAAAGGGCTGCGGCTGTGTCTCTGGGAGCCTACCTGCACAAGCGGAAGTACGAGGCTTTATAATGTTTGGGTTTGCTTTATAAAAATGCCCAGCCAGCTATTTGTTGTCCATGCACCAAAGTGCTTTCCATTTGCGGCCCTCAACATTTTGAACAGGTGCAGCATCGAGGCTGGTGTTGAGTCCTAGCTGAACAGCGCTGCGCAGGTGGTGGGCGCGCAAATAAGGACTCAGGACACGCTGTTGCTCTCCGCGTGGTCTGGACTAATTCCGTGGCCCCGCCTCTCTTTATTTAAAGCCTACGCGGTCGTGACGTATCACGCCCGCGTTAACGCGCTACTGCGTACGTGACAACTCTCCCGCACGCATGCGGCTTCTCGAACATTACATCCCTTTCAACCTTTATTAGAATTCAAAACTTCAGTAACTGACGCAGGCAACGGCCCACCGCAAGAGTCTTGGCAGTTCAGTTATCAAAAGAAACACCAGGCATGGCTAGGACAATAATCAAAATGGCCGGCAGGCCTGTTACCAGTTTATGTCGCCGGTGCGGCCACCTCATCCCACAGCAAAGTCCGCCAGTTGCGAGGAGGGCGCAGGGTTTCTTCTCAGTCCATAGCCCGCGGCCTCTCCCCTGAACAGGACTCTTCGTGGCGCCTCCGACAGGGCCGGGACAGGCGACGATCCTTCCCCTTGAGTCTGAGGGCTGTCGGAGTTCGCTGTCTCTGGACTCGGTGGGCTGGCCTTTGCTCTCTCTCCCGAGCCTCTTGACACCGCCGAGGACGCCAGGGTGCCGGGGGTGGAAGGTTTCAGTCCTGGGGAATCTTGTTCTCGGCGACTCTCGGCGGGGGCCACTGCTCGCTTGAAGAAAGAAATGTTCCTGGTGACACTTTCGCCGTTTCTCTGGGCTGTTACCATCGTGCCCGACCGACGAGTGACAGTCCATGGCTGGGGCTCATAGGGGAGCCGGAACTTGCTCCCTGGGAATCGGTCTCGCACATAGACCCAGTCTCGCTCCTCGATCGGGGAGTCTTTGCCCCGGCGCCTGAAGCTGGCATAGTCGTTTGAGCGCTTCCGGTTGGCTTGGGCTAACTGTGGGTTTGCTCTCGTGGGAGTCCAAGTGCGGTGGTGAGGAATGGTATCTTGGACTATTCGGCCCATGGTGGAGGGTCCCGGGGCCGCGGTAGTGGTGCGATGGGGCTTAAGTCTATATTCTCGTAGAAAAGTGTACAGTGCCCTCTCGACCGGTGTCTCCTCTGCTTGGGCGATCCGTATTACTTTATTCAGGGTCCTCATAAATCGCTCCACTTCTCCGTTGGCCTGAGGCCATCTGGGGGTGATTTTCCGGTGGTGGATCCCCCACTCATGGAGGTAGTCAGCAAGTTCTTGGCTTTGAAATGGGGGCCCATTGTCCGTCTTCATTTGTTCGAAGATTCCGTGTGTGGCGATTATTTTCTCAAGTTTGGTGATCACTTCCCTAGCGGTTAGTGAGGTTATGATCTCGACTTCCGGGTATCTAGTGAGGTCGTCGATGACGACGAGCATGTGGCGACCGTCGGGAAGGATGGCCGAAGTCGACACTCACTCGCTCCCAGGGTTTTGTCGGTTCGTCTTCGGTGATGACTGGTGCCGGGTTGTCTGCCAGACCTGCCGCCTGGCACCAGTGGCACGCTCTCACCCACTGCTCGACCTTCTCATCCATCCCGGGGAACCAGACTTTCGCCCGGAGCCTGCTCTTCGTCTTCACGATCCCTTGGTGGCCCCGGTGGGCAAGTTCTACGGCCTGTTGTGACAGACTTGCTGGCATGACGATCTGGGGTCCCCGGAGGAGACATCCCTGGGTGTCCACTGACAGTTCATCTCTCACTCTGAGGATAGCTTCGAGGATCCCTCGTGCCTCCGGGGTTCGTTGACTACTTCTGGTAGTCTCAATGGCCAGTTGGAGGGGCTCGTCGCTGCGAGTCGTGGCCACGATTTGATCGAGACTGATTGGCAGAGGCCTCGATCGCTCCAGAATGTTCCTGACGTACTCTTCCGTGTCCTCGGCGTCTTCTCTTTCTTGGGTGGTGGCTGCCCGAGGATGCCGGGACAGGTAGTCAGCCGGGTTGTTCACTCCGGGCTTGAACTCCAGCCTGTAGTCATATTCCTGGAGCTGCAGGATCCATTTTTCAATCCTCGGGGGAGGCTTGGATACCGAGCCCCTGAACAGGGGAAGCAGGGGTTTATGGTCCGTGAATACAGTGAAAGGATGACCGTACACGTACACATGAAAATGCCGGCATGCCCAATGAATCGCGATGGCCTCTCTTTCAATTTGTGAGTATCTCTGTTCAGTCTCCGTGAGGGAGCGGCTCGCGTAGGCTATTGGCACCCAGTCCTCTCCGTTTCGACTCTGCTCCGAGCCCATGGGGGCTGGCGTCCACAGCGATGTTTGTGGATTTAGTGGGGTCGAAATAGGACAGGGTGGTGTCTGCAGACAGGGCGGCCTTGGTGTTTTGGAACGCCGCCTCTTGTTCCTCTCCCCAGTGCCATGGAGTGGTGGTTTTCGTGAGTTCCCTCAGCGGTCTGGTGATGTTCTGCAGAAGTTCACCATCCCCAGAAAACTTTGTACCTCCGACACGTTGGTGGGGGCCGGTGCAGCCTGCACATCTTTCACCTTATCGGGGTCCGGGGCGACCCCTTTATCCGAGAATGTGTATCCGAAGAAACTGATAGTATTCCTCAGGAACTGGCATTTTTCCCGATGGAGGGTGAGGCCTGAGTCTCGGATCCTCTGTAGCACACTCCTGAGTCTTCCGTGGTGCTCTTCGATGGTGTCGGCGTAGATTAAGAGGTTGTCGCTGACATTGAGAACCCCGGTTATCCCGCTCAGCACTTCTCGGATAGTGTTTTGAAACACTTCTGCTGCACTCGAGATCCCAAAGTTGAGTCGCCGGTATCGCCTCAGTCCGACGTGAGTGGAGAATGTCGTGATATATCTGGAGTCGGGGTGTAGGGGCAGTTGGTGATAGCCCGATCTTAAATCAACTTTAGAGAACCATTTCGCTCCGTTCAATTCTCCTAGTATATTGTCTATTGTGGGCGTTAAATGTCTTTCTCGTTTGACGGCGGCATGTCTACGCAGATGCGTACTTGGCCTGGTTGCTTGGGTTTTCGCGCCACTACAATCTGCGACACACAGGGGGTGGGGCCGCTGACATTCTCGATGATTACTTGCTTTTCGAGGTTCTCTAGTTCCTCTTCTACTTTCTTTCGGAGGTGAAAAGCAATTCTTCGGTGGCGTAGGGCTACCGGCTGAATGGATTTGTCAATATGGAGGGATACTTCCTTCCCTCTGAGGCACCCGAACCCTTTGAAGACATCGTCGAATTCCTCGATGATAGTTTCGAGTTCCTCTTCTAAAACTGCCATGGCGAAGGATATAAGGTGGAGTTCTTCTGCCGTTTGACCACTCAGCAGCATTCCGCTACCTTCCTTGGTGACATAGATCATGGAAGACGCCTTTTTGTCCTTGTGGTGGATATCTGATTGGAAGCATCCTACCAATGGAATGGGATCTTTTTTTCCATAAGCGAAAACCCTGATTTTCGCGGGTTGTAGGCAGGGTTTGTTCCGCAGTTGTGCATAGACATTGGCGGCCATGAGTTCGATTGACGCCCCAGTATCGATGGTTGCTCGCACTTCTTGGTTCAGAATATTAACTCTGCACTTCGGTAGTCGTCGGTTCTTCTTATGTGGATGGCTGATCGCGAGCACAAAGTGTACAGGGTAGCTCGCATTGTCGTCGTCCATATCCTCGTTCTCCGGCCTTTCTTGCACTGTGTGGGCCGTCTCTGATTTGAGCTTGGACGACCGGCATACCGAGGCAAAATGGTTCATGCTCCCGCATGATCCGCATTTCCTTCCACGGGCTGGGCAATCTTGTGCTCTATGCGGCACGCCACCGCAGTATCCGCAGTCTTACGGGCGATCTTGAGGCCTACCTCTCCCTGCGGGGTGTTGTTTGGGCCGCACTGCGTTGACGTGTTCAGCCACGTGCACTTGTTCCGTTTTCGCGGGCCTGTGCAGAGCCGCCTCCATGTGGGACGCTCTCGCTTGGGAAAGTTCTTTTGAGCGTCCCAGCTTGAGGATGTCCACCAGTGGTTTGCCGTCCTCTTGGAGGATCTTCACCCTCAGTTCAGAGGAGTAGCATCCCTGAATGATCTGCCCCCGGATCTCCTCTTGCTCGTCCCGGAAGCCGCACGTGCTCGCCAGTTCTTTAAGGCGGCCATGGAAGGCGTCGAGCGACTCCTCCGCTTCTTGTCGCGCTTGTCGAAATATGAACCGTTCGTAGTCCTTGCTTTGCATCGGTTCAAAGTGGGCATTGAGCGCGTTGAGGAGAGTGATGTATGTGTGAGGGGTGGCTTCTGTCAGCGTCTTGTAGATACGATGGATATTCTTCCCACCGAGATGTAAGAGTAGCGCCCCGCACCTCTCCCTGGCCGTGCCGGCTCCTTCGAAGTAGAAGTGCAGCCTCTCAACCCAGTCTTTCCACCGCGGGGCAAGGGCCGCCGGCGCACCATCAACCGAGAAGGGCTCGATGGGCGGAATGGACGTCATGATGGGTGGAGGAGGGGCGATGATCCGCGCTCCGGCGGGGTGCAGGATGCAGGGCCGACAGGCAGAGGTGAAGCAAGTGGCAGCACCTCGTGAGTTCTTCAGACCCTCGTCGCCATTGTTGAGTCCTAGCTGAACAGCGCTGCGCAGGTGGTGGGCGCGCAAATAAGGACTCAGGACACGCTGTTGCTCTCCGCATGGTCCGGACTAATTCCGTGGTCCCGCCTCTCTTTATTTAAAGCCTACGCGGTCGTGACGTATCACGCCCGCGTTAACTGCGTACGTGACAACTCTCCCGCACGCATGCGGCTTCTCGAACATTACAGCTGGGATTGTGAGTGCTATTCAAAACCTCTTCAAAGAGGTTGGCAGCTTTGTGCCAGTCTACAACATAGTTACTAACACTGTGGCAAGGATGCACTGAAATAATGACCTACTAAATAACGGCTTCTTCTCAATACATGGAACACCAAAGAATCAACACAAACAGCAAGTCTCCTTGTGCGATAAGCAGGACTGTCAACATGGAGTTTTGCAATATCCCCTGAGAATGGTGTCATAACCCTCATATCCAATCAGTTATCCAATTATGCATTCATCTCAGTGGCTTAAGCACCCGCTTCAGAGATTTGTCTGCGAACTTCATGTCATTGTAATTGTATTTCAATCAATCTTTATTCGACCAAAGCCATAAAGAGACACACACAAACAATAATACAAACTGAAAAAGCATTCGCATAAAATTATTGCAACAAGCACAAAAAATCATCTTATACAATATATACAGCATACAACAACATGAATTTAAAAATGTATAACGTTTTCTAATATTACTAGCCATTCTAACAAAGTTAAAAGATAACAATACAGACCCCTTTGAACCAAGGCACTGCAAAAACTCAAGCCCCTCTTTGTGCTGTCTCATACTGGTGTAACACGAAATGGGGACCAAGAAAAAGGACCGGGATACTGAGTACAAAGTGCAAAATAGGATACGGTGACTTGTGCTTTGCTTGACGGTGTTATCACAGTGGCAAGGAGGTAAGTCGTGCTGCCAATGGCCTTGCAAAGAAAAAGCCAACTTAAAATGCATTGTGCCTAAACTAAAAAGAGTAAGATAAAATCGATCATAAGGATTCGGAAAACAGGCTAGATAGGGTTCCTAGTTGTTAAAACCTGTTTATATATTTTTTACTCATTTACTTTATTTTATTTATCTTTTTTAGTCATTTAACTGAGCTATCTCCAAATGCCTATTGGAACAGAAGTCTAGGTGCCGCTGCTTGACTGTTTGAGTGCTATCTTAAGAGGTTCTGTGTAGATCTCAGAGACCTATCAATCAATCATTCAATCAATAAGGAGACTTTAGGCGCACTACTCACCCATGAGGGTCTCAAGGCACTGGGGAGGGGGGGGGGAGCAGTTCCGGTCAATCAAATAGCCAGGTCTTGGGGGTCATCCTGAAGATGTGCAGGGTGGGGGCATGCCTGATGTCGATCGGGAGCTCGTTCCAGGTCTTGGCCGCAATGTAGGAGAATGTTCTTCCAACAGTTCTAGCTCTGCGGGTGCGCGTGTGTTCAGTGAGGTGAGGTCAGCGGATCAGAGGCATCACTTGGGTACCTGGAAGGAGATTCTAGCATTGAGATATTGGGGTTCTGCGTTGTGGATGCATTTGTAGGCTTGGGGGAGTATCTTGAAGGTCATTCGCTTTTCGACGGGGTGCCAGTGGAGGTTTTGCAGGTGTGGGGTGATGTGTTCATGTTGAGGGATGCAGAGAGTGTGTCTGGCTGCGGTGTTCTATATGTTCTGGAGCTTGTGGAGCAGAGACTTGTTGATCCTAGTGTAGAGGGCATTTCTGTAGTCCAGTCTGCTGGTTATGAGTGCATGGGTGACAGGTTTCCTTGATTCTGCGGGATCCATTTAAAGGTCGTCCGGAGTATGCGGAGGGTGTTGAAGCAGGTGGAGGTGACGCCGTTGACCTATTGGGTCATGGAAAGGAAGGAGTCGAGTATGATGCTGAGGTTCTGGGCGTGGTCTGTCAGGGTTGGGGGGCTGCCAAGGGCGGGTAGCCACCAGGTGTTGTGCCATGCTGAGGGGAGAGTCCGAGGACCTCTGTCTTCTCCGAGTTGGGCTTCAAGCAGCTGCTGCTCATCCAGAATGCGTTGTCCTTCAGTCCTTCCTGGAAGATGAGCCTGGTGGTGATGGGGTCCTTGATAAGGGAGAGGATGAGCTGGGTGTTGTCGGCGTAGAATACTATGCTGAGTACGTCATGTCTGTCAATGGTGGCGAGGGGGGCCATGTAGATGTTGAAGAGCATGGGGCTGAGCGATGATCCTTGGGGTACTCCGGAGTTGATCTCTGTGGGTTCGGAGAGGAAGGGTGTAAGTCTGATTAATTGGGTTCTGCCAGTGAGGAAGGGGCCAGTCGATGGCGGTTCCCTGTATGCCAGCTTCGTGGAGTCTGGCAGTGAGTGTGTGGTTGGAGTCTGCGGCGAGATCAAATAGGATCAGGGCCGCGGTGTGTTCTTGGTCGAGGAGGGTGCAGATGTTGTCTGTAGTGGTGAGTAGAGCAATCTCAAAATCTGGATTGGGAGGGGTCGACAATGGAGTTCTCTTTGATGAATTTCATTAGTTGGGCGTAGACATCTTCTTGGTGACTTTGGCCATGAAGTGGAGGAAGGAAATGGGTCAGTAGTTCTTGCAGTTCGTAGGATCGGCTGAGGGCTTCATGAGTAGGGGCCTGACTTCAGTGCATTTCCAGTCATCAGGGAAAGTGCCAGAATCAAAGGTGGAATTGATGGAGCGTCGTAGTTCTTGTGCAATGGAGGCGGCTGCTCTGTGGAAGATGTGCAGGGGGCAGGGGTCCGTTTGGGGCCTTGAGTGGATGACTTTCATGGTCGATGCGGTGTCTTCGGTGGTGACTGAGGTCCAAGAGGAGATGGTGGGTGGGCTGGCGTTGGTGCAGGAGTGAATGGTTTCAGAGTGAGGTGTCTGGACATTAAAGTTGCCGTAGCAGCCCTTTATTTTCAGATGGCAGTAGGAGCCAAGCTTGTTGCAGGGCTCCTGGGAGGGGGTGATGTCCGTGGTTTTGCTGGGGGGTATAGTGAATTCCTGGATGATGTTGAAGAGTTCCTGTGTGTTGCTGGAGTTAGTGCAGATCTCATTCAGAATGAAGGTCCTTTTAGTGGATCTGATGCGTTGGTGGTATTCTGTCATGGCGTTCTTGTAGATGGAGCGGTCTTTTAAGGATTTGCTGTTTCTCCAGTTCTTCTCGAGATGTCTGCAGGCACGTCTGGATTCTTGGAGGTCGGTGGTGAACCAGGTGGCCTTTCTGGGGTGCTGTCTGTCAAGGTTATGCAGGGGCGTGAGTTCGTCTGTGCAGTTGGTGAGCCATCTGTGAAGTTCTTTGGCTGTGAGGTTGGCGTTGGTCGAGGTGGAGGGGGTATCTCAATTGAGGGTGGAGTTGAGCTGCTCCTCCGTGACCTTGCTCCAATTCCTTTGCGGGGCAGGGTGCCAGTTTGGGGGCGGTGGGTTTGTTGATGGTGAAGTGTATGCAGATGACGAGTTGTTTCAGTCTGAGGTTGGCGAGGTTGTCCAGAAGGGTGATGGAGTCGAGGTTGCTGAGGTTGTCAAGGTGGAAGTTGAGGTTTACGATGAGTATGTAGTCCATGGAGGTGATGGCGTGGGTCATAATGAGGTCGGCTATGGTAGTAGTGAAAGTAGTTAAAGGTCTGGGAGGCGTGTAGGCCTGCATGGAAAGGTGCCTCGTCGAGTAGTTCTGGGGCTTGTCTTGATCTGGAAATGGAGGTGTTCAGTGGTGGGCGGGATGATGATCGAGCTGGAGGTGATGAGTCGGAGGGAGCTCTTGTGTGCAATGGCGAGTCCTCCTCCTGGGCAGTTGGGGCAGTCCTTCCTCTGGATCTTGTATCCATTGGGGATGGCGGTGGCGATGTCGAGGGCGGAGGTAGAGTTGGTCCAAGTTTCTTTGAAGAAGGCGACGTCTGGCAAAAGGGTGTCGAGGAGGTCCCAGATCTCTACAGTGTGTCTGTGCAGGGAGCGCACGTTGAGAAGGATGCACCTCAGGGCTTTGGGGTGCTGGCATCCGGTGGGGGGTGGTGACCATGGGGGTACGGAGGGTGGTGAAAGTTTGGTAGCTGTGACGGCAGGAGAACTTGCCGGGGGTGGTATTTGTCATAAACAGCTGGCAGTTGTTGCCTCTTCCGGGGATAAGTGCAAGGAAGGCAGCTGAGCCGTAGTGGTGGGTGGTCAGAGATCAAGGGTCTCTGGCGCTGGTCGTGGTTGGGTCACAGACGTGCACAGACAAACTTGCCTTTGGCACGCCAGCGGCACTGCTGCATAGTAGCTGCATAGGAAGCGCAGATGGGAGGCGGGGAGTGGGAATCAGCAGGGGGAGGGCCTAGGGGAGCAGCGGTGGGGAAAAGGGCGGGAAAACGGGCACCAAGGACAAAAATAAGGGCAAAAGGCACACCAACTGAGCAAAAGGGCAAAATTACAGGGTCAACAGAAAAACACAGATAACAGGTACAACAAAGCAAAAGCCAGACAGAGAGACAATATGGGCACAACATGCAGACAGACAACAGAAAAAAGTGGAACAGCAGAAGATCAAGGCTCACCCACTGGATCACCAGAGATGAGGTGAAGGCAGGAGTCTGCGGGTGGAGGCGGGCATCAAACACCTACCTGGACAGAGGTGTTGGGGGCAGCAGCAGGCGACGCAACAGCAGAGCTGCTGGGACGGAGAGCAGGACCCTGGCCAAGCGGTATAAGATAGATTCTACCAAATGTGCACAGTTTTACGATAAAATGGTGCTTCCAAAACATAGATTTAAGTAATACCCAGACTGTACTTAATGCTATTTTTTTACATAACTGCCCCTTCAACACCTCCTCAGGGATAGTAAGTGCTATGTAAATACAATGACAAGTACAAGCAGGCACTTCCCAGCTCAATTATTAACCCTTTGCACTATCACCCAAAAGGAATAAATGTTCATCATCACAATTAAAGCCAGCTCCCAAGTATTCTTTACAGTTGAAGATGAAGCCGTCATCATATGCATTTCTTACAGGCAAGCAGCGCACTGGTGGAAAGCATGTTTAGATGACAGCTCGGCTTTGGTATTAAAGCACAAGGAATTTCCTGAATGACACTCGAGAAACGCGCTGCCACACACCACTGACTCCTCGGCTGCCTCGAAACGCACATCCTATGAAATAATGTACTTCAATATATTTAAAAAGTTACTATTTTAAACTTCAAACTTGGATCATTGCTAATCCTCCAAACATTTCACCTTTCCCCAAGAGATTGTCATTCGCCATCCAAAGTGCATTTAATTCCCTCTAGGCAGGCGGCCATTTTGTGTGGCAGATAGCGCTGCAAGCCTAAAATAGCAATAAAATGTTACCCCTGGAATGGTACCATGTGGTAAATTGGCTTAAAAATAAACAACATATTACAGCTACAGGGAACACAATTATGACTGTTTCAACATATGACAATATTCTCATAAGTTAAAATGCATTTTAGAGTTACTGCTTGAAACAAACTAACATGTAAATAAGGCACAAAAGATTGTCGGCAATACATTTTTTCACAAAATCATGTGGTTACGAAGACGTCCTAGGATATGAAAAGTTTTCCTCAAATATGTGAGCCAAAGAATCTATTAAAAGACAGGTAGTCTTAAATGCAGCTTCTTACGAGGCCCACCTCCAGAGATCCCACCTCTCAATCCGGAGTAATAGAAGGGCAAGCTCAAGTTGGTCCTTCAGATACGGTATGCATGGCTCCTCATGACATATAACAGTGGCCGTTCTACCAGAAGCTCACAACAGGTTGTGAGTGAGGAACTTTTCCGTACCCTGGAGGATTCTCATATTGCTATGACCCCAAACTCCTGCGCCATAGACACCAGTCGAGATGCATTTACTCTTGTACAGGAACAGAGTATTTTTAATCGGTTTATACCCTAGTTTGAGTGTGCATCTAAAAATGGCCACAATATCCCTATTAAATTGTTGGTATCTTACAGTTAATAATGAAGTCCAACTAAAACATGAACTGAAAGTAATTTCCAAATTGTTGATAGATTTTGTCTTTTCAAGGTGTGTCCCCCTATCGCAAAGCACTTCGATTTCGTTCTTGGGTGGCAGCAAATCATAGTGTACTCCTTTGAATTATTTACCTGCAAGTCAAACTCATCCATGAATGTTGAAAACTCATCTAATAAGATCTGTAGGCCATAGGCAGTATGGTCAAGAAGCACCAACTGATCTGCATATAATGATATGGTCATTGACTGTGTTCCTATAGGCGACATATCTTTCCCTTTACCCGCTCGATGTTTATTTATTCCATTTAAATCGAGCAGAAAAGGTGAGTGGGCCAATTTGTACCCCTGTTGTTAGGACTCGGAGCTCTTAGGGCATGTTCTGAGTGTGTTGTACGGGGAATTTTGCCTAACAAGGACTACAAGTCCCAGAATGCCTTGAGGCGTTTTGCAGAAGACCATGCGCCTCGCGCACCAATCAGATGCCGAATGGTGGTTCTTATGCCTCCTTCCTCCTATCAGCGGTGCTTGGTTTTCTAATGTGGATTCCTGCCTGGGTCCTGGCCCTAGTATCTCCGATACAATCCTTGCTCCTGTGAACTGGTTCGTGTTTTCCCTCATCGCAGCTCCAGAGCCTCGCGCGGCCGCGCTGGCTCTTGAGCCCTTTTCTGACTTCCTCTCACCGAGCGGCTTTGTGCAAGAACCCCTCGCCGCATTAAACACCGAAATCGGAACCGCCCTTCCTTTCCCTTTGCTAGCGGACCTCAGGTGTGGCGTTCCTGGACATTACCTTGCCCTGTGTATCCTCGCTGTATCCCTGCTCCCTTTTTACCGGATACTGTGGTGAACTGCAGTGATTTCTCGGCGTGTCGGTAACCTGACACTCCAATGGTCGATGGAGTTTTCTTTTCCATTATTTTTTCTCAAAGGATCTCGAGGGTAATTATCCGGCTGCTGTTCTTTGGTGAGAATCGCTTGGGAACGGATCTTCTGGAGTGAACTTTGTTTTGTTTGCCTTGCTGGAGCGGTGAGAAGAATCACTAACCGGCTATACATTTATCTTTTGAACTTGTCAAATCAGGAAGTGCTCGAGACTGTGTTTGGTACTTTCTTTTTCTTTCGTGGAATCTTTCTTTTGACAAGAGAGACCTAAGTATCTACCCTCCATTTTTGGTTCGTATTATTATCTTTACTTTGTGGATACCTTTTGGGTGCAAAACAAACGTTGGGCAGGTAAGAGCCTTGCAACACACTCAGTACAGACAAACCTAGGTTAGCCCTTCATTGTCCCCTCTTGGTAGAAATCTAAATAATCTGTTGTATGTTTGTTTCTTTTCTCTCCCCTGCAGACTGCGACTGCCTATACGGATACTACTGTTGTATACCCTGTCTTCAAAACTAGGAGACCTAAGGGTTTTTAGGTCTCTCTCTTTTCTGGCGTCCCCGCTTGCCCTGTGTGGGTTTACATACCACAGGGTGTGTGGTGTCGTGGGAACAGAGGGGGTCACTGTCTACACTTCTGAGGAGCTGGTTTCTGCCTGGAGCCCGTTGATCGCCCGACAGAAAACCAAGCCCACGTTTATATCTCCTCCCGAGTGTAGACAGTCATGGATGACGCTGCCATGCTAGGAGAGACCGATGAGGTAACATTAAGAGAGTTAGCAACCACTGTGGTGAACTTGCAAACAGAACTAAAGTTAATAAGAAATGAGAACCAAAGATTAATGTCTGAAAACGCCCGATTAATAGAAGCAAGTAAAACCCCCGAGACACAAGTCAGACATAGAAAAAGCTATATACAACCTGCTCATTTTCAAATGCCTAGCGTTAGTTCCTCGGGAGACTCTCAGGTCTCCACCACTCCTGTACAGGTCACAGTGGTTACCCCACCTCAAACTCCCTTAGCAATGCCCGAAAGATTTAGCGGAGACAGTCAAAAATTCAAGGTCTTTATGAATCAATGCCACCTTATGTTTTTGTGTAAAGCAGCCTCATTCCCGGATGACGCGGCTAAGGTCGCTTTCATCATCTCCTATTTAAGTGGGAATGCTGCCTCTTGGGCGGTGGCTTTGGTAGAGAATGACGACCCTGTGTTATATAATCTAGACTTATTTAAAGAGAGAATGAAAAGCCTTTTTTCTAGGCATACATATATGCAGGCAAGTGATAATGAACTTCTTAACTTGAAACAGGGTTCAAAGGATTTATTGACCTATATCACTGCTTTCAATAGATTAGTGACAGAAACCCACTGGCCGGACGATAAAAGGACTTCTATATTTTATAGAGGTTTGCGAGACGAACTAAAGGACATCTTATCGCAAATAGTGGATCCTCCAGAAAACTGTTCCGAATTCATTGACCTAGTGGTCAAATTAGACCACAGACTGGCTGAAAGAAAGGGAGAAAAAACGCGAAGTGACCTCCCTAAATTCTTAATAACAAAAACTGAAAAAAGAGAACCCAAAGACACAAGCGAACCCATGCAGATTGGAGGTATTCGTGGTCCCTTAACGCCCGAAGAAAAGGAAAAAAGGCGTAAACTAAATCTATGCTTATATTGTGGAAAAGCCGGTCATTTTGCCCGCGAGTGTCCTGTAAAGCCCAAAAGCTCCTTGGGCGAAGGGTTACCTAAATACTCTAAGACCATGCCTTCGGGAAACTAGTTGACTTGGGGAGTACCGAGGTCGCTCTTCCAAGTCCCTTACTTTCTCAGACCTCTAAATATGTGGCTAACACATATTCTCAAATTCCTAAGCCTTTTACCATTTCGGTTGTGCTAGTGTTGCCTTCACAAGGAAGACATGCCATGGCTCTTCTTTTGGACTCAGGGGCGACAGGGAATTTCTTGGATATCACTCTAGCCAAATCCTTGGGCATCCAGTTCATTAAAAAAGAAATACCTGAAAATGTCAGGGCAGTAGATGGGTCTGCCCTCTCCTCTGGGATGCTGAAATACCATACCCCTGAACTTATTGTGTTATGTGACAATGGTCATAGTGAGAGCTTATCCTTTGACCTAATCGATACCCCCAATTTCGGTGCTATATTGGGAGTCCCCTGGCTTCAGACTCATAACCCCCATATAGATTGGGTAGCCAGAACTGTTACCCTACGCTCTGCTCACTGCCTTACTCATTGTTATAGAGACATCAACCACTGGCATACTCCTGTGTATTGTGCTTCCACCACTATTGATGGGGCTACTTTACCCTCTGAATATAGACAATTTGCTGACGTTTTTGATGATGTAAAAGCAGTTGCCTTACCGCCACATCGTCCCTACGATTGTAGGATAGATTTGATACCGGGTGCGGATTTACCTGTTAGTCGCATTTATGCGCTAACGGAAACAGAGACTCAATACCTTCAAGATTATCTACAAGACATGTTGGCCAAGGGTTTCATCAGTCATTCCACCTCTCCTGTGTCATCCCCCCTTTTTTTTATTCCTAAACGGGAAGGGGGACTCCGAGCTTGTCTGGACTACAGAGTACTGAATAAAGCCACGATAAAAAACAAATATCCACTTCCCCTCATTTCCACGCTACTTGATCAGGTTAGGAAGGCCACTATTTTTACCAAACTCGATTTAAGAGGAGCCTATCACCTGATCAGAGTTAAAAGAGGGGATGAATGGAAGACAGCGTTTCGAACGAAATTCGGGCTCTATGAGTACAACGTCATGCCCTTTGGGCTTTGTAATGCTCCCGCAGCGTTTCAGTTTTTTATAAACGAGATACTGCGGGAGTATCTGGACATTTTTGTCATCGTATATATCGATGATATACTGATTTATTCATCTAATGAGTCCGAACATGTGTCCCATGTGCAAGCCATTTTGGGTAAACTACAAGAACATCACCTATTTGCGAAGCTTGACAAGTGCATCTTCCATACCCACAGCGTAGCCTTTTTGGGGTTTGTTATTTCCCCCAAGGGAATACATATGGATCCTGCCAAAATATCTGCCATCATAGAGTGGGCAAGTCCAACTTCAGTAAAGGACATTCAATCCTTCTTAGGATTTGCCAACTTTTATAGAAGGTTTGTTGACCATTTTTCTGACCTGGTAGCTCCCATTACACGCTTGCTTAAAAAGGGGGTTGAGTTCATCTGGGATACGGAAGCTGAAAATGCCTTTCAGGCTCTTAAGGCTAGTTTCACTTCTGCTCCCATTATGAAACATGCGGACGAAACACAACCCTACTTTTTGGAAGTGGATGCGTCACAATACGCGGTGGGTGGTGTGTTATCGCAACGTGACTGCATAAAGGGTACCCTCCATCCTATTGCGTATTTTTCAAAGACCTTGACCCAATCTGAGCAAAACTATACTATAGGAGAAAGGGAACTCCTTGCAATCAAACGCGCCTTCCAGGAATGGCGGCACTATCTTTTAGGCTCCCCCCATGTGATCACTGTTTATTCTGATCATCAAAACTTGCAATACTTCCGATCAGCCAAAGCCCTTACTCCACGACAGCTAAGATGGGTTGCATTTTTTTCAGAATATGATTTTCTGATTCACTTCAGACCTGGAATAAGACAGGGTAAGGCTGATGCACTATCCAGACTGGGTAAGGTGACCAAGTGGGTTCAGGAGAAACCATTGCCTCTCATGCCTGAGAGTAGACTAGTGGCTATAGGGGAGAAAATTCCTGATTCACATACCTTCTTGGATCAATTGGAACAGGCTTATGCCCCTTTAGACCCTTTCACCTGGTTACAAGACTCCAGCAACACCATTGTGAACAACCTGTGGTATCATGACAAAAGAATCTTTGTACCTACTACCGAATTGCACAATCTTGTTTTGCAATGGTGTCACAATATGCCCTTAGCAGGTCATCCGGGTGAAAACAAGACCCAGAGTCTCTGTCAAAGATGGTTCTGGTGGCCACAACTATCGCACGATGTTAAGCAACATGTCAAGGCTTGTTCCACCTGTGCCCGCCAGAAGGCCTCACATTCTGTACCTGCAGGGCTACTACAACCCCTTCCAGTGCCCAACTGTCCCTGGACTACCCTTAGCATGGACTTCATAACAGATTTACCTAACATACATGGATATACCACAATTCTGGTAGTCGTTGATCTGTTGTCCAAAATGGCCCATTTTGTACCCTTAAAAAAGATCCCATCAGCTGTGGAGTTAGCAGTAGTGTTTATCCGAGAAATTGTCCGGTTACATGGATTGCCTTCTGTTATAATATCAGACCGGGGTCCTCAGTTTATTTCCAGGTTCTGGCAAGGGTTATGCAAATCTCTATACATTGATCATAGGCTATCCTCCGCTTATCACCCCCAGACAGACGGTCAAACAGAAAGGACAAACCAAACCTTAGAGCAGTATCTCAGATGTCTAATATCCACTACCTGCCAAGATTGGGTGCAAGCACTACCCCTAGCAGAATTTGCGTACAATAATTCTACTCACACCGCCTCCAAGGTTTCTCCTTTTTTCTTTACCACTGGTTACCACCCCAAGATTCTTCCTCTGGAGGTACTCCCCTCTGACACGCTAAACCCTGCGGTTTTTGATCATCACCAAACTCTGTTACAGATATGGGAGCAAGCCAAAACAGAATTAACCCAGGCAAAAGAGCATATGAAGGCCCAAGTGGATAAACATCGAAGGCCTGCTCCCGTTTATTCAGTGGGTGACAAGGTTTGGTTATCATCAAAGAATTTAAGACTGGAAGGGCCTCGCAAGTTACAACCTCGTTATCTAGGACCCTTTGAAATCCTAAAGGTCATCTCCCCTGTGGTCCTCAAATTGGTTCTGCCCCCTGATATGCAGATACATCCTGTTTTTCATACTTCCCTTCTGAAACCTTATGTGGCCCCACTACTCCCTGAACCCCCTCCGCCCCCAGTCATTGTTGATGGAGACATTGAATACGAGGTGCGCAGAGTTTTAGACTCTCGCAGACACAGAGGTAGACTCCAATATTTAATCGACTGGGTGGGCTATCCCCCTGAGGACAGAACCTGGGAACCTGCCGATCACATTCATGCCCCTAGACTGGTGCGTAGATTTCATGCGCTCAATCCCTCCAAACCTAGACCAGTGAGAAGACCATTAGGGGGGGGTACTGTTAGGACTCGGAGCTCTTAGGGCATGTTCTGAGTGTGTTGTACGGGGAATTTTGCCTAACAAGGACTACAAGTCCCAGAATGCCTTGAGGCGTTTTGCAGAAGACCATGCGCCTCGCGCACCAATCAGATGCCGAATGGTGGTTCTTATGCCTCCTTCCTCCTATCAGCGGTGCTTGGTTTTCTAATGTGGATTCCTGCCTGGGTCCTGGCCCTAGTATCTCCGATACAATCCTTGCTCCTGTGAACTGGTTCGTGTTTTCCCTCATCGCAGCTCCAGAGCCTCGCGCGGCCGCGCTGGCTCTTGAGCCCTTTTCTGACTTCCTCTCACCGAGCGGCTTTGTGCAAGAACCCCTCGCCGCATTAAACACCGAAATCGGAACCGCCCTTCCTTTCCCTTTGCTAGCGGACCTCAGGTGTGGCGTTCCTGGACATTACCTTGCCCTGTGTATCCTCGCTGTATCCCTGCTCCCTTTTTACCGGATACTGTGGTGAACTGCAGTGATTTCTCGGCGTGTCGGTAACCTGACACTCCAATGGTCGATGGAGTTTTCTTTTCCATTATTTTTTCTCAAAGGATCTCGAGGGTAATTATCCGGCTGCTGTTCTTTGGTGAGAATCGCTTGGGAACGGATCTTCTGGAGTGAACTTTGTTTTGTTTGCCTTGCTGGAGCGGTGAGAAGAATCACTAACCGGCTATACATTTATCTTTTGAACTTGTCAAATCAGGAAGTGCTCGAGACTGTGTTTGGTACTTTCTTTTTCTTTCGTGGAATCTTTCTTTTGACAAGAGAGACCTAAGTATCTACCCTCCATTTTTGGTTCGTATTATTATCTTTACTTTGTGGATACCTTTTGGGTGCAAAACAAACGTTGGGCAGGTAAGAGCCTTGCAACACACTCAGTACAGACAAACCTAGGTTAGCCCTTCATTGTCCCCTCTTGGTAGAAATCTAAATAATCTGTTGTATGTTTGTTTCTTTTCTCTCCCCTGCAGACTGCGACTGCCTATACGGATACTACTGTTGTATACCCTGTCTTCAAAACTAGGAGACCTAAGGGTTTTTAGGTCTCTCTCTTTTCTGGCGTCCCCGCTTGCCCTGTGTGGGTTTACATACCACAGGGTGTGTGGTGTCGTGGGAACAGAGGGGGTCACTGTCTACACTTCTGAGGAGCTGGTTTCTGCCTGGAGCCCGTTGATCGCCCGACACCTGTCTAACAACCCTGGTGGAGGTAATATGAGGCTAACCTTCCCCTGTGGAGCGTTAACAAATCTGTACTGACAGGACCTGATGTAGGCACCTAATAAGTATTAGAAGTTCTCTTTCAACACCCATCTAACCCACTAGATCCCATAACTTTGAGCGGTTCACTAGATCAAACACGCTTGATAAATCTATAAAGGCCAGATGTAAAGATCCCCCTTTTGCCCTAAAATATTTTCCTGCTATAAGATAGAGGTTGAGGCAATGATGAATCATGCTAACGCCTGGCCTAAAAACATACTGAACATCAGCTAAGGTGGTATTTTCTCCAGTCCATCTCTCCAGATAGGACACAAATACACGACCCAGGATCTTAACACTGGAGTCCAGTAATTATATGGGCCTACAACAGGATGGAATGGATCTGTCACTTTAAAAAAAAAAATAGGGACTACTATAGCTGTCTTTCAAGAATCTGGAATAGGGCCAGCAATGAAAGATCTAAAAATGTTTGCTAAAAGGGGGGACACATATTTATGCTTGATTTGAAAATGCCTGCCAGGACACCATCCGGGCCTGGTGTTTTTCCGGGGACACACTTCTCAATTGCTGTAGTTACTTTAGAGCTACTAATAGTGACCGGTAGGCTTAGTTGGATTTGCTGAGTCAAATTATGACTGATTCCTAAGGTGGTAAAATTCTGTTCAGATTGAAAAAATTTTGAAAAATGACGCACCCAGGAGTGAATTGATAATAAGGATTCAACTTTTGGCATATCCAAATCAGCAAAAAAGGGAAATTTTTTTACTTCCCAAAACGTAATATTAGCCAAAGTTCTACCTCTTACTATGTGAATTTGAATTTGAATTTTGAATTTGAATTTAATCTTTATTGTTTAGTTAATTAAAACCATAACAAGTTTCCTATGCATTTCACAAACCACTGTTTAAAAATAAGATTGCATAAAAGAGAAATGTTCAAAAATTAAATTGCAGCAAAAATAAAAAATTAAAAAAAATAAAAACTCTAGATGTCAAAGAGTACAGAAACCTGAAACATAATACATTTTAAAATCTTAAATTGCTTTCAGGCGTTTTTCAAAAGCAAGCAGGAACTTTATCATTTTGCAATTTATTTTTGGTTCCTTTGAATCCAGACAGCAAATGACTGCTGACCTGTATGTACGCAATCTCTTAACCAAAAAGCAGTTCTTTAAAAAGTGCATTCGCTCATGATTCAACTTCTTACAATTTTTTTTTAAGGGAACAAGGGGGACCCAATTTGTAGCTGTGGACCATGGCTATCAGTTATTTTAAGAGAAACAAAGGTCCAGAGCTGAAAAGGGATATAAAACAAATGGTATATAGACCACAATAGGCTGCTATATATTTTCCTTGTCCAGCAGGACATGGAATTTAATATTCAAGAATCCAAGTGTTTAGCAGTTTACCAGTATGTCTACTAGGAGGAGTAGACATACTGGTGACCACTGTATATTATTGTATGTATGTGCTACTCTGGGAAATACTGCTAATTTTGATTTTAAACAGTGCCCAGTTCGGTCACTCCCTTTGCCTGATGAACCTTTCCTTTGATTTACTTCCTCTCTATTCCTACTTCTCCAGTACGGTGCAGGACTGTGCCTGACTACAAAAAATTGTTTGTTGCTAAATATATCTAAACTGCTAAACACTTGGATTCTTCAATATTAAATTCCCTGTCCGGCTGGGCAAGGAAAATATATAGCAGCCTATTGTGGTCTATATAACATTTGTTTTATATCCCTTTTCAGCTCTGGACCTTTGTTTCTCTTAAAATGAACTTCTTACAATGGCATGTAATATGAATTAGGTTTTCCTTGAAATTTCCGCAGAGCCGCCAGGCAACCGATGGTAATAATTTCCAGGCAGGCTCGTCTGCCAACGTTGGATATTTACCAAATCTTAGGGCCATCAACCTTTTTTTAATAAAGACTAAATAAGTAGAAGCCAAATAAGACGACGGAGTAAGTGATTTATAACTGTTAATCACGGCCCAAGCGTGGGAGCGATGGGAAAAGATTTCCTTATCAGTCACCAATGAATGGAACTTGGCAGCTTTATTTATTGGCTGTTTGAATGAGGTAAATGGCAAATTTTTACCCCAAAGCTCTGCAGTACATGTTCATTTCAATGCGCTGGACACAAATTTATTTGCTTCAGATTTTTTTTGTATTTCAAATTCCTGGCATAGAATTTTTTTTAAATTATTGTCGATGGCATTCATCTTAATCCGGTACCATACCTTAATACATGTATACAGTCTGCCCACTGTCTCATTCATAAGACCAAATTCTAAGCGCACTTGCGCAGGTGAAGCAGAATTAGGAAGTTGGAAGACCCTCTTGTAAATTTTGGTGATTACATTGTTTAAAAGAGCGGAATCCTTACCATGCATTGCAACACTTGCATAAGCTAAATTGGGAAGTGCTTTGCTGGCATTTACAGATAGTAATGGTTTAAAAGATGGACCCTCCAATTTTTTTGACAGGGTGCTGAGTGCAAAGAAATAGGCTCCGGCTCTGTGTGTCAAATAATTTTTCTGGTCTTTTAACGCTAGTTTTTCATCAATAAAATATCCCAGATATTTATAATTTGATACTCTTTCCAGCCTTTTTCCTTCAAAACAGATGTTGCAAATGATTGAGCATCGATTGGTGATCAGCATTGTTTTAGTCTTGAATAAATTCAGAGACAATTTATTTACGGACAAGAAAGCAGAGAGTACGGTTAGCAACCTAGACATACCAACTTTTGTTAAGCTCATGAGGACAATGTCATCAGCATATGCAAGGTGACTAAGCTGCAAATTGCCTAATTTTGGTGGGTGAGCATTACAGATGTTTAATTTGCCGGAAATATCCGAGAGAAATAAGTTGAATAAATGTGGAGCCAAGACACAGCCTTGTTTATAAGCCAGATCTTGTAAGCACTTTCCTTGATAAACGGGAACCATCGCCTAATTTTACCTGTGTCCATGTATCTGAGAAAAAGAGTAACAGGCCCCGCAATATGCTCTCCGGAATAGCCCATGCTCTCAGTTTTGCCCATAATAGGTCCCGGTCCACACTGTCAAATGCGGCTTGCATATCTATAAAGCATAAATTCAGCTCCTGTTTTGTGCGCGGACATTTTTCATCAATCATTCTGATGGATAAAATATTTGAAATCGTGCCGATCCCCTCTCTAAACCCTGTTTGGTTGATTGGGATCTGTTCTCTTTCTCCAGACCAAGTTACCAGATCTTTTAAGAGCAGAGATGCAAAAAATGTTGCTTCCACGTCCTGCAGTGCAATTAGTCGGTAGTTAAGTGGACTAGATCTATCGCCACCTTTATATATGGCATTATTATAGAGCCCTTCCAGCTTTCTGGCACTTGATTGTAAGTTTGTACATCTGCAAAGAGGTTCTCAAGAGGTATGCTCCAATATTCGGGTGCGTCTTTGAAAACAGCTTGCGGGATACCATTTGGTCCCGGGGCCCCGTTACTTTTTCCCTTTTTAATTACTTTTGTTATCTCCTCCGCAGTATAAGCTCCGAGCGTTGCAACCGATTCCACATTTATCCTATTATGATGAAGTTGCGGAGTAAGTTGATCCCCTAAAGATTTTATTGTATTTTCTTTGAATTTTGATGAAAGAAAAGTAGCCCATTCGCTTTCCTGCACATTTGATGTTCATACATCCAAGGTCTTGTTAGTTGATTTATAATTTTCAAAAATGTAATTGAGTTAGGAAGTTTGGAGCTGTAAAGCAATTTAGTCCAAAAACTCTCGTATATTCCTCTTTTATGTTCCCAGACCTTCTTTTAATACAATTTTCTTAGAGAGAAAAAGATGTCCAACTGAGTTATATCTTTGTCGTTCGATTGCAGCTTTTTATGTGTTTTTCGCAGATCCCTTCTTAGATCTTTCAGTTCCTTTGGCAATTTGCTGTTTGAACTGCAACTATTGCCATTCCCATTGGGCGATTTCATTTTGAGCTTTAAATTCTCTAAAAAGAGAGACCATGCTTGTATGCTGTTCTTTTGTGTGTCACCCAAATTATTCATTATTTCCTCAATTATCGAGAACCACTAGATTTTATTTGATTTAGACCAAAATATACGTTTTTGGTTGATTGTGCATAATTGGCCCTCAAGTATATACGAGGATTGGAATCTTTCCACTCACAAGTTAAATATAGTGTGTTGCATTGCATGATCACTCATAGATGTATATTCTACATAAAAACGATCTAATAGAGGAAACAGCGAGAGACTTGCAATTGTATAGTCCAATATTGATTAGGCATGCGGACCATAGAAGGTTTTTTTAGGTGGTCGATCTTCATCAGTTCTTCCATTCAAGATGTGCATGCCTAAATACTCCAGTTCTATCACCAATTGAGTGCCTAATCGATCCACACAGGTCCTTGGCCCGCCTTGTATCTGTTGCGGAACACTCCAGTGCGTGTTATCTGAAGTTAAAATTTCATCTTCCTCCACGGAGTATATCAGGTTGGAATTAAAATCACCGGTTATTATTATGTTCCACAATGGCTCAGTACTGCGTAAATTCGTTATTACATCGCACAATATGGCATTTTTGTATCTTTTTCACCCGATTTTGGGGTTGCGTGTAATAATTAATCAGAATAGTTGTCATATTATTGCTTGCAATTGAGCCTGATAGTTTGATCAATTGAATACTTGGATTGGGAGAATTGAGTTGTTCAGACTTAATTTTGAAAGTTGACGACACGTAGACTGAGAGACCACCAATGGCTCTATCATGGATTTTACTTTTTTCTGCGGGAACTGAGTAGTGCGTGAAACCGGCCAACGCAATTTCTTCCTGCAGCCATGTCTCTTGTAAAGCGATTATATCGCCATTTGCCCATTCATCCAAAGGTAATCCGTCCTCCAGCAATCTTTTAGCTCCGGCAATGTTCCATGATAGAACGTGTATACCGCTTTTTTCCCCTTGTTTAACAATATCTCTATACAGTCAGTTCTTCTGCTTATCATTTAACATACTGGGAAGCCATTTCCAGAGCTCCGTTGGAGATCTTACGTCCCCCCTCTTTCTGCTTCCACTCCTTCCTGGGTGAGGACTGCATTACTTCTACCTTTGGCATTATACAGGATCGAATAGACTGGCTTTTGGGGAGCCAATTCAGCCAGTAACCTAATGGGCTGCAAACTACAAGTTTTCTTTAACGGGAATGGATAGCGAGGAGTGGCGGGCTGTGATAGGTGAATACCCCATGTTTGGAATAGGTCTGATCTTCCTAGTATTATTTGTGCGATCCCTGGGGTTGACCAGGCGGTCAATGTCTGTTCACTTGTTGAGTCCTTTGACCCCGTTAGATATTGAACTTGTTCAAGATCTATGGTTTTAATGTCACTTAACTCCTTAATTTCGGCCATTAATTTCAGGATATTACCCCTATTCAGTATATCATGGCAGCCCTGAGTCTTGTACTCCGGTGTCCAGATAATTTGCTGGCATTCAATACCTGGCTTAGGAGAATTTGTCCTTTGCTCTTTGCCATCCATTTGGTTTGAGTGCTTTATATTCTTATTCGTTATGCTGAAGCTTAACTTACTCTGAGTCAAGCTGCAATGTATTCCAAAAAACGATCTTGGTTTATCACGCCGACAGTTATCAACCTTATCTTGGTTTCCTGTTGCTGGTTCCGTTTGTGAAGAAGAAGCAGAGCTTAATTGTTCCCCTACTCCATTTCAGTGCTCTAGGTATAATTGACTGTTGGTATTGTCAGGAACCCCAGCTTTTTCTGCTATTTGATTTGTTATTTGGAGGATTTCAGGTACTAAATCAATTTTATTTGCTGTAGGTTTTATATGCACATCAGTGTTGTTATTTTCGAGAGGGAGAATTATATCTTGAGAAGGCTTCCTATTCCCGGTTGATTTCAACTGCATGTTCGCATTAGAGTGAGGATCACCTTTTCTATTCAAGTTTGTAGTTTTGCTGGGCTTATTACCGGAACTGGTAGTGTGCGAATGATGTGTTCTCCGCAGCGTGTGTTG